>NC_092341.1:176957500-177588500 GCF_046630445.1 Rutidosis leptorrhynchoides
ATGATTTAGTTTCCTCAACCGATTAAGTCAGCGCAGACTTTACTACAGAGGAAGACTTTACTTCCTTTTGAGATGCCCAAGCACATTTGCTAGTAAGATTTATTATTAAGTCATGTTTAGAATGGATGGGCTGATTGGTTTTTTTACCATCCTTGCTTTTAGCTCTCTTGCCTACCAAAGCTGCGCTTCATTTAGTGTAGGGCTTATTGTTATTATTAGATGTGATACGGAAATGGGTGAGGTTGACCTAGTAGGTTCTAAGTCTTGGTCCGCATCACCAATGGTTGGAGTAACTGTTTGGCTGACGATAAGAGTCGAAGTCCTAGATCTAGTTGCTCGTTAGGTTGGCGGAGTCTGAATCATCTCATCAAGCATACAACATTTCATCTTTTGCGTTTGTTCGGGAGATGATTCAGTTGCTGAAGAATTAGTGTCACTCCCTTCTAGTGTAGTTGATGGGGTAGGTTCAACCCTAAGTGTACTGGGCTCTCTGATCCTCACGGGTTGAGCTTGTTGAGCAACCCTAGGGCATTTTAGATTTATCCTAAGTTGAGGATTAGCTGGCCCGGGTGGTTGAACTATAGGTTCCTCTACAACCACTGGGCTTGGAACCACGGCTGGTTCAGCTTGTTCTTGTTGTACCGGGTTCGTAAGAGATATTCTTACCACCTTAAAATAAGTACGCATTCTAGTGTCTAGGGGATTAGCTAACCTCACCAACCAATCTGGAATTGGTGCACTGAATTGATTATCAGAAATCACCAGGGTATTCATCTTTACTTCCCTAAAATGAACCATCTGCATACCCTGTCTACTTGGAACAAAAATATTGGCATTTCTGTAGGTATTTATAGCATCATGAATGAAAATGCAAAAAAACCTTTCACAAGGAATATATGAACTCCTTGTCTTGTCAACTTGTGCTTGGACCAGATCCCATATGATCTCAGCATAATCTAGATTTTCTACCTTTGTGAAAGAGTATAACAGCTTTAGCATAGGGACCGTCAAGCTATCATATCCACTCCTCATCATCAGAAAATACCTGTTAATGATTGAGAAGATCACATACTATCGGAAGTATAGATACTTCTTCTGAAACTTAGCCGGTGTAACATTAGTGTCTCCACTATATCCAAGTTGGAAGATAGAGTTCATCATTTGTTGAGTGGAGGGGAATGCAGGAGCATTATTTATAAGTGGAAGTATGAATATCCTTTTGAAATCAGCCTTGGTAATTCTCCTTAAACCATCTACCCCTCTGAGTTGAAACTCAAATCTTGCAGGTTCTACCTGAGGATTAGCAGCAGAGGGTTGTGTAGCCTCAAAAAATTTGATAGATCTATTAAGAAGTCTCAAACATGCATCTGGCACACTAATAGTGTTGCTCAGTGCACCCCGTAAGGTGTGTCTTTCCAGAATTGCAAGCCAGTAGTTGCCGGGTATGTTGGTCTCAGAATTAGTGAAGTGATTGTTCGCCATTTAGCTGTTTAATAAGAATAGAATACCAAAATATGTTATTATAAAGAACATATCTCTATCCTAATTTCCTTTGAAGTCCTTTGTATTTTTTAAGTTTTATAATTTATACGGATTTTATAAGTTATAAAAAGTTTTATCCAAGTTATTCACAAATATTTGACAATCATGATATTCAAATAAAGTTCTATACATTTTAAGATTATCATGAATAATCAAATATGAAAACCAATAATCCAACAACACTTAGTCAATTTTCAAACTCATGAGCAGATTCGGTAACCATGAAAAATTGAGGATTCGGTAACCAAATGTGCTTTTCCTTTCATTGTAATGTACTAGAGTAAGCATGCAAGTATTTCAAATTCAAACCAAGAAATTTTAAGGTACCAGAAGCCAGACTCGGTATCAAACCAAAAATCAGGTTCGGTATCTTCAAAATTCACATATTATTACTTCAACAAGCATATCTAGTCATATATCACTCAAGTTCATAACTAGAATCAACCTAAAGCTCAAAAGAATCAGATAATCATGTTAATTGTTTGAACAGACTCGGTACTGTAGCAAGAACACACTCGGTATATACTGTATCCATCAAAACATCAATTAATCATGTAATCAGACTCGATCTATTGATAGATCAACATCTCAACCACTGAATGAACTTTATTTCATTGCATTTAATCACATGAAGCAGATTTATTTTTAATTTTAAAGTTCATATTAGATTCGATTTCTTTCAAAGTTTTTACAAAATGATGATCTAAATCATGTAAGATGAGATCTTTTCTGGTTTATATGTATGTATTCAACTCATATCTATGACATATATATGATAAACTTGATTAAAACAAGAAATTACTAAAGATTTGAAGGATTAAGAGGACGGATTCGGTAGTTTAGCACAGACTTGGTATAATAATCAGATTCGGTATGCAATTAATAAAGTGTAAGAATCTTTGACTTTGACTCTTCTATTTATAGATACCGAAATTAGGTCAAAATTGGGCCTTACCGAATGGGCTTTAATAGCGAATACAGTCCAAATTAAAAATTTTAAACAAATACACTTCAAACTTTGACAACTCTATATCAACAAATTCACAAGTTTATTATTCTCTCATAAAACAACATTTCTGAGTGAATTTTAAAGATTTTTAGACTTACCGAATATGCACTGTTTGGTTGTCAGATGCTAAAAATAGTATTTATTCATGAAAAATTCAATTCTTTTTGGATTTTAACTTTTCAAATTTTTATGAATTTTCTAAAATCAAGATTTGTACTTAGAAAAACTTGAATTATGCGCAAAGCACAAATCTTCAGTGATACCAATTGCTAAAGCGGGTTGTATACTGAGATGTATACAAGATAAAGTGAATTTTATCAGATTAAAACATAAGATATTATGTATTCACTTTTGAAAATCAATTTTCTTTTTCATTCTCTCCCTTTCTCCCCCTCAAAATGTGATATACAGTTAAGTAAATCACCATTTTGATTTGTCCCAAGAAAATTAATAACTTCCCCTTGAAATATGATATCAATCAGTTACCTCCCCTTATTGTAACTATTAAAAAATAAGCTTAGGAAGTTATCAATAAAACAAAAGCTTCCCTTGAAAGATAGTATGTAAAGTATAAGAAATCAGTTGCTCCCCCTAGAAAGTATGTACACCCCCTTAACACAAGATCCCAGGTATAAGTCCCAATAGAACTAAGGAATGTTAAGCACTCTACTCCACCAAGCCAATTTCTTGTATCAAGAACTTTAGCCTAACTTTATCTAAAGGTTTAGTGAACATGTCAGCTAATTGCACTTTGGTGGGCACGAAGTACAATTCTACATCTCCTTTTTCAACATGGTCCTTAATGAAATGATATCGAATATCTATGTGTTTGGGCTTAGAATGCTGGACCGGGTTGCTAGTAATTGCAATAGCACTATGTGAATTACATTAGATCGGGGTCTTAAAAATCTTAAAGCCATAGTCCAATAGTTGATTTTGTATCCACAAAACTTGTGAACAACAGTGAGCTGCAGCAATGTACTCAGACTCAGCTGTTGATAATGAAATACAGTTTTGTTTATTGGATGACCAACCAACCAACTTATTCTTCAACATCTGAATTGATCCAGATGTGCTCTTTCTATCAACATGGCAACTGCCATGATTCGAATCAGTATTAGTAGTGAGATTGAAATCAGATCCATGAGATACTAGATTCCAAGGTTAGGTGTACCTTTAAGGTATTGGAAAATCCTAACCACCGCTTTGGAGTAGGATTTCTTAGGGTTGGACTGAAAGCGGGCACAGATAGTTACATAAAGTTTAATGTGTGGTCAACTTGCAGTCAAATACCTTAAAGAGCTAACCATGCTTCGATAAAGCGTTATATCAAAGGGTTCTCCTTATTCATCATCATCCATCAATTTCCTCATTGGGGTTGACATTGTTCTCAAATCAGACATTTTAAAATGTATTAGCATGTCGTTAATGTATTTAGTTTGACTGATAAAAATGCCATTTGGTAATTGTTTGACTCGTAACCCAAGAAGACTTTGAGCTGGTCAAGCATGCTCATTTCGAATTTGTTGGCCATAAGGTAACCAAATTCTTTGCATAAGGCTGGGGACGTGGAACTAAAAATAATATCATCAATGTAAATTTGAACTAAGAGAATGTGACCGTGATTTTTACAGATGAAGGGCATTGTATCAATTGTTGCACGAGAGAAACCATTTTTCAGCAAATACTTTGTCAAGGTCTCGTACCATGCACGCGGTGCTTGCTTTAGACCGTACAAAGCTTTCTCCAAGTAGTAGACGTGGTTTGGATGAGTATGATCGACAAAGCCTTATGGTTGATCAACGTAAAATTCCTATTGAAGATGACCATTCAGAAAAGCAGTTTTGACATCCATTTGAAACACTGTAAACTTCATATGAGAAGCATAAGCAAGAAACAGATGAACATCCTCAATCCTTGCAAATGGAGCAAATGTTTCATCATAGTCAATACCCTCTTGTTGTCGATATCCCTTGGCCAAAACACGTGCCTTATTTCTAACCACAACCCCATCAGAATCTTTCTTGTTCTTGAAAATTCACTTAACCTCAATTGGTCGTTGACCCACTGGTTTTGGAACTAATCGCCACACCTTCAAACATTCAAGTTGACCTATCTCCTCTTGCATTGCTAACACCCAGTTCAGATCAAGTAAAGCTTGAACAACCGAAGTTGGTTCAATTTTACTAAGAAATGCAGTTTATAAACACATATTCCGAGTAGCCCTTCGATTTGAAACTAGAGTAGTTGCATCACCAATAATAAGATCAATTGGATGACTTTTAGTCCATCGGTTGGTATGTGGAAGAGGCCCTTCACCAGTGGTATCCATTGAAACATCAACCGTTATTGACGTTGAGCCATGAAGCTCTTGTTCTGATGTAACAGTGTCTACTGGGTTAGTTTGAGTTTCTGGAGAAACATCTGGAATTGTATCAATTGATGTAACTTGAAGCGGTTCAAGATTATCATCAAGAGGTGGGAGGGAGGATGAAGAAGTAACTTGTGAATCAGTTCGTATTGTATCTTCATCATAAAGACTTGGTTGTGTCTCCATAGTAATTGATTGTGATGGTGTTTCCGGTACGGCATGAACATCTGAATTCCGTTGAGGAGTGTAAAGACTATCAAAAAAGATATCCAATTCCTCTATTATGACCGTAGGAACACCCTTCTTCAAGAAAATTGAGTTTTGCGCGGAAGAAGTAGTAGCCAGGTTAGGATCGGGTTTTGAACTGAATTGTTCAAAAGCCATTCGCGATAACTCATCAAATTTAACATTAATGCTTTCCTTAACCGTCTTCGTCCTTTTGTGATAGACACGATAAGCAACCTTGTTTGACGAGTAACCGAGAAATATGGTGTAATACCCCATCAGAATAGTCTAACGGTGTATTAACTCTGGTTCCACAGTTAACGGTCATGCCCTCTATATGACACGTTTCCGAAAAGGATTCACATTACAATTTAGTAAACGTGGTCATTAAATAAAATAAACTTCAAAATACTTTAATAGAAATTATCGAATGTAAATAATTTCACAAACATTATTTAAAGAGATGAAAAGACTTCATAATGCGTAGAACAGTTGTAAACAATGCTGGACTTCACTCTAGTAATAGCAACAAGCAACATATAAACCTTAGCTAGCAGAAGCATTACCTCTAAGGACCTGAGATAAAAACATACAAAAGGTCAACAAAAATGTTGAGTGAATCTATAGGTTTAGTAAAGCATTTATCGTAAGTTAGGCCACAAGATTTCTTTGAAAGCATCGAAAAAATTATACATTTATCATGAGCACTTGATTATAAGACATTAACCCGCAGATAGCTCATTCGCTACACGTCTTCCTTTTACCCTTTCTAAGCATACACAGATCAAGTGTACAAGTTAAAACAGAATAAGCACCCCGTGCGTTCAGGCGAGGTTTGTCAAACCTAACGGTACCGTCCCTATAAGTCGAGCTTGCGTAAAGGATAATTAATATAATCAAGCTAAAGGATTTTTGACCTGAACTCATATGTATATCATTTAATTACTCGTGCCTAATATGTAAAATATTTGAAATAGCATGTTATCTCATCCCATGTAAAAAGTAGTAAGGACTGTAGACTCACCTTGAAAATGCACAGTAAACTCTTAGTAAAACAGTAGGGTAGTCGGACGTTCACGACCGTAAAACATAACCTAGCCAAATAGGTTACCTTAAGTAAATACATAAGTCACATTATGTCAACCCATAGTGTACGCATAGTCCTAGTGCTCAGACTGACTCAGAACGCAAGAAAAAGTCAACTAGTCCAAGAAAGTCAACAAAAGTCAACCAAAGTCAAATAAAAAGTCAAACTTGGTCAAAGGAGTCAACTAAAGTCAACCATCTCATTAGGTCATGCAATCTTGGTCAACATGTCAATCCTAAGTCAACTAACATGTTTTCGCTCACATTTTGTCAAGTACGTGTTCACAGTTCATCGTTTAGCATAAAATTCTTGCACAAGTTGCAAACAACACACATAATTCATAGCACATAAATCATGGTAATATGGAAAACTCCAGATCAAAACTAGACTCATAAATGCTTCTGAAAAGCCTAGCCAGTCGGGTTTCAGAAAGGGTCTAGTTAAGGTTTACCAAATCAGTTTCTGCTCGCGCAACAATTTTAGAAAAATTCTCATTTAATTTGGAAAATAGCTATTAATGAACGGCCAATTGGAGATGACTATAGAAATTCCAAATTTCCAGTGATAAAATCATCAAAGAATTTCATGTAGCCATTTTGTACTGTTTATTCATCAAATCAGACCTTCTGTTTTGGACAATATTCAGACATGTCATTTGGTGATGCATATAACACATAGCAAAGAACGTTTTCAGAAGCTATCATTCAAATGAAATACACTTAGTAACATCTAAATAACAACATTCCAGAAGATCATTGTCTCAAACAATTTCTAGTTCGTGTGAGGTCATTTAGTGTGCATATGAAAACAGTTTCAGCTAAAATATGTGTCACCAATATTCGTTTAATCATATCGAAAGCTGTACGTAACCTTTTAACATGATTCTAAAGTCTATATTGAGTGATTTTTAACAAGGAATTCCGTAGATAGCATTTAAATGACTCATTCATAAAGTAACAAAACCGGAAAATTCGTATTACATGCAAAACCCTAACAAAACTTCAATTGATCATAACTTACGCATACGGTAATGAAAATACGCAAATCCAAAGTCCAAATTTATTAATTTTTAGAGATCTATCCATACAGATGCATTATATGATCAGTACATAAACACATTTAATCAACTTCATAACCAATCAATTCGTGATTCAAGCCACATACAACAATCGCGCAAAATAACGACTAACAACGAGTAATAACACAATCAATTGAGCACTAGACTCTTGTACACTATGTAATTGCATAAAAATCAGATCTAGAAAGTTTACGGTTAGTGATTATACCTTTAAAACACAAATTGCAAGTATATACGCGTAGAGGATGAAGAAAGCAACAACTTTAATGCACGAGACTTGTTCTAATTTGAGGTTTGATGATGGTGGTAGTGAGGTGATGTGCGACGGCCAAAGAGATGGATGGGAGAAGAAGAAGTCGACTAGCTTGTGTGTTTTTGAGGGTTTACTGAACAATTTCTTTATTTAAATTCTAGGTTAGGGCCTTAATCAACAACCCACTATTGACCCATTAATCAAAACAAGTCCAATAAGGGGGTGAGGGGTGGGGTTTGGCCGAATGGCCCATTTATGGTGTTCCTGGGCTCGTTTTGCTTAATTACTTGTACGTTCGTGGTTCGTTTCGAGTGCCATTAACCGTACCGGGTCCCCGGACCGTTCACCGTGTGACAACCCGGAAATTTCCAACCAAATTTAAACTTTAATCTTTATATGTTTCTGACACGATAAGCAATATTTGTTAAGTTAAATTTCAAGAATTATGTTCATACATTCATTCAACCTAGACCAAGTTCCAACGATTCACGAACCATTAAACGAATATGGTTATATATGTATATGTGTATATATATTATAACTTGAAACGTAAACAAAATATTAGATTAAATACTTTATATGATTGTATCTATTTCAAAATGTTGATCAATAGAATTAGAAGATAAGATCAAACGATTGAATTATCAGATATATTGAATTATGATTACAAGTCTCTGTTGAAAGGCCGACGTTGATTTGAGAAATCTTTCCATTTTAACAATATTCGGAAAATGGTAAAGTGATTTATAAATAAGAACAAATTATCAATCATTGAGAACTAGACAAAGGATAGTGGAAGATTGAATCTCATAAAGACTCGATTGATCTATTTAGTTTCAAACGTACAAAAATGTTTTCAGTTTAAAAAGAACTTTATTATTAAAACGTATATAACTTTTATAAATATCTAGAACCACTTTTGACAACTCATTACTTAACTAGTATGATAAATATAATGATATTTATATTTTATTTTATTAAATATATATAACGATTTAAATTAATATTATATATATTTATACGCGTATTATACGTACATAGTTTTATACTTTTACTATACTTAAACTTTACCTTTACTTTATTTTTACTTTACTTTAATTTTAATAATTCACTTTAATAATTCATACTTTAATAATTCACTTTAATAATTGATACTTTAATAATTCACTTTAATAATTCATACTTTAATAATTCACTTTAATAATTCAAAAATCTATTATAAATAGAATTCAATAGGTTTCATTATTTCATAAAAACTTGAAAATATTTTTCTCTAAACTCTCTCAATCGATTTACATATATATATTTACTCCGTATTATTTCAAGATATTATTAGTGTACATAAAATATTACGACGGAGTGCTGTCTGAGTGGTTTCGAAATTGTTTTTCGAGTAGGATAGGATTAAGGAAATTATGGGTTATAGCTATGGAGGTGATTGAGTATGGTTCATGGGTATGCTCGTGAGGTCAATATAGTGTTTATCATTTCCGTTACATCTACGTACCTTTCCTGCAATATTGAATCTCAATATTGATACGTGAGTACTCATTATTTAACTTTTACATACTAATAGTGTATCCCTGACTAGTGCTCGAGTATTTAGGATTATGCATGCTTGTACTTTTGATATTGCCCTTAGACAGGTTAGGTTGAATCTTGAATTAGTTACACTTACGGTTGAGATAAGGTATAAGATATGCATGTCCTTGGAAAGCTAGCGAAAAATTAAGAACTTTTCCTTTAGATATCGAATGGTTTCGATGAACGGATTAGAAGTTATAATCAATTGAATTTTCGATATTTTTATTAAAAATGATTATTATTATCGTCGTTTTTATCGTCGTTCTAGTTTTATCTTATTATTATGATTATTATTATCTTTATCAATAAAAGGGATTTATCATTAAAAAATTGTTATTTTTTTTATTATTACTATCGTTATTATCGTTAAAGTTATAATTAGTATTATTATTATTATCCAATTATTATTATTATTATTATTATTATTATTATTATTAGTATTATTATTATTGTTATCATTATTAATATATATATCATTATTTAAAAATGGTTATTGTTATTGTTATTATTATTATTACTATATTATCATTAAGATAATTATTAGTATTATCGTTAATAATGTTATAGTAACTATCATTATTAATATTAGTGTAATTAAAACAAATATTTGTAACACCTAATTATTTTGATTACTATTATTATCATTATTATGAACACGATATAAAAGACGATTAAAAGCAATTAAACGAAACGATTAGGAAATAATGAGTAAGAGTATCATGATGAAATTAAAATATTATAAGATATTGATTTAGATAAAATTATCGTTCTTATTATTTTTATCATTACTATTATTATTAAAATTATCGTTAGTATTAAAACTATCATTTTAACAAAAATTGTCATTTTAATAGAAATGTCATTATTACTATAAAATATCATTATTATTATTATTATTTTAAATAGAATTATTATTTTAAAGATAATATTAAAAATTATCGAAAATATTAAAGTTATCATAATTAGAATTATCGTTTTATCATAATGTCATCTTAGTAATTATAAATATTGATATTTTTATAATAATAATTATTATTACAAAATAATACAACTTTTACTTCCTATCATTATAGATATTATTTTATCAAATAAATATGTGATACAAACATATTTTACTACGTGTAATAACTTACTTTAATAATAACTATCATATTATCTTTATGATATTAAATGAACCCTATAAATTTTATTACTTAATATATATAAAAGTATATTTTATTATATAAATTTCATATAAAATTTTATTTATTAATAAATAAATTATATTATTTACTCTAATAAATCTTTTAAAAATATTAAAAAATATAAAATGACGATATTTAAACTATATATTAACCATGTATAGATTTTTGGAAATTATTTTGAGTCAAATTTACTTTTGTTGACTTTTGCATATTAGTCTCGAGTATTAGGATTGTGGTACACTATGACTTGACCTAATTTGTTAGACAAATATTGACCAACACATAAATATATATAATTAATTTAGGTTCGTGAATCCGAGGCCAACCTTGCACTTGTTCAATGACGTTATATGTATTTTTACTACGAAATACAGTATGGTGAGTTTCATTTGCCTTTTTACCCTTTATATTTTTGGGACTGAGAATACATGCGCTTTTATAAATGTTTGACGAAATAGACACAAGTAATTGAAATTACATTCTATGGTTGAATTATCAAAATCGAATATGCACCTTTTTATTAAAGTCTGGTAATCTAAGAATTAGGGAACAGACACCCTAATTGACGCGAATCCTAAAGATAGATCTATTGGGCCTAACAAACCCCATCCAAAGTACCAGATGCTTTAGTACTTCGAAATTTATATCATGTCCGAAGGAGGATCCCGGAATGATAGGGGATATTCTTATATGTATCTAGTTAATGTCGGTTACCAGGTGTTCACCATATGAATGATTATTTTTGTCTCTATGCATGGGACGTATATTTATGAGAACTGGAAATGAAATTCTTGTGATCTATTAAAATGATGAAAATAAATGATTATGATAAACTAATGAACTCACCAACCTTTTGGTTGACACTTTAAAGCATGTTTATTCTTAGGTGTTAAAGAAATCTTCCGCTGTGCATTTGCTCATTTTAAAGATATTACTTGGAGTCTTTCATAGCATATTTCGAAGAACGTTGCATTCGAGTCATTGAGTTCATCTAAGATTATTATTAAATCAATTTATAGTTGGATAGTGGATATTATGAAATGGTATACATGCCCGTCAATTTTTGATGTAAAGAAAGTTTGTATTTTAAAAACGAATGCAATGTTTGTAAAATGTATCATATAGAGATCAAATACCTCGCAATGTAATCAACTATTGTGAATTGTTTATAATGTATATGAACGGGTCCTTTAAGTTGGTATCAGAGCGGTGATCTTAGCGAACCTGGTCTGCATTAGTGTGTCTAACTGATAAGTCGATAGGATGCATTAGTGAGTCTGGACTTCGACCGTGTCTGCATGTCAAAAGTTTTGCTTATCATTTTGTGTCGAAAATTAACTACTTATCATCCTCAGGAAATTACCTGCTTATCATTTTTAGTCTAAGACACGTCTTGCTGCATTGATTGCTTGAATAGTGTATAGACAAAAATTCATATCTTAGCATATCTGCTAAATCATATCTTATCGTATCTGTTACTTTAAACTTTGCCTGACATATCCCGCAAAGTCCTCCGTGATCTATGAAATCTTTTGATCTATATATATATATATATATATATATATATATATATATATATATATATATATATATATATATATATATATATATATATATATATATATATATATATATATATTCTATGTAATTAGAATACCATCCGTTAGCCAAAATCATTTCATATTGAAAAAAAAATCCTTTATCCAATCGTACGAAATGGAATTCGTCATCAGTTCAAGTCACTCAGATTCTGAAATGGAATCCCATTCAAGCTCCGAAAGCAGTGTGACCAGAATAGATCAACCAATCAGTCATCACCTATTCTGGATGAATTGGAGATGGGTTCGTAGCCTCCTCAATCATTGGAGACAAGAAGAAGGTGATCCCTTCCAACCACCACATTGCCCTCTTGACGAAGAACCTGAAGCACTTACCGGCGAACCTGTCCGAAACACCATTTTCTCGCTCATTTCCAGAGTATCTCGTCACGATTATATATTACATCAAATTTTAGATTTTATTTATCCGCTCGTTCGAACCGACAATCACCCCGATGTAATAGAAGAAGTCAACGAGCTTCGCGCTCGGGTAGTGGCTTTGGAGAATATGGTGCAGAGATTACAAACACCAGCAGCAGCATCATCAGCATAACCAGTACCACCATCATCAACGCCAACAGTACCATTACCACCTCCAACCATAACTGCGTCGTAAACCTCAACTTCACAATCTGTCCCACGAGCATCAACGTCATATGCACCATAGATACTAAGGAGTACCAACAACAATAACTGACGAAGTATTAATTCAAAATTTCATTGGAGAAACATTCCGCGGCGATTATGTAATCTCTAAAGTCTTAGAGATTATCTAATCTAGCCCTAACCATAAATCAGTTAAGCGAACCAAAATGATAGAAGGAAGAGTAGAAACCATGACAAAAATGGTGTGTGATTAACAAGCTAAACTTGCTTTACCAACAGCATTAACAGTACCGTCAGCGTTACCATCATCGTCAGTACAGTCAACATGCGAATCAACAACACAGATAACATCACAAACTCTGTCAGTTCAAGAATCAATGTGGACATCATTACGAATCAATAACGTGTATATTGTATCAACGAGTTATGAAGAATTAACTCATTCCCTCTAAAGAAATTATATGTATATTATATATAAATATATATATATATATATATATATATATATATATATTGAAATAAATCTTTCCGTGCTAAGCTATTGTGTGTGAATCTTAACTACTCGGTTAATTCATATTACAAATATGCAATAATGTACGTCCTTCGGCCGCAACTTAACCAGCGTTAACTATAATCTCTGTCGCAATTCAACAAATTCCAATTCATAATAAATCAAGTATATATTTGATTTTACACTTTCATCATCGATGTACCCGAAACTTTTCAGATAACATCATTCGTACTTTGCGAAATTCACAAGAATTCCACGAACCGAACATCATACATCAACAAATAACGAAGTATTGATTCATAATTTCAATGTCATTAAAGAAATACTGCGTAAAAGTTATGTACTTTTTAAAGCCTTTAGGGATTATTCAATTCTAGTTTCAACCGTAAATCAAATTAGTTTAATTTAACATTAACTCATTAAATCTATGTTACATCTGAAGAAAATATACATATATATATATTTTCATAAAGACTGTAATAAAATTCTTTTGTACAAAATATTAATTGTGAAATTTTTTTTAACGGGTAGGTAATACCCGAGAGATATATAAATTCACAATTAATATGTTACATTCTTCGAATCTGATTCAGCAAATCTGATGGAATTTATCAAGTTCATGAAACATGTTCTTATAGTTAACATAATTACAAAACCAATTTATAGTAGTGTTAAAGCAAGCGGAAGCAAAATGATAAGTTCATGTTTTATGTTTAGCCATTAAGTTAAATTCCATGTTAATATCAAGTCTAGAATATATACTTACATATAAGAACAAGAGGAGAAAGTATATATACCTCCTCAAGCTAGTTGAGAGTTGTTTCTAAGTTGCAAGATGATGATGAAGATGATGGAAATAGAGCTTCTAACTTGAAGCCTCAAGCAAGAAATACCCCAAGCAATAACCCCAACACTTTTGCCTTTAGTTACGATTTGTTTTATACTTAATGTGAGCTTGTAACACCAAAGTTAGAACCCCCTTTGAGTCCCAAATAGCCCACGGCAGTAGACAACAGCAGGAGGATTTTTATGCAGTTTTTTTTACTTGTTATTTTATATGTATTGCATGTACTAGTGAGCCAAGACCTTGGTAAACTTATTAAGCATGTACCTAGGAGTTATGACCTCAAAAGTAACAAAAGGTATAAGCATGGGAGGTCTTCTTGGTTGAACAAAATCTGCCCACACTTTCATTATTTTATACAAGATTTTAATTTTATAAAACTTGTAAAAGATTTTATAAAACTTGTATAAAATAAACATGTATTTGTTACTTGCAATAATTTTATAAACCATTTTATAAAATATAACACAACATAATTATTTAAACCTATAAATAATTAAATACAAATTATCCAAATAATTTATTTCAAGTAATAACATTTCAGAAAACCGATTTTCTAAAGCTCAAGTGTCGCGTATTTATTTAACGATCCAGTCGTTAAGATTAAATACATATAAAGTGTTGGTAAGCTTGTTATTGGGTATGATCCGACTTGGATCAAAACATATTAGCCGCATTAATTTAATATGTCTCTCGGGCATGCGAAATACCTTCAATCTCCCACTTGCACGAGAAATATAAGAAATCTATGCAAGTGATGGATACCACCTAACGACCGTCCATCACCCCCAATATGTTATGACTTTGTGCCATTCAATAACATCATCCCTTTCGAGTTCCCATCTCGAATATGAATAGGTGAATCTTTCATTATTTCCTTTCATCCTAGATGTCATGTTAAATCCAAGAGACACGGAGTGATCACTCCCTTCTAGATTTAACTCTATTAGGCCTTAGACATCTAACTCTCAACGAATAAGAGGGACAAATTCCATCTTGACTACATACGTCCTAAATATATATATACCTTGCATTATACCTGAGCTCTGTAGTGACCCGAACTTTTCCATGTTTATATATATTAATTGAGATTGATGTTTACATGATTAAATGTTTCCAACATGTTAAGCAATCAAACTTGTTAAGACTTGATTAATTGAAATAGGTTTCATATAGACAATTGACCACCCAAGTTGACCGGTGATTCACGAACGTTAAAACTTGTAAAAAAAACTATATGATGACATATATATGGTTATATATATAGTTAACATGATATTATGATAAGTAAACATATCATTAATTATATTAACAATGAACTACATATGTAAAAACAAGACTACTAACTTAATGATTTTGAAACGAGACATATATGTAACGTTTATCGTTGTAACGACATTTAATGTATATATATATCATATTAAGAGATATTCGTACATCATAATATCATGATAATATAATAATTTAAAATCTCTTTTGATATTATAAACATTGGGTTAACAACATTTAACAAGATCGTTAACCTAAAGGTTTCAAAACAACACTTACATGTAACGACTAACGATGACTTAACGACTCAGTTAAAATGTATATACATGTAGTGTTTTAATATGTATTTATACACTTTTGAAAGACTTCAATACACTTATCAAAATACTTCTACTTAACAAAAATGCTTACAATTACATTCTCGTTCAGTTTCATCAACAATTCTACTCGTATGCACCCGTATTCGTACTCGTACAATACACAGCTTTTAGATGTATGTACTATTGGTATATACACTCCAATGATCAGCTCTTAGCAGCCCATGTGAGTCACCTAACACATGTGGGAACCATCATTTGGCAACTAGCATGAAATATCTCATAAAATTACAAAAATATGAGTAATCATTCATGACTTATTTACATGAAAACAAAATTACATATCCTTTATATCTAATCCATACACCAACGACCAAAAACACCTACAAACACTTTCATTCTTCAATTTTCTTCATCTAATTGATCTCTCTCAAGTTCTATCTTCAAGTTCTAAGTGTTCTTCATAAATTCCAAAAGTTCTAGTTTCATAAAATCAAGAATACTTTCAAGTTTGCTAGCTCACTTCCAATCTTGTAAGGTGATCATCCAACCTCAAGAAATCTTTGTTTCTTACAGTAGGTTATCATTCTAATACAAGGTAATAATCATATTCAAACTTTGGTTCAATTTCTATAACTATAACAATCTTATTTCAAGTGATGATCTTACTTGAACTTGTTTTCGTGTCATGATTCTGCTTCAAGAACTTCGAGCCATCCAAGGATCCATTGAAGCTAGATCCATTTTTCTCTTTTCCAGTAGGTTTATCCAAGGAAATTAAGGTAGTAATGATGTTCATAACATCATTCGATTCATACATATAAAGCTATCTTATTCGAAGGTTTAAACTTGTAATCACTAGAACATAGTTTAGTTAATTCTAAACTTGTTCGCAAACAAAAGTTAATCCTTCTAACTTGACTTTTAAAATCAACTAAACACATGTTCTATATCTATATGATATGCTAACTTAATGATTTAAAACCTGGAAACACGAAAAACACCGTAAAACCGGATTTACGCCGTCGTAGTAACACCGCGGGCTGTTTTGGGTTAGTTAATTAAAAACTATGATAAACTTTGATTTAAAAGTTGTTATTCTGAGAAAATGATTTTTATTATGAACATGAAACTATATCCAAAAATTATGGTTAAACTCAAAGTGGAAGTATGTTTTCTAAAATGGTCATCTAGACGTCGTTCTTTCGACTGAAATAACTACCTTTACAAAAACGACTTGTAACTTATTTTTCCGACTATAAACCTATACTTTTTCTGTTTAGATTCATAAAATAGAGTTCAATATGAAACCATAGCAATTTGATTCACTCAAAACGGATTTAAAATGAAGAAGTTATGGGTAAAACAAGATTGGATAATTTTTCTCATTTTAGCTACGTGAAAATTGGTAACAAATCTATTCCAACCATAACTTAATCAACTTGTATTGTATATTATGTAATCTTGAGATACCATAGACACGTATACAATGTTTCGACCTATCATGTCGACACATCTATATATATTTCGGAACAACCATAGACACTCTATATGTGAATGTTGGAGTTAGCTATACAGGGTTGAGGTTGATTCCAAAATATATATAGTTTGAGTTGTGATCAATACTGAGATACGTATACACTGGGTCGTGGATTGATTCAAGATAATATTTATCGATTTATTTCTATACATCTAACTGTGGACAACTAGTTATAGGTTACTAACGAGGATAACTGACTTAATAAACTTAAAACATCAAAATATATTAAAAGTGTTGTAAATATATTTTGAACATACTTTAATATATATGTATATATTGTTATAGGTTCGTGAATCAACCAGTGGCCAAGTCTTACTTCCCGACGAAGTAAAAATCTGTGAAAGTGAGTTATAGTCCCACTTTTAAAATCTAATATTTTTGGGATGAGAATACATGCAGGTTTTATAAATGATTTACAAAATAGACACAAGTACGTGAAACTACATTCCATGGTTGAATTATCGAAATCGAATATGCCCCTTTTTATTAAGTCTGGTAATCTAAGAATTAGGGAACAGACACCCTAATTGACGCGAATCCTAAAGATAGATCTATTGGGCCTAACAAACCCCATCCAAAGTACCGGATGCTTTAGTACTTCGAAATTTATATCATATCCGAAGGGTGTCCCGGAATGATGGGGATATTCTTATATATGCATCTTGTTATTGTCGGTTACCAGGTGTTCACCATATGAATGATTTTTATCTCTATGTATGGGATGTGTATTGAAATATGAAATCTTGTGGTCTATTGTTACGATTTGATATATATAGGTTAAACCTATAACTCACCAACATTTTTGTTGACGTTTTAAGCATGTTTATTCTTAGGTGATTATTAAGAGCTTCCGCTGTCGCATACTTAAATAAGGACAAGATTTGGAGTCCATGCTTGTATGATATTGTGTAAAAACTGCATTCAAGAAACTTATTTTGTTGTAACATATTTGTATTGTAAACCATTATGTAATGGTCGTGTGTAAACAGGATATTTTAGATTATCATTATTTGATAATCTACGTAAAGCTTTTTAAACCTTTATTGATGAAATAAAGGTTATGGTTTGTTTAAAAATGAATGCAGTCTTTGAAAAACGTCTCATATAGAGGTCAAAACCTCGCAACGAAATCAATTAATATGGAACGTTTTTAATCAATAAGAACGGGACATTTCAGTTGGTATCCGAGCGTTGGTCTTAGAGAACCAGAAAATTTGCATTAGTGTGTCTTATCGAGTTTGTTAGGATGCATTAGTGAGTCTGGACTTCGACCGTGTTTTCTTTAAAAATGATTGCTTAACATTTTTGTTGGAAACTATATATTTTTAACATGTGAATATTATGTGATATATTAATCTCTTAACGTGTTTGATATTATGTGATAGATGTCTACCTCTAGAACAAGTCCCATTGACTCACCTAATAATAATGAAGAGTCAAATGTAAATTGGAATGATTTGTGGACTGATTCACAAGTTCCCGAAGAGGAACCGGAAGAAGAGTCGGAACCGGAAGAATCGGAACCGGAAGAAGAATCGGAACCGGATGAAGAAATAGAACCGGTGGGGGAAATAATAAAACGGTTAAGTAAAAGAAAATCCTCAACCAACCGACCAAAGTTAATTATGGTCAATGGTGTTTCCGCCAAGGAAGCAAAATATTGGGAGGATTACCAATTCTCCGATGAATCGGATTCCGACGAGAATTCCGATGATGTTATAGAAATTACCCCAACTGAATTTAAAAAGGCAAAAGAAAATAATAAGGGAAAGGGCATAAAAATAGAGAAATCTAATTCCAACCCCGATGAACTTTATATGTATCGTCAACCCCCGAAGTCCTTAAGTTGTAACAATGACCCGGGAACCTCTAAACCACCAGGTTTTTCTAAACCAATGTGGACAACGACGGCTCGTATTAGGGGAACATCATATATCCCTAGAAACTTGGCAAAACGAACCAAAACCGAAGAAGAAGAAACGAGCGAGTCGGAATAAGATAGTTGTATTCGTGTGGTGTAATATATGTAATATAGTGTTCTTATGCTTTATGATATATGTAAAAATTGCTTGTATTAATAAGTATTTTTTTATGAATCTAACTCTTGTCTATTTTACAGTTTAAAAACACAAAATGGATAGACAACCCAATATTTTAAGAGACCTACCCGGAGACATGATTGATGAAATCTTGTCTAGAGTCGGCCAGAATTCTTCGGCACAACTATTTAAGGCGAGATCAGTTTGTAAGACATTCGAAGAACGTTCCAAGAATGTCTTGGTTTATAAGAGACTTTCGTTTGAAAGATGGGGGATATCACATTGGGAAACCCATAAGTTACGATGTGTTTACTTTGACGCATATATTGCGGGGAACCCAAATGCTATTTTACGCAACGGGTTAAGAAATTATTTTGACTCAATATATCCGAATATTGGACTTCGTGATTTAGAAAAAGCGGCTAACATGCAACATAAAGAAGCATGTTATGCTTACGGATTAGTAATGTTCGCTTCTCACCAAAGTGAGAACAAGAACATCGGGCTACAACTATTAAACAAAACGTTTCCACAAGTGACGGAGTCGGTAATTGGGGTAAGAAATGAGGTTTTTAGATTATTACGGGACTGTTGGACATTACGTAACCCTCGTCCCTTTGATGACGTTACAACACGCTGTCTTATCAACGGCCATAACGGTTATGTTGCACAAGACCAAGGATGGGAAGTAGTCCTAGTAAAACCAGAATGCATGACTTGTTTCTGGACGTATGAATTACGTGTCTTTATTGCCTTTGCTGAACGACTTGTGTACTAGCTAGAATTGTCTTCACAACTATCTTGTATCAAAGTTATTGTGTGCTATATTTCATGCTTTATGTAAAATAAGCGGTATTGTAAGTTTGTAAAATATTGTATAAAAGTTTGAACGCGAAATATTATTATAATCAGTTTTTCATATAGAATTGTAGTAGTTGAATTGTATATTAGCTACTAAGTATGAACTTAACGGGTAGGTACTACCCGAATTTAAACTTATAAAACGCTAATATGAAGAAAAAGCTTTTATAAATGAGTTCATATTATGCTACAAAATACTATTAACTACTCTTAATATTCTGTATGATTAACTTGTTCCATTTAACTATTTTGAAGGAAATGGCACCGACTACTCGACATACCGTGAATATGAATGAAGAGGAATTCCGTACTTTTCTAGCTTCAAACATAGCCGCAGTACAGGCTGCGCTACATACCAACAATAACCTTGGATCTAGCAGTACAGGAAATCGTGTAGGATGCACCTACAAAGAATTCACTGCCTGCAAACCTTTGGAATTTGATGGAACCGAAGGACCGATCGGATTAAAACGGTGGACCGAGAAGGTTGAATCGGTGTTTGCCATAAGTAAGTGTACTGAAGAGGACAAAGTGAAGTACGCTACGCATACCTTCACAGGTTCTGCGTTAACATGGTGGAATACCTATCTAGAGCAAGTGGGACAAGATGATGCGTACGCACTACCGTGGTCAGCATTCAAGCACTTGATGAACGAGAAGTACCGTCCCAGAACTGAGGTCAATAAGCTCAAGACAGAACTTAGAGGGTTACGAACCCAAGGATTTGATATTACCACGTACGAAAGACGATTCACAGAATTGTGCCTATTGTGTCCGGGAGCATTCGAAGATGAGGAAGAGAAGATCGACGCGTTTGTGAAAGGATTACCGGAAAGAATCCAAGAAGATATAAGTTCACACGAGCCCGCCTCCATACAACAGCCATGTAGAATGGCTCACAAACTAGTGAACCAGATTGAAGAAAGAATTAAAGAACAGACTGCTGAAGAGGCCAATGTGAAGCAAGTCAAAAGAAAGTGGGAGGAAAACGGTGATAAGAATCACCAATACAACAACAACAGCAATTACAACAATAATCACAACAATTATCCCAACAATCGCAACATCAATCGCAACTACAACAAACGGCCCAACAACAACAACAACAACAACAGCAACTACAACAATCATCCCAACAACAATAATAACCGCAACAACAACAACAATCAGAAGCAGCTATGCCAAAGGTGTGAAAAGAATCACTCGGGGTTCTGCACCAAATTTTGCAACAAGTGTAAAAGAAATGGTCATAGCGCGACGAAGTGTGAGGTCTACGGACCAGGGGTTAATAGAACGAAAGGAACAAATGGTGTCGGAACGAGTAATGGCGGAGCAAGTAGTGTCGGAGCAAGTTATGCCAATGTAGTTTGTTATAAATGTGGAAAACCAGGCCACATTATTAGAAATTGCCCAAACCAGGAGAACACGAATGGACAAGGCCGTGGAAGAGTTTTCAATATTAATGCGGTAGAGGCACAGGAAGACCCGGAGCTTGTTACGGATACGTTTCTTATTGACAATAAATCTGCTTACGTTTTATTTGATTCGGGTGCGGATAGAAGCTATATGAGTAGAGATTTTTGTGCTAAATTAAGTTGTCCATTGACGCCTTTGGATAGTAAATTTTTACTCGAATTAGCAAATGGTAAATTAATTTCAGCAGATAATATATGTCAGAATCGAGAAATTAAACTGGTTAGCGAAACATTTAAGATTGATTTGATACCAGTAGAGTTAGGGAGTTTTGATGTGATAATCGGTATGGACTGGTTGAAAGAAGTGAAAGCGGAGATCGTTTGTTACAAAAATGCAATTCGCATTATACGAGAAAAAGGAAAACCCTTAATGGTGTACGGAGAAAAGGGCAACACGAAGCTACATCTTATTAGTAATTTGAAGGCACAAAAACTAATAAGAAAAGGTTGCTATGCTGTTCTAGCACACGTCGAGAAAGTACAAACTGAAGAAAAGAGCATCAATGATGTTCCCATTGCAAAAGAATTTCCCGATGTATTTCCGAAAGAATTACCGGGATTACCCCCACATCGATCCGTTGAATTTCAAATAGATCTTGTACCAGGAGCTGCACTAATAGCTCGTGCTCCTTACAGACTCGCACCCAGCGAGATGAAAGAACTGCAAAGCCAATTACAAGAACTTTTAGAGCGTGGTTTCATTCGACCAAGCACATCACCGTGGGGAGCTCCTGTTTTGTTTGTCAAGAAGAAAGATGGTACATTCAGGTTGTGTATCGACTACCGAGAGTTGAACAAACTTACCATCAAGAACCGCTACCCACTACCGAGAATCGACGACTTATTTGATCAACTACAAGGCTCGTCTGTTTATTCAAAGATTGACTTACGTTCCGGGTATCATCAAATGCGGGTGAAAGAAGATGATATTCCAAAGACTGCTTTCAGAACACGTTACGGTCATTACGAGTTTATGGTCATGCCGTTTGGTTTAACTAATGCACCAGCTGTGTTCATGGACCTTATGAACCGAGTGTGTGGACCATACCTTGACAAGTTTGTCATTGTTTTCATTGATGACATACTTATTTACTCAAAGAATGACCAAGAACACGGTGAACATTTGAGAAAGGTGTTAGAAGTATTGAGGAAGGAAGAATTGTACGCTAAGTTTTCAAAGTGTGCATTTTGGTTGGAAGAAGTTCAATTCCTCGATCACATAGTGAACAAAGAAGGTATTAAGGTGGATCCGGCAAAGATAGAAACTGTTGAAAAGTGGGAAACCCCGAAAACTCCGAAACACATACGCCAGTTTTTAGGACTAGCTGGTTACTACAGAAGGTTCATCCAAGACTTTTCCAGAATAGCAAAACCCTTGACTGCATTAACGCATAAAGGGAAGAAATTTGAATGGAATGATGAACAAGAGAAAGCGTTTCAGTTATTGAAGAAAAAGCTAACTACGGCACCTATATTGTCATTGCCTGAAGGGAATGATGATTTTGTGATTTATTGTGACGCATCAAAGCAAGGTCTCGGTTGTGTATTAATGCAACGAACGAAGGTGATTGCTTATGCGTCTAGACAATTGAAGATTCACGAACAAAATTATACGACGCATGATTTGGAATTAGGCGCGGTTGTTTTTGCATTAAAGACTTGGAGGCACTACTTATATGGGGTCAAAAGTATTATATATACCGACCACAAAAGTCTTCAACACATATTTAATCAGAAACAACTGAATATGAGGCAGCGTAGGTGGATTGAATTATTGAATGATTACGATTTTGAGATTCGTTACCACCCGGGGAAGGCAAATGTGGTAGCCGATGCCTTGAGCAGGAAGGATAGAGAACCCATTCGAGTAAAATCTATGAATATAATGATTCATAATAACATTACTACTCAAATAAAGGAGGCGCAACAAGGAGTTTTAAAAGAGGGAAATTTAAAGGATGAAATACCCAAAGGATCGGAGAAGCATCTTAATATTCGGGAAGATGGAACCCGGTATAGGGCTGAAAGGATTTGGGTACCAAAATTTGGAGATATGAGAGAAATGGTACTTAGAGAAGCTCATAAAACCAGATACTCAATACATCCTGGAACGGGGAAGATGTACAAGGATCTCAAGAAACATTTTTGGTGGCCGGGTATGAAAGCTGATGTTGCTAAATACGTAGGAGAATGTTTGACGTGTTCTAAGGTCAAAGCTGAGCATCAGAAACCATCAGGTCTACTTCAACAACCCGAAATCCCGGAATGGAAATGGGAAAACATTACCATGGATTTCATCACTAAATTGCCAAGGACTGCAAGTGGTTTTGATACTATTTGGGTAATAGTTGATCGTCTCACCAAATCAGCACACTTCCTACCAATAAGAGAAGATGACAAGATGGAGAAGTTAGCACGACTGTATTTGAAGGAAGTTGTCTCCAGACATGGAATACCAATCTCTATTATCTCTGATAGGGATGGCAGATTTATTTCAAGATTCTGGCAGACATTACAGCAAGCATTAGGAACTCGTCTAGACATGAGTACTGCCTATCATCCACAAACTGATGGGCAGAGCGAAAGGACGATACAAACGCTTGAAGACATGCTACGAGCATGTGTTATTGATTTCGGAAACAGTTGGGATCGACATCTACCGTTAGCAGAATTTTCCTACAACAACAACTACCATTCAAGCATTGAGATGGCGCCGTTTGAAGCACTTTATGGTAGAAAGTGCAGGTCTCCGATTTGTTGGAGTGAGGTGGGGGATAGACAGATTACGGGTCCGGAGATTATACAAGAAACTACCGAGAAGATCATCCAAATTCAACAACGGATGAAAACCGCCCAAAGTCGACAAAAGAGCTACGCTGACATTAAAAGAAAAGATATAGAATTTGAAATTGGAGAGATGGTCATGCTTAAAGTTTCACCTTGGAAAGGCGTTGTTCGATTTGGTAAACGAGGGAAATTAAATCCAAGGTATATTGGACCATTCAAGATTATTGATCGTGTCGGACCAGTAGCTTACCGACTTGAGTTACCTCAACAACTCGCGGCTGTACATAACACTTTCCACGTCTCGAATTTGAAGAAATGTTTTGCTAAAGAAGATCTCACTATTCCGTTAGATGAAATCCAAATCAACGAAAAACTCCAATTCATCGAAGAACCCGTCGAAATAATGGATCGTGAGGTTAAAAGACTTAAGCAAAACAAGATACCAATTGTTAAGGTTCGATGGAATGCTCGTAGAGGACCCGAGTTCACCTGGGAGCGTGAAGATCAGATGAAGAAGAAATACCCGCATCTATTTCCAGAAGATTCGTCAACACCTTCAACAGCTTAAAATTTCGGGACGAAATTTATTTAACGGGTAGGTACTGTAGTGACCCGAACTTTTCCATGTTTATATATATTAATTGAGATTGATGTTTACATGATTAAATGTTTCCAACATGTTAAGCAATCAAACTTGTTAAGACTTGATTAATTGAAATAGGTTTCATATAGACAATTGACCACCCAAGTTGACCGGTGATTCACGAACGTTAAAACTTGTAAAAAAAAACTATATGATGACATATATATGGTTATATATATAGTTAACATGATATTATGATAAGTAAACATATCATTAATTATATTAACAATGAACTACATATGTAAAAACAAGACTACTAACTTAATGATTTTGAAACGAGACATATATGTAACGTTTATCGTTGTAACGACATTTAATGTATATATATCATATTAAGAGATATTCGTACATCATAATATCATGATAATATAATAATTTAAAATCTCTTTTGATATTATAAACATTGGGTTAACAACATTTAACAAGATCGTTAACCTAAAGGTTTCAAAACAACACTTACATGTAACGACTAACGATGACTTAACGACTCAGTTAAAATGTATATACATGTAGTGTTTTAATATGTATTTATACACTTTTGAAAGACTTCAATACACTTATCAAAATACTTCTACTTAACAAAAATGCTTACAATTACATTCTCGTTCAGTTTCATCAACAATTCTACTCGTATGCACCCGTATTCGTACTCGTACAATACACAGCTTTTAGATGTATGTACTATTGGTATATACACTCCAATGATCAGCTCTTAGCAGCCCATGTGAGTCACCTAACACATGTGGGAACCATCATTTGGCAACTAGCATGAAATATCTCATAAAATTACAAAAATATGAGTAATCATTCATGACTTATTTACATGAAAACAAAATTACATATCCTTTATATCTAATCCATACACCAACGACCAAAAACACCTACAAACACTTTCATTCTTCAATTTTCTTCATCTAATTGATCTCTCTCAAGTTCTATCTTCAAGTTCTAAGTGTTCTTCATAAATTCCAAAAGTTCTAGTTTCATAAAATCAAGAATACTTTCAAGTTTGCTAGCTCACTTCCAATCTTGTAAGGTGATCATCCAACCTCAAGAAATCTTTGTTTCTTACAGTAGGTTATCATTCTAATACAAGGTAATAATCATATTCAAACTTTGGTTCAATTTCTATAAATATAACAATCTTATTTCAAGTGATGATCTTACTTGAACTTGTTTTCGTGTCATGATTCTGCTTCAAGAACTTCGAGCCATCCAAGGATCCATTGAAGCTAGATCCATTTTTCTCTTTTCCAGTAGGTTTATCCAAGGAAATTAAGGTAGTAATGATGTTCATAACATCATTCGATTCATACATATAAAGCTATCTTATTCGAAGGTTTAAACTTGTAATCACTAGAACATAGTTTGGTTAATTCTAAACTTGTTCGCAAACAAAAGTTAATCCTTCTAACTTGACTTTTAAAATCAACTAAACACATGTTCTATATCTATATGATATGCTAACTTAATGATTTAAAACCTGGAAACACGAAAAACACCGTAAAACCGGATTTACGCCGTCGTAGTAACACCGCGGGCTGTTTTGGGTTAGTTAATTAAAAACTATGATAAACTTTGATTTAAAAGTTGTTATTCTGAGAAAATGATTTTTATTATGAACATGAAACTATATCCAAAAATTATGGTTAAACTCAAAGTGGAAGTATGTTTTCTAAAATGGTCATCTAGACGTCGTTCTTTCGACTGAAATGACTACCTTTACAAAAACGACTTGTAACTTATTTTTCCGACTATAAACCTATACTTTTTCTGTTTAGATTCATAAAATAGAGTTCAATATGAAACCATAGCAATTTGATTCACTCAAAACGGATTTAAAATGAAAAAGTTATGGGTAAAACAAGATTGGATAATTTTTCTCATTTTAGCTACGTGAAAATTGGTAACAAATCTATTCCAACCATAACTTAATCAACTTGTATTGTATATTATGTAATCTTGAGATACCATAGACACGTATACAATGTTTCGACCTATCATGTCGACACATCTATATATATTTCGGAACAACCATAGACACTCTATATGTGAATGTTGGAGTTAGCTATACAGGGTTGAGGTTGATTCCAAAATATATATAGTTTGAGTTGTGATCAATACTGAGATACGTATACACTGGGTCGTGGATTGATTCAAGATAATATTTATCGATTTATTTCTGTACATCTAACTGTGGAAAACTAGTTATAGGTTACTAACGAGGATAGCTGACTTAATAAACTTAAAACATCAAAATATATTAAAAGTGTTGTAAATATATTTTGAACATACTTTAATATATATGTATATATTGTTATAGGTTCGTGAATCAACCAGTGGCCAAGTCTTACTTCCCGACGAAGTAAACATCTGTGAAAGTGAGTTATAGTCCCACTTTTAAAATCTAATATTTTTGGGATGAGAATACATGCAGGTTTTATAAATGATTTACAAAATAGACACAAGTACGTGAAACTACATTCTATGGTTGAATTATCGAAATCGAATATGCCCCTTTTTATTAAGTCTGGTAATCTAAGAATTAGGGAACAGACACCCTAATTGACGCGAATCCTAAAGATAGATCTATTGGGCCTAACAAACCCCATCCAAAGTACCGGATGCTTTAGTACTTCGAAATTTATATCATATCCGAAGGGTGTCCCGGAATGATGGGGATATTCTTATATATGCATCTTGTTATTGTCGGTTACCAGGTGTTCACCATATGAATGATTTTTATCTCTATGTATGGGATGTGTATTGAAATATGAAATCTTGTGGTCTATTGTTACGATTTGATATATATAGGTTAAACCTATAACTCACCAACATTTTTGTTGATGTTTTAAGCATGTTTATTCTCAGGTGATTATTAAGAGCTTCCGCTGTCGCATACTTAAATAAGGACAAGATTTGGAGTCCATGCTTGTATGATATTGTGTAAAAACTGCATTCAAGAAACTTATTTTGTTGTAACATATTTGTATTGTAAACCATTATGTAATGGTCGTGTGTAAACAGGATATTTTAGATTATCATTATTTGATAATCTACGTAAAGCTTTTTAAACCTTTATTGATGAAATAAAGGTTATGGTTTGTTTAAAAATGAATGCAGTCTTTGAAAAACGTCTCATATAGAGGTCAAAACCTCGCAACGAAATCAATTAATATGGAACGTTTTTAATCAATAAGAACGGGACATTTCAAGCTCTTCCTTATGAACTACCATATTTCAGAATAGCGAAGGAAAGAATCAAGGCACAATACTTGGTAGATATCCGAACCCAATATGCATCTCAGGTCAGAGGATACAATGATATTCGCCTTTACTCAAGATTACATGTGATCAACCACAAAGGCTCCATTTAGTAAGTCTTGAGGGCGGGTCTTCCAATATTTGTATCCCACAAATATCTATGAACCTTGGCTGCAACCTTGCCCCACATTCATCCCATGAATGTATACCAATCCAAGTTCATAATATCTAAACTTCACATTTGTTCCCACAAATGTGATCGACTACGGAATTTAGAATAATTACTTATTCATGGATAAAATATGCAAAATAGGAACATAACTCAAGATTAATAGATTAATACCATAATTATATTAATGAGTTTGAACTACTTCGTTCCATTAGAATACATAAAACAGATCATGACCAATCACTAGAATATCGAAGCCCTAATGCACAAACATGTCCAGTATGTTTCGCTCCATGTAAGAGCTTCGTGAGAGGATCCGCTATATTAAGATCTGTGTGAACTTTGCGAATACATATCTTTCCCTTTTCAAATTCATCCCTTATGTAGTTGAATCTCCGCTCAATGTGACGGGTCTTTTGATGAGCACGGGGTTCTTTGATTTGAGCAATCGCACCCTCGTTGTCACAAAAGATCTCAAGAGGGTCCTGAATGGAAAGGACTACTCCTAAGTCGTCGATGAATTTCTTCATCCATGCAGCTTCCTGAGCTGCCAATGAGGCGGCAATGTATTCCGACTCTGTAGTGGATAATGCAACAACATCCTGTTTTGAACTCTTCTAAGAGACCGCACCTCCATTTAACGTGAAGACATAACCGAATTGTGATCGAGAATCATCTCGATCAGTTTGGAAACTCGCATCCACGTAACCCTTTACTGCAAGTTCCTCCTCACCAGACCCGTATATAAGAAACATATCCTTAGTCCTCCTAAGGTATTTCAATATACTTTTAACAGCATTCCAATGACTGTTTCCTGGGTTATTCTGGTATCTGCTTGTCAAGCTAAGAGCCCATGACACATCCGGTCTAGTGCATATCATTGCATACATGATCGACCCAATGGCAGACGCATATGGGACTTTCTTCATTCTCTTTTGTTCATCTTTCGTGGTGGGGCACTGAGATGAACTAAGGAGCATTCCTCTTTGAATAGGTACCAAACCTTTCTTAGAGTTTTCCATTTTGAACCTTTTCAAGATCTTTTTAATGTATGCACTTTAATTCAAACCTATCAGTTTCTTGGATCTATTCCTGTAGATCCCAATCCCCAAAACGTATTGTGCTTCTCCAAGATCCTTAATGGAGAAGCATTTACTTAGCCAAGTTTTAACTCCTTGTATTGACGGAATATCATTTCCAAATAACAATATATCATCCACATATAGTACAAGGAACATGATAGTGCTCCCACTAGCCTTTTTGTATACACAAGCTTCATCACCATTTTTGATGAAGCCAAATTTCTCGGTCTCCTCATTGAAATGATGATTCCACATTCTAGATGCTTGTTTCAATCTGTAGATTGACTTCTTTAACTTGCATACCTTTTTAGGATATTTTGGATCAACAAAACCTTCAGGCTGAACCATATATACATCTTCCACAAGATATCCATTTAGGAAAGCGGTCTTGACATCCATTTGCCATATATCATAATCATAATGAGCAGCAATGGCAAATAATATCCTAATAGACTTTAGCATTGCCACATGCAAAAAAGTTTCATCATAGTCAACCCCTTGAGTTTGAGTGAAACCTTTTGCTACAAGTCTAGCTTTATATGTATCCAAGTTTCCATGTATGTCGGTTTTCATTTTGAAAAGCCATTTACAATCAACTAGCCTAGAGCCAGCAGGTTGTGCAACAAGTTCCCAAACTTGGTTGTCATACATGGATTGCATCTCAGTGTTCATGGCTTCCTGCCATTTATCCTTATCAATCCTTGATAAAGCATCTTGGTAGTTTGCTGGTTCATCCAAATCAACCACATAGCAACCATCCATGAGAAACCCATATCTCTCAGGAGGATTACTAATTCTACCAGATTTGCGAACGTCTTGTGTATTTTGATCATCCATTTGATCATTCTCAACATTTTCATGTTGAGTGCTAGTATCAACCAATTGTGTATCATCTACTTGATCTCGAACCTCCTCAAGATCTATCTTCCTTTCACTATCACCTTCCATCAGGAACTTAGTTTCAAGGAATTCAGCCTTCCGAGCAACAAATACATTCTGTTCGGAGGGATCATAGAAATAATATCCCATCTTATCCTTGGGATATCCTATGAAGATACACTTTGTGGATCGAGCATTTAACTTATTAGGGACGTAACGCTTAGGGTAAGCTTCACATCCCCACACCTTTAAGTATGATAGAGATGGAGGTTTTCCAAACCACATCTCATGAGGTGTTCGTTCCACTTTCTTGGTTGGGGCCATATTTAAAATACGAGCCGCGGAGCATAGACAATAACCCCAAAATGATAGAGGTAACGAGCTTCTAGCCATCATAGATCGAACCATATCCATTAGGGTTCGGTTCCTCCTTTCGGAAACTCCATTCAGTTGGGGTGTTCCAGGAGGAGTGAGTTGTGAGATAATCCCACAACTTCTAAGATGATCTTGGAAAGCATCGCTTAGGTACTCACCTCCTCTATCGGTATGAAGTACCTTGATTATCTTATTGAGTTGATTTTGTACTTCGTTTTGATACTCTTTGAATGCTTCAAAAGTTTCGTCCTTATGTCTTAACAATTAGACATATCCGAAACGACTGAAGTCATCAATTAAAGTAACGAAGTATCTTTCACCATTCCTAGTTGTGGGCTTAAAGGGTCCACATACATCCGAATGTATTAATCCCAAGAAGTCCTTAGCCCTTTCGTAGGTCCCTTTGAAAGGTGCTTTAGTCATTTTGCCTTGTAAACAAGATTCACATACATCAAACGAGTCTAGTTCATTTGATTTCAAAAGGCCATTCTTTTGAAGTGTATGCATTCGATTCTTGTTTATGTGACCAAGGCAATAATGCCATAAGTAGGAATCATTCAAATCCCTTTTGAGTTTCTTGGTGCTAGTATGGTATATTGAGCTACTAGATGATGTGTCATCATGAACCAATTCATAAATTCCATTTGAAGGCGAAGCCTTAAAATAGAATACATTATCTAAATAAATGTGGATATCATCATTAACAAAATTAAGATTAAAACCACATTGTTTCAAACGGGAAACTGAAATAATGTTTCGACATAAATCCGGTGCATACAAAACATTGTTCAAAATAAGTTCCAAACCACTTGGAAGTTTTAACACAAAGTCTCCTTGAGCCTTCACTAGCACTTTGGCTCCATTGCCCATGAAGAGACTTGATGTTCCCGCTTGCTTGCTACTTCTTTTGAACCCCTACAAAGAATTGCAAATGTGAGTTCCACATCCAGTGTCTAATACCCATGTATTAGAAGAAGTAATACTAAGCTCTATATATACCATATATATATTACCTGAGGATTGCCCTGCATCCCTCTTTTTCTTCAACTCCTTAAGGTAGACCGGGCAGTTGCGTTTCCAGTGACCCATTTCACCGCAACCGAAGCACGGGTCTTCCTTGGGGTTTGCTTGTCCGGCAACCTTTTGCTTCTTGTTCTTGTTTTTGGTTGGGGTAACCATCCTCCCCTTTCCCTTACCTTGATGGGCGGGTCCTTTCCTCTTAGCCACCTTTGGCTTAGAGGTGTTATTACCTTTGGACCCACCATCATTGATCATTAGCACGGGTGAAGCCCTCTTACCCATGCTAGTTTCTGCCGTCCTAAGCATGCCATGAAGTTCGCCGATGGTCTTATCCATCCCATTCATATTGTAATTAATTAAAAATTGGTCAAACCTATTTGACAAGGAGTTTAGGATAAGATCCGTGGCTAGCTCATTAGATATGTTGAGATTAAGTCGGTTTGCGCTATCAATGAGGCTTTTCATCTTAAGGACATAAGATGAAATGGATTGGGAGTCATCCATACGACATGCATGAAGCGCTCGAACGGTCTCGAAGTGCTCGACACGTTCTTGTTGAAGGAACATCTCCTTCAATTGCGTGATCATGTCGTATGCAGTATGATGCTCGAAATCCTTTTGGAGCTCGGGTATCATAGTCCCAAGCATTAGGCAAGCGACTTGCACCGAATCGGCACAATACTTATCCCAATAAGCCATGCCTTCCGTATCATCCTCGTCGGGTTGATCGGGAATGGGGTCTTCCAACACATACGCCTTATCCTCAAGTTTGATGACAATCCTAAGATTGCGGAACCAATCCATAAAGTTCGTATGGTTGAGTTTATCTTTCTCGAGGAGAGACCTTAACGATAGGTTGTTCAAGTTAATAGGTGCGTTTTGCATGTTGTTGTTATTGGCGGCCATCTACAAAATTTAACAAAGTTCATTTAAGTATCGATTTTAAATTTAATAAACAATACCCTTTTAAATTTTAATTGACTTATTAAATATTAGAATCCAATGGTAAATCAAATTTCGGTTAGGTGACCTTTATCCCGTTATTTGATTTAGCTAGGTAGTCATTTATATGACAATTGCAATCCTTTTGCAACTTCTAAATTATGGGATCATGCAATCCTTTTGCATGGAATATTCATCCCATCAACGCCTATTTGTTCCTCATGCTTCGGTGACCCTAAGTTCATGATTCCCAAATCAAGTCGTCCTACTTGTGTAAACGTGTAAATTTAACATCCAAGTGGTTAGGTGGCCTTTATTTCACAAGTGTGCGAAATTTACCTCAATCATATTAGTTTGCTCACAACGGTTAGGTGACCTTTATCCCATTATGAGTTCCCTAATATTTTCAAGTGTCACACAAAAGGATGGCGTTTAACTTGTTTTGTTGTTCATTAAGGGATTTTAAGTTTTCATAAATTCTAGTTTAAGAAAACATATATGCCATACACCAACATGCATTTAGTGTATGGTTTATTTGAAATCCATTTTCAAGTCTAGTAATTTTAGCCAATTACTTGATATAAACCATTTTATATTTATGATCCTTATCATGTTCTTAATAACCGTTTATTAATGTCCTTTTAGCCGTTTTTAATTTAACCATTTAAATTGACGTTTTGCATGTCGTTAATAATTTAACCAATTAAATTGTAGTTATGCTTGTTGTTAACTTGTGTGATAACTTGTTGTAGTACCATACACAATCCACAATCATACAAGAAATAAAACAACCACGCATGCAAACAAATGTGTTCACAATCAAGCTGATTTGGTAGACATTTGTTTAGCCGAAAACAAATGTCACCGGTTAAGGGTTATAACACTAAGTAGGAGATTTCAAAATCTCCCACTTAATCTTGCATCCAAATGCATCTTCCAAGTCTTCATCTTGTATCTTCATTTTTACAAAAAACATATCCTAATACATTTTTCTAGAAAATGAAAATACAACCTAATCTATTTTACATACCAAATATAAAATAAATTACATAACCAAAATAACAATATTACAAAACAACTTGAATGAATATTACAACCACATGAATGAATTAATATTATATAACAATAAATTATTAATAATCATCCAAACATGCAACCATTCAAACAAAAGGTCAAGGCTTGATTGTGAACTTCAACATACAACAAATTTGACCAATTTGCAAGTTCCAATCCCATTTGGAACTCTTCCTAAAATCGGCCAACTATACCAACCCTCCCAAACCCGAAAGTGTTTGCATTCCATATTCATGCATGTACTTAGAATGCAAATATAGCGGGTTTAAAGGTCATATAAGAAGCATAATCCATAGACTTCGGCTCTAGATACCATTGATAGAATTTATCAAGTTCATGAAACATGTTCTTATAGTTAACATAATTACAAAACCAATTTGTAGTAATGTTAAAGCAAGCAGAAGCAAAATGATAAGTTCATGTTATATGTTTAGCCATTAAGTTAAATTCCATGTTAATATCAAGTCTAGAATATATACTTACATATAAGAACAAGAGGAGAAAGTATATATACCTCCTCAAGCTAGTTGAGGGTTGTTTCCAAGTTGCAAGATGATGATGAAGATGATGGAAATAGAGCTTCTAACTTGAAGCCTCAAGCAAGAAATACCCCAAGCAATAACCCCAACACTTTTGCCTTTAGTTAGGATTTGTTTTACACTTAATGTGAGCTTGTAACACCAAAGTTAGAACCCCCTTTGAGTCCCAAACAGCCCACGGCAGTAGACAGCAGCAGGAGGATTTTTATGCAGTTTTTTTTACTTGTTATTTTATGTGTATTGCATGTACTAGTGAGTCAAGACCTTGGTAAACTTATTAAGCATGTACCTAGGAGTTATGACCTCAAAAGTAACAAAATGAATAAGCATGGGAGGTCTTCTTGGTTCAACAAAATCTGCCCACACTTTCATTATTTTATACAAGATGTTAATTTTATAAAACTTGTAAAAGATTTTATAAAACTTGTATAAAATAAACATGTATTTGTTACTTGTAATAATTTTATAAACCATTTTATAAAATATAACACAACATAATTATTTAAACCTATAAATAATTAAATACAAATTATCCAAATAATTTATTTCAAGTAATAACATTTCAGAAAACCGATTTTCTAAAGCTCAAGTGTCGCGTATTTATTTAACGATCCAGTCGTTAAGATTAAATACATATAAAGTGTTGGTAAGCTTGTTATTGGGTATGACCCGACTTGGATCAAAACATATTAGCCGCATTAATTTAATTTGTCTCTCGGGCATACGAAATACCTTCAAAATCATCCATTATACTCCCTACTTTTACAACAATATACATTCTTTTATAGAAATCAAAACAACCATACTCATTCAAAATTTAATTACATATTCTGATTTTAAAATATCAAAATTCAACTTGAAATATGACCAAAATCATCACTCTTAGATCCTTACATCTTTCACAAGCTATATTTTGACTTCAAAACTGTGTTAGAACATCAAATGTATGTTAACGATTACAATCTGTGTTCAAACCCTTCGAAAATTTCTGAAGACACTTCGAATGATGAGCAATCGAGATGATGATCCAACCACATGTTACCCACAGTTATGTACCCGAAAAACTCTTGAAACCAAAGTAAAAGTTTAAACCACGTATCCGCGTCAGATTCTTTGGAATTAATTAGCAAAAATAACTTTGCGACTCCTATTCAAAGTAGCCAGTTTTGTCACAGCTCCAGCAAGTCAACTTCGACTTTTCAGTCAGACTAATCTTATTATAACCTTGAGATATACACCATCGTTACCAGAGAACCTTTTACATTCCTCCACATTATTAACAGATGTACCAACAACCTCATTACCCTTTGACTTTAGCCTCTCCAAAAAGTCATTATAATTATTCATTGAAACCCCATCATTTACTCATTTGCATCTTGTAATGAGAATTGCCATACGAATCATTGGGAATTAGCAATCAGTATTTTGAAATCTCGCAGCATGTCTACGCCAACAGTTATATGTGTATATATAACGTCTATCTTCTGGACTTAATTTGAATGTGAAGTTTCTAAAAAACACTCCGAACTACGAATTGGTTCTCCGAAAAAAAATGCTGATGAAGCAGCAAAAACTATAAACGACTTTAAACGGTAAAAGCTGGATGATAATGATGAAGTGTGCTGGCAAAGCGTAGAAAAAGAGAAGTTTTGGAACTGGAAAACGGATTGAGCAAAGTAGGAAGGAGGCTGTGGAAAAATTACAAAGACTGAACCTGACTTCAAAGGATCCAAATGATTCTGTACCTGCTGAAGTCATTAACGAATACCTTGCTCCTGACTCTAAACCCCTGCGGATAATATTCTTCATCATCCTATGATATTAGAAATTCTAAAATATCATCATATCTTTCATTATAAATATCCTCCATATTTCTGAAGATATTTTCTTAATTTTTCTTATTTGAAATCATTTACCTCTTCGCGCTATCTATATTACATCATAAAAGAAACTATTTTAGTTTCTAAATTCTGAAACATTCAAGTTTAAAATAGGAATATTTTGAAGTAGTGTTGGGAACTGAAGCATGAATTAGTATAATATAATGACACTTGATCAATGTGATTATATTACAGTAAGTCATGCTGAGTTTCTAAATGGAACGTGATGATTCACATATCATAACATCATCATGTGCCAGGTTATACGACTCTTGTATTCTATTTAACCTCTAAAATATCAAGAAAATATTTCTTGATGATTCGGCCTTTTCCAAGGTATTCTAGTAATTTGACAAGTCAAGATCGTGCCATCACAATTTCCTTCCTAGAACATTAACAATGTTCATTCCAAAATTCATATATGTGAATTCTGGACCATTACAAGCGGTGCTTAATCTCAAGAAGAAGAAACAAAAGGATAAAACTCCGAAATAGAAATTGGGGTATATATTGCAGCAAATAAAAGAGAGCATTAACTGTGAATGATAATGATTATAGAAGACAGAAGCAGAGACTTTGAAATATAAGGGAACATATAAAGCCCAATGACAAACCAGAAATTATAAACCATATATATCGATACATATAGCAATATAAAGACACGGAAGAACTAGAAACACTATAAACCCAAGAGTATAGTAGAAGTAAATAGATTCTTCCGGCGGTAGATGAAAAAGAAGAATGACCGATATGAAAGTTAGAAGTATATCGAGAATCAGAACTGGATGGAGCATATTGATGAATACTTTAAAATATGAGTTGAGGGGGAAAGAATAGAAGGTGATGAAACATGACTAGGAACTTAGAAATCAACAGATTTAACTCACACAATGGCGGAATAAGTGAATCAAACCCTCTAGTGAATAGGTTAAGTTTTTTTTTTTTTTATTAATTTAGACAAACCACAACTAAATCAAGTGTGATTAGATCAACACCTAGAGCTATTATTCACCACCTGGGTGATTTGGACTGAGAGAGAATTAGAGGAGCTCACTAGATCTGAGTGTGTGTAACAAATGAGAGGTTTAACCTAAAATGAAGAACATAAGACTTTATATACCCCTGCTGTTGACTCACCCATACGATTCATTCATCACACGTACGAGTTGGCTTCATCAGCCGTATGGGTGATCACTCACTCGTGTCTTCTCATTTAGGTTGTAATTGTGACTTAGCTCAGCATCAACCTTGCGTATGAGCCTGTCAGCCGTACTAGTGAGGCTTCACTCGTACGTCTGACTAAGTTTAACATAGTCAAACATCTAAATCTGGTTCCTGCAGTTCTTGTAACCACATACAAACACGGATAGGATAATAACGAGCAATCATGGTGGCCTGTAAATTGTTGTACCTGCAATGGATGTGGGTAGATGTCTAGGGACTTACATAAAATGCATCAACAGAAGGTGTGAGTTGTAAGGAAACGAAGGAGGTGAATTTATAAGAAAATCTCCGACAGAACAATTAAAATGGACGATCGCATTTAAAGCGGATCCTAATTCCCTTGATTACCGGAGAGTCAAATCTTATTAAGAAGATTTTCTTCAAATCCCTTGAAATCTGGGAATCAATCATATCTACGTCAAATGATAAGATGAATCTACACTTACTCATTTCACTCTTCTATGTTAGGTTCATTCATACTCTTCATATAAATGGATTGTTTATCCAAATTATTCGCTGATGATAAAACTCTAATTTTCAGCCCGTATGCATCATGAAAACATACTTATTATCATTCACGACCTTTCCACTCAAATTTCGGGACGAAATTTCTTTAACGGGTAGGTACTGTGACAACCCGGAAATTTCCAACCAAATTTAAACTTTAATCTTTATATGTTTCCGACACGATAAGCAATATTTGTAAAGTTAAATTTCAAGAATTTTAAACTATGTTCATACATTCATTCAACCTCGACCAAGTTCCAACGATTCACGAACCATTAAATGAATATGATTATATATGTATATGTGTATATATATTATAACTTGAAACGTAAACAAAATATTAGATTAAATACTTTATATGATTGTATCTGTTTCAAAATGTTTATCAATAGAATTAGAAGATAAGATCAAATGATTGAATTATCAGATATATTGAATTATGATTACAAGTCTCTGTTGAAAGGCCCACGTTGATTTGAGAAATCTTTCCATTTTAACAATATTCGAAAAATGGTAAAGTGATTTATAAATAAGAACAAATTGTCAATCATTGAGAACTAGACAAAGGATAGTGGAAGATTGAATCTCATAAAGACTCGATTGATCTATTTAGTTTCAAACGTACAAAAATGTTTTCAGTTTAAAAAGAACTTTATTATTAAAACGTATATAACTTTTATAAATATCTAGAACCACTTTTGACAACTCATTACTTAACTAGTATGATAAAGATAACGATATTTATATTTTATTTTATTAAATATATATAACGATTTAAATTAATATTATATATATTTATACGCGTATTATACGTACATAGTTTTATACTTTTACTATACTTAAACTTTACCTTTACTTTATTTTTACTTTACTTTAACTTTAATAATTCACTTTAATAATTCATACTTTAATAATTCACTTTAATAATTCATACTTTAATAATTCACTTTAATAATTCAAAAATCTATTATAAATAGAATTCAATAGGTTTCATTATTTCATAAAAACTTGAAAATATTTTTCTCTAAACTCTCTCAATCGATTTACATATATATATTTACTCCGTATTATTCCAAGATATTATTAGTATACATAAAATATTACGACGGAGTGCTGTCCGAGTGGTTTTGAAATTGTTTTTCGAGTAGGATAGGATTAAGGAAATTATGGGTTATAGCTATGGAGGTGATTGAGTATGGTTCATGGGTATGCTCGTAAGGTCAATATAGTGTTTATCATTTCCGTTGCGTCTACGTACCTTTCCTGCAATATTGAATCTCAATATTGATACGTGAGTACTCATAATTTAACTTTTACATACTAATAGTGTATCCCTGACTAGTGCTCGAGTATTTAGGATTATGCATGCTTGTACTTTTTATATTACCCTTAGACAGGTTAGGTTGAATCTTGAATTAGTTACACTTGCGGTTGAGATAAGGTATAAGATATGCATGTCCTTGGAAAGCTAGCGAAAAATTAAGAACTTTTCCTTTAGATATCGAATGGTTTCGATGAACGGATTAGAAGTTATAATCAATTGAATTTTCGATATTTTTATTAAAAATGATTATTATTATGGTCGTTTTTATCGTCGTTCTAGTTTTATCTTATTATTATGATTATTATTATCTTTATCAATAAAAGGGATTTATCATTAAAAATTGTTATTTTTTTTATTATTACTATCGTTATTATCGTTAAAGTTATAATTAGTATTATTATTATTATCCAATTATTATTATTATTATTATTATTATTATTATTATTATTATTATTATTATTATTATCATTATTAATATATATATCATTATTTAAAAATGGTTATTGTTATTGTTATTATTATTATTACTATATTATCATTAAGATAATTATTAGTATTATCGTTAATAATATTATAGTAACTATCATTATTAATATACTTGTAATTAAAACAAATATTTGTAACACCTAATTATTTTGATTACTATTATTATCATTATTATGAACATGATATAAAAGACGATTAAAAGCTATTAAATGAAATGATTAGGAAATAATGAGTAAGAGTATCATGATGAAATTAAAATATTATAAGATATTGATTTAGATAAAATTATCGTTCTTATTATTTTTATCATTACTATTATTATTAAAAGTATTGTTAGTATTAAAACTATCATTTTAACAAAAATTATCATTTTAATAGAAATGTCATTGTTACTATAAAATATCATTATTATTCTTATTTTAAATAGAATTATTATTTTAAAGATAATATTAAAAATTATCGTAAATATTAAAGTTATCATAATTAGAATTATCGTTTTATCATAATGTCATCTTAGTAATTATAAATATTGATATTTTTATAATAATAATTATTATTACAAAATAATATAACTTTTACTTAATATCATTATAGATATTATTTTATCAAATAAATATGTGATACAAACATATTTTACTACGTGTAATAACTTATTTTAATAATACCTATCATATTATCTTTATGATATTAAATGAACCCTATAAATTTTATTACTTAAGATATATAAAAGTATATTTTATTATATAAATTTAATATAAAATTTTATTTATTAATAAATAAATTATGTTATTTACTCTAATAAATATTTTAAAAAATATTTAAAAATATAAAACGACGATATTTAAACTATATATTAATCATGTATAGATTTTTGGAAATTATTTTGAGTCAAATTTACTTTTGTTGACTTTTGCATATTAGTCTCGAGCATTAGGATTGTGGTACACTATGACTTGACCTAATTTGTTAGACAAATATTGACCAACACATAAATATATATAATTAATTTAGGTTCGTGAATCTAAGGCTAACCTTGCACTTGTTCAATGACGTTATATGTATTTTTACTACGAAATACAGTATGGTGAGTTTCATTTGCCTTTTTACCCTTTATATTTTTGGGACTGAGAATACATGCGCTTTTATAAATGTTTGACGAAATAGACACAAGTAATTGAAACTACATTCTATGGTTGAATTATCGAAATCGAATATGCCCCTTTTTATTAAAGTCTGGTAATCTAAGAATTATGAAACATACACGCTAATTGACGCGAATCCTAAAGATAGATCTATTGGGCCTAACAAACCCCATCCAAAGTACCGGATGCTTTAGTACTTCGAAATTTATATCATGTTCGAAGGAGGATCCCAGAATGATAGGGGATATTCTTATATGTATCTAGTTAATGTCGGTTACCAGGTGTTCACCATATGAATGATTATTTTTGTCTCTATGCATGGGACGTATATTTATGAGAACTGGAAATGAAATTCTTATGATCTATTAAAATAATGGAAATAGATGATTATGATAAACTAATGAACTCACCAACCTTTTGGTTGACACTTTAAAGCATGTTTATTCTCAGATGTTAAAGAAATCTTCCGCTGTGAATTTGCTCATTTTAAAGATATTACTTGGAGTCTTTCATAGCATATTTCGAAGAACGTTGCATTCGAGTCATTGAGTTCATCAAAGATTATTATTAAATCAATTTATAGTTGGATAGTGGATATTATGAAATGGTATGCATGCCTGTCAATTTTCGATGTAAATAAAGTTTGTATTTTAAAAACGAATGCAATGTTTGTAAAATGTATCATATAGAGGTCAAATACCTTGCAATGTAATCAACTATTGTGAATCGTTTATAATGTATATGAACGGGTCCTTTCACACCGATCGTTGAAACGCAATCCACCGGTTTTAACTTATTAAATAAATAATAAATTAATTAAGTTTTTCATAAAGTTAATAATTATTAAAAATAATTATTTTATCATTTTTCTGAGTTCCGTAAACTGAAAGGCTTTCAAGGCAATTATCAAAATCGTGTCGTTTTCTAAGTATTTCGTTATCCGAAAAAAGTTCATCAATTACTATAAACATATTAATTCAAGTAATCCACTAGGATCATGTATGCATTTAAATTAATTAAACAAAAAAAGTTCTACGTAATCATCGTTAAATAATTAACGGACAAGTAGCGATAGTAACAGAAAAAGTAGGGTTGTTACATATGGCCTGATCGCCTTTAGGATCAAATTTTCTGAGGCTGTCAAAGTCGTTAAGCACATAGCATATACAACCAAATACACGGAAATATTTAACATTCGAGCGTCTACCATATAACAACTCATAAGGAGTTTTATCAAAGGGTTTGTTAATGATACAGCGATTTTGGGTATAACATGCAGTTGAAATGGCCTCCCCCACATTTTCGGAGGTAGTTAGGAGTAGGCAACATTGTTCGAGCTGCCTCGCATAACGTACGATTACGTCATTCGACTACTCCATTCTGTTGGGGGTTCTTACATTAGAGAACTGATGTTCAATGCGTTGGTCTTTCAAGTAACTATCAAGCAAGTCATTCTTAAATTACGTCCCATTATTAGTTCTGATGCTCTTAACATATTTGTTAGAAGATTGTTGAGTCTTTTAATGAACTCAATGATAATGGCGGGGGTCTCAAACTTGGTCCTCAAAAGAAAAATCCATGTAAAAAGTGTATAATCATCTACAATGACAAGCACATGTTTCCGACCACTGAGGCTAGAAACTCTCATGGGTCTACATAAGTCCGTATGCAACAATTGTTAAGACGATGAAGTACTAGGGTTTTGCTTAAGCAGGTGATTATTCCGTTTCAGCTTACCAATTACACATGATGGACATACATGATGCTTATCATATTGAAAGCTGGGAATACCATCAACCAAGTCTTTAGAGACCAGTCGATTGATACCCTTGTAATTAGAGTGTGATATCCGGTGATGCCATAACTATAACGACTCGACTTTTTCGACTTGCTTTCGTGCCTTGTATTTTTGCGAAACTGCGATTTTGTGCGTACTGTGCTACTTTATACTCTGGAAACTTGATATACATGGTTTACTTCTATTTATATGTTAAAACGCGCCTTAGAGTACGTAGGATACTTAACTTGTTCACCGGAAGCCTTTATAACCGTTAGCGTTACTTGACGTTTTGAATAAACCACGGACTGCGCACACGTTTGACTTTTATCGTAACCCGAATATTATGACTGCAAAATATTAATTATTATTTTATAATAATAATTACCTGGGTTTTTAGATGCTTAATTACGCGTAGAAATTTAATTAAGCTTACTAGTTAGTCTTGTTGGACTTTCTACCTTGTTGGACTTAAGCCTACCCTACTCTAGCTTGTGGCCCAATTAATTAGCCCAAGTAATATTTACTAGTGACCCATAATAAATAAAATAAATGCCCATTTAATTGGATGAGTCATACTAGCATTTGGATAAGGATTATCCATAATGTTACATGGGATCCTAGCATAAGTACCTACTTTAGACAACCACTAACCAAAAAGCAAAATGGTGTCTCCCCCCTCCCCCCCCCCTAATGACCTACGGCCACAATGGCCTCCACCTCACCAATCCATGTCAAAATTTGCTTATAAATACTAGTCATATTCCTCTCATTTTACACTTGCTTCCATTTGTATTTCACACACACTTATTCTCCTATCTTCTTTCTAGTCTTTCTCACTCTAGAAACTTGTAAGTATTTAATTTTTCTTCTTCCTTTCTTCCTTTCTAATTCGTGAACATCATCATCATGGAAGATCAAGCTCTTTAGCCTTGATCTTGATTATATCTTGTTGATTCAAGCATGAATCCTTCAAGAACATGGAAGATTCAAGCTTTATTGCTTTGAATCTTCACCAACTTTGTAGATCTATATTTTTCTTACTTTAATCTTGTTATTTTGTTATAAAATTCAAACTTGTGTTTGTAATCTTCATGTATCTTAAAGATCCAAGCTTTATGCTTCAAGATCTTCAAGAACAACCAAGATGCAAGCTTTCTAGCTTGAATCTTCATATCTTGTTGTTGGATCTAAGTTTTCTAGCTTATGATCTTGTTGTTTTGTTATAAAGATCAAAACTTGTGTTTATGGTCTTCATGAAACTTAAAGATCCAAGCTTATGCTTCAAGATCTTCAAGAACAATAAAGTTTCAAGCTTTCTAGCTTTGCAACCTTGTAACTTGTGTGGATAGGATCCAAGCTCTCTAGCTTAGGGTTCCATCACCTCATTTGACTTAGATTGTGCTCATACTTATTTGATTAATGTAAAGTTTGTAACTTTGTTTGTAAATAGGACTTGTATTTGTGTTAAGACTAAGGATATGATGTAACCTTGGTTCATCATCCATCTAAGACTCTTAAATGAGTTGTGTTACCACTTGGTCTTAAAATATTGTGTATTAATGGTAGAATCTTGGTCAAAAGTGATGCTAAACCATCAACGAGTTGTACACTTGAAGCTACAAGCATCAAGGATGAGAACCGTGATGAGCATCAAGCACCAAGAACCCCACCGGAGCACTTGTCCACTGATTTTCGTATCTGATCAAGCTACCAGGGCTACTGGAAAGTTGATTTTCAGTTATTTCGGTTCGATTAGATGATTTTCCGTTTAGGCCTTGGCTTAATCCGAGTTACGGTTTAGGATTTATGGCCCTCCGAGAGTCACTACACACTATTAACGTTGTGTTGAAATTTCTGACCTACTCGCACTTAAACCATCGCCACGGTCAAACAAAGACGAGTTAGGTTCTGAAAATTGGTCAACAGTTAGGGGACTCAAATACGGAGCCATAGCCACTGACTATGCGTCTTTTTGATTTACGTAGCGGTCGTAGCAGCTAACCGAAGTCAGCCTATTGTTTCGATCTCTATTCTTGTCGAACTTACTTAGCTTTTATGATGATGAATGATGATGATGATGACACTTAAACTTATTTTATGCACTACTAGAATTTATAAAGACAACCTACTGACCTAGTAACCCTTGATTTAGGTTGACGACCTTTCGTACCCACTTACTACTTGCGTACTTTCATTACCGACTATACCGCTTTTATCACTGTGAGTTATAGCATCCCTTTTTACTTGAATTATTTTGGGACTGAGAATACATGCGCTTTTTGCATTTTACATACTAGGCACGAGTACATAAACTTTATATGTGTGTGGGTTATACAACGGAATAAACATTCCCCTTAGCACGGTAACGTTTAGTCATTGGTTTTCGAACCGGTGAACGCGAATCTTAGATATGGATCCATAGGGTTTGACATCCCCACTCGGGCTAGTCGCGCTAGCATTTATTGGATGTTTAATACTTCGTGAACATACGTACTCGCCAAGTGTACTTTCAGGGGGTTATAAATGTTAAGTCTAGTTACCGGGTGCCCACGGTTATACATATACTTTTCATACTGTTTTGTTACACTGAAATCTCGTAGCCTACCTTACATTACTGTTACAACTTAAACTGTAGCTCACCAACATTCGTGTTGACTTTTAAGCGTGTATTTCTCAGGTGCCTAGAGGTTTCTTGCTTCTGCTGTTAGATTTGCTGTCATGCTGTTATTGAATTGCCGTTAAGGACCTGCTGTATTTGTTAACCGCTACATTACTAGAGATGTCTCATTCATGGAACTTTTCTTTTGCATTCGTAGTTTATGTTAATTTCAAACAATGGCTTTGTAACGACCTTAGGGTCAAATACTTATGTTTATACTCCTATTCGTGGGATGCACGTTATCTTTTGTAAACGCTATCTTTTTATGAATACAAATAGGTTTTCAAATAGCATATAGTGTTTGACCATGTGAAGATCCTGTTGTTGACGAATCGTACACGGTTGTTTTGTACGGGGCGTCACATTTGGTATCAGAGCATTGGTTGTAGGGAATTAGGTTGCATTAGTGAGTCTAGACCGAACCTATGTAGGATTAACTAATAGGACTAATCTACAACTTGCTAGTTTACTTGTTTCTGCGAAACTTACTGCATGCTTTTGTCTACATTTTCAGCTGTATGATCTTACTGCATGCTATTGCTTATCTTCACTGCCATACGAACTTGTCGTATGCTTATTTCCGCTATTGCATGATTACTATCTACTTTCACATGTTATTTCTGTTTAGCACTATTATTACTACTGCCATGCTAGGTTGCTGTAGTGCCTAATACGTGCTTGCTTTATGACTTACTGACATGGAAAAGTTATTTTTCCTTGTTCAGATGTCGGATATTCCACCTGTCATCATTTTGGGCAGTGATTCAGATTCTTCAGCCACTTCACCTACCACTGTTGCCGATCCTCTGATCCCGTCGGTTACACCTACCAGTGACCCTGGCGCTTCATCCTCCGGAACCAGCAGCCATACGCCTGCCCCAGTGGTTACCTCAGACGGAGCCCAGGACCCCCCAGAGATTCCAGCTCTACTAGCCCCGGGACCCTCGGAGCCACAGCCCCGCTCCGGTGGTGCTGTGATTCCCGGGGAATACGGGGACGTTCCGTTTCGTAATGAGCATAACCATTGGTGCCGAAGCCTTCCTGATGGACGTGTCATACTGATCCCACCTTTCAGATATCGAATCATGACTACCGGTTGCCGAGCGCCGCCACCTCCAGCTGTTTTTGACGATTCATCATCCGACAACTCATCCACAGACGACTCTAGTGACGATGACTCCGACGAGGAGGACCCTGATGATGCACCTGTTCAGCCACCCTCCACCCCGCCGAAGAAGCGGTACCATTTCGACGGCACCGTTATTCCGGGGATCAACGGAGGTCGAGCGTTCACTGATGCATATGGTCAGCGTCGTAGGGTTACCACCCGTAAGCGGGTTTTGCCTTACCCTGCTGATCCTTTCGTGAGTAAGCCTTACCGCTATGCAGCATCTACTTCTGGTGCTGGACCATCTGCACCACCTGCACCGCCTGCCCCACCATCTCCCTCCGTCGAGGAACTGGCAAGGGAATTGGAGATCCTCCGTGCTTGGGTAACTGAGCTCGAGGACCAGATGTCCCACGTAATAGACATCCTTTACCCACCATCACCATAGGGCATCGTAGTAGATTTCATTATGTAATCTCGTTTGTAGTTCATGTTTTACTTATGTACTGTACGAACCTAAGCGAATGTATGCAACTCTTTATTAATGAATGGAACTTTGTATTATTTAATTCTTGCACAGTGTTCTATTTACGTTACTGTATGTTGGTTTTGCGGTATTTGTCCGTGGTTACGTTACTTATTTGGCATGCGTTGTGTTGTTTCCCTGTTTACCAAATACTGTATGATTATATATTGAATGTTGGATTTTGACTTAAGTCAAAATTTCTGTTTAGAAGAGCAATGGCAAACGGAAGAGCAGCACCCACAGCAGCACAAATTGAGGAAATGATTGCGGAACGAGTAGCCACAGCCATGGCAAATGCTATTCCCCCAGCTCCACCAGTTAACCAGCGCATTCGTAATGCTTGTACTTACAAACAGTTTCAAAGATGCAAGCCCCACAACTTTAGTGGTACTGAGGGGCCAGTTGGTTTGACTAGGTGGTTTGAGAAATTAGAAGCTGTGTTCCGCGTCAGCAACTGCTCAGAGGCGAACAAAACCAAGTATGCCTCATGTACGCTATCAGACGGCGCCCTAACCTGGTGGAACACACTGGCTCAAGCTAAGGGTATTGATGAGGCTTATGCCATTCCATGGGAAGAATTCAAGGGGGCCATGATCGAAGAGTACTGCCCCAGGACAGAGATACAGAAGATGGAGGCTGAGTTCTGGGAGTTAAAGGTTGTGGGCAACGATCTTGATGGTTACAACCGTAGGTATCTGGAATTAGCACTGATGTGTCCCACGATGGTCACCCCGGAATTTAAGAGAATGGAACGATACTTGTGGGGACTTCCCAAGTCCATTCAAGGAAATGTCACTTCTTCTAATCTACCCAACGTCCCAGCAGCTATGCGCATGGTGCATACCCTTATGAACCAAATTATCAGCAAAGAACCGAAAAAGGCTAAATCCGAATCGGGAACCAGTGGTGAGAAGCGTAAGTGGGAATACAACAACAAGGGGAGAACCTATGATCAAACCCCCGCTAAGAGGCATAACGACGGAAGGAACCCCAACTCGACCCCTAGCTCGAACCCCAACTACAAGGGTACTCTACCGCAGTGCAAGAGGTGCTACACCATACCTAGTACTGTAATGTGGTCTGTGAAAAGTGCAAAAGGACCAGGCATATTGGAAAGGACTGCAAGATTCCCATCCCAGCTGTGAGGACCAACCCCAATGGACCAAGAAAGTGTTATGAGTGTGGACAACAGGGCCACTTCAGGAATGAGTGTCCTAACAAGCGAAAGGATGGCGGACCACCGCGTGGAAGAGCTTTCAATGTGAACGCAAGGGATGCCCGTGAGAACCCCGACTTGGTTACAGGTATATTCACTATCAACAATCTATTATCCTCTGTCCTATTTGATACTGGTGCCGATAGAAGCTATGTCTGTAGAAACTTTTGCTCTAAGATAGATTGGCCATTAGTACCTTTAGAGGAGAATATGCTAGTTGAGGTAGGCAATGGGAAACTTGAGAAAGCTGACCAAATTGGCCGAGGAGCTATTATTAACATAGCTGGCGTGGATTTCGAAATTGACTTGATACCCATCAAATTGGGAAGCTTTGACGTGATTGTCGGCATGGACTGGTTGACTAAAGTAAGGGCCGATATTATCTGTGGAGATAAAGCTCTTCGTATACCACAAGGAGACGGTGAGCCATTGATTATTTACGGAGAGAGATGTAACTCGAAGCTGAACCTCATTAGTTGTATGAAAGCGCAGAAGATCATGAAGAAAGGACGTCTTGCTGTTTTAGCACACGTGAAGGCTTTAGAAACGGAGGAGAAGAGTGTGAATGATGTGCTAACCGTGAATGAATTCCCTATCGTCTTTCCGGAAGAAATTCCTGGATTACCGCCAACGAGAGCCGTGGAATTCCAGATCGATCTAGTGCCGGGAGCTGCACCCGTAGCTCGCACACCTTATCGACTAGCACCTTCCGAACTGCAAGAGTTGCAGAGTCAACTTCAGGAATTGCTCGACTGAGGGTTTATCCAACCGAGCTCGTCGCCTTGGGGAGCACCTGTTTTATTTGTGAAGAAAAAGGACGGATCCTTCCGCATGTGTATCGACTACCGCGAACTCAACAAATTGACGATCAAGAATCGATATCCTCTTCCGCGAATTGACGATCTTTTTGATCAGCTACAAGGATCGAGCGTGTACTCTAAGATCAATTTTTGATCTGGTTACCACCAGTTGAGGGTGAAAGAGAGGGATGTGATGAAGACTGCGTTTAGAACCCACTATGGTCATTACGCGTTTCTCGTGATGCCTTTTGGATTAACCAATGCACCAGCCGTGTTCATGGACCTCATGAATCGTGTCTGCAAGCCTTATCTGGATAAATTCATTATCGTCTTCATAGATGATATCCTCATCTACTCCAAGAGCGAAGAAGAACATGAGCAACATCTTCGGTTAGTGCTTGAACTCTTGAGACGAGAGCAGCTTTATGCCAAATTCTCCAAGTGTGAATTTTGGCTGAAGGAAGTCCAATTTCTGGGTCATATTGTGAGTGATCAAGGTATCAAAGTTGACCCCGCCAAGATTGAAGCAATCAGCAAGTGGGAGACACCCACTACTCCGACTCACATTCGCCAATTCCTAGGTCTTGTCGGTTACTACAGAAGGTTTATTGAAGGTTTTTTGCTGATTGCGCGTCCTTTGACCGCACTGACTCACAAAGGAAAGAAGTTCGTTTGGGAAACTGAACAAGAAGTAGCATTTCAAACCCTGAAGCAGAAGTTAACCATCGCACCTATATTATCTCTTCCTGAAGGCAGTGACGACTTCGTTGTGTACTGCGATGCTTCGAAGAATGGTTTTGGTTGCGTATTGATGCAAAGAACAAAGGTCATTGCTTATGCTTCTCGTCAACTGAAGATACACGAGCAAAACTACACTACCCATGATCTCGAACTTGGAGCTGTTGTCTTCGCTTTGAAGTTGTGGAGACACTATCTTTATGGGATAAAGAGTACCATATTCACCGATCACAATAGCCTCCAGCACATCTTTGATCAGAAGCAGTTGAATATGAGACAACGTCGATGGATCGAGATGCTGAACGACTATGATTTTGAACTCCGTTACCATCCTGTCAAAGCCAATGTTGTAGCCGACGCTCTGAGTCGAAAGGAGAGAACGGTACCTCTTCACGTCCGTGCCTTGAACATCACCATTCATTCGAACCTCCATAGCCAGATCCGAGTAGCCCAAGAAGAGGCTCTCAAGGAGGAGAACATATCTCGTGAATACCTGAACATCCTGGTCTCTAAATTCGAGGTTAAGGAGTCTGGACTCCGATGTTATGCTGGAAGAATTTGGGAACCTCGTTATGGAGATTTACGAAGCCTTTTACTTGATGAAGCCCACAAGTCGAGATATTTGATTCATCTAGGAGCCGTAAAAATGTACCATGATCTTAAAGAACAGTATTGGTGGCCAAATCTTAAGAAGGATGTTGCAACTTATGTTAGGAGGTGTTTGACTTGCTCGAAGGTTAAGGCTGAACATCAGAGGCCATCTGGATTACTCCAACAACCAGAAATCCCTCAATGGAAATGGGAAGCAATTACGATGGATTTCATCACGAAGCTACCAAAAACGGTGGGCGAATACGATACAATCTGGGTTATCGTTGACCGTCTTACCAAATCTGCTCATTTCCTAGCTATGAAGGAAACAGATACAATGGAGAGACTTGCTCAACTGTACATCAAAGAGGTTGTATCTCGTCATGGTGTGCCTCTATCAATTATCTCAAATCGCGATCCCCGTTTTGCTTCCAGATTCTGGCGTTCTTTGCAAGAAGCCTTGGGAACTCGTCTCGACATGAGCACCACGTATCACCCCAGACCGATGGTCAGAGCGAACGAACTATTCAAACTTTGGAGGTCATGTTGCGTGCCTATGTTATTGACTTCGGAAAGTCTTGGGAAAGGCATCTTCCGCTAGCCGAATTCTCTTACAACAACAGTTATCATTCGAGTATTAAGCTGCGCCTTTTGAAGCGTTGTATGGCCGCAAGTGCCGTTCTCCTATTTGTTGGGCTGAGTTAGGCGAAGTGCAAATCACCGGACCCGAGATAGGCCATGAAACGATGGAGAAGATTTCTCAGATTCAAGCGAGACTTAAGACGGCCCGTGATCGCCAAAAGAGTTATGCTGATCTTAAACGTAAAGACTTCGAATTCAACGTAGGTGACCGTGTGATGTTGAAGGTCGCACCTTGGAAAGGTGTAATTCGTTTTGGAAAGCGAGGAAAGTTAAACCCGAGATATATTGGTCCTTTTGAAATTTTGGAACGTGTTGGACCCATTGCTTATAGTCTGGATCTTCCGACTCAGTTGAGTGCTGTTCATCCTACCTTCCATGTATCAAATTTGAAGAAGTGCCTTGCTCCACCGGAACTTGTCATACCATTGGAAGAACTTACGATTGATGACAAACTCCACTTCGTGGAAGAACCTATCGAAATTATGGACCGTGAGGTCAAAACCTTGAAACGCAATAAGATTCCAATTGTCCGAGTTCGATGGAATGCCAAGCGTGGACCTGAGTTTACCTGGGAATAAGAGGATCAAATGATGCAGAAATATCCTCACCTTTTCCCGACTCCATCACCATCAGCTTAAATTTGAGGACGAAATTTCCAATAACAGGTGGGTAATGTAACGACCCGACTTTTTCGACTTGCTTTCGTGCCTTGTATTTTTTGCAAAACTGCGATTTTGTGCGTACTGTGCTACTTTATACTCTGGAAACTTGATATACGTGGTTTACTTCCATTTATATGTTAAAACGCTCCTTAGAGTATGTAGGATACTTAACTTGTTCACCGAAAGCCTTTATAACCGTTAGTGTTACTTGACGTTTCGAATAAATCGTGGACTGCGCACACGTTTGACTTTTGTCGTAACCAGAATATTATGACTGCGAAATATTAATTATTATTTTATAATAATAATTACCTGGGTTTTTAGATGCTTAATTACGCGTAGAAATTTAATTAAGCTTACTAGTTAGTCTTGTTGGACTTTCTACCTTGTTGGACTTAAGCCCACCCTACTCTAGCTAGTGACCCAATTAATTAGCCCAAGTAATATTTACTAGTGACCCATAATAAATAAAATAAATGCCCATTTAATTGGATGAGTTATACTAGCATTTGGATAAGGATTATCCATAATGTTACATGGGATCCTATCATAAGTACCTACTTTAGACAACTACTAACCAAAAAGCAAAATGGTGTCTCCCCCCTCCCCCCTAATGACCTACGGCCACAATGGCCTCCACCTCACCAATCGATGTCAAAATTTACCTATAAATACTAGCCATATTCCTCTCATTTTACACTTGCTTCCATTTGTATTTCACACACACTTATTCTCCTATCTTCTTTCTAGTCTTTCTCACTCTAGAAACTTGTAAGTATTTAATTTTTCTTCTTCCTTTCTTCCTTTCTAATTCGTGAACATCATCATCATGGAAGATCAAGCTCTTTAGCCTTGATCTTGATTATATCTTGTTGATTCAAGCATGAATACTTCAAGAACATGGAAGATTCAAGCTTTCTAGCTTTGAATCTTCACCAACTTTGTAGATCTATATTTTTATTACTTTAATCTAGTTATTTTGTTATAAAGATTCAAACTTGTGTTTGTAATCTTCATGTATCTTAAAGATCCAAGGTTTATGCTTTCTAGCTTGAATCTTCATATCTTGTTGTTGGATTTAAGTTTTCTAGCTTATGATCTTGTTGTTTTGTTATAAAGATCCAAGCTTATGCTTCAAGATCTTCAAGAACAATAAAGGTTCAAGCTTTCTAGCTTTGCAACCTTGTAACTTGTGTGAATAGGATCCAAGCTCTCTAGCTTAGGGTTCCATCACCTCATTTGACTTAGATTGTGCTCATACTTGTTTGATTGATGTAAAGTTTGTAACTTTGTTTGTAAATAGGACTTGTATTTGTGTTAAGACTAAGGATATGATGTAACCTTGGTTCATCATCCACCTAAGACTCTTAAATGAGTTGTGTTAACACTTGGTCTTAACATATTGTGTATTGATGGTAGAATCTTGATCAAAAGTGATGCTAAACCATCAAAGAGTTGTACACTTGAAGCTACAAGCATCAAGGATGAGAACCGTGATGAGCATCAAGCACCAAGAACACCACCGGAGCATTTGTCCACTGACTTTCGTATCTGATCATGCCACCTGGGCAACTGGAAAGTTGATTTTCAGTTAGTTTGGTTTGAGTAGATGATTTTCTGTTTAGGCCTCGTCTTAATCCGAGTTACGGTTTAGGATTTATGGCCCTCCGAGAGTCACTACACCCTATTAACGTTGTGCTGAAATTTCTGACCTACTCGCACTTAAACCGTCGCCACGGTCAAACGAAGACAAGTTAGGTTCTGAAAATTGGTCAGCAGTTAGGGAACTCAATACGGAGCCATAGCCACTGACTATGCATCTTTTCGATTTACGTAGAGGTCGTAGCAGCTGACCGAAATCAGCCTATTGTTTCGATCTCTATTCTTGTCGAACTTACTTAGCTTTTATGATGATGAATGATGATGATGATGATGACACTTAAACTTATTTTATGCACTACTAGAATTTATAAAGACAACCTACTGACCTAGTAACCCTTGATTTAGGTTGACGACCTTTCGGACCGACTTACTACTTGCGTACTTTCATTACCGACTATACCGCTTTTATCACTGTGAGTTATAGCATCCCTTTTTACTTTAATTATTTTGGGACTGAGAATACATGCGCTTTTTGCGTTTTACATACTAGGCATGAGTACCTAACTTTATATATGTGTGGGTTATACAACGGCATAAACATTCCCCTTAGCACGGTAACCTTTAGTCATTGGTTTTTGAACCGGTGAACGCGAATCTTAAATATGGATCCATAGGGTTTGACATCCCCACTCGGGCTAGTCGCGCTAGCATTTAACGGGTGTTTAATACTTCGTGAACATACGCACTCGCCAAGTGTACTTTCAGGGGGTTATAAACGTTAAGTCTAGTTACCGGGTGCCCACGGTTATACATATACTTTTCATACTATTTTGTTACACTGAAATCTCGTGGCCTACCTTACATTACTGTTACAACTTAAACTATAGCTCACCAACATTCGTGTTGACTTTTAAGCGTGTATTTCTCAGGTGCCTGGAGGTTTCTTGCTTCTGCTGTTAGATTTGCTGTCATGCTGTTATTGAATTACCATTAAGGACCTGCTGTATTTGTTATCCGCTACATTACTAGAGATGTCTCATTCATGGAACTTTTCTTTTGCATTCGTAGTTTATGTTAATTTCAAACAATGGCTTTGTAACGACCTTAGGGTCAAATACTTATGTTTATACTCCTATTCGTAGGATGCACGTTATCTTTTGTAAAACGCTATCTTTTTATGAATGCAAACTGGTTTTCAAAGATCATATAGTATTTGACCGTGTGAAGATCCTGTTGTTGACGAATCGTACACGATTGTTTTGTACGGGGCGTCACAATAACCACAATTTTTGTGTGGAACGAGGAGCCAAACACATGTTTCCATGTGATGGTGCATCATTGAGGTCCATAGTGTATAGTGAAGCACAACGTTTACCAAAAAGAAGATCATTTCCATCGGTGGATTGCACCGAGCATTGACGACTTTCAGATAGAACTTTGAGATATCCTTCACAAAATTGACTGACACTATGTAACATCCCGCCTTTTTCCGGTTACTTTCCGTTTAACTATTTTAAAGTCCGTTATATATTTATAACATCTTTCGTTAATACGCATTTTAAATTATCTCGATTAGGTAATTCACGCACCCGATTCAAACTTGAGGGACTAAAATTGACACGGAGCAAACTAGTTGACTAGGTCACCTAGTCCACCCCAATCACCACCATTCAACCATCTCCATCTCTCTCTCTTTCTCTCTAGCAAGAACACACACACAATTTCCAAATTCATTCAATCATCATCTAAATTCGATCTAGGAGGCTTACAACAAAATAAATTACATATTTGTGATCCTCTCTTCATCCTCTTCATTTTGGTACCAACTTCATCTTGTTTGGGTAACATTTCTAAAACTCTAGATTTCTCTAAATTCATGTTTTTGACTTGAAATGGTGTTAGTTAGTGTCTATGGCTCATTGTGATGTCGTGTATGTAATTTGTAGGCTCGATCTTGTTATTTGGTGTAACTAGCATGAACACTTGAAATGGGTTAGTTTAACCTTTGATTTTGAATGATAAAATGTGTTTAGATGTTAATGGTTGTGTGTTCAAAGTGTTAGTTACTTCATTAACTTCGTTTTGGTGTGTTGATTGACATGAAAACCTTACATTAACATGATTATTGGTTTTGAGATTTTGGTTAGGGTTTGATAAGCTTTATATGAACTTTTGATGTATCAAAGGCTATGCAATATTATTGAGAAGTGTTTTGTTGCAACGTGTGTTTTATTACCTTCGAAACGGCATATCATACATGTAAATTGGTTATCCGAATCATGAAATGCGTTTTTAGAACTTGAACCTTTGATTATGAACGTTTGATGCGGTTTTGGGTTGTTGTAGGTGTTAAATTACTTGTTGAAATGTGTTTAGTTGTCTTCCTCGTCAAATTACCATCCCAACGGTATAAAATACTTGACTTGATTGTTTGCGGATCATAAATTGTGTTTATTTGGTTTTTGGTTCGTGTACTTAGAAACTTACTGCATCAGACTGGAATACCAACCTGGACGCCGTCCAGATCCTAGGACGCCGTCCCATATTTCGAAGCTGGACGCCGTCCATATATTTGGACGCCGTCCCAGCCTTCAAAGCTGGACGCCGTCCAGAAAATCTGGACGCCGTCCAGATACACTGGCAGGCCTCTGTCTTCGTTGGTCGTTTTACGAAAAATGTTTGCTATGCTATGGACCTCCGATTCACATGTAACTTGTTCTAACATGCTCATATATGATTAAAAACCTCATAAAAATAGTTCAGGACCCGACCCGAACGTGTTGACTTTTTCGTTGACTTTGACCCGACCAAGTTGACTTTTAATCAAACTTAACCAAATGTTTGTGCAATCGTTCTAAAATGCTTTTATACTTGTACCTTGCATGAAACATGACAATTTGATTCACATGCTATTATGATCGAGTCTTAACGAGCCATAGGACTAATTGAACATCTTTGACCAATCGTGACTATCGTTATTGATACAACCTATTTGTTTAGGTCAAGACTAGAATTGTTCTTTGCACACGTTTACTTGTTGAAGTACTTTACTACTCGTGCACTCAAGGTGAGATCATAGTCCCACTTTTACTCTTTTTGAACTTACATTTGGGATGAGAAAACATAAACATTTCTTTTACTAAGTGAACACAAGTACAGGAAAACAAACATTCTACATACGAGTTTAGAACAAAATCCTCAATTCGATTATCATTAGTTACACTTGCCGGGTGTAAGCGAGAACTTATGTTGTATGGATCCATATGGGTTTGACAAACCCTCATTCAAACGGTTCGCTACCGTTTACGAATGAAATATATTTTCGAGAAACAGTGTATGTTCTAGCACTAAGTGATGGAGTTCAATGGAAGGAATGTTAAGCATTGATAATTGGGTGCTCGTGAAACAAACTTTTGGAATGTATTACTATTATCTCATTGTTTCAAATCTTGTGGTTCACTTGTACTTACTTACTCAAACCTATGATTTCACCAACGTTTTCGTTGACAGATTTCTATGTTTTTCTCAGGTCCTTGAACGATACATGATACATGCTTCCGCTCTTTATTTTGATACTTGCATTGGATGTCGAGTATATATGCATACATGGAGCGTCTTTTGGCTACTTTTAAATTGTGTCGCATAAGTTTCATTTCTACTTATAACTTTGTAATGCAACTTGTGGTGGAACTATTCTTGTAAACTTTAAACAATCTTTACATTTGAAATGAATGCGACATATCTTTTGGTCAAATGTTGTTTTAAAGACTAATGACCACGTAACGGGACCTAAGTAGACGGCGCCGTCAATGACGATTTTGTCGGGTCGCTACAGATGGTATCAGAGCGTTGGTTGTAGGGATTTAGAGTTCATTGGTGTCAACCTCGAGTCATAGGGTACATTGGTGAGTCTAGACTACAACCGGCATATAGACTTGAAGTAGGAATTACTTGACTACTTGTGCATTTATACTCGAACACTTCTACTCATATCTACTCTTAGTTCATCTTAATCTCACGTTGTTTAATTTGATTGACACGCCACCTTGACTATATGAAATGATGTCGAATGCACATATGAATCAGGGTAATATAATTTCCGGGATTATATTACGGTGACTCATATGAACGTTCCGACATTATGACATAAAGAATTTAAGGCGAGTCGAAAACTTCTCTTTATCTTTATTCTATATCACGGTTAGTATTATTGAGAATACTAATCAATGATATTCTTGTGTCTTGAAGGAACAGTGGCTTCTCGTCGTGTACGCCGCAATGAAACTCCCGAACAAGCTCTCGAACGGATGATAGTCACCGCCGTAGATGCGGCCATGGCCGGTCACTCATCCAACAACAATAATAATAACAACCACAACAACAACAACCACAACAACAACAACAATGGAGCCGGTAACTCAAACGAAGGGTGCTCCTACAAATCCTTCATGGGGTGCAAACCTCACACTTTTGATGGAACCGGGGGACCGGTCGTGCTCACCTGATGGTTTGAGCAAACGGAAGCCGTCTTTAGCATAAGCGGTTGTCGGGACCAAGACAAGGTCAAATACTCCACTCACACCTTCGCCGGTGTCGCTCTTACATGGTGGAATACTTATGTACAATCGGTGGGTACCGATGAAGCTCACGCCCTCTCTTGTGCCGACTTGAGGGAAAAGATGATTGTCGAATATTCCCTCGTGAAGAAACCCGAAGGCTCGAACAAGAGCTAAGAACTTTAAAGGCGACCGGAAATGACCTCAAGGCTTATAATCAACGATTTTCCGAACTAGCCTTGATGTGCCCAAATCTTGTGAACCCCGAAGCTTTAAGGGTTGAACTTTACATGGATGGTCTTCCAAAGAGTATCAAACACGGAGTAATGTCATCCAAACCTACTAATCATCAAGAAGCTTTGAACATGGCCCGCAAATTGATAGAAACGGTTGACGAAATCGTAGTTCCGGCACCTAAGGCCGAGGATAAATCGGGCGGTAACAACAAAAGAAAATGGGAAGCTCCCCAATCAAGCAACAACAACTTTGCCAAGAAATCTTTCACCTCCGACGGCAAGAAGGGTTATGCCGGAAATCTACCTCTTTGCAACAAATGCAACAAACATCACTTTGGTGAATGTAGTAAGCTAATTTGCCATCGGTGCCAAGGAATTGGTCATAAGGCCAACGATTGTAAAAGTGCCACTCCCGTCGCTCGAAAGTGGCCCAATGCACCAAAGACGGGCACTTGTTACGAATGTGGCCAAACGGGTCATTATAGAAATGCATGCCCAAAGAAGAAAGATAACCACAACACGCGCGGCCGAGCTTTCAACATCAACACCGAGGAAGCCCGGCATGACACTGAACTAGTCACGGGTACGTTCCTTCTTAACAATTCTTATGTCTCTTGCTTATTCGATTCGGGTGCCGATAAATGCTTTGTATCCAAGACTTTGACTCATTCTTTTAGCACTCCACCACTTCCATTAGATACCACTTATACCATTGAAGTGGCTAACGGGAAACTATTAAGTTCCGACACATATTACCGGGGGTGTACGTTAAACATTTTGGGTAAGGAATTTGAAATTGACTTGATACCCATGGAACTAGGAAGCTTTGATGTAATAATTGGTATGAATTGGTTAGTCAAAATGAAATCTCACATCCTTTGTGATCTTAACGCAATCCGAATTCCTATCGAGAATGGTGAACCTTTGATTGTTAATGGCGATAAGAGTTGCACCAGACTCAACCTCGTTTCATGCCTTAAGGTTAGAAAACTACTCCGTAAGGGTTGTTTTGCGATCCTTGCCCACGTTAAAAAATTCGAGTCCGATGAGAAGCATATCGATGATGTGCCAATTGTTAGTGACTTTTCTGATGTATTTCCCGACGAATTACCGGGTCTTCCACCTCATCGACCGGTAGAATTCCAAATCGATCTTATTCCGGGAGCCGCACCAGTAGCACGTGCACCGTATAGACTTGCTCCATCCGAAATGCAAGAATTGCAAAGTCAAATCCAAGAACTACTTGACCGTGGTTTTATCCAACCTAGCCATTCACCATGGGGCGCTCCGATTTTATTTGTTAAAAAGAAAGACGGATCCCTACGAATGTGCATTGATTATCGTGAACTAAATAAATTGATGGTTAAGAACCGATAACCTCTTCCTCGCATCGATAACCTCTTTGATCAACTACAAGGGTCTTGTGTATATTCAAAAATCGATCTCCGCTCGGGTTATCATCAATTAAGGGTTAAGGGGGAAGATGTCTCCAAAACCGCTTTCCGGACTCGTTATGGTAGTTATGAATTCCTTGTCATGCCATTTGGTCTCACTAACGCACCGGCGGTGTTCATGGATCTTATGAACCGTGTGTGCAAACCATATCTCGATAAATTCGTTATTGTGTTCATCGATGACATTTTGATCTATTCTAAAAATGAAGAAGAGCACGAACAACATCTCCGACTTGTGCTTGAACTCTTGAGACAAGAACGACTTTATGCCAAATTCTCCAAGTGTGAATTTTGGTTGAAGGAAGTTCAATTTCTTGGTCATATTGTAAGTGATCAAGGTATTAAAGTCGATCCCACGAAAATCGAAGCCATTAGTAAATGGGAGACTCCTACAACTCCTACTCACATTCGTCAATTCTTGGGTCTCGCCGGGTACTATCGTAGATTCATCGAAAACTTCTCTTTGGTTGCACGTCCTCTAACCGCATTAACTCACAAGGGAAAGAAATTCATTTGGGCGACCGAGCATGAATCCGCATTCCAAATCTTGAAAACGAAGCTAACCACCGCTCCTATCTTGTCACTTCCTGAAGGCAATGATGACTTTGTTGTATATAGCGATGCCTCGAAACATGGTTTTGGGTGTGTATTGATGCAACGAACGAAAGTCATTGCTTATGCTTCTCGACAACTCAAAATTCATGAACGAAACTACACAACACATGATCTCGAACTCGGAGCCGTTGTCTTTGCACTTAAAATGTGGAGACACTATCTTTATGGAACCAAGAGTACTATCTTCACCGATCACAAAAGCCTTCAACACATCTTCGATCAAAAGCAACTAAACATGAGACAACGAAGGTGGATTGAAACCTTAAACGATTACGATTGCGAGCTTCGTTACCATCCCGGGAAGGCAAATGTAGTAGCCGATGCCTTAAGTCGAAAAGAAAGAACGGTGCCTCTTCGTGTCCGAGCCTTAAACATCACCATCCACACAAACCTTAATAGCCAAATTCGGGTAGCCCAAGGTGAGGCTCTCAAGGATGAAAACCTTTCACACGAGCTCTTGAACATTCTCGTCTCTCGATTCGAAATTAGGGAGACCGGACTCCGATATTACGCCGGAAGGATTTGGGTGCCTAGTTATGGGGACCTACGAAGCCTTATTTTAGACGAAGCCCATAAGTCACGATACTCGATTCACCCCGGTGCCAATAAGATGTACCACGACCTTAAACAACTATATTGGTGGCCGAACATCAAAAGGGACGTAGCTACTTATGTTTCCAATTGTTTGACATGTTCCAAAGTCAAAGCCGAACACCAAAGACCGTCCGGACTACTTCAACAACCCGAGATCCCGCAATGGAAGTGGGAAAGGATAACGATGGATTTTATTACCAAGCTACCAAAAACGACGGGCGGTTATGATACCATTTGGGTTATTGTTGACCGTCTCACCAAATCCGCACACTTCCTTGCCAAGAAAGAAATGGACAAAATGGAGAAACTTGCACAACTTTACATTAAGGAGATCGTAGCCCGACACGGTGTACCTTTATCGATTATCTCCGACCGAGATGGCCGTTTCGTTTCTAGATTTTGGCGTACTTTACAAGAAGCGTTGGGAACACGTTTAGACATGAGCACCGCATATCATCCTCAAACTGATGGACAAAGTGAACGTACAATTCAAACCTTAGAGGACATGTTACGCGCTTGCGTGGTTGATTTCGGAAAAGCTTGGGACAAGCACTTACCTCTCGCCGAGTTTTCTTACAACAATAGTTATCACGCGAGTATTAAAGCCGCACCTTTTGAAGCGCTATATGGCCGAAAATGTCGTTCACCTCTTTGTTGGGCCGAGGTAGGCGACGTGCAAATCACCGGACCCGAACTCATTCACGAAACCACCGAGAAAATCGTTCAAATCCGAGATAGGCTTAGGACGGCCCGAAGTCGTCAAAAGAGCTATACCGACAAACGACGCAACGATCTTGAATTTCAAGTCGGTGACTGAGTAATGTTAAAAGTCGCGCCTTGGAAAGGTGTAATCCGTTTTGGGAAAGGCGGGAAGCTGAATCCAAGGTATATTGGTCCTTTCGAAATCTTGGAGCGTATTGGAACCGTTGCTTATCGTTTAGATCTTTCGCCTCAATTGAACTCCGTTCATCCTACCTTCCATGTATCTAACTTGAAAAAGTGTCTTGCCGAACCCGATATCGTCATCCCTCTCGAGGAACTTACTATTGATGACAAACTTCATTTTGTGGAGGAACCGGTAGAAATTGTGGACACCTCCGTCAAGACATTGAAATAAAGCCAAATCCCGATTGTTAAAGTCCGTTGGAACGCCAAAAGGGGACCCGAGTTTACTTGGGAAAGACAAGATCAAATGCAAAGGAAGTATCCTCATCTATTCGTGAATTCGGAAACGCAAGATCTCGAGGAAGAAACAACGACTACTACGCCTACTTAAATTTCGGGACGAAATTTCTTTTAAGGAGTAGGTAATGTAACATCCCGCCTTTTTCCGGTTACTTTCCGTTTAACTATTTTAAAGTCCGTTATATATTTATAACATCTTTCGTTAATACGCGTTTTAAATTATCTCGATTAGGTAATTCACGCACCCGATTCAAACTTGAGGGACTAAAATTGACACGGGGCAAACTAGTTGACTAGGTCACCTAGTCCACCCCAATCACCACCATTCAACCATCTCTATCTCTCTCTCTTTCTCTCTAGCAAGAACACACACACAATTTCCAAATTCATTCAATCATCATCTAAATTCGATCTAGGAGGCTTACAACAAAATAAATTACATATTCGTGATCCTCTCTTCATCCTCTTTATTTTGGTACCAACTTCATCTCGTTTGGGTAACATTTCTAAAACTCTAGATTTCTCTAAATTCGTGTTTTTGACTTGAAATGGTGTTAGTTAGTGTCTATGGCTCATTGTGATGTCGTGTATGTAATTTGTAGGCTCGATCTTGTTATTTGGTGTAACTAGCATGAACACTTGAAATGGGTTAGTTTAACCTTTGTTTTTGAATGATAAAATGTGTTTAGATGTTAATGGTTGTGTGTTCAAAGTGTTAGTTACTTCATTAACTTCGTTTTGGTGTGTTGATTGACATGAAAACCTTACATTAACATGATTATTGGTTTTGAGATTTTGGTTAGGGTTTGATAAGCTTTATATAAACTTTTGATGTATCAAAGGCTATGAAATATTGTTGAGAAGTGTTTTGTTGCAACGTGTGTTTGATTACCTTCGAAACGGCATATCATACATGTAAATTGGTTATCCGAATCATGAAATGCGTTTTTAGAACTTGAACCTTTGATTATGAACGTTTGATGCGGTTTTGGGTTGTTGTAGGTGTTAAATTACTTGTTGAAATGTGTTTAGTTGTCTTCCTCGTCAAATTACCATCCCAACGGTATAAAATACTTGACTTGATTGTTTGCGGATCATAAATTGTGTTTATTTGGTTTTTGGTTCGTGTACTTAGAAACTTACTACATCAGACTGGAATACAAACCTGGACGCCGTCCAGATCCTTGGACGCCGTCCAGATCCTTGGACGCCGTCCCATATTTCAAAGCTGGACACCGTCTAGATATTTGGACGCCGTCCCAGCCTTCAAAGCTGGACGCCGTCCAGAAAATCTGGACGCCGTCCAGATACACTGGCAGGCCTCTGTCTTCGTTGGTCGTTTTACGAAAAATGTTTGCTATGCTATGGACCTCTGATTCACATGTAACTTGTTCTAAAATGCTCATATATGATTAAAAACCTCAGAAAAATAGTTCGGGACCCGACCCGAACGTGTTGACTTTTTCGTTGACTTTGACCCGACCAAGTTGACTTTTAATCAAACTTAACCAAATGTTTGTGCAATCGTTCTAACATGCTTTTATACTTGTACCTTGCATGAAACATGACAATTTGATTCACATGCTATTATGATCGAGTCTTAACGAGCCATAGGACTAATTGAACATCTTTGACCAATCGTGACTATCGTTATTGATACAACCTATTTGTTTAGGTCAAGACTAGCATTGTTCTTTGCACACGTTTACTTGTTGAAGTACTTTACTACCCGTGCACTCAAGGTGAGATCATAGTCCCACTTTTACTCTTTTTGAACTTACATTTGGGATGAGAAAACATAAACATTTCTTTTACTAAGTGAACACAAGTACAGGAAAACAAACATTCTACATACGAGTTTAGAACAAAATCCTCAATTCGATTATCATTAGTTACACTTGCCGGGTGTAAGCGAGAACTTATGTTGTATGGATCCATATGGGTTTGACAAACCCTCATTCAAATGGTTCGCTACCGTTTACGAATGAAATATATTTTCGAGAAACAGTGTATGTTTTAGCACTAAGTGATGGGGTTCAATGGAAGGAATTTTAAGCATTGATAATTGGGTGCTCGTGAAACAAACTTTTGGAATGTATTACTATTATCTCATTGTTGCAAATCTTGTGGTTCACTTGTACTTACTTACTCAAACCTATGATTTCACCAACGTTTTCGTTGACAGATTTCTATGTTTTTCTCAGGTCCTTGAACGATACATGATACATGCTTCCGCTCTTTATTTTGATACTTGCATTGGATGTCGAGTATATATGCATACATGGAGCGTCTTTTGGCTACTTTTAAATTGTGTCGCATAAGTTTCATTTGTACTTATAACTTTGTAACGCAACTTGTGGTGGAACTATTCTTGTAAACTTTGAACAATCTTTACATTTGAAATGAATGCAACATATCTTTTGGTCAAATGTTGTTTTAAAGACTTATGACCACGTAACGGGACCTAAGTAGACGGCGCCGTCAATGACGATTTTGTCGGGTCGCTACACACTAAACAAACTGCACCCCAAACCCTCAACATACGAGACTCGTTTGATTGTTATGCCATTTTCCACATAATTTCCATTTCCCGTTATTGCTGTAATCTCGTCATTTCCAAATGTAACCGTTCCTAGGAATTTGACAACATAATTGACAAGCAAGGATTTATCGCCCGTCATGTGCCGAGAACAACTGAAGTCGATATACCAAAAACAAATGTCGAAACCCTGTAAATGTTAAGTTTCCTAGAGTTTAGGTACCCAAAGTTTCTTGGGTCCTTTACGGTTAGTACTAGCAACAAACTTTAGATAACAAATAAATTAATCACGTAATGCAGCATGCAATTTAGACATTAAAGCATCATCTAAAACCACATTACATGAAGCATCAAAAGCAATATCAAGGTTTACATCATCATCAGAAGTCTTTACACACAATTTGCTCCAAATAGATGTTTTGTTCACAGAAGAAAATTGAAAAACATGTGATGACTTCCTAGGTCGACTAGCAGATTTATTGGTTTGGTTTGCTACTTTCTTAGTCGTTGACTTAGGAACCCATACAAACTTGTAATTCAAGTTTGGATTATAACATGTGACACGAAAAACACCTTTGTTAGTGAGTTGTCAAATTTTTCAGTTGACTTTTGAGTAGATTAATTTTGCAAAATTTCCATTTTGATTTTACATTCCTTTACATCATACTCACTCAAATCAGATTTTGGACTTGTGTGTTGATTTGAAGACTTCGTTGGTTTCTTTAAAAGACTTTCCTTTGTATGTTTTGTCACCAACATTAGAGGAAGTTTTTTACTAGAAATACCTTCTTAACAATGAATTGTTTTGAAGGTTCAACTTTTGGAACACTTTTCTCAAGATGAAAACGTAAAGAATTTTTAACAACGGTAATGGGTTGGGAATCAGTAGATTGTTGTTTAACCTTAACCTTCTTATCAATCCCTCCAGCACACGCCGAAACTTTATTCACACAAGTAGAAATCTATTGTGATGGGTGTGCTTGTAAAGTTATTTGCTTTTGTGTGTTAGCCTGTTTTAGTTGAACTATCTTACGAATTAAGCTTTGAATCTCAAGACATAAATCCTCAGCAGACACTAAAACTTCACCTTCCTGAAAAGCATAAGAACATTCTTTCCTAGGAAGTGTAGGCAATTTATCACACAGTTGAAGTGTTTGTTTCAAATGTTTGCATCTAAGTTCCAATTCTATGTTTTCTTTTTCAAGTTTATTAACTAGATGATACAAATCTCACTCTACTGGCTTTTCATCACTAGGTTCTACCTTAGGTTCAACTTTTGATTCTACCTGAGGTTCTACCTTTAAATCTAAAGCCTTATGACCTAGTGATACTGACTTAAACAAGACAGTAAGTTCATGTGCAAGATCTTGACAAATTTGAGTATCAGAAATAGGACATGCAGGTAAAGCTTGTAAAATTGGTTTCTCTTCCAAAGCAGGTGGATCAAACACCTCATCTATGGTAATAATGCTAGAACTATGTTTGTTAAACACTTCATTTTCAAGCATTAAAATGTATTTCTTTAGCATGAGTGTGGGAATGTAAACTAATCTACGCTTAGGCACATAATCAGCTTTTTGCATGTTCTCTTCATGTTCAACAAGTTCTTTCAAGAAATCTGGATTAGGTATACCCATTTTAGCATTAATCTTTTCATACATTAAGCTAATTTGATAATATTTTCTAGATGAGCGATTAGCAATAATATCATCAAAATCAGCATCAGATGCATGAACAAAGTGATATGGCAAACCAGCTTGAAAGTAATCCGAATGATATAATCCTGGAATCTTTTTGGAAATATCGTCTAACATCTTGGGATCTTCAAAACCCAACCCCTACTTATCACCATAAATCGTTTTCGGTCTATTCATAATGATAGCTCGTGATTGCTCTTGATGATAAAGTTTTTCTTCATATTATGCAAGTTGAGCTTTCATTTTCAAAGAATATTTAGTAAATAATGAAATTTCAGCTTTCTTCTTAAGTATGGTTTCTTCCATTTGGACAATTTTGTTGTTTAGTTTGGAAAGTGTGGGTTCATGTTGTTCTTTTAAATCAGAAAGATCTTTTTCTAAGAATTGAACTTTCTCCGCAAGACGTTCAGATTTTGGATGATAATCAGTTCGTTCTACTTTAATCGGATGAATTGACTTTTTAAGGTCTTCCAACTCAGTTTCCGTAGAGCTGAGTTAGACTTTCAATCGATTCATTTCTGATTGTGAATTGGATGATGAAGATTTAGTCTCATTAAGTCGGATTTTAAACCTTTCTTCTTAGGTAACTTGCACTCGGAAGAGAAATGACCAGCTTTGCCACAATTGTAACGGATTGACTCATCCTTCTTGGAATCATCAGCATATTGATGTTTTAATGAATCAGGCTTCTTGTAATACGAGGAAGAATATGAATTCTTGCGTTGGTTGCTTGATATTCCTTTGAACTTGTGTTTGTTCAAGGCTTTGGTGAACATGGCTGCCATTTTGACTAGTTCAAGGTGAGAATCATCAACATCTGAAAGATTTAACTCTTCAGAATTAGTTGATTCTTCAATAAGCACCTTCTTGGATAAGCTTTTGGAAGTGGTGAATGATTTGTTTTTCTTCTTGGCAATGAGGGCAAGTGGATCACCCGGAGAAGACTCTTTCCTTTCCGCTAGAGTTTTTGACACAACAGGTTGACAATGCATAAGTACTCCAACAAGCTCATGAATATTCAGCTTATCAATCTCTTTGGTAGACTGAATGATTGTTCCATAAGGACTCGAATCAACATTGAGCTTTTTGAGAAACTTCGTGTTGATCTCAGCATTCACTTTTGTAATCTTGCACCTTTTCAACTCATTAAGGACACCATTGAAACGTCAATTGGTTTCCTTAAGAAGTTCTTCGGGTTCCTGCTTTAAATCTTCATAAAGTCCAAGAGCCTTATTCAGTTTTGTAACATCTGACATGTCATAAACATTGTGTTGCCTTTTGATATAATCCTATATGTCCTTAGCAGTGGTATTGCTGTCAACATTTTCAAACAACTCATACGGGATGGCTTGCATGATGACATTTTTAGCCTCAATATCACCCTGAGCTCTCTCACGTTTCTCACCAGAAAGTTCATAGACTGGAATTAGCATACTAGTATCTGGATGATACTCAACAACTGGACCATCTCTCAAAGAAGCCCAAATGTACTTTGCCTTTTTACCCTTGTAGTCTATGTACTGAGTGATACGATGAAGCCACTGGTTGTACTTTCCATCAAACAACACTGGAGGTCTGGAATCAGATTCGATGATCAATGTATCTTGAGTAGACATATTGATTACAAATGAGGTAGATTTAGTAAAGATTCGGTATATCACACAAACTAAGATTCAGGTTCAGAAAAATCTAACAAAATGTCAGATTCGGTACTGTAGCAGACTCGGTATCTGGTTCGGTACTGTAGCAGATTCGGTATATTAGATTTTGTATCAAAAACTGATAAAGTGATACGTATTTCACACAGATTCGGTAAAGATTCGGTAACCACAAGACTTGAAGCCTTAGAACAGTTAAACCTTACAATATAACAAGTATATATGAGATTCGGTAGCAGATTCGATTTCGGTATCTGGTTCAGTAAACAGATTCTGTAACACTTTCACTTAACAAATGAACCAAATTCAATGTAAAACACCTTGAATTAGATTCGGTATGCTTGTTACACAAGGAAACAAGTTAGTATCAAGTAAAATATCAATTAAACTGAATGTGAAGTATACTGAATGTCAGCTGTAGCAGTTGACAAATCGAGTCTAAGTGTAAAACCTTAGAAAATCAATCGAATCCTTGCTCAAACCACACGAGTTAGCTGCGTATGATCAAACCGAATGTGATAGAATCACTAACACACCACAAACTGCAACACTTAAGATGAATTTTCAACTTTGAAGCAGACCCGGTATGGCAGTTACGATATCGAATGTAGATCAAATCACTAATAATTGATGAATTGATGAAATTGAACTGTAAAATTTGTGATTAAACACCTCACAAACACTACTGAATCTCAGATCTTCACTTAAACACAGAATCAAGCTTGAATTGATCAATACCGAGAGTTTTAGCCACGAACTCTAAAAATCAACTTGATTCTCCATAATTGTTGTTAAAAGCTGTAATGATGATCAAAACTCTTTCTAATACACCTAATAAACCTTCGTTGATCTTATCACAAGAATCTGAACGTCAGATTATCAAATTCGATGATACCGAATGTGATTCAATCTAACCGAATGTGAACAGATTCTGTAATCTTCAATCTCTGGATCGATATAGTGATGTAATATCACTCCCTTTAAGCTCTGATACCAAATGATAGGTCAGATCATAGTAAAAATCAAAGATATGATAAGATTGAGTGAGACTCGGTAAGGAAAGAACAGATTCGGTATTAGAGAGAATCGGTAATTTACATTCGACAACTTCTTAAACTAGTTTACAATACAATGGCTATCTAACTAAGACTACTTAGATTCCTTATATAGTCCTCTTCTAAGGAATCTTCTAATGAGCTTATTTCACATTAACACTATACCACTTTCGGGGTCTTAACAGTAAATTTACCGATTCTCTCTAATACCGAGTCTGTTCTTACCTTACTGAGTCTCACTCAATCTTATCACATCTTCAATTATCACTTTGATCTGACCTATCAGCATGTGTCATCATCAAAACACGTATTGTTATGGGTTAAGATTAATATGATCATTAAGCATAAACCCACATTCTCCCCACCAACATCAACAAGGCGTGCCCCAAGGATAACTATCCTTTACCTAAAATTGACTGGAAGGTTTAATCACTCTCAGGTTTTAGGTTCAAGTGCTTTTTGGATGCATACAAGGGGTACCATCAGATTCAGATGGCAGAAGCCGATGAAGATAAAACTGTGTTCCATACCGTTCAAGGTATCTATTGTTATACGAAGATGCCTTTTGTTTTTAAGAATGTTGGGGCAACATATTATAGAGTAATAGATGTGGAATTTAAAGACCAAATAAGTAGAAACCATGAAGCTTATGTGGATGACTTGGTCATCCAAAGCAATACAGAGGTACAACTATTGGCCGATGTTCTTGAAACGTTCAACTCCCTACGAAAAATCAACATGAAACTCAATCTTACGAAGTGTAGCTTTAGGGAAGAAGAAGGAAAGTTCTTGGGACATATAATCATGCTAAGAGGAATCAAGGCTAATCCCAAGAAAATTGAGGCTGTGGAACGAATGAATTCCCCAAAGTCTAGGAAAGAAGTTCAAAGTTTGACAGGTTAATTATCCGCGTTGACGCGATTTTTGTCAAAAGCCGTAGAGTGGTCATTACCATTCTTTTAGACTCTAAAGAATTCATTAAAAAAGTTAGACTTTATATGGACAGAGAAAGCCTTTCTTGAGATGAACATGCTCTTAAAAGAGTTGCCTACTTTGACTACACCTATAGCGAGGGAGACTTTGATGCTGTAGTTTGAGACTTCAAAGGAAACTATTAGTTCGGTTCTCGTCACATACAGCGGGAAGGTATGTCTAAAGCTTTTTCTTGCTTAAACGGGTACATTATGTTTATATATGTGTTTCCCATTATTTTGGTGCAAGTACAAATGCCTGTGTATTTTGTCAGCAAAGCACTTAGTGGCAGCGAGGTCAATTATCCACCCATTGAAAAGTTAGTGTAGGCACTGGTATACACAGCTCGGTGGATGCACAGGTACTTTCAGGCGCATCCAATCGTGGTGTTAACTGAGCAACCAATAAGAAAGGTCGGTGCGTGCATCCGAATTTCTTATTTAAGCAATCTTATAAGACGCTAACTAAGCACTTGAATTAGTTGCGATTTGCTAATAAGTGCTATGTGATGACCGGGGTTGTACAAGCCTGAGGTTTTAGGTCGATTTGCCAAATGGGCCATAGAGTTGAGAGAATATGAAATCAATTACTCGCCGCGCACATCATTGAAAGGTTAGATATTGGCAGATTACCTGGTTGAGACTACATGTGAGGTAGAGGCACATGCGGAAAGTATTGCGACAGGCCATGACAAAATTCAGGTCTGGGAATTATATACAGACGGTTCCTGTGTCCCAGAAGGTGCGAGCACCGGTGTAGTCCTCACGAGTCCTGATGGAGAGAAGCACACTTATGCGCTCTGATTTGCATTCACGGCAACAATTAATGAATCTAAGTATGAAGCATTACTGTCTGGGATGAGCATAGCGTAGAAACTTAGATTAAAATGTCTAGATGCATACGTAGACTTGCAGTTGGGCATGAACCAGGTCCATGGGTTGTTCGAGGCACATAATGCCTCTATGTAGTGCTACCTGGAACTGGTGCACAACTTGGCAAATGAATTTGATGATGTTTTCCGACTGACACAGGTACGTAGGGGTTAAAATAAGAATGTGGATGCACTCAGCAAATTGGCTACCTTGGCTTTTGATCATCTGCACAAGAGCGTGTGGGTTGAAGTGTTAACGGATATATCTATTGATGAGAAGTCCACGGTTGCGTCCATCGAAGAAGAAGATCCAAATTGGATGACACCTTTGGTAAATTTCTTAACTGAGGGTGAGCTCCCTGCAGATGAAAAAGAAGTGCGGAAAGTTCGCATGAAAGCCCCGATGTACGCATTAATTGAAGGAGTATTATACATGAAGTCTTACTTGGGACCAAGTATGTTGTGCATTGGTCCAAATCAGGCTAAAGAGGTGCTTCGAGAGGTCTATGAAGGGTATTGTGGCTTGCATTCAGGATATATATCTATCACTGCAAAAGTAATGTGCATACGATATTGCTGGCCCACTATCCATAACAATGCAGCAAAAGTTGTGAGGACATGCCAATCGTGTCAACAGCATACGCTAATAAGCATATCACAGTGACATCCTATGATACCAATAACGGCATCATGGACATTCTGTAAGTGGGTCATCGACATTGTCGATCCAATTACCGTGTGCTCAGGTACGCATGAAATAGTCCACTTGTACAATACTTTGCAATATACGCACCTCCATAGTATTTACATTATTATTTCTTACTCATGAGGATTAAAATTCTTGGTGGTAGCAATTGATTACTTCACTAAGTGGGTGGCGGCAATGGAATTGGCAACAATTACTATCAGGCGCATTCAAAACTTCTTTTGGGAAGATATTGTGTGCATATTTGGTATCCCCAATGAAATTGTCAGTGATAACGGAACACAATTTGAGGGAGAACCCTTAAGATCCTGGTGTCAAGAACTGAACATGAAGCAGTCTTTTACTTCAATTGCTCACCCGCAGGCGAACGAACAAGGTGAAGTAACGAACCGGGATATTGTTAGGGGAATAAGGCGCGCTTGGTCTTTTATGGAAATGAGTGGGTTGATGAGCTCCCTAGTGTTTTATGGGTGCATCGTACTACTCACAAGAATAGCACAGGTGAAACACTGTTCAGTTTGGTCTATGGAACGGAAGCTGTCATCCCCTCTGAGTTGTTGGTTACAACAAAGAGCATACGGAACTTTGTTGAGTCAAGTAATTATGAAGTCTTGCGATATGCTAGAGGAGCGCAGAGAGATAGCAGCCATACGAGAAGCGTCAACAAACAGAAAATCTCTAAGTATTATGATAAGTGCGTTAAGCCGATGTCATTTAGAGTTGGGGATTATGTATGGCGCAATGATGAGGCAAGTCATGCCGAGAATAATGGGAAGCTGGGGCTTAAATGGAAAGGTCCATATGAAGTTATTGACGCAAGTGCAACAGGATCTTATATCCTTGCAGGAATTAATGGAGAACGTATACCCCGTACTTGGGATGAAACTAATTTGAAAAAATGTTACATAAAATTGTCGGGTTGCAGCACTTGAGATTGATCACCCCGCTCTTTTAAGCACTTGCATTTTTTAGTTTACTTAAAATGTTTCTTTATCTACTTATAAGAAAATTTGTATTTCTTTTATGGTGGCAATAAGTTGTCATTTGGATATGATTTTTGAATTTGATTTATTTTACAATAAATAAATTTACTTTTTTGAATAGAAGTGTTTGGTTACATTTCGATGCACAATATGATAACAATTACGTACATCCAAGCTCCTTAAGGGATGATCTCTAGCTCCTACGTGGCAGAAGCCTGTTTGATTACAAGGCTAGATTTTAGGGTGGGTAACAGACATTGGTTTGTCTAGACCAACACACTCTCGTAGACTAGAAGACTGCAAGTCATGAATATAAATAACAAGCATTGGGGCTGCTTGCCCGCTAACCTAAGTGTTGGTTCACTTGGAAGACTCTAAATATTTTACTTGGTAATGCAATGAAAATCGTTGACTATGTGCACAATTGTATGGCGTAGGTTAACATTATCAAATTTGGAGTATAAACAAATATAAAGTGGCTTATATGCAAATAATAATTTAAGTTTTGAGAACTTAAAACACCTATTAACGCGAACAATGTAATAAGAAAAGATATGAGTTACTTTACTTATAAGTTAATGCATAAATAAAAGATATAATGCATAATTTTGACGAGATTGTATGATTACAAAAAAAGTGCGCATAGCATAAATGTTCATTGGCACGCAGGCCATTACAATAAAAGAAACTTAAACTACGAACATGAAAATAAATGGGTGGCTTATCAGTAACGGTGCCCTAAACTAATGGTAACAATCTTTTGAACTCTCGCACGCAACGATCATGCAGATTGCCCCATGTAAACAGGAAAACAATACTAAAAGGTGGGGAGCGCATCCTTAATGTTAAAAGCCCCTCACCAAGTGCACTAATAACGACTGCACCCCCAGGAGTAATGAGCACAAGTTCCCAAAATTTCTAAACAAGCCTGCTCATGGCACACCCAGAACCCCCACGCTCCAAGCAAAAAACATCACATGATGCCTCACCAAGCGCATCCCATAATCCCACACCGCGAGCAATGGTTCGCACATCTAAAGCTTCTTTGCAATGAGATCCTGCACAGAAATTGCAGGATTAGAATTTGCATCGATAAGGGATTTAATGGTGATGTATTCTACCGTCTTGCTGGACTCAACTACTTTTTGAAAGTGTCGTCTTCAATTTGGTCAGTAATGATTTGAGGAACAATTGGGGGAACTTCAATGTTTTTCGAGATCAAATCCCAAAATCTCACCCTTACTAGTGCATTTGGTCGCTTTGAGAGCTTGAGTGTAAAGCTCAGTAACAATACCAAGAAAATGGGTTGCAATGGTTGGAAGCGCAATCTTGAGATCGGTGTAATTCTTTCTAAGGCGTCACGGGCTGCAGTAGCTTCATTAAGCTATGTACTGAGATCATTCTTCTTGAAAGTAAGCAAATCAAGATTGGATTTAGAAATATCGAGATCCTCTATAAGTACCATGTTCTCCTCCTCATGGTCATCTTGTGAAGACAACAAATCAACTTTCTCCTTTTTCAACGTTTCAACAGCGGTCTCGGCTGTTTTCAGCGCTTCACTGGCCACTTTCAGCTGGGTCCCCAAAAGTTGCACCCTTTTCTGTAACTACCCGGTCATGTGAAGACTGACGCGATGTGTGCGCTCTGTATTTAACCTTTCGCAGTCCCTGGCCCCGTTGCGTATCAAAATATAACTTCTGCTCCAGAGTCATCGTTTCTAGTTCCTTCCTGATACCAGCAGGAGCGCACCCTTGCATATACAAATTCTGCTCATGTGTGGCGCGTCTTGAAACGATCAGAATTGAAGCTAAGTTTTCCACTTGAATATCAACATAACGGTTGGTGTTTAGTATCGGATCCCAAGAAGAGGGCCCGGTATCATCTCGACTGGTAGCAGGGGTTAGCGGTAATGGAGCAATGACAGCAAGCCGAGTTGGAGTTGCAGGTTGCGCAATAATAGCCGAGGGCGCAGGAACAACAGGGGCGCATGGGTGACAGAGAGAGTAGAAGTAGCAGAGGGCTCCACATCTTCCTCAATTTGGACAACTGGCAACACGAAATCATAATCAAACGCACAAGACATGAAAGAGTCAACTTTGGCAAATAAAACAAAGTGCAAAATTAATATCATACCTTCCATTGAGCATGCAGTCTTGTTTTTCTTAATCGGAGGATTAAGGCGCATGGATGATCTACGCTTCAAAGAAGTTTCATCCACCACCTCATCACCCTGCAAAACTTCAACAGCATTCACACATACATCTTGATCAACCACTTCTTTCTTAATCGTGTATCCCCTGAAATCATCTTCTACAAGAATTCCCCGAACATTCATCTCTGTAAAAATGACACACCTATGTTAGCATGCATAACAGTAAATCATTTATTTTAAGTGATTTAGGCAATAAAAATTATACCCTTTCCTCTAAGAAGGATGACTGGGCTAGTATCAACAAATGGCCAGTACACTATTCGGTTGTTGCCAAGACGTAAATTCGGTTGTTGGAAAGGATCGCCTTCTTCGCGTCTCCATTGATTAAGTCGACTACTAACCCATCCCAAATTCATCCAGAATTGGTGATGACTGATTTGTTGGTCCATTCTGATTATACTGCTTTCGGAGCTTGAGTGAAACTCCATATCGGAATCCGAGGGACTTAAACTAGTGGCAAATTCCATTTCGTACGATCGAATAAAGGGTTTTTCGGTATGAAATGAATTTCGGATATTGGATGGTATTCTAATTACATAGAATATATATATATATATATATATATATATATATATATATATATATATATATATATATATATATATATATATATATATATATATATATATATATATATATATATAACAAAAGATTTCGTAGATTACGGAGGAATTTAAAGTTTATAGTAACAGATATGCTAAGATATGGATTAGCAGATACGCTAAGATATGAATTTTGCATATACACTATTCATGCAGTCAATGCAGTAAGATGTGTCTAGACTAAGAATGATAAGCAAGTGATTCCCTAAGATTGATAAGCAGGTAATTTTCGACACGAAATGATAAACAAAACTTTTGACATGCAGACACGGTCGAAGTCCAGACTCACTAATGCATCTAAGCAACTATCAGTTAGACATACTAATGCAAGACCTGGTTTGCTAAGACCACCGCTATGATACCAACTGAAACAACCCGTCCTAATCTATCTGGACGAATACATTACATTTGATTACATCGCGAGGTATTTGACCTCTATATACTACATTTTACAAACATTGCATTCGTTTTTAAAAGACAATCTTTCTTTGCATCGAAAGTTAACGTCATGCATACCATTTCATAATATATCCAACTATAATTGACTTAATAATAATCTTGATGAACTCAATGACTCGAATGCAACGTCTTTTGAAATATGTCATGAATGACTCCAAGTAATATCTCTAGAATGAGCAAATGCACAGCGGAAGATTGCTTTCATACCTGAGAATAAACATGCTTTCAAGTGTCAACCAAAAGGTTGGTGAGTTCATAGGTTTATCGTAAACAATAAAATTTATCATTTTGATAGACCATAAGATTCAAATACAGTACACCTATCTCGTGTACGAAACCATTTTTCATAATGCTTAGCAGAGTAGGTTCGTATCCTTTTTTCTCCCCCGTAAGTTGCCTTGCGATTTTTAAATAATCGTGCACATATCTCATGCACAAAACTAATACACATAACCTGTGTATAAAAATCATTCTCTCGATACATAACATTCATTTCGATTTTATTGCTCAACATGGTAACCGGCCTTAAAATATAATGCGCATCAATAATATACCCAAAACAGAACATCTCGTCTGTATAATATATAACTTCGAAGTACTAAACTCTACGCCCACTAGCTCTTTCGTCTAGTGAACATTATGGGTAGGGGTGTTAAACCCGGTAGCTACCTTTAGGATTCGCGTGAATTAGTGTCATACCCGATTCTAATTCTTAGGTTACCAAGCAATAATAATCAGGGGAAAATATATTCATCAATTGGTGGCAATTATCATGTCCACCTAATTCAATATAATCAATAGAACTTCTGTCTGTATAATAATTCATTCGAGGAATGTTTTGCTTGTGTCTATCTCGTCAAATATTTATAAAAGCATTTCATGTATTCGCAGTTCAAAAATATATTTCAAAAGCATTTAATAAAGCAGTTGTAAAAATAGCGCATGTATTCTCAGTCCCAAAAACGTAAAGAGTAAAATGGAATTAAATGAACTCACAATACCGTATTTTGTAGGAAAATACATATGACGATATTGAACAATGCAGGGTTGACCTCGGATTCACGAACCTATATCAATTGTATATGTATTAATACACATAATCGTAATCGAATAAGTTTATATTTATAATTTATTAATTATATCATTTTTATATTAATAATATATATATGTGTCTCATATATTCATTTTGTATATAAAAATATTTATTTTGTTATGTTATATTTTTATATATATATATATATATATATATATATATATATATATATATATATATATATATATATATATATATATATATAATTTGTTTGTTAAAAATAGTGATTATAATAATACTATAATTATATTAATATTGGTAAAACTGATAATACTTATAATACTTAATATTACCAATAAGATAATAATAATGTTAATAATTCTATTAATGATAATATTAATGATAATAAATGTAAAAATATTAATTTTACTGTTAATGATAGTTATGATAATGACTTTTGAAGGTGTATCATATTGTATACACACATAAAAGGCATAATGGTTGCATAAAAGTAGCATTAGGAAGGCTGGAAACAACAGTTTTGTGGAGTTATCCGTCCAGTGTTCTCCGCTGTACAGGTTGCTCCGTCATGCGTAAGCCCTGAAGGCCGCCTAGCGCGTAAGCCCTGGCCGAAGAACGCCACCTTCAGCATAAATTTTGGATCATGAATAACAGAACGTATCATCATCTGACACATGTCCCTGAACAATCTGGTGGATCTGACACTATAAATAGACCCCTTGGGTCGTCATTTCACACAGTTCAGATATTCTGACAACTTTGAGAGCTGAGATTTCACTTCTCTTTCTCTCTCTACTTTCTCTCACTAGAAGTCATCCGGCTAGCACTTTTACGCTCTACAGACGATAGATTGATTAAGCCACCCCACAAGTTTCTACACTTGTGAACCGGGTCTGCAGGGATTATTTCCCGAGGGTAAAAATCAATCGGCAACACTCCGCCCTCCTAAAGCTATATTACTTCTAGTATCTTGTTGACACACTAAGCCTTACCTCATAAGGAAATAGGTGTTAACAATGGCGCCATCCACTAATACAAAGAACACACGAAACGGAAAAGGAACAAAAACAACTGAAGCTCCATCTATACTTGAAGCAGTCAACAATCCATCCACTGATGACATGATAACTGTTGAAGATGTACCCGTTCCGCCACTAGATGGTACGATTGAAGAAACAGTTGCTGTAACTACAGAAAGGCTTAAACATTTGGCAACTAATTCGGAGAAAAGGCCAGTAATTGAAGAAACGACAGCCAAAAGTGCAGAAAGACTTCCAAATTTTGTTACTAATCCAGCGCGACGACCATTAATGCAACCACGGCGATGTCTATCATTTATACCTTTTCGGCGGATGGCGGATGGCAAAGACAAGCAAATAATGAAAAGGCAATCTATATCAAAATACAAGTTATCCAGGCTACTCGACAAGCTGGGCAGTCTTATTGATAATTCTGGGGATGATAACGACCTGAGCTATGACAATAATGACTCTGACGATGAAATTGACAAAGATGAGTTCATGTCAGAGAAGCAGGCAGTGTTGCTATTAAATGACATTCTTAAGCAGACAGCTCCGGCAAAATATAAGCAACGCTTAGCACTGCCCGCCGTCCGTGCTGTGGCCGTGGACAATTTCTTTGCCCTCATTACTGGAGAGCAGCTACCAAGCCACCAGCCATTCTACACAGTGTTTCATTGATCGAATTGCCAATTATCCATTGCCCAGAAATCTTGCTATACCAACAATTGGAGTTTATGATGGCACAACGGATCCGGAAGATTTTCTGACTATGTTTGAAGGTGTTATGAGGTTGCAGCATTGGGAGGATGAAACTGCGTGCCATATGTTTCCTATGGTACTGCAGAAAATGGCACGCGAATGGTTTGCTAGTTTGCCGCCAAGGAGTATTACTAGTTTTCTTGATTTGAGAGCAAAATTTGTGATGCAAGACCAAAATCTCCAGAGCTGTACTCTGACACATCTTGATGCACACGAGATCACAATGCATCATAACGAATCTTTGAGCAATTTTATGAAGCGTTATACACTTGAAGCACAGAAGATCCCTGATTGTCCAGAATCACAGCTTGTATCTGGTTTCATTTTCTGTCTGGACCAGTGGCGGTTAGTGCACTTGTTCATGCATTACGGTATGACTTGCCAAAAACATTGCATCAGGGGTTGGAGGTTGCACAGAGGCATGTTCGAGCTGGTGATCGTGGGTTGAACAAGTTTGATACTGGCAGCAGTAGCAAGCCGCACAACGGAGGGCGGTATTTTGACAGAAATCAGAGAAGGAATGACAATTCAAATGGAGGATGGAGAGGAAATAATCACCCTAATGATTTTCACCATAACAGAAGGCCAATAGAAAGGCACCCGTTGATAATGGCGCTTACCAAAACTCCGAAAGAGATCCTCTTCACTGAAACAATTCAGACCACTTTCAATGCTCCAGCACCTATGGAGAAAAGGGAGGGCCCAAAGAGTGAGTTGTGGTGCGATTTTCATGAAGCTTGGGGCTATGATACGGACAATTGCAAATCTTTGATGAGAGAAATTATAGCAAAAATCAAGGCAGGAGAGTTGAATCATTTTTTGCCTGGCAAACAGTACAGGAGGAATGATCCTCGCAGGAAATTTGCGTGGCAAATGAATGATGGTAACAGAGGACGCCGTGGAGAGAACAGAAGAGAGCAGCATGGTGGAAGAGATAATCGGAACCAACCGCAGTACAGAGACCGGATCACAGAGCGTGAGCCAACTCCAGAAGTTGTAATCAGGATGGTTTGGATCAATGACAGTCATTATGAAGAAGGCGAATCATCAAACAGTAATTTGGACAGCTGGAGATATGCTCCAATTATCTTTCAGCCAATTCAGAATTGGGCGTTGTCCGACCAACCAGTGATCATTTCAGCAGAGATAGCAAATAAGTTTGTCAACTGTATCTACACAGATACGGGAAGTGAAGCTGACATAATTTACTGGCATTGCTTGAAGACTTTTCCAAGGCATGTGCAGGGCAGAGCTAGGCAAAAGAGGTTGAAAGTTTTTGGATTAACGGGAGCACCGATAAATGCCATGGGGCAGATTCGTTTGGAAGTTGTTATGGGCACATTCCCATTGTTGAGAACAGAAACAATCGATTTCACAATCATAGATGGCAATTCTCGATTTAATGTCCTTTTTGGAAGGGTAGCGTTGGCTAAATTCGGAGCGATAACATCGATAGCTCATGCAGAGATCAGGTTCCCAACTCCTAACGGAGTAGCCGCCATACATTCACAGTATGTGGCACCGGCTAGAAGAGATCCACATTTGTGAACTTACCAGAAGGCAACGTAAACCGGAGAAAGCATGATCAGTTGTTTAGTGATGTTGAGGTTCAGGAGTTTTTCATTCCATAATCAAGTGTGTAGGCCGGATAGCGCTGGGCGCTCGGCGTGTGAAGAAGCAAATCTCAGCATGTTATCAAGAACAAATGTTTATTATCAGAGCAGTTTTTTAGCATTTTTATGAAGACATTGTCTTTTACAATCATTGTATTCATGCCAAAATACACATGCTTGGCATTTGAAGAACATATTTTCGTATTATATGAAGAGCAACGTTTATCAATTTACTGTGAACCATTGTGGTTATTTTATAGTGCCTATGTTAGCAATTACATACATTAAACATTCATGGCGTACTAATTAGGCTTGATCCACCTAAATTCGTCATCAATCGTTTATGTACTGCACAGTACCGAACAATAAATTTTATATTTTTCTAAAACAAAGTGCTGCCCGTGACAAATGTAAAACATTACATTTATAACCTGCCCATAGAAGGAGTGTATTTTTAAAATACCTCTGATGACGGAAGCTTTTGTGCCGGCCAGCAAAAGGCACAAAGGATCGGCTAGAAAACGTTTAAGTTTTACTAGAACGCACCGAGGCATGATACAAAACTCAGATACTTGTCATGACAAACATTATAAAAAACTTACTTCACAGAACGAAGTTCTATATTTTATATAAAGGCAAAAATATTTAGCAATTCTTCCTCATATACTTTATGACGGAAGGCGTATGACGGACAAGTCACTAACTCATAACTAATATTTATGTAATATTTCAAAAAATTCTTCCTCATATACTTTATGACGGAAAGCGTATGGCAGAAAGATTATTTTGTAATCACTCTTCAAAAATACTTCATAATTATTATTCCTCATAAATTTGATGACGAATGCATATAACAAAGTATGAATATCATACAGCATGATTAAAAACATAATGTTTACAAAGTGAATTTTTTAAGTGTTGCTCATTCAGCCGAACTTAACACTTCAAAACATCCAAAACCAAATTACCTTAAATAATTATCACAGTGCTTCGCTCAGTTTTACAGTGTACAATTGTACATAACAAATTTATTATATGCTTCAGTGCATCACAAATTTATTCTAAGCATGAAACAACAAAATAATTGAAACAAATATGTAAGAAGATAGGCTCATCGAAGGCAATGCATATTTATGGAATTCAAAGTTGTCAATGTTTATTACAAACGTCTGCTCATGAAGTGGTTACAAGTTTATGAAAATTGAATATCGAGTACATCCTGAGCAGATGACTCTTCTCTGTTACATACTTCATCGTAAACATCTATCTTCAGATTAATCAATCTGTCTCTGGCTTCTTCAACCTCCTCCAGGGTTCCAAGAGGCATCAGATTTGTAATAGCAGCAGGGAGAGACATGTTTGGAACAAGGCATCTGGTCAGTTTATCTGTTACATCAGCAATTACATGGCTGCATATAGCATCAACGTAATCATTGTAGGGATTCCCCACAAGAGTGGATCCAAGCACCTTCGCTATCACACCTGGTATCCCCTTCTTAAGTTCAGCAAAATTACCCTCGCCTTCCTCCGCCCTCCAGAGAAGCTCAGCGGATTTTTCCCTCTCTGCACTCAGCTGCTTCTCCAGCTCGCTTACTTTCATCTGCTCCTCTTCAAGTCTTTTCTTCTCAGCATCCCTTTCCCCTTGCAGAACAACAGCAACATCTTGAGCACTTTTTACCTCAACTTCTCTAGCCTTTATTATTTTCTGAGCATCACTCAAGGTACGCTCAGCATCAGCAGCTCTCTTACGAGCATTTGCACTTTCAGTTATATCTTTATAGGCTATAGCAAGAATAGACTCCTGATGCTTCTACAGTTGTAGCACAGAATCCAGATGATTGGTTAGCAGTACATGAGCTGCCATAGTTGATTCCCTAAGTTGATCAGAGCGGAGAGCGGTGAATTGGGGTTTCAGCTCAGGGATAACACAACCCTGTACAAGAAAAAATTTTATGAGTAATTTCAGGTAACTCACATTAATAAATTACAAGCATATACATGCAGATGGTCTTATCATTCATACCTGAAGAAGAGTTTCAAATTCTTTATCCTTAGTAGCAGGGTTTGCAATGATGGCCTGCAATGCCCTCACATGAGCAGGAAGAGTTGGCTCTTGAACATTGGAGGATGTGATAGCTGGGTTAGTGATATTAGGAGGAGGAGAATGATAAGCAGGGTTGCCTTCCGGCCTATCTTCATGAAATTCAGATTCCTCGAATGGAGTAAAGTTTGGATCAGGAGTTTTCAGGCCCTTCTCTCCTTCACTTTCAAGATTTTCCTCCGGCACCCGTTCACCGCCCTCCGTAGCCTTCCCTTGGCTATCATTAGATTCTGCTAAAATCACTAACAAAAACAAATTAGCATTATGAATAAAAATAACAGTTAAAAAAAATGTGTGTATGTGAGCAGAATGGGCATACTTCTTCTGCGTTTCTACTTGTTGCCCTCCTCTGTACTCGTCGCCCTTTTAGAGCCTATGCTCTTCTTTCTTGTCTTTTGGGTTGGAGGAGGAGTGGGGTTAGTTTCACCCATGATGTCAACTGAACTTGATGTTTGTTAATCGGCGGTGGTGGTATCATCCGCTGTCTGTTTGTTCAGACCCGGACTCACTATCAGAGCAGCTAATAATTACTCCTTCACCCTTTTCAGCAGCAATAGCATCAGCAGCAGCTTTAGCCTCAGCTGCAGCTCTCTCTGCCTCTAGCTCTTCAGCAGTTTTGTCACGAGCAGTGACCTCCACGTCATCATCAAGATCAACGGATAAGATAGCAGAACGAACCTACATCACGGAGTTGGCTGCAAAAACATAAACATCAATATAAGCAAATGTGACAAATAGTAGACATGCATTTATATACAGTAGGATGATCATATCCCATCCTACCTTGGTTTTTCTCACGGAGTACTGGCACAGAATTGCTCGGCCATTCTTGACTCACTTTACACAGCATAAGAATTCCCTCATACCTTTTGTATGATCTGGGCGGAAGGCGGAGCTCTTTCAAGCTATTTACTATCCACTGCTCTGTGGGAGAAATCTTAACACCCTTTCCCACACCAGCATCAATAGCACCCCATTCCTGGACAACGGAATACTCCTCCGGAATAACAGTCTCATCAACAAAGAAAAATGGACTTTTCCAGTCCTTCAAATTTGAAACTCTATTCGTACCAACAAAATGATTATTTTTCTTACTATCAATAGTAAGCCAGCAGTCACTAATTGTGCAAATTCTAAACAAAGAGATAAAAACTTTAATGTGAGGCTTTATATTAATAGCATTGTAGTACATTTCAAAAAGGATGATTTTTTGAAGGCCATTGGGATGCATTTGACTAAGGCAGGCCTTATAATATCTAATAAGGCGAAGAAGAAACTTAGTAAGAGGAACACAGAGGTTGCCGTATGTAATTTGATAAGCATATAAAGTAATTTTCCCCTCAGGAGGGTTGTCAGCAGTTTGTCTGTTGGTGGGAAGAACAGGGTTGTATTGATTGAGATGGCGGAAGGTAATCTTTAAGCCATCTAAATATTCACTTATCAACGATGAAGCCATCGTGCTAACTTCTGGAATATCAGCGGTATTTGACGAACAAGGCTTTGCATGTTCTTGGCCAGTACTTAGAGTAGAAGACATGATAATACATTAAAATATACCAACAAGAAGAAAATAGCAGTAAGATGGAGTGTACTGACCTTGAAAAACGGTAAACCTTAAAAAGTTGAAGATTGAAGAAGGCGATGAAGATTTGGGGGAGAAATGTGCTTTTTAGATCTTGGCAAAAGTAAAAAAGTGATGGTAAAAGGGTTATGACGATTTTTAGAGGGGTTCATCGGTGCAATTTTTATGGCCATGATTGAGACACGTGTATGGGTACGTTTAAACGTAGGGTACGAAATAACACTTGTTACAGCTGGAGGCGCGTGGAGGATCTCAGCCGTAAAAATTAATCATAACAGCGTCAGTAAAATTCGTCTGCATTTAATGCCTAAAATGTCATCCCCGATGCAAGTGGGCAATGAACAGGCTGGTTTGGCATGCGTTATTAAAAGTTTAACAACTTAATCATTTTTCAAATGCTTAAGTCATTAAACTGGGGGGACTTAATGTTGTATCCTATCGTATACACACATAAAAGGCATAATGGTTGCATAAAAGTAGCATCGGGAAGGTTGGAAATAACAGTTTTGTGGAGTTATCCGTCCAGCGTTCTCCGCTGTACAGGTTGCTCCGTCATGCGTAAGCCCTGAAGGCCGCCTAGCGCGTAAGCCCTGGTCGGAGAATGCCACCTTCAGCATAAATTTCGGATCACGAATAACAGAACGTATCATCATCTGACACGTGTCTCCGAACAATCTGGTGGATCTGACACTATAAATATACCCCTTGGGTCGTCATTTCACACAGTTCTGATATTCTGACAACTCTGAGAGCTGAGATTTCACTTCTCTTTCTCTCTCTACTTTCTCTCACTAGAAGTCATCCAGCTAGCACTTTTACGCTCTACAGACGACAGATTGATTAAGCCACCCCACAAGTTTCTACACTTGTGAACCGGGTCTGCAGGGATTATTTCTCGAGGGTAAAAATCAATCGGCAACACTCCGCCCTCCTAAAGCTAGATTACTTCTAGTATCTTGTTAACACACTAAGCCTTACCTCATAAGGAAATAGGTGTTAACAACTTTAGTACTTACATAATAATACTCATGATAAGATAAATAATAATACTTATAATGATAATAATCATAATAATGACTATGGTATTTATAATGATAGTTATAATACTAATAATAATAATAATTATAATACTAGTAATAATAATAATAATAGTAATAATAATAATAACCATATTATCTATAGTAATAATACTATTACTAATAATAATAGTGATATTAATAATAATAATAATAATAATACTTATAATACTATTAATAATGATAATAATGGCAATAATAATTTTAACTATGTTAATAATAATATTATTCTTATAAATGATACTAATACTAATATTTGATGAAAATAATAATAACATAATAAAAATGATAATTTTAATTGTTTTCATAATAATATCGGTATTCCTAATCTTTTATATACATATACTTCTATGCAACATGTTAATAGTTTTATAACCTTTTATGATCATAATCATAACATAATAAATTTCATTTTTATACAATATCATTATATTATTATTAAGGTTACGATTTATGATAATATTAACAACAATACTAATAGCAATAATAATAATGCTAATTAATAATAATGATAATAATAATAATGATAATAATAATAATAATAATAATAATAATAATAATAATAATAATAATAATAATAATAATAATAATAATAATAATAATAATAATAATAACAAATAGGAAACTACCTCTCAAGGGTTTCAAAAAAAAAATAGTTGCCCATGCCCGAGCTGGAACTCGTGACCTCCCGCTAACCCAAAACACACCTTAACCGTTACTCTATTCCTGTTTTTCTGAACTATCTCCTAAACTCTTATATATAACACGTTTTTTGTGTTTCTCTTCTTCTTCTTCTTTATCAAATCAACCAGATAACGAATCACTTTAAATCTTCAAATTACTCATTCAACTTTAAGACTAGAATTTTAATTGTAATCGACCAGAAGTGGAGTTATTTATTAACAACCAATCGAAAAAATATATAAATAAAAGAAACAGTGAGCTGTTCGTGAAGAACCAAAAAAAAAAACTCATTCATTGATTTTGAATTAAAAGACGTTTTAGCTTACGATTTCTTCATAAAATAGTTTTCAATTCATACTTAGAAACTGTATGTATCATCAATTAATCCAGAATCTTTCAAACGAATTCGAATTTCAAAAAAAACAAATCGTTTGACTTTTTAAATTATAACTTTGACTTCCAAATTTGGATTCGATATAGAAAATTGAATATTCAAACTTTGCAGATAGTTTAAACGTATCAATCCTAACATATCTGCATTATTACTTTTTGCAAAATCATTCGAAATCGTGGTTTGAGCAAAATGAGTTCAAGAACAGGAAAGATGAGTTGTTTTCTTGATTTTTGAATTTATTTTTTGAAATGCAGTTAATGATAGTATTATATTTAGCTAGTATTCATATAATTGATGCTAGTACAGATGATTTGATCATTCTTGTTTGGTATTGACAATTGAATTCGACAGAGTTCAATCAGTGAAGAAAAATATAAGAAAAAAACAAACGCAGATAGAGATGAGTAACGAAATTTTTTATGTGTCTGTTTCATCTTTCTAATCGAATTGTAAAGGGATAAAGATTGATAGTGAAGAGTAACAACTGAATCCAATTTATCTGTTTATAAGATTCGTAATTTTATTATTTAATAAGTATATATATATTAATAATGTTAATAATACAATTAATAATAATAATATTACTAATAATAATTATATCATTGTTAAAAATACTAATAATAATAATAATAATAATAGAATTAATAATAATATTATTATTAATACTAATAATATCAAAATATTACTAATATTATATTACTGAGAATAATGATTAAAAGTATTAGAAATAATGATAATACTAATTCTGAATAAAAATGATAATTTTTAGTAATAATAATAATATAACAAATTACATGTGTTAAATTCCATATATTAGGTATTGAAAATAATAAAAATATCTAATATTGATCTTAACATTAATATTAATATTAATCATAATAATGAAAGTAATAATAATATTAGTAATACTAATATTGATATTAATAATAATAATGAAAGTAATAATAATATTGTTATAGTAACTACTTTGTAACTTGTAATTAATATTATACCTTATGTAATATTTAATAACCATATATTATAAAATACAATAATGTATATTTAATATTTATACATTTTATAAATATTACAATATACATATAATAATAACTATGTATAGAAATCATATATATATATATATATATATATATATATATATATATATATATATATATATTCATTTTAATTATAACTTAATTATTTTGTATCTTATTTTACTTATTTAGTTTAAGCAATTAAATTGTTTATTATTATTTCACATTACTATATATACATATATTTCTATATCTATATATATATTTATTCGTAACCAATTGTTCGTGAATCGTCAGGAATAGACAAAGGTTAAATGAATTCATGTAAACAGTTTAAAAATGTCGAGACTCAACATTACAGACTTTGCTTATCGTGTCGAAACCATCTAAAGATTAAGTTTAAATTTGGTCAGAAATTTTCGGGTCGTCATAGTACCTACCCGTTAAAGAAATTTCATCCCCGAAATTTGATAGAGATCGTCATGGCTGACAATAAGAATGTTTTCATGACGAATATGAGTTGATAAATAGAGTTTTATTACCATAGAGTAATATGGATAAAACAATTCGATTACTCGAAGAGTACGAGTGAAGCTATCACTAAAGAGTGAAATGTGGAGGATAAGGATTTGTATTACTTTTGACGTAGTCCCGGTTGATTTCCAGAATTCAAGGAAATTAAAGAAAATCTTCGAAATCTTTATAAGATTCGATTCTTCGGAAATTTAGAACTTTAGGATCCTCTTTGATTAACTGCGGTCAATCTGCTCTATTGTTATGTCTGATATTTCACTATAAGTCCACCCTCTTCATTTCCTTTATATATTTGGAGCTCCATACTTTTGTTTTTCTCTTCCCGACTTTAAGTCAAGCGAATAATGGTCCATAATTAATAGGTATGGAGTTTCGAATGAACTTAATGTTCTAAACAAGAAAGAACGTAATCGCACGATTTGATTTGTCAAATTTCCTAGATCACTAAGAATAGAACTATCAAGGATATACTTTCTTGATATGTTCAGAAGTTAAGCAGAATGAAAGAGTTAGGTAACATGGCACATGATGACGGTATGGTCTGTGAATCATCATGTTTCATTAGAAACTCAGCATGACTTACTGTAATATAATCACGTTGATCAAGTGTCATTATATTACACTAACTCATGCTTCAATTCCCAACACTACTTCAAAAACATTTGAATTTTCAGAATTTAGAAACTAAAACAGTTTCCTTTCGGATGTAACATTGATATCGCGAAGAGATAAATCATTTCAGATAAGAATAGCTATGAAAATATTTTCAGAAATATGGAGGATAATTATAATGAAGGATACGATGATATCTTAGAATTTATAATATCAAAGGATTGATGATGAAGATGATTTGTCAGTAAGAGTGTAGAGTTCAGGAGCAAGGTATTCATTAATGACTTCAGCAGATACTAAATCATTTGAATTCTTTGAAGGCTGGTTTATTCTTTGTGATTTGTTCACGGTTTCCTTCATGGTTTGCTCAATCCATTTTCCAGTTCTAATTTTTCTGAGCTTTGCCACCATACTATTCTTTATCATCAAACTTTCGACTGTTAAAGTCGTTTACAGTTTTTGCTGCTTCATCAGCACTTTCCAAAATTCGGAGAATTGATTCGTAAACTGGGTGCTTTTTGGAATTTTAGAATGGAAGATCATAATTCTAGGAGATAGATGTTATATGTATACATATAACTGTTGATGTGGAAACGTTATGAGATTCAAAATACTGATTGCCGATTCTCTATAATTGGTATGGCTATTCTCGTTACAAGACGTAGGAGGGCATATGATAAGGTTTTAAATGAACAAATATAATGGTTCTTCGGAGCGACTTAAGCCAATGAGTAATGAAGTTGCTGGTAAGTTTACTGCTAATGTGGTGGAATATAAACGGTTCTCCGGTAACAATGATGATGGCAAACTTATATATCGAGGTTATAATAAGGCTAATTCGAATGAAATTCAAAGTTGATTTGCTGGAGCTATGACAAAATTGGCTAATGTGAAAAGAATGGCAATGTTATTTTCTGTAATAACAACGCCAAGGAATTTTAAATTCATTTTAAACTTCTATTTAGGTTCCAAGAGTTTTTCAGATGCATAACTATGCACATAAATCTTTCCTTTCGTAGATGAAGTGCGGTTGGTTCATCCTCTCGATTGAGGTGTTTTCAAGAATCATGAAAGGTTTGAACGCAGATCGTAATCGTCAAGATACAAATGAGGTTTAAGATGAAATCAAGTGGCAAACTTGAAGAATTGTTTAGTTTCATATGTTATAATCAATATTTTAATTCATTTTAATTGTCCAATGTTGGTAGTCCACAGTTAGTAGTCCACAGTTAGCAATTCAATAATTCAAATATAGTTTAATATATAATATGCGAATTAATTAATATGTATCGTGACCCATTGTATACATGTCTCAGACTCGATCATAACTCAAAGTATATATATTATTGTAGAATCAACCTAAACCCTGTATAGCTAACTCGATCATTACTGCATATAGAGTGTCTATGGTTATTACAAATAATATATATAGATGCGTCGATATGATATGTCAAAACCTTTTATACGTGTCCCGATATTTAAAGTGCGTAAAATAAATAACAGAAATTAAATGACAATAAATAAAATTGCGAGAATTAAAATTACGATAAATAAATTGCGAAAATAAAATTGTGATAATTAAATTGCGATAATTAAAATTGCGATAATTAAACTGTAATAAGGAATTAGCTGTAGTGACCCGAACTTTTCCATGTTTATATATATGAAATGAAATTTTTATTTACATGATTAAGTGTTTCCAACATGTTAAGCAATCAAACTTGTAAAGACTTGATTAATTGAAATAGGTTTCATATAGACAATTGACCACCCAAGTTGACCGGTGATTCACGAACGTTAAAACTTGTAAAAACTATAAGATGACATATATATGATTATATATATAGTTAACATGATATTATGATAAGTAAGTATCTCATTAGGTATTTTAATAATGAGTTATATACATAAAATTGAGTTTATTGAATTAAGAAACTCGAAACGATATATATAACGATTATCGTTATAACAATGTCTTACTAAATACATATGAATCATATTAAGATAATGATACACTATGCTTAATCATGATAAATGATAAGTAAACATGTCATTAAGTGTATTAACAATGAACTACATATGTAAAAACAAGACTACTAACTTAATGATTTCGAAACGAGACATATATGTAACGATTATCGTTGTAACAACATTTAACTGTATATATATCAAACTAAGATATATTAATATATCATGATATCATGATAATGTAATAATTTAACATCTCTTTAGATATAATAAACAATAGGTTAACAACATTTAACAAGATCGTTAACCTAAAGGTTTCAAAACAACATTTACATGTAACGACTAACGATGACTTAACGACTCAGTTAAAATTTATATACATGTAGTGTTTTAATATGTATTCATACACTTTTGAAAGACTTCAAGACACTTATCAAAATACTTCTACTTAACAAAAATGCTTACAATTACATCCTCGTTAAGTTTCATCAACAATTCTACTCGTATGCACCCGTATTCGTACTCGTACAATACACAGCTTTTAGATATATGTACTATTGGTATATACACTCCAATGATCAGATCTTAGCAGCCCATGTGAGTCACCTAACACATGTGGGAACCATTATTTGGCAACTAGCATGAAATATCTCATAAAATTACAAAAAATATTAGTAATCATTCATGACTTATTTACATGTAAACAAAATTGCACATCCTTTATATCTAATCGATATACCAACGACCAAAAACACCTACAAATACTTTTATTCTTCAATTTTCTTCATCTAATTGATCTCTCTCAAGTTCTATCTTCAGGTTCTAAGTGTTCTTCATAAATTCTATAATTTCTAGTTTCATAAAATCAAGAATACTTCCTAGTTTGCTAGCTTACTTCCAATCTTATAAAGTGATCATCCAACCTCAAGAAATCTTTCTTATTTACAGTAAGATATCTTTCTAATACAAGGTAATACTCATATTCAAACTTTGATTCAATTTCTATAACTATAAGAATCTTATTTCGAGTGGAAATCTTACTTGAATTTGTTTTCGTGTCATGATTCTGCTTCAAGAACTTTCAAGCCATCCAAGGATCCTTTGAAGCTAGATCTATTTTTCTCAATTCTAGTAGGTTTATCCACAAAACCTGAGGTAGTAATGATGTTCATAACATCATTCAATTCATATATATAAAACCACCTTATTCGAAGGTTTAAACTTGAAATCACTAGAACATAGTTTAGTTAATTCTAAACTTGTTGGCAAACAAAAGTTAATCCTTCTAAATTGACTTTTAAAATCAACTAAACACATGTTCTATATCTATATGATATGCTAACTTAATGATTTAAAACCTGGAAACACGAAAAACACCTTAAAACCGGACATACGCTGTCGTAGTAACACCGCGGGCTGTTTTGGATTTGATAATTAAAAACTATGATTAACTTTGATTTAAAAGCTGTTCTTCTGGGAAAATGATTTTTCTTATGAACATGAAACTATATCCAAAAATCATGATTAAACTCAAAGTGGAAGTATGTTTTTCAAAATGGTCATCAAGACATCGTTCTTTCGACTGAAATGACTACCTCTTACAAAACTGACTTGTAACTTATAATTCTGACAATAAACCTATACTTTTTCTGTTTATATTAATAAAATAGAGTCCAATATGAAATCATATCAATTTAATTCACTCAAAACGGATTTAAAACGAAGAAGTTATGGGTAAAACAAGATTGGATATTTTTTGATTGTTGTAGCTACGGGAAATATTGTAACAATTCTATACAAATCATATTCTAGCTAACTTATATTTTATTATACATGTATTCTAATATATTATGTAATCTTGGGATACCATAGACACGTATGCAAATGTTTTGACATATCATATCGACCCATGTATATATATTATTTGGAACAACCATAGACACTCTATATGTAGTAATGTTTGAGTTAGCTATACAGGGTTGAGGTTGATTCCAAAAAGATATATACTTTGAGTTGTGATCTAGCCTGAGACGTGTATACACTAGGTCGTAGATTGATTCAATATAATATATATCAATTTATTTCTGTACTTCTAACTATGGACAACTAGTTGTAGGTTACTAACGAGGATAGCTGACTTAATAAACTTAAAACATCAAAATGTATTAAAAATGATGTAAATATATTTTAAACATATATATATATATATATATATATATATATATATATATATATATATATATATATATATATATATATATATATATATATATATATATATATATATATATATATATATATATATATATGTATATATTTGTTATAGGTTCGTGAATCGACCAGTGGCCAAGTCTTACTCCCGATGAAGTAAAAATCTGTGAAAGTGAGTTATAGTCCCACTTTTTAAATCTAATATTTTGGGATGAGAATACATGCAGTTTTATAAATGTTTTACGAAATAGACACAAGTAAATGAAACTACATTATATGGGTGAATGATCGAAGCCGAATATGCCCCTTTTGCTTGGTAGCCTAAGAATTGTAGTGACCTGAACTTTTCCATGTTTATATATATTAAATGAAATTTTTATTTACATGATTAAGTGTTTCCAACATGTTAAGCAATCAAACTTGTTAAGACTTGATTAATTAAAATAGTTTTCATATAGACAATTGACCACCCAAGTTGACCGGTGATTCACGAACGTTAAAACTTGTAAAATCTATATGATGACATATATATGGTTATATATATAGTTAACATGATTTTATTATAAGTATGTATCTCATTAGGTATTTTAACAATGAGTTATATACATAAAAATGAGACTATTAATTTAAGAAACTCGAAAACGATATATATAACGATTATCGTTATAACAACGTCTTACTAGGTACATATGAATCATATTAAGATATTAATACACTTGGTTAATTATGTTAAATGATAAGTAAATATATTATTAAGTGTATTAACAATGAAATACATATGTGAAAATAAGACTACTAACTTAATGATTTCGAAATGAGACATATATGTAACGATTATCGTTGTAACGATATTTAACTGTATATATATCATACTAAGATATATTATATATCATAATATCATGATAATATAACAATTTAACATCTCATTTGTTATAATAAACAATGGGTTAACAACATTCAACAAGATCGTTAACCTAAAGGTTTCAAAACAACATTTACATGTAACGACTAACGATGACTTAACGACTCAGTTAAAATGTATATACATGTAGTCTTTTAATATGTATTCATACACTTTTGAAAGACTTCAAGACACTTATCAAAATACTTCTACTTAACAAAAATGCTTGCAATTACATCCTCGTTCAGTTTCATCAACAATTCTACTCGTATACACCCGTATTCGTACTCGTACAATACACAGCTTTTAGATGTATGTACTATTGGTATATACACTCCAATGATCAGCTCTTAGCAGCCCATGTGAGTCACCTAACACATGTGGGAACCATTATTTGGCAACTAGCATGAAATATCTCATAAAATTACAAAAATATGAGTAATCATTCATGACTTATTTACATGAAAACAAAATTACATATCCTTTATATCTAATCCATACATCAACGACCAAAAACACCTACAAACACTTTCATTCTTCAATTTTATTCATCCAATTGATCTCTCTCAAGTTCTATCTTCAAGTTCTAAGTGTTCTTCATAAATTCCAAAAGTTCTAGTTTCATAAAATCAAGAATACTTCCAAGATTGCAAGTTTACTTCCAAGTTTTCTAAATCCATTCCAAGTAATCATCCAAGATCAAGAAACCTTTGTTACTTACAGTAGGTTATCTTTTTAATACAAGGTAATAATCATATTCAAACTTTAATTCAATTTCTATAACTATAACAATCTTATTTCAAGTGATGATCTTACTTGAACTTGTTTTCGTGTCATGATTCTGCTTCAATAACTTCGAGCCATCCAAGGATCCGTTGAAGCTAGATCCATTTTTCTATTTTCCAGTAGGTTTATCCAAGGAACTTAAGGTATTAATGATGTTCATAACATCATTCGATTCATACATATAAAGCTATCTTATTCGAAGATTTAAACTTGTAATCACTAGAACATAGTTTAGTTAATTCTAAACTTGTTCGCAAATAAAAGTTAATCCTTCTAAATTGACTTTTAAAATCAACTAAACACATGTTCTATATCTATATGATATGCTAACTTAATGATTTAAAACCTGGAAACACGAAAAACACTGTAAAACCGAATTTACGCCGTCGTAGTAACATCGCGGGCTGTTTTGGGTTAGTTAATTAAAAACTATGATAAACTTTGATTTAAAAGTTGTTATTCTGGGAAAATGATTTTTATTATGAACATGAAACTATATCCAAAAATTATGGTTAAACTCAAAGTGGAAGTATGTTTTCTAAAATGGTCATCTAGACGTCGTTCTTTCGACTGAAATGACTACCTTTACAAAAATGACTTGTAACTTATTTTTCCGACTATAAACCTATACTTTTTCTGTTTAGATTCATAAAATAGAGTTCAATATGAAATCATAGCAATTTGATTCACTCAAAACGGATTTAAAATGAAGAAGTTATGGGTAAAACAAGATTGGATAATTTTTCTCATTTTAGCTACGTGAAAATTGGTAACAAATCTATTCCAACCATAACTTAATCAACTTGTATTGTATATTATGTAATCTTGAGATACCATAGACACGTATACAATGTTTCGACACATCTATATATATTTCGGAACAATCATAGACACTTTATATGTGAATGTTGGAGTTAGCTATACAGGGTTGAGGTTGATTCCAAAATATATATAGTTTGAGTTGTGATCAATACTGAGATACGTATACACTGGGTCGTGGATTGATTCAAGATAATATTTATCGATTTATTTCTGTACATCTAACTGTGGACAACTAGTTGTAGGTTACTAACGAGAACAGCTGACTTAATAAACTTAAAACATCAAAATATATTAAAAATATTGTAAATATATTTTGAACATACTTTGATATATATGTATATATTGTTATAGGTTCGTGAATCAACCAGTGGCCAAGTCTTACTTCCCGATGAAGTAAAAATCTGTGAAAGTGAGTTATAGTTCCACTTTTTAAATCTAATATTTTGGGATGAGAATACATGCAGTTTTATAAATGTTTTACGAAATAGACACAAGTAAATGAAACTACATTATATGGGTGAATGATCGAAGCCGAATATGCCCCTTTTGCTTGGTAGCCTAAGAATTGTAGTGACCTGAACTTTTCCATGTTTATATATATTAAATGAAATTTTTATTTACATGATTAAGTGTTTCCAACATGTTAAGCAATCAAACTTGTTAAGACTTGATTAATTGAAATAGTTTTCATATAGACAATTGACCACCCAAGTTGACCGGTGATTCACGAACGTTAAAACTTGTAAAATCTATATGATGACATATATATGGTTATATATATAGTTAACATGATTTTATTATAAGTATGTATCTCATTAGGTATTTTAACAATGAGTTATATACATAAAAATGAGACTATTAATTTAAGAAACTCGAAAACGATATATATAACGATTATCGTTATAACAACGTCTTACTAGGTACATATGAATCATATTAAGATATTAATACACTTGGTTAATTATGTTAAATGATAAGTAAATATATTATTAAGTGTATAAACAATGAAATACATATGTAAAAATAAGACTACTAACTTAATGATTTCGAAATGAGACATATATGTAACGATTATCGTTGTAACGATATTTAACTGTATATATATCATACTAAGATATATTATATATCATAATATCATGATAATATAACAATTTAACATCTCATTTGTTATAATAAACAATGGGTTAACAACATTCAACAAGATCGTTAACCTAAAGGTTTCAAAACAACATTTACATGTAACGACTAACGATGACTTAACGACTCAGTTAAAATGTATATACATGTAGTGTTTTAATATGTATTCATACACTTTTGAAAGACTTCAAGACACTTATCAAAATACTTCTACTTAACAAAAATGCTTTCAATTACATCCTCGTTCAGTTTCATCAACAATTCTACTCGTATGCACCCGTATTCGTACTCGTACAATACACAGCTTTTAGATGTATGTACTATTGGTATATACACTCCAATGATCAGCTCTTAGCAGCCCATGTGAGTCACCTAACACATGTGGGAACCATTATTTGGCAACTAGCATGAAATATCTCATAAAATTACAAAAATATGAGTAATCATTCATGACTTATTTACATGAAAACAAAATTACATATCCTTTATATCTAATCCATACATCAACAACCAAAAACACCTACAAACACTTTCATTCTTCAATTTTATTCATCTAATTGATCTCTCTCAAGTTCTATCTTCAAGTTCTAAGTGTTCTTCATAAATTCCAAAAGTTCTAGTTTCATAAAATCAAGAATACTTCCAAGATTGCAAGTTTACTTCCAAGTTTTCTAAATCCATTCCAAGTAATCATCCAAGATCAAGAAACCTTTGTTACTTACAGTAGGTTATCTTTTTAATACAAGGTAATAATCATATTCAAACTTTAATTCAATTTCTATAACTATAACAATCTTATTTCAAGTGATGATCTTACTTGAACTTGTTTTCGTGTCATGATTCTGCTTCAAGAACTTCGAGCCATCCAAGGATCCGTTGAAGCTAGATCCATTTTTCTATTTTCCAGTAGGTTTATCCAAGGAACTTAAGGTAGTAATGATGTTCATAACATCATTCGATTCATACATATAAAGCTATCTTATTCGAAGATTTAAACTTGTAATCACTAGAACATAGTTTAGTTAATTCTAAACTTGTTCGCAAATAAAAGTTAATCCTTCTAAATTGACTTTTAAAATCAACTAAACACATGTTCTATATCTATATGATATGCTAACTTAATGATTTAAAACCTGGAAACACGAAAAACACTGTAAAATCGAATTTACGCCGTCGTAGTAACATCGCGGGCTGTTTTGGGTTAGTTAATTAAAAACTATGATAAACTTTGATTTAAAAGTTGTTATTCTGGGAAAATGATTTTTATTATGAACATGAAACTATATCCAAAAATTATGGTTAAACTCAAAGTGGAAGTATGTTTTCTAAAATGGTCATCTAGACGTCGTTCTTTCGACTGAAATGACTACCTTTACAAAAATGACTTGTAACTTATTTTTCCGACTATAAACCTATACTTTTTCTGTTTAGATTCATAAAATAGAGTTCAATATGAAATCATAGCAATTTGATTCACTCAAAACGGATTTAAAATGAAGAAGTTATGGGTAAAACAAGATTGGATAATTTTTCTCATTTTAGCTACGTGAAAATTGGTAACAAATCTATTCCAACCATAACTTAATCAACTTGTATTGTATATTATGTAATCTTGAGATACCATAGACACGTATACAATGTTTCGACCTATCATGTCGACACATCTATATATATTTCGGAACAACCATAGACACTTTATATGTGAATGTTGGAGTTAGCTATACAGGGTTGAGGTTGATTCCAAAATATATATAGTTTGAGTTGTGATCAATACTGAGATACGTATACACTGGGTCGTGGATTGATTCAAGATAATATTTATCGATTTATTTCTGTACATCTAACTGTGGACAACTAGTTGTAGGTTACTAACGAGGACAGCTGACTTAATAAACTTAAAACATCAAAATATATTAAAAATATTGTAAATATATTTTGAACATACTTTGATATATATGTATATATTGTTATAGGTTTGTGAATCAACCAGTGGCCAAGTCTTACTTCCCGATGAAGTAAAAATCTGTGAAAGTGAGTTATAGTCCCACTTTTAAAATCTAATATTTTTGGGATGAGAATACATGCAGGTTTTATAAATGATTTACAAAATAGACACAAGTACGTGAAACTACATTCTGTGGTTGAATTATCGAAATCGAATATGCCCCTTTTTATTAAGTCTGGTAATCTAAGAATTAGGGAACAGACACCCTAATTGACGCGAATCCTAAAGATAGATCTATTGGGCCTAACAAACCTCATCCAAAGTACCGGATGCTTTAGTACTTCGAAATTTATATCATATCCGAAGGGTGTCCCGGAATGATGGGGATATTCTTATATATGCATCTTGTTAATGTCGGTTACCAGGTGTTCACCATATGAATGATTTTTATCTCTATGTATGGGATGTATATTGAAATATGAAATCTTGTGGTCTATTGTTACGATTTGATATATATAGGTTAAACCTATAACTCACCAACATTTTTGTTGACGTTTAAAGCATGTTTATTCTCGGGTGAATACTAAGAGCTTCCGCTGTTGCATACTAAAATAAGGACAAGATTTAGAGTCCATGTTTGTATGATATTGTGTAAAAACTGCATTCAAGAAACTGATTTCGATGTAACATATTTGTATTGTAAACCATTATGTAATGGTCGTGTGTAAACAGGATATTTTAGATTATCATTATTTGATAATCTACGTAAAGCTTTTTAAACCTTTATTTATGAAATAAAGGTTATGGTTTGTTTTAAAAATGAATGCAGTCTTTGAAAAACGTCTCATATAGAGGTCAAAACCTCGCAACGAAATCAATTAATATGGAACGTTTTTAATCAATAAGAACGGGACATTTCCGTTGGTATCCGAGCGTTGGTCTTAGAGAACCAGAATTTTGCATTAGTGTGTCTTATCGAGTTTGTTAGGATGCATTAGTAAGTCTGGACTTCGACCGTGTTTACTTGAAAAATGATTGCTTAACAAATTTTGTTGGAAACTATATATTTTTAACATGTGAATATTATGTGATATATTAATCTCTTAACGCGTTTGATATTATGTGATAGATGTCTACCTCTAGAACAAGTCCCATTGACTCACCTAATAATAATGAAGAGTCAAATGTAAATTGGAATGATTCGTGGACTGATTCACAAGTTCCCGAAGAGGAACCGGAAGAAGAGTCGGAACCGGAAGAAGAATCAGAACCAGAAGAGGAGGAACCGGAGGAGGAAATAGAACCTGTGGGGGAAATAATAAAACGGTTAAGTAAAAGAAAATCCTCAACCAACCGACCAAGGTTAATTATGGTCAATGGTGTTTTCGCCAAGGAAGCAAAATATTGGGAGGATTACCAATTCTCCGATGAATCGGATTCCGACGAGAATTCCGAAGATGTTATAGAAATTACCCCAACTGAATTTAAAAAGGCAAAAGAAAATAATAAGGGAAAGGGCATAAAAATAGAGAAATCTAATTCCAACCCCGATGAACTTTATTTGTATCGTCAACCCCCGAAGCCCTTAAGTTGTAACAATGACCCGGTAACCTCTAAACCACCAGGTTTTTCTAAACCATTGTGGAAAACGACAGCTCGTATTAAGGGAACATCATATATCCCTAGAAACTTGGGAAATTGAACCAAAACCGAAGAAGAAGAAATGAGTGAGTCGGAATAAGATAGTTGTATTCGTGTGGTGTAATATATGTAATATAGTGTGCTTATGCTTTATGATATATGTAAAAATTGCTTGTATTAATAAGTATTTTTTTTTATGAATCTAACTCTTGTCTATTTTACAGTATAAAAACACAAAATAGATAGACAACCCAATATTTTAAGAGACCTACCCGGAGACATGATTGATGAAATCTTGTCTAGAGTCGGTCAGAATTCTTCGGCACAACTATTTACGGCGAAATCAGTTTGTAAGACATTCGAAGAACGTTCCAAGAATGTCTTGGTTTATAAGAGACTTTCGTTTGAAAGATGGGGGATATCACATTGGGAAACCCATAAGTTACGATGTGTTTACTTTGACGCATATATTGCGGGGAACCCAAATGCTATTTTACGCAACGGGTTAAGAAATTATTTTGACTCAATGTATCCGAATATAGGACTTCATGATTTAGAAAAAGCGGCGAACATGCAACATAAAGAAGCATGCTATGCTTACGGGTTAGTAATGTTCGCTTCTCACAAAAGTGAGAAAAAGAACATCGGGCTACAACTATTAAACAAAACGTTCCCACAAGTGACGAAGTCGGTAATTGGGGTAAGAAATGAGGTTTTTAGGTTATTACGAGACTGTTGGTCATTACGTAACCCTCGTCCCTTTGACGACGTTACAACAAGATGTCTTATCAACGGCCATAACGGTTATGTTCCACAAGACCAAGGATGGGAAGTAGTCCTAGTAAAACCAGAATGCATGACTTGTTTCTGGACGTATGAATTATGTGTCTTTATTGCCTTTGCTGAACGACTTGTGTACTAGCTAGAATTATCTTCACAACGATCTTGTATCAAAGTTATTGTGTGCTATATTTCATGCCTTATGTAAAATAAGCGGTATTGTAAGTTTGTAAAATATTGTATAAAAGTTTGAACGCGAAATATTATTATAATCAGTTTTTCATATAGAATTGTAGTAGTTGAATTGTATATTAGCTACTAAGTATGAACTTAACGGGTAGGTACTACCCGAATTTAAACTTATAAAACGCTAATATGAAGAAAAAGCTTTTATAAATGAGTTCATATTATGCTACGAAATACTATTAACTACTCTTAATATTCTGTATGATTAACTTGTTCCATTTGACTATTTTGAAGGAAATGGCACCGACTACTCGACACACCGTGAATATGAATGAAGAGGAATTCCGTACTTTTCTAGCTTCAAACATTGCCGCAGTACAGGCTGCGCTACATACCAACAATAACCTTGGATCTAGCAGTACAGGAAATCATGTAGGATGCACCTACAAAGAATTCACTGCCTACAAACCTTTGGAATTTGATGGAACCGAAGGACCGATCGGATTGAAACGGTGGACCGAGAAGGTCGAATCGGTGTTTGCCATAAGTAAGTGTACTGAAGAGGACAAAGTGAAGTACGCTACGTATACCTTCACAGGTTCTGCGTTAACATGGTGGAATACCTATCTAGAGCAAGTGGGACAAGATGATGCTTACGCACTACCGTGGTCAGCATTCAAGCACTTGATGAACGTGAAGTGCCGTCCCAGAACCGAGGTCAATAAGCTCAAGACAGAACTTAGAGGGTTACGAACCCAAGGATTTGATATTACCACGTACAAAAGACGATTCACATAATTGTGCCTATTGTGCCCGGGAGCGTTCGAAGATGAGGAAGAGAAGATCGACGCGTTTGTGAAAGGATTACCGGAAAGAATCCAAGAAGATATAAGTTCACACGAGCCCGCCTCCATAAAACAGGCATGTAGAATGGCTCACACACTAGTTAACAAGATTGAGGAAAGAATTAAAGAACAGACGGCTGAAGAGGCCAATGTGAAGCAAGTCAAAAGAAAGTGGGAGAAAAACGGTGATAAGAATCACCAATACAACAACAACAGCAATTACAATAATAATCGCAACAATTATCCCAACAATCGCAACATCAATCGCAACTACAACAAACGGCCCAACAACAACAACAACAACAACAACAACAGCAACTACAACAATCGTCCCAACAACAATAACAATCGCAACAACAATGACAATCAAAAGCAGCTATGCCAAAGGTGTGAAAAGTATCACTCAGGGTTCTGCACCAAATTTTGCAACAAGTGTAAAAGAAATGGTCATAGCGCGGCGAAGTGTGAGGTCTACGGACCAGGGGTTAACAGAACGAAAGGAACAAATGGTGTCGGAATGAGTAATGGTAGAGCAAGTAGTGTCGGAGCAAGTTATGCCAATGTAGTTTGTTATAAATGTGGAAAATCGGGCCACATTATTAGAAATTTCCCGAACCAGGAGAACACGAATGGACAAGCCCGCGGAAGAGTTTTCAATATTAATGCGGCAGAGGCACAGGAAGACCCGGAGCTTGTTACGGGTACGTTTCTTATTGACAATAAATCTGCTTACGTTTTATTTGATTCGGGTGCGGATAGAAGCTATATGAGTAGAGATTTTTATGCTAAATTAAGTTGTCCATTGATGCCGTTGGATAGTAAATTTTTACTCGAATTACCAAATGGTAAGTTAATTTCAGCAGATAATATATGTCGGAATTGAGAAATTAAACTGGTTAGCGAAACATTTAAGATTGACTTGATACCAGTAGAGTTAGGGAGTTTTGATGTGATAATCGGTATGGACTGGTTGAAAGAAGTGAAAGCAGAGATCGTTTGTTACAAAAATGCAATTCGGATTGTACGAGAAGAAGGAGAACCCTTAATGGTGTACGGAGAAAAGGGCAACATGAAGCTACATCTTATTAGTAATTTGAAGGCACAAAAACTAATAAGAAAAGGTTGCTATGCTGTTCTAGCATACGTCGAGAAAGTACAAACTGAAGAAAAGAGCATCAATGATGTTCCCGTCGCAAAAGAATTTCCCGATGTATTTCCGAAAGAATTACCGGGACTACCTCCACATCGATCTGTTGAATTTCAAATAGATCTTGTACCAAGAGCTGCACCAATAGCATGTACTCCTTATAGACTCGCACCCAGCGAGATGAAAGAACTGCAAAGCCAACTGCAAGAACTATGAGAGCGTGGTTTCATTCGACCAAGCACATCACCATGGGGAACTCCTGTTTTGTTTGTCAAGAAGAAGGATGGTACATTTAGGTTGTATATTGACTACAGAGAGTTGAACAAACTTACCATCAAAAACCGTTGTCCACTACCGAGAATCGACGACTTATTTGATCAACTACAAGGCTCGTCTGTTTATTCAAAGATTGACTTACGTTCCGGGTATCATCAAATGCGGGTGAAAGAAGATGATATTCCAAAGACTGCTTTCAGAACACGTTACGGTCATTACGAGTTTATGGTCATGTCGTTTGGTTTAACTAATGCACCAACTGTGTTTATGGACCTTATGAACCGAGTGTGTGGACCATACCTTGACAAGTTTGTCATTGTTTTCATTGATGACATACTTATTTACTCAAAGAAAGACCAAGAATACGGTGAACATTTGAGAAAGGTGTTAGAAGTATTGAGGAAGGAAGAGTTGTACGCTAAATTTTCAAAGTGTGCATTTTGGTTGGAAGAAGTTCAATTCCTCGGTCACATAGTGAACAAAAAAGGTATTAAGGTGGATCCGGCAAAGATAGAAACTGTTTAAAAGTGGGAAACCCCGAAAACTCCGAAATATATACGTCAATTTTTAGGATTGGCTGGTTACTACAGAAGATTCATCCAAGATTTATCCAAAATAGCAAAACCCTTGACTGCATTAGCGCATAAAGGGAAGAAATTTGAATGGAAAGATGAACAAGAGAAGGCATTTCAATTATTAAAGAAAAAGCTAACTACGGCACCTATATTGTCATTGCCTGAAGGGAATGATGATTTTGTGATTTATTGTGACGCATCAAATCAAGGTCTTGGTTGTGTATTAATGCAACGGACGAAGGTGATTGCTTATGCATCTAGACAATTGAAGATTCACGAGCAAAATTATACGACGCATGATTTGGAATTAGGCGCGGTTGTTTTTGCATTAAAGACTTGGAGGCACTACTTATATGGGGTCAAAAGTATTATATATACCGACCACAAAAGTCTTCAACACATATTTAATCAGAAACAACTGAATATGAGGCAGCGTAGGTGGATTGAATTGTTGAATGATTACGACTTTGAGATTCGTTACCACCCGGGGAAGGAAAATGTGGTAGCCGACGCCTTGAGCAGAAAGGACAGAGAACCCATTCGAGTAAAATCTATGAATATAATGATTCACACTAACCTTACTACTCAAATAAAGGAGGCGCGACAAGGAGTTTTAAAAGAGGGAAATTTAAAGGATGAAATACCCAAAGGATCGGAGAAGCATCTTAATATTCGAGAAGACGGAACCCGGTATAGGGCTGAAAGGATTTGGGTACCAAAATTTGGAGATATGAGAGAAATGGTACTTAGAGAAGCTCATAAAACCAGATACTCAATACATCCTGGAACGGGGAAGATGTACAAGGATCTTAAGAAACATTTTTGGTGGCCAGGTATGAAAGCCGATATTGCTAAATATGTAGGAGAATGTTTGACGTGTTCTAAGGTCAAAGCTGAACATCAGAAACCATCAGGTCTACTACAACAACCTGAAATCCCGGAATGGAAATGGGAAAACATTACCATGGATTTCATTACTAAATTGCCAAGGACTGCAAGTGGTTATGATACTATTTGGGTAATAGTTGATCGTCTCACCAAATCAGCACACTTCCTGCCAATAAGAGAAGATGACAAGATGGAGAAGTTAGCACGACTGTATTTGAAGGAAGTCGTCTCCAGACATGGAATACCAATCTCTATTATCTCTGATAGGGATGGCAGATTTATTTCAAGATTCTGGCAGACATTACAGCAAGCATTAGGAACTCGTCTAGACATGAGTACTGCCTATCATCCATAAACTGATGGGCAGAGTGAAAGGACGATACAAACGCTTGAAGACATGCTACGAGCTTGTGTTATTGATTTCGAAAATAGTTGGGATCGACATCTACCGTTAGCAGAATTTTCCTACAACAACAGCTACCATTCAAGCATTGAGATGGCGCCTTTTGAAGCACTTTATGGTAGAAAGTGCAGGTCTCCAATTTGTTGGAGTGAAGTGGGGGATAGACATATTACGGGTCCGGAGATAATACAAGAAACTACCGAGAAAATCATCCAAATTCAACAAAGATTGAAAACCGCCCAGAGTCAACAAAAGAGCTACGCGGACAGTAAAAGAAAAGATATAGAGTTTGAAATTGGAGAAATGGTCATGCTTAAGGTTTCACCTTGGAAAGTCGTTGTTCGATTTGGTAAACGGGGGAAACTAAATCCGAGGTACATTGGACCATTCAAGATTATAGATCGTGTCGGACCAGTAGCTTACCAACTGGAGCTACCTCAACAACTCGCGGCTGTACATAACACTTTCCACGTCTCAAATTTCAAGAAATGTTTTGCTAAAGAAGATCTCACTATTCCGTTGGACGAAATCCAAATCAATGAAAAACTTCAATTCATTGAAGAACCCGTCGAAATAATGGATCGTGAGGTTAAGAGACTTAAACAAAACAAGATACCGATTATTAAGGTTCGATGGAATGCTCGTAGAGGACCCGAGTTCACCTGGGAGCGTGAAGATCAGATGAAGAAGAAATACCCGCATTTATTTCCAGAAGATACGTCAACACCTCCAACTGCTTAAAATTTCGGGACAAAATTTATTTAACGGGTAGGTACTGTGGTGACCCGAACTTTTCCATGTTTATATATATTAAATGAAATTTTTATTTACATGATTAAGTGTTTCCAACATGTTAAGCAATCAAACTTGTTAAGACTTGATTAATTGAAATAGGTTTCATATAGACAATTGACCACCCAAGTTGACCGGTGATTCACGAACGTTAAAACTTGTAAAAACTATACGATGACATATATATGGTTATATATATAGTTAACATGATTTTATTATAAGTATGCATCTCATTAGGTATTTTAACAATGAGTTATATACATAAAAATGAGACTATTAATTTAAGAAACTCGAAAACGATATATATATAACCATTATCGTTATAACAACGTCTTACTAGGTACATATGAATCATATTAAGATATTTATACACTTGGTTAATTATGTTAAATGATAAGTAAATATATTATTAAGTGTATTAACAATGAAATACATATGTAAAGATAAGACTACTAACTTAATGATTTCGAAACGAGACATATATGTAACGATTATCGTTGTAACGATATTTAACTGTATATATATCATACTAAGATATATTATATATCATAATATCATGATAACATAAAAATTTAACATCTCATTTGTTATAATAAATAATGGGTTAACAACATCCAACAAGATCGTTAACCTAAAGGTTTCAAAACAACATTTACATGTAACGACTAACGATGACTTAACGACTCAGTTAAAATGTATATACATGTAGTGTTTTAATATGTATTCATACACTTTTGAAATACTTCAAGACACTTATCAAAATACTTCTACTTAACAAAAATGCTTACAATTACATCCTCGTTCAGTTTCATCAACAATTCTACTCGTATGCACCCGTATTCGTACTCGTACAATACACAGCTTTTAGATGTATGTACTATTGGTATATACACTCCAATGATCAGCTCTTAGTAGCCCATGTGAGTCACTTAACACATGTGGGAACCATCATTTGGCAACTAGCATGAAATATCTCATAAAATTACAAAAATATGAGTAATCATTCATGACTTATTTACATGAAAACAAAATTACATATCCTTTATATCTAATCCATACACCAACGACCAAAAACACCTACAAACACTTTCATTCTTCAATTTTCTTCATCTAATTAATCTCTCTCAAGTTCTATCTTCAAGTTCTAAGTGTTCTTCATAAATTTCAAAAGTTATAGTTTCATAAAATCAAGAATACTTCCAAGATTGCAAGTTTACTTCCAAGTTTTCTAAATCCATTCCAAGTAATCATCCAAGATCAAGAAACCTTTGTTACTTTCAGTAGGTTATCTTTCTAATACAAGGTAATAATCATATTCAAACTTTAATTCAATTTCTATAACTATAACAATCTTATTTCAAGTGATGATATTACTTGAACTTGTTTTCGTGTCATGATTCTGCTTCAAGAACTTCGAGCCAACCAAGGATCCGTTGAAGCTAGATCCATTTTTATCTTTTCCAGTAGGTTTATCCAAGGAACTTAAGGTAGTAATGATGTTCATAACATCATTCGATTCATACATATAAAGCTATCTTATTCGAAGGTTTAAACTTGTAATCACTAGAACATAGTTTAGTTAATTCTAAACTTGTTCGCAAACAAAAGTTAATCCTTCTAACTTGACTTTTAAAATCAAATAAACACATGTTCTATATCTATATGATATGCTAACTTAATGATTTAAAACCTGGAAACACAAAAAACACTGTAAAACCGAATTTACGCCGTCGTAGTAACACCGCGGGCTATTTTGGGTTAGTTAATTAAAAACTATGATAAACTTTGATTTAAAAGTTGTTATTCTAGGAAAATTATTTTTATTATGAACATGAAACTATATCCAAAAATTATGGTTAAACTCAAAGTGAAGTATGTTTTCTAAAATGGTCATCTAGACGTCGTTCTTTCGACTGAAATGACTACCTTTACAAAAATGACTTGTAACTTATTTTTTTGTCAATAAACCTATGCTTTTTCTGTTTAGATTCATAAAAAAGAGTTCAATATGAAACCATAGCAATTATATTCACTCAAAACGGATTTAAAATGAAGAAGTTATGGGTAAAACAAGATTGGATAATTTTTCTCATTTTAGCTACGTGAAAATTGGTAACAAATCTATTCCAAACATAACTTAATCAACTTGTATTGTATATTATGTAATCTTGAGATACCATAGACACGTATACAATGTTTCGACCTATCATGTCGACACATCTATATATATTTCGGAACAACCATAGACACTCTATATGTGAATATTGGAGTTAGCTATACAGGGTTGAGGTTGATTCCAAAATATATATAGTTTGAGTTGTGATCAATACTAAGATACGTATACACTGGGTCGTGGATTGATTCAAGATAATATTTATCGATTTATTTCTGTACATCTAACTGTGGACAACTAGTTGTAGGTTACTAACGAGGACAGCTGACTTAATAAACTTAAAACATCAAAATATATTAAAAGTGTTGTAAATATATTTTGAACATACTTTGATATATATATGTATATATTGTTATAGGTTCGTGAATCAACCTGTAGCCAAGTCTTACTTCCCGACGAAGTAAAAATCTGTGAAAGTGAGTTATAGTCCCACTTTTAAAATCTAATATTTTTGGGATGAGAATACATGCAGGTTTTATAAATGATTTACAAAATAGACACAAGTACGTGAAACTACATTCTATGGTTGAATTATCGAAATCGAATATGCCCCTTTTTATTAAGTCTGGTAATCTAAGAATTAGGGAACAGACACCCTAATTGACGCGAATCCTAAAGATAGATCTATTGGGCCTAACAAACCTCATCCAAAGTACCGGATGCTTTAGTACTTCGAAATTTATATCATATCCGAAGGGTGTCCCGGAATGATGGGGATATTCTTATATATGCATCTTGTTAATGTCGGTTACCAGGTGTTCACCATATGAATGATTTTTATCTCTATGTATGGGATGTATATTGAAATATGAAATCTTGTGGTCTATTGTTACGATTTGATATATATAGGTTAAACCTATAACTCACCAACATTTTTGTTGACGTTTAAAGCATGTTTATTCTCGGGTGAATACTAAGAGCTTCCGATGTTGCATACTAAAATAAGGAAAAGATTTAGAGTCCATGTTTGTATGATATTGTGTAAAAACTGCATTCAAGAAACTGATTTCGATGTAACATATTTGTATTGTAAACCATTATGTAATGGTCGTGTGTAAACAGGATATTTTAGATTATCATTATTTGATAATCTACGTAAAGCTTTTTAAACCTTTATTTATGAAATAAAGGTTATGGTTTGTTTTAAAAATGAATGCAGTCTTTGAAAAACGTCTCATATAGAGGTCAAAACCTCGCAACGAAATCAATTAATATGGAACGTTTTTAATCAATAAGAACGGGACATTTCAGTTGGTATCCGAGCGTTGGTCTTAGAGAACCAGAATTTTGCATTAGTGTGTCTTATCGAGTTTGTTAGGATGCATTAGTGAGTCTGGACTTCGACCGTGTTTACTTGAAAAATGATTGCTTAACAAATTTTGTTGGAAACTATATATTTTTAACATGTGAATATTATGTGATATATTAATCTCTTAACGCGTTTGATATTATGTGATAGATGTCTACCTCTAGAACAAGTCCCATTGACTCACCTAATAATAATGAAGAGTCAAATGTAAATTGGAATGATTCGTGGACTGATTCACAAGTTCCCGAAGAGGAACTGGAAGAAGAGTCGGAACCGGAAGAAGAATCAGAACCAGAAGAGGAGGAACCGGAGGAGGAAATAGAACCGGTGGGGGAAAAAATAAAACGGTTAAGTAAAAGAAAATTCTCAACCAACCGACCAAGGTTAATTATGGTCAATGGTGTTTCCGCCAAGGAAGCAAAATATTGGGAGGATTACCAATTCTCCGATGAATCGGATTCCGACGAGAATTCCGATGATGTTATAGAAATTACCCCAACTGAATTTAAAAAGGCAAAAGAAAATAATAAGGGAAAGGGCATAAAAATAGAGAAATCTAATTCCAACCCCGATGAACTTTATTTGTATCGTCAACCCCCGAAGCCCTTAAGTTGTAACAATGACCCGGGAACCTCTAAACCACCAGGTTTTTCTAAACCATTATGGAAAACGACAGCTCGTATTAGGGGAACATCATATATCCCTAGAAACTTGGGAAAATGAACCAAAACTGAAGAAGAATAAACGAGCGAGTCGGAATAAGATAGTTGTATTCGTGTGGTGTAATATATGTAATATAGTGTGCTTATGCTTTATGATATATGTAAAAATTGCTTGTATTAATAAGTATTTTTTTTTGAATCTAACTCTTGTCTATTTTACAGTATAAAAACACAAAATTGATAGACAACCCAATATTTTAAGAGACCTACCCGGAGACATGATTGATGAAATCTTGTCTAGAGTCGGTCAGAATTCTTCGGCACAACTATTTACGACGAAATCAGTTTGTAAGACATTCGAAGAACGTTCCAAGAATGTCTTGGTTTATAAGAGACTTTCGTTTGAAAGATGGGGGATATCACATTGGGAACCCATAAGTTACGATGTGTATACTTTGACGCATATATTGCGGGGAACCCAAATGCTATTTTACGCAACGGGTTAAGAAATTATTTTGACTCAATGTATCCGAATATAGGACTTCATGATTTAGAAAAAGCGGCTAACATGCAACATAAAGAAGCATGATATGCTTACGGGTTAGTAATGTTCGCTTCTCACCAAAGTGAGAAAAAGAACATCGGGCTACAACTATTAAACAAAATGTTCCCACAAGTGACGGAGTCGGTAATTGGGGTAAGAAATGAGGTTTTTAGGTTATTACGAGACTGTTGGTCATTACATAACCCTCGTCCCTTTGACGACGTTACAACACGCTGTCTTATCAACGGCCATAACGGTTATGTTCCACAAGACCAAGGATGGGAAGTAGTCCTAGTAAAACCAGAATGCATGACTTGTTTCTGGACGTATGAATTACGTGTCTTTATTGCCTTTGCTGAACGACTTGTGTACTAGCTAGAATTATCTTCACAACGATCTTGTATCAAAGTTATTGTGTGCTATATTTCATGCCTTATGTAAAATAAGCGGTATTGTAAGTTTGTAAAATATTGTATAAAAGTTTGAACGCGAAATATTATTATAATCAGTTTTTCATATAGAATTGTAGTAGTTGAATTGTATATTAGCTACTAAGTATGAACTTAACGGGTAGGTACTACCCGAATTTAAACTTATAAAACGCTAATATGAAGAAAAAGCTTTTATAAATGAGTTCATATTATGCTACGAAATACTATTAACTACTCTTAATATTCTGTATGATTAACTTGTTCCATTTGACTATTTTGAAGGAAATGGCACCGACTACTCGACACACCGTGAATATGAATGAAGAGGAATTCCGTACTTTTCTAACTTCAAACATAGCTGCAGTACAGGCTGCGCTACATACCAACAATAACCTTGGATCTAGCAGTACAATAAATTGTGTAGGATGCACCTACAAAGAATTCACTGCCCGTAAACCTTTGGAATTTGATGGAACCGAAGGACCGATTGGATTGAAACGGTGGACCGAGAAGTTCGAATCGGTGTTTGCCATAAGTAAGTGTACTGAAGAGAACAAAGTGAAGTACGCTACGCATACCTTCACAGGTTCTGTGTTAACATGGTGGAATACCTATCTAGAGCAAGTGGGACAAGATGATGCTTACGCACTACCGTGGTCAGCATTCAAGCACTTAATGAACGTGAAGTACCATCCCAGAACCGAGGTCAATAAGCTCAAGACAGAACTTAGAGGGTTACGAACCCAAGGATTTGATATTACCACGTACGAAAGACGATTCACAGAATTGTGCCTATTGTGTCCGGGAGCGTTCGAAGATGAGAAAGAGAAGATCGACGCGTTTGTGAAAGGATTACCGGAAAGAATCCAAGAAGATATAAGTTCACACGAGCCCGCCTCTATACAACAGGCATGTAGAATGGCTCACAAACTAGTGAACTAGATTGAGGAAAGAATTAAAGAACAGACGGCTGAAGAGGCCAATGTGAAGCAAGTCAAAAGAAAGTGGGAGGAAAACGGTGATAAGAATCACCAATACAACAACAACAGCAATTACAATAATAATCGCAACAATTATCCCAACAATCGCAACATCAATCGCAACTACAAAAAACGGCCCAACAACAACAACAACAATAACAACAACAACAACAACAACAACAACTACAACAATCGTCCCAACAACAATAACAATCGAAACAACAACAACAATCAAAAGCAGCTATGCCAAAGGTGTGAAAAGTATCACTCAGGGTTATGCACTAAATTTTGCAACAAGTGTAAAAGAAATGGTCATAGCTCGGCGAAGTGTGAGGTCTAAGGACCAGGGGTTAACAGAACGAAAGGAACAAATGGTGTCGGAACGAGTAATGGCGGAGCAAGTAGTGTCAGAGCAAGTTATGCCAATGTAGTTTGTTATAAATGTGGAAAATCGGGCCACATTATTAGAAATTGTCCGAACCAGGAGAACACGAATGGACAAGTCCGCGGAAGAGTTTTCAATATTAATGCAGCAGAGGCACAGGAAGACCCGGAGCTTGTTACAGGTATGTTTCTTATTGACAATAAATCTGCTTACGTTTTATTTGATTCGGGTGCGGATAAAGCTATATGAGTAGAGATTTTTGTGCTAAATTAAGTTGTCCATTGACGCCGTTGGATAGTAAATTTTTACTCGAATTAGCAAATGGTAAAACTGGTTGAATCGAGAAATTAAACTGGTTAGCGAAACATTTAAGATTGACTTGATACCAGTAGAGTTAGGGAGTTTTGATGTGATAATCGGTATGGACTGGTTGAAAGAAGTGAAAGCAGAGATCGTTTGTTACAAAAATGCAATTCGGATTGTACGAGAAGAAGGAGAACCCTTAATGGTGTACGGAGAAAAGGGCAACATGAAGCTACATCTTATTAGTAATTTGGAGGCACAAAAACTAATAAGAAAAGGTTGCTATGCTGTTCTAGCACACGTCGAGAAAGTACAAACTGAAGAAAAGAGCATCAATGATGTTCCCGTTGCAAAAGAATTTCCCGATGTATTTCCGAAAGAATTACCGGGACTACCTCCACATCGATCTGTTGAATTTCAAATAGATCTTGTACTAGGAGCTGCACCAATAGCACGTGCTCCTTACACACTCGCACCCAGCGAGATGAAAGAACTGTAAAGCCAACTGCAAGAACTATTAGAGCGTGGTTTCATTCGACCAAGCACATCACCATGGGGAGCTCCTGTTTTGTTTGTCAAGAAGAAGGATGGTACATTTAGGTTGTGTATTGACTACATAGAGTTGAACAAACTTACCATCAAAAACCGTTATCTACTACCGAGAATCGACGACTTATTTGATCAACTACAAGGCTCGTCTGTTTATTCAAAGATTGACTTACATTACGGGTATCATCAAATGCGGGTGAAAGAAGATGATATTCCAAAGACTGCTTTCAGAACACGTTATGGTCATTACGAGTTTATGGTCATGCCGTTTGGTTTAACTAATGCACCAGCTGTGTTCATGGACCTTATGAACCGAGTGTGTGGACCATACCTTGACAAGTTTATCCTTGTTTTCATTGATGACATACTTATTTACTCAAAGAATGACCAAGAACACGGTGAACATTTGAGAAAGGTGTTAGAAGTATTGAGGAAGGAAGAGTTGTACGCTAAATTTTCAAAGTGTGCATTTTGTTTGGAAGAAGTTCAATTCCTCGGTCACATAGTGAACAAAAAAGGTATTAAGGTGGATCCGGCAAAGATAGAAACTGTTGAAAAGTGGGAAATCCCGAAAACTCCGAAACATATACGTCAATTTTTAGGATTGGCTGGTTACTACAGAAGATTCATCCAAGATTTCTCCAAAATAGCAAAACCCTTGACTGCATTAACGCATAAAGGGAAGAAATTTAAATGGAAGGATGAACAAGAGAAGGCGTTTCAATTATTGAAGAAAAAGCTAACTACGGCACCTATATTGTCATTGCCTGAAGGGAATGATGATTTTGTGATTTATTATGACGCATCAAAGCAAGGTCTTGGTTGTGTATTAATGCAACGGACGAAGGTGATTGCTTATGCGTCTAGACAATTGAAGATTCACGAGCAAAATTATACGACGCATGATTTGGAATTAGGCGCGGTTGTTTTTGCATTAAAGACTTGGAGGCACTACTTATATGGGGTCAAAAGTATTATATATACCGACCACAAAAGTCTTCAACACATATTTAATCAGAAACAACTAAATATGAGGCAGCGTAGGTGGATTGAATTGTTGAATGATTACGACTTTGAGATTCGTTACCACTCGGGGAAGGCAAATGTGGTAGCCGACGCCTTGAGCAGAAAGGATAGAGAACCCATTCGAGTAAAATCTATGAATATAATGATTCACACTAACCTTACTACTCAAATAAAGGAGGTGCAACAAGGAGTTTTAAAAGAGGGAAATTTAAAGGATGAAATACCCAAAGGATCGGAGAAGCATCTTAATATTCGGGAAGACGGAACCCGGTATAGGGCTGAAAGGATTTGGGTACCAAAATTTGGAGATATGAGAGAAATGGTACTTAGAGAAGCTCATAAAACCAGATACTCAATACATCCTGGAACGGGGAAGATGTACAAGGATCTTAAGAAACATTTTTGGTGGCCAGGTATGAAATCCGATATTGCTAAATATGTAGGAGAATGTTTGACGTGTTCTAAGGTCAAAGCTGAACATCAGAAACCATCAGGTCTACTACAACAACCTGAAATCCCGGAATGGAAATGGGAAAACATTACCATGGATTTCATTACTAAATTGCCAAGGACTGCAAGTGGTTATGATACTATTTGGGTAATAGTTGATCGTCTCACCAAATCAGCACACTTCCTGCCAATAAGAGAAGATGACAAGATGGAGAAGTTAGCACGACTGTATTTGAAGGAAGTCGTCTCCAGACATGGAATACCAATCTCTATTATCTCTGATAGGGAAGGCAGATTTATTTCAAGATTCTGGCAGACATTACAGCAAGCATTAGGAACTCGTCTAGACATGAGTACTGCCTATCATCCACAAACTGATGGGCAGAGTGAAAGGACGATACAAATACTTGAAGACATGCTACGAGCTTGTGTTATTGATTTCGGAAACAGTTGGGATCGACATCTACCGTTAGCAGAATTTTCCTACAACAACAACTACCATTCAAGCATTGAGATGGCGCCATTTGAAGCACTTTATGGTAGAAAGTGCAGGTCTCCAATTTGTTGGAGTGAAGTGGGGGATAGACATATTACGGGTCCGGAGATAATACAAGAAACTACCGAGCAAATCATCCAAATTCAACAAAGATTGAAAACCGCCCAGAGTCGACAAAAGAGCTACGCGGACAGTAAAAGAAAAGATATAGAGTTTGAAATTGGAGAAATGGTCATGCTTAAGGTTTTACCTTGGAAAGGCGTTGTTCGATTTGGTAAACGGGAGAAACTAAATCCAAGGTACATTGGACCATTCAAGATTATAGATCGTGTCTGACCAGTAGCTTACCAACTGGAGCTACCTCAACAACTCGCGGCTGTACATAACACTTTCCACGTCTCAAATTTAAAGAAATGTTTTGCTAAAGAAGATCTCACTATTCCGTTGGACGAAATCCAAATCAATGAAAAACTTCAATTCATTGAAGAACCCGTCAAAATAATGGATCGTGAGGTTAAGAGACTTAAACAAAACAAGATACCGATTGTTAAGGTTCGATGGAATGCTCGTAGAGGACCCGAGTTCACCTGGGAGCGTGAAGATTAGATGAAGAAGAAATACCCGCATTTATTTCCAGAAGATACGTCAACACCTCCAACTGCTTAAAATTTCGGGACGAAATTTATTTAACGGGTAGGTACTGTAGTGACCCGAACTTTTCCATGTTTATATATATTAAATGAAATTTTTATTTACATGATTAAGTGTTTCCAACATGTTAAGCAATCAAACTTGTTAAGACTTGATTAATTGAAATAGGTTTCATATAGACAATTGACCACCCAAGTTGACCGGTGATTCACGAACATTAAAACTTGTAAAAACTATACGATGACATATATATGGTTATATATATAGTTAACATGATTTTATTATAAGTATGTATCTCATTAGGTATTTTAACAATGAGTTATATACATAAAAATGAGACTATTAATTTAAGAAACTCGAAAACGATATATATAACGATTATCGTTATAACAACGTCTTACTAGGTACATATGAATCATATTAAGGTATTGATACACTTGGTTAATTATGTTAAATGATAATTAAATATATTATTAAGTGTATTAACAATGAAATACATATGTAAAAATAAGACTACTAACTTAATGATTTCGAAACGAGACATATATGTATCGATTATCGTTGTAACGATATTTAACTGTATATATATCATACTAAGATATATTATATATCATAATATCATGATAATATAACAATTTAACATCTCATTTGTTATAATAAATAATGGGTTAACAACATTCAACAAGATCGTTAACCTAAAGGTTTCAAAACAATATTTACATGTAACGATTAACGATGACTTAACGACTCAGTTAAAATGTATATACATGTAGTGTTTTAATATGTATTCATACACTTTTGAAAGACTTCAAGACACTTATCAAAATACTTCTACTTAACAAAAATTCTTACAATTACATCCTCGTTCTGTTTCATCAACAATTCTACTCGTATGCGCCCGTATTCGTACTCGTACAATACACAGCTTTTAGATGTATGTACTATTGGTATATACACTCCAATGATCAGCTCATAGCTACCCATTTGAGTCACCTAACACATGTGGGAACCATCATTTGGCAACTAGCATGAAATATCTCATAAAATTACAAAAATATGAGTAATCATTCATGACTTATTTACATGAAAACAAAATTACATATCCTTTATATCTAATCCATACACCAACGACCAAAAACACCTACAAACACTTTCATTCTTCAATTTTCTTCATCTAATTGATCTCTCTCAAGTTCTATCTTCAAGTTCTAAGTGTTCTTCATAAATTACAAAAGTTCTAGTTTCATAAAATCAAGAATACTTCCAAGATTGCAAGTTTACTTCCAAGTTTTCTAAATCCATTCCAAGTAATCATCCAAGATCAAGAAACCTTTGTTAATTACAGTAGGTTATCTTTCTAATACAAGGTAATAATCATATTTAAACTTTAATTCAATTTCTATAACTATAACAATCTTATTTCAAGTGATGATCTTACTTGAACTTGTTTTCGTGTCATGATTCTGCTTCAAGAACTTCGAGCCATCCAAGGATCCGTTGAAGCTAGATCCATTTTTCTCTTTTCCAGTAGGTTCATAACATCATTCGATTCATACATATAAAGCTATCTTATTCGAAGGTTTAAACTTGTAATCACTAGAATATAGTTTAGTTAATTCTAAACTTGTTCGCAAACAAAAGTTAATCCTTCTAACTTGATTTTTAAAATCAACTAAATACATGTTCTATATCTATATGATATGCTAACTTAATGATTTAAAACCTGGAAACACGAAAAACACTGTAAAATCGAATTTACGCCGTCGTAGTAACACCGCGGGCTGTTTTGGGTTAGTTAATTAAAAACTATGATAAACTTTGATTTAAAAGTTGTTATTCTGGGAAAATGATTTTTATTATGAACATGAAACTATATCTAAAAATTATGGTTAAACTCAAAGTGGAAGTATGTTTTCTAAAATGGTCATCTAGACGTCGTTCTTTCGACTGAAATGACTACCTTTACAAAAACGACTTGTAACTTATTTTTCCGACTATAAACCTATACTTTTTCTGTTTAGATTCATAAAATAGAGTTCAATATGAAACCATAGCAATTTGATTCACTCAAAACGGATTTAAAATGAAGAAGTTATGGGTAAAACAAGATTGGATAATTTTTCTCATTTTAGGTACGTGAAAATTGGTAACAAATCTATTCCAACCATAACTTAATCAACTTGTATTGTATATTATGTAATCTTGAGATACCATAGACACGTATAAAATGTTTCGACCTATCATGTCGACACATCTATATATATTTCGGAACAACCATAGACACTCTATATGTGAATGTTGGAGTTAGCTATACAGGGTTGAGGTTGATTCCAAAATATATATAGTTTGAGTTGTGATCAATACTAAGATACGTATACACTGGGTCGTGGATTGATTCAAGATAATATTTATCGATTTATTTCTGTACATCTAACTGTGGACAACTAGTTGTAGGTTACTAACGAGGACAGCTGACTTAATAAACTTAAAACATCAAAATATATTAAAAGTGTTGTATATATATTTTGAACATACTTTGATATATATGTATATATTGTTATAGGTTCGTGAATCAACCGGTGGCCAAGTCTTACTTCCCGATGAAGTAAAAATCTGTGAAAGTGAGTTATAGTCGCACTTTTAAAATCTAATATTTTTGGGATGAGAATAAATGCAGGTTTTATAAATGATTTACAAAATAGACACAAGTACGTGAAACTACATTCTATGGTTGAATTATCGAAATCGAATGTGCCCCTTTTTATTAAGTCTGGTAATCTAAGAATTAGGGAACAGACACCCTAATTGACGTGAATACTAAAGATAGATCTATTGGGCCTAACAAACCCCATCCAAAGTACCGGATGCATTAGTACTTCAAAATTTATATCATATCCGAAGGGTGTCCCGGAATGATGGGGATATTCTTATATATGCATCTTGTTAATGTCGGTTACCAGATGTTCACCATATGAATGATTTTTATCTCTATGTATGGGATGTATATTGAAATATGAAATCTTGTGGTCTATTGTTACGATTTGATATATATAGGTTAAACCTATAACTCACCAACATTTTTGTTGACGTTTAAAGCATGTTTATTCTCAGGTGAATACTAAGAGCTTCCACTATTGCATACTAAAATAAGGACAAGATTTGGAGTCCATGTTTGTATGATATTGTGTAAAAACTGTATTCAAGAAACTGATTTCGATGTAACATATTTGTATTGTAAACCATTATGTAATGGTCGTGTGTAAACAGGATATTTTAGATTATCATTATTTGATAATCTACGTAAAGTTTTTTAAACCTTTATTTATGAAATAAAGGTTATGGTTTGTTTTAAAAATGAATGCAGTCTTTGAAAAACGTCTCATATAGAGGTCAAAACCTCACAACGAAATCAATTAATATGGAACGTTTTTAATCAATAAGAACGGGACATTTCAAGAATTAGTAAACCGACCTACTAGTTGACGCGAATCCTAAAGATAGATCTATAGGGCCTAACGAACCCCATCCAAAGTACCGGATGCTTTAGTACTTCGAATTCGTTGTTATCATGTCCGAAGGATTTTCCGAAATGATAGAGGATATTCTTATATACATCTTGTTAATGCCGGTTACCAGGTGTTCACCATATGAATGATTTTTATCTCTATGTATGGGATGTATATTGAAATATGAAATCTTGTGGTCTATTATTATGATTTGATAATATATAGGTTAAACCTATAACTCACCAACATTTTTGTTGACGTTTTAAGCATGTTTATTCTCAGGTGATTATTAAGAGCTTCCGCTGTTGCATACTAAAATAAGGACAAGATTTGGAGTCCATGCTTGTATGATATTATGTAAAAACTGCATTCAAGAAACTTATTTTTGATGTAATATATTCTTATTGTAAACCATTATGTAATGGTCGTGTGTAAACGGTATATTTTAGATTATCATTATTTGATAATCTACGTAATACTTTTTAAACCTTTATAGATAAAATAAAGGTTATAGTTGTTTTAAAAATGAATGCAGTCTTTGAAAAACGTCTCATATAGAGGTCAAAACCTCACGACGAAATCAATTAATATGGAACGTTTATAATCAATATGAACGGGACATTTCAGTTGGTATCAGAGCGTTGGTCTTAGAGAACTAGAAATTTGCATTAGTGTGTCTTATCGAGTTTGTTAGGATACATTAGTGAGTCTGGACTTCGACCGTGTTTTCTTTAAAAATGATTGCTTAACACTTTTGTTGGAAACTATATATTATTAACATGTAAATATTATGTGACATATTAACCTCATAATGTGTTTGATATTGTGTGATAGATGTCTACCACTAGTACAAATCCCATCGATTCACCTAATAATAATGAAGAGTCGAATATATTTTGGGAAGATTCACACATTCCCGAAGAGGAACCGGAAGAAGAGGAACCGGAAGAGGAGGAAACGGAAGAAGAGGAACCGAAAGAGAAGGAACCGGAAGAAGAAGAGGTTCCGGAAGAAGAAATATTGATACCTATAGTAAATCGATTAAATAAAAGAAAATCCTCAACCAACAGACCAAAGTTAATAATGGTCAATGGTGTTTCCGCCGAGGAAGCAAAATATTGGCAAGATTACCAATTTTCCGATCAATCGGATCCCGATGAGGATTCCGATGATGTTATAGAAATTACCTCGACCCAATTTAATAAAGCGAAAGAAAATAATAAGGGAAAAGGTATAAAAATAGAGAAACCCGATTCCAACCCCGATGAACTTTATATTTATCGGCAACATCCGTATTTCCAAAAATGTAACAATGACCCGGGAACCTCTAAACCACCAGGTTTTTCTAAACCATTGTGGAAAATGACGGCTCGTATTAGAGGAACACCATATATTCCTAGAAAATTAGGAAAACAAACCAAGTCTGAAGAAGAAGAAACCAGTGATTCAGATTAGAGGGTTGTAATCATGTTGTGTATTATATGTATTGTAGTGTGCTTGTACTTTTATGTTCTATGTAAAAAATTGCTTGTATTGTTTGTTAATTATCTTTTACGAATCTAATCCTTGTCTATTTTACAGTATAAAAACAAAATGGATGTTAAGGGTAGACAACCGAATATTTTAGAAGATCTACTAGAGGATATGATTGAGGAAATCTTGTCTAGAATTCATCAGCACAATTAATTATGGTAAAATTAACTTGTCAAACATTTGAAAGACTTTCCAGAAATGCCTTAGTTTATAAAAGGCTTTCCTTTGATAGGTGGGGTATATCACATTGGGGAGACCGTAAGTTACGCCGTCTTTTCTTTAAAGCGTTAAATGCGGGGAACCCAAATACAATTTTACGCTACGGGTTAAGAACGTATTTTGACTCAACATATCCCAACATAGGATTTCGTGAATTAGAAAGAGCTTCTAACATGCAACATAAAGAAGCATGTTATGCTTACGGGTTAGTGATGTTCGCTTCTTACCAAAGTGAGAAAAAGAACATCGGATTGCAGCTTTTAAATAAAACCTTCCCACAAGTGACGGATTCAGTAGTTGGGGTGAGAAACAAGGTTTTTAGATTATTACGGGGCTGTTGGACATTACGAAACCCTCGTCCTTTTGACGACATTACAACATGCTGCCTAGCCAATGGTCATAACGGTTATTTTTTACAAGACCAAGGATGGGAAGTCGTCTTAGTAAAACCAGAATGCATGACTGGTTTCTGAACTTATGAATTACGTGTCTTTATTTCCTTTGCTGAACAACTTGCGTATTAACTAGATTTATCTTCAAAATTGTCCTGTATCAAAGTGTACTATATTTCATGTTATATGTAATATAGCGATGTTGTAAGTTTGAAGAATATTTGTATGTAATATATTATTATAATCAGTTTTTCATATAGAATTGTAGTAGTTGAATTGTATATTAGCTACTAAGTATGAACTTAACGGGTAGGTAGTACCCAAATTTAAACTTATAAAACGCTAATATGAAGAAAAAGCTTTTATAAATGAGTTCATATTATGCTACGAAATACTATTGACTACTCTTAATATTCTGTATGATTAACTCGATTCAGTTGGCTATTTTGAAGGAAATGGCACCGACTACTCGACACACCATGAATATGAGCGAAGAGGAATTTCGTACCTTTCTTGCTGCAAATATAGCTGCAGTACAGGCTGCGCTACATACCAATAATAACTCTGAATCTAGCAATGCAGCTAACGGCGTAAGAAATCGTGTAGGATGCTCCTACAAAGAATTCACTGCCTGCAAAACTTTGGAATTTGATGGAACCGAAAGACCAATTGGATTGAAACGGTGGACCGAGAAAGTCGAATCGATGTTTGCCATAAGTAAGTGTACTGAAGAGGACAAAGTTAAGTACGCTATGCATACCTTCACAGGTACTGCGTTAACATGGTGGAACACCTATCTTGAACAGGTAGGACAAAATGCTGCTTACGCACTACCGTGGTCGGCATTCAAGCAATTGATGAACGAGCAGTACCGTCCTAGAAACAAAATCAATAAGCTCAAGGTAGAGCTTAGAGAGTTACGAACACAAGGGTTCACATTACCACGTATGAACGACGATTCACAGAGTTGTGCCTATTGTGTCCGGGAGAGTTCGAAGATGAAGAAGAGAATATCGACGCGTTTGTAAAAGGGTTACTAGTAAGGATTCAAGAAGATGTGAGTTCACATGAGTCTGCTTCCATACAAAAGTCAAGTCGAATGGCTCATAAACTCATAAATCAGATTGAGGGAAGAATTAAAGAGCAGGCGGCCGAAGCAGCCAACACGAAACAACTCAAGAGGAAGTGGGAGAAAAACGGTGACAAGAGTCACCAGTACAACAACAATAACAATTACAACCACAATTGCAACAACTATCCCAACAACCGCAACAACAATCACAAAAATAACCACAATCCTAACAATAACTACAACAAACATCCCAACAACAACAACTACAACAACTGTTTCAACAATAATAACAATCCCAACAACAACCTCAATAATAACAACAGCAACAAAAACCAAAAACAGCCATGTCATAGGTGTGAAGAAAATCATCAGGGGTTTTGCACGACATTTTGCAACAGGTGTAAAAGAAATGGTCATAGCGCGACAAAGTGTGAGGTCTATGGACCAAAGTTTAACAGAACTAAAGGAACAAATAGTGTCAGAACAAGTAATGCCGGAATGAATAGTGTCGGAGCAAGTAATACCAACGCTGTTTGTTATAAATGTGGAAAACCAGACCACATTATTAGAAATTCCCCGAATCAGGGGAATACTAATGGGCAGGGCCGTGGAAGAGTTTTCAATATTAATGCGGCAGAAGCACGGGAAGACCCGGAGCTTGTTACGGGTACGTTTCTTAATGACGATAAATCTGCTTATGTTTTATTTGATTCGGGTGCGGATAGAAGCTATATGAGTAGAGAATTTTGTGCTAAATTAAGTTTCCCATTGACGCCTTTGGGTAATAAATTTTTACTCGAATTAGCAAATGGTAAATTAATTTCAGCAGATAATATATGTCGGGATAGAGAAATTAAACTAGGTGATGAAACATTTAAGATTAATTTAATACCAGTCGAGTTAAGGAGTTTTGATGTAATAATTGGCATGGACTGGTTGAAGAAGGTAAGAGCAGAGGTCGTTTGTTATAAAAAAGCAATTCGCATTATGCGTGAAAACGGAAAACCTTTAATGGTATACGGAGAAAAGAACAACGCGAAGTTAAATCTTATTAGTAGTTTGAAGGCGCAAAAACTAATAAGAAAAGGTTGTTACGTCATTCTAGCATACATCGAGGAAGTTGAACCTGAAGAAAAGAACATCAGTGATGTTCCCGTCGCAAAAGAATTTTCCGATGTATTTCCGAAAGAATTACCGAGATTACCCCCACATCGATCCGTTGAATTTCAAATAGACCTTGTACCAGGAGCTGCACCAATAGCTCGTGCTCCATACAGACTCACACCCAGTGAAATGAAAGAATTACAAAGTCAGTTACAGGAACTTTTAGAGCGTGGTTTCATTCGACCAAGTACATCACCATGGGGAGCTCCTGTTCTGTTTGTCAAGAAGAAAGATGGTACATTCAGGTTGTGTATCGACTATCGAGAGTTGAACAAACTTACCATCAAGAACCGTTACCCATTACCAAGAATCGATGACTTATTTGATCAACTACAAGGCTCGTCGGTTTATTCGAAGATCGATTTACGTTCTGGATATCACCAAATGCTAGTGAAAGAGGATGACATTCTGAATACTGCTTTTAGGACACGTTACGGTCATTACGAGTTTATGGTTATGCCGTTTGGATTGACTAACGCACCAGCTGTGTTCATAGACCTCATGAACCGAGTGTGTGGGCCATATCTTGACAAGTTTGTCATTATTTTCATCGATGACATACTTATTTACTCGAAGAATGATCAAGAGCACGAAGAACATTTGAGAAAAGTGCTAGAGTTGCTGAGAAAAGAAAAACTGTACGCTAAGTTTTCAAAGTGTGCATTTTGGTTGGAAGAAGTTCAATTCCTCGGTCATATAGTGAACAAAGAAGGTATTCAGGTGGATCCAGCAAAGATTGAAACCGTTGAAAAGTGGAAAACCCCGAAAACTCCGAAACACATACGCCAATTTTTAGGGCTAGCTAGTTATTACAGGAGATTCATCCAAGATTTTTCCGAAATAGAAAAACCCTTGACTGCATTAACGCATAAAGGGAGGAAATTTGAATGGAAGGATGAACAAGAAAAACCATTTCAATTGTTGAAGAAAAAGTTAACTACGGCACCTATATTGTCATTACCTGAAGGGAATGATGATTTTGTGATATATTGTGAAACCTCAAAGCAAGGTCTCGGTTGTGTATTAATGCAACGAACGAAAGTAATTGCTTATGCGTCTAGACAATTGAAGATTCATGAGCAGAATTATACGACGCATGATTTGGAATTAGGCGCGGTTGTTTTTGCATTAAAGACTTGGAGGTACTACTTATATGGGGTCAAAAGTATTATATATACCGACCACAAAAGTCTTCAACACATATTTAATCAGAAACAACTGAACATGAGGCAGCGCAGATGGATTGAATTGTTGAATGATTAGGACTTTGAGATTCGTTATCAACCGGGGAAGGCAAATGTGGTAGCCGATGCCTTAAGCAGAAAGGATAGAGAACCCATTCGAGTAAAAGCTATGAATATAATGATTCACACTAACCTTACTACTCAAATAAAGGAGGCGCAACAAGGAGTTTTAAAAGAGGGAAATTTAAAGGATGAAATACCCAAAGGATTGGAGAAGCATCTTAATATTCGAGAAGATGGAACCCGGTATAGGGCTGAAAGGATTTGGGTACCAAAATTTGGAGATATGAGAGAAATGGTACTTAGAGAAGCTCATAAAACCAGATACTCAATACATCCTGGAACGGGGAAGATGTACAAGGATATCAAGAAACATTTTTTGTGGCCGGGTATGAAAGCCGATGTTGCTAAATACGTAGGAGAATGTTTGACGTGTTCTAAGGTTAAAGCTGAGCATCAGAAACCATCAGGTCTACTTCAACAACCCGAAATCCTGGAATGGAAATGGAAAAACATTACCATGGATTTCATCACTAAATTGCCAAGGACTACAAGTAGTTTTGATACTATTTGGGTAATAGTTGATCGTCTCACCAAATCAGCACACTTCCTGCCAATAAGAGAAGATGATAAGATGGAGAAGTTAGCACGACTGTATTTGAAGGAAGTCGTCTCCAGACATGGAATACCAATCTCTATTATCTCTTATAAAGATGGCAGATTTATTTCAAGATTCTGGCAGACATTACAGCAAGCATTAGGAACTCGTCTAAACATGAGTACTGCCTATCATCCACAAACTGATGGGCAAAGCGAAAGGACGATACAAATGCTTGAAGACATGCTACGAGCATGTGTTATTGATTTCGGAAACAGTTGGGGTCGACATCTACCGTTAGCAGAATTTTCCTACAACAACAGCTACCATTCAAGCATTGAGATGGCGCCGTTTGAAGCATTTTATGGTAGAAAGTGCAGGTCTCCGATTTGTTGGAGTGAAGTGGGGGATAGACAGATTACGGGTCCGGAGATAAAACAAGAAACTACCGAGAAGATCATCCAAATTCAACAACGGTTGAAAACCGCCCAAAGTCGACAAAAGAGCTACGCCAACATTAAAAGAAAAGATATAGAATTTGAAATTGGAGAGATGGTCATGCTTAAGGTTGCACCTTGGAAAGGCGTTGTTCGATTTGGTAAACGAGGGAAATTAAATCCAAGGTATATAGGACCATTCAAGATTATTGATCGTGTCAGACCAGTAGCTTACCGACTTGAATTACCACAACAACTCGCGGCTATACATAACACTTTCCACGTCTCAAATTTGAAGAAATATTTTGCTAAAGAAGAACTCACTATTCCGTTAAACGAAATCCAAATCAACGAAAAACTTCAATTCGTCGAAGAACCCCTCGAAATAATGGATCGTGAGGTTAAAAGACTTAAGCAAAACAAGATACCAATTGTTAAAGTTCGATGGAATGCTCGTAGAGGACCCGAGTTCACCTGGGAATGAGAAGATCAGATGAAGAAGAAATACCCGCACTTATTTCCAGAAGATACGTCAACACCTCCAACTGCTTAAAATTTCGGGACGAAATTTATTTAACTGGAAGGTACTGTAGTGACCCGAACTTTTCAATGTTTAAATATATTAAATGAAATTGTTATTTACATGTTTAAGTATTTCCAACATGTTAAGCAATCAAACTTGTTAAGAATTGATTAATTGAAATATGTTTCATATAGACAATTGACCACCCAAGTTGACCGGTGATTCATGAACGTTAAAACTTGTAAAAACTATATGATGATATATATATGATTATATATATAGTTAACATGATATTATGATAAGTAAGTATCTCATTAGGTATTTTATTATTGAGTTATGTACATAAAATTGAGTTTATTGAATTAAGAAACTCGAAACGATATATATAACGATTATCGTTATAACAACGTCTTACTAAATACATATGAATCATATTAAGATATTGATACACTATGTTTAATCATTATAAATGATAAGTAAACATGTCATTAAGTGTATTAACAATGAACTACATATGTAAAAACAAGACTACTAACTTAATGATTTCGAAACGAGACATATATGTAACGATTATCATTGTAACAACATTTAACTGTATATATATCATACTAAGATATATTAATATATCATAATATCATGATAATGTAATAATTTGACATCTCTTTAGATATAATAAACAATGGGTTAACAACATTTAACAAGATCGTTAACCTAAAGGTTTCAAAACAACATTTACATGTAACGACTAACGATGACTTAACGACTCAGTTAAAATGTATATACATGTAGTGTTTTAATATGTATTCATACACTTTTGAAAGATTTCAAGACACTTATCAAAGTACTTCTACTTAACAAAAATGCTTACAATTACATCCTCGTTCAGTTTCATCAGCAATTCTACTCGTATGCACCCGTATTCGTACTCGTACAATACACAGCTTTTAGATGTATGTACTATCGGTATATACACTCCAATGATTAGCTCTTAGTAGCCCATGAGAGTCACCTAACACTTGTAGGAACCATCATTTGGCAACTAGCATGAAATATCTCATAAAATTACAAAAATGTTAGTAATCATTCATGACTTACTTACATGTAAATAAAATTACACATCCTTTATATCTAATCCATATACCAACGACTAAACACACCTACATATACTTTCATTCTTCAATTTTCTTCATCTAATTGATCTCTCTCAAGTTCTATCTTCAAGTTCTAAGTGTTCTTCATAAATTCTATAAGTTCTAGTTTCATAAAATCAAGAATACTTCCAAGTTTGCTAGCTTACTTACAATCTTGTAAAGTGATCATCCAACTTTAAGAAATCTTTCTTATTTACAGTAAGATATCTTTCTAATACAAGTTAATACTCATATTCAAACTTTGATTCAATTTCTATAACTATAACAATCTTATTTCCAGTGGAAATCTTAATTGAACTTATTTTCGTGTCATGATTCTGCTTCAAGAACTTTCAAGCCATCCAAGGATCCTTTGAAGCTAGATCTATTTTTCTCATTTCCAGTAGGTTTATCCAAAAAACCTGAGGTAGTAATGATGTTCATAACATCATTCGAATCATATTTATAAAACTACCTTATTCGAAGGTTTAAACTTAAAATCACTAGAACATAGTTTAGTTAATTCTAAACTTGTTCGCAAACAAAAGTTAATCCTTCTAACTTGACTTTTAAAATCAACTAAACACATGTTATATATCTATATGATATGCTAACTTAATGATTTAAAACCTGGAAACACGAAAAACACCGTAAAACCGGACATACGCCGTCGTAGTAACACCGCGGGCTGTTTTGGGTTTGATAATTAAAAACTATGATAAACTTTGATTTAAAAGTTGTTCTTCTGGTAAAATGATTTTTCTTATGAACATGAAACTATATCCAAAAATCATGGTTAAACTCAAAGTGGAAGTATGTTTTTCAAAATGGTCATCAAGACGTCGTTCTTTCGACTGAAATGACTACCTCTTACAAAAATGACTTGTAACTTATATTTTTGACTATAAAACTATAATTTTTCTGTTTATATTCATAAAATAGAGTTCAATATGAAACCATAGCAATTTGATTCACTCAAAACGGATTTAAAACGAAGAAGTTATGGGTAAAACAAGATTGGATATTTTTTGATTGTTGTAGCTACGGGAAATATTATAACAATTCTATACAAATCATATCCTAGCTAACTTATATTGTATTATACATGTAATATAATATATTATGCAATCTTGGGATACCATAGACACGTATGCAAATGTTCTGACATATCATATCGGCCCATGTATATATATTATTTGGAACAACCATAGACACTCTATATGCAGTAATGTTTGAGTTAGCTATACAGGGTTGAGGTTGATTCCAAAAATATATATACTTTGAGTTTTGATCTAGCCTGAGACGTGTATACACTGGGTCGTGGATTGATTCAAGATAATATATATCAATTTATTTATGTACATCTAACTATGGACAACTAGTTGTAGGTTACTAACGAAGACAGCTGACTTAATAAACTTAAAACATCAAAATATATTAAAAAATGTTGTAAATATATTTTGAACATACTTTGATATATATATGTATATATTTGTTATAGGTTCGTGAATCGACCAGTGGCCAAGTCTTACTCCCGACGAAGTAAAAATCTGTGAAAGTGAGTTATAGTCCCACTTTTAAAATCTAATATTTTGGGATGAGAATACATGCAGTTTTATAAATATTTTACGAAATAGACACAAGTAAATGAAACTACATTATATAGGTGAATGATCGAAACCGAATATGCCCCTTTTGCTTGGTAGCCTAAGAATTAGTAAACAGATTTACTAATTGACGCGAATCCTAAAGATAGATCTATTGGGCCTAACGAACCCCATCCAAAGTACCGGATGCTTTAGTACTTCGAATTTGTTATTATCATGTCCGAAGGATTTCCCGGAATGATAGGGGATATTCTTATATGCATCTTGTTAATTTCGGTTACCAGGTGTTCACCATATGAATGATTTTTATCTCTATGTATGGGATGTATATTGAAATATGAAATATTGTGGTCTATTATTATGATTTGATAATATACAGGTTAAACCTATAACTCACCTACATTTTTGTTGACGTTTTAAGTATGTTTATTCTCAGGTGATTATTAAGAGCTTCCGCTGTTGCATACTAAAATAAGGACAAGATTTGGAGTCCATGCTTGTATGATATTATGTGAAAACTGCATTCAAGAAACTTATTTTTGATGTAATATATTCTTATTGTAAACCATTATGTAATGGTCGTGTGTAAACGGTATATTTTAGATTATCATTATTTGATAATCTACATAATGCTTTTTAAACCTTTATAGATAAAATAACGGTTATGGTTGTTTTAAAAATGAATGCAGTCTTTGAAAAACGTCTCATATAGAGGTCAAAACCTCGCGACGAAATCAATTAATATGGAATGTTTATAATCAATATGAACGAGACATTTCATTAGCAGTTAGCTAGGAACAGTTAGCTAGGATTTTGTTAACGTGGATTCTTAACACAATTTCTCATAGTTAATTTGTTTGTTTCTAACAAATTTTATTTTTTGTCCAATGTTTTCTTCATTATGCCACTTGTTGGATTCTTGTAAGTCAAAATCTAAATATGAAATTGAATGAAAATGGCTATTCTGTGGCGAACGAATTCGTATATCTGTGTATGTAATCAGGATAGTAAATTACTGTTGAATCAGATTCGAAGAATGTACAGTGTAACTTATTAAGGTGAAATCTAAATATTCCTCGGGTATTACCTACCCGTTAAAATATTTCACCATTAACAGTTTGTACAAAAGACTTTTAATTACAATCTTTAAGAAAATATATATACATATATATTTACTTCAGATGTAATCATGGATTCAATGAGTCAATATAATATTAATCTCATTTGATTTACTGTTAGAACTAGAATATATAATCTCTAAAACATTAGAAATTACATAATCGTCATGTAGAACGAAGATAGATGATATAGAACGATTCGTAGAACGATGATTATGTTCAAGGTACAAAATGAGATGTTGAGGCGTGTGATGTTGAAACTTGGGTTATTGGTGGTACTGGTATTGATGTTGGTGGTACTGTTGGTGCCGGTGATGTTGCTTAAGCTGGTACGTTTTGCACTATATTTTCCAATGCTACAACTCGGGCGCGAAGCATGTTGACTTCTGCTATTACTCCGGGATGATTGTCGGTAGGAACGAGCGAATGAATAAGGTTTAAAATTTTAGATAGAATATAATCGTGGCGAGATACTCTGGAAATGAGGCTGAAAATGGTGTTTCAGATAGGTTCGCCGGTAAGTGCTTCAGGTTCTTCGCCAAGAGGTGAATTCGGTTATTGGAAAGGATCGCCTTCTTCGCGTCTCCATTTATTAAGTCGACTACGAACCCATCCCCAATTCATCCAGAATTGGTGATGACTGATTTGTTGATCCATTCCGGTTATACTGCTTTCGGAGCTTGAGTGAAACTCCATATCAGAATCCGAGGGACTTGAACTAGCGGTGAATTCCATTTCGTACGATCAAATAAAGGGTTGTTCGGTATGAAATGAATTTCGGATATTGGATGGTATTCTAATTACATAGAATATATATTATATATATATATATATATATATATATATATATATATATATATATATATATATATATATATATATATATATATATATATATATATATATATATATATATAGAACAAAAGATTTCGTAGATTACGGAGGAATTTACGGAATATATCAGGCAAAGTTTATAGTAACAGATATGCTAAGATATGGATTAGCAGATACGGTAAGATATGAATTTTGCCTATACACTATTCATGCAGTCAATGCAGTAAGATGTGTCTAGACTAAGAATGATAAGCAAGTGATTCCCTAACAATGATAAGCAGGTAATTTTCGACACGAAATGATAAACAAAACTTTTGACATACAGACACGGTCGAAGTCCAGACTCACTAATGCATCTAAGCAACTATCAGTTAGACACACTAATGCAAGACCTGGTTCACTAAGACCACCGCTCTGATACCAACTGAAACGATCCGTCCTAATCCTTATGGCCGAATACATTACATTTGATTACATCGCAAGGTATTTAACCTCTATATGCTACATTTTACAAACATTGCATTCATTTTTAAAAGACAATCTTTCTTTACATCGAAAGTTAACGTCATGCATACTATTTCATAATATATCCAACTGTAATTAACTTAATAATAATCTTGATGAACTCAACGACTCGAATGCAACGTCTTTTGAAATATGTCATGAATGACTCCAAGTAATATCTCTAGAATGAGCAAATGCACAGCGGAAGATTTCTTTCATACCTGAGAATAAACATGCTTTCAAGTGTCAACCAAAAGGTTGATGAGTTCATAGGTTTATCGTAAACAATAAAATTCATCATTTTGATAGACCACAGGATTCAAATACATTACACCTATCTCGTGTACGAAACCATTTTTAATAATGCTTAGTAGAGTAGGTTCGTATCATTTTCTCCCCCGTAGGTTGCCTCGTGATTTTTAAATAATCGTGCACATATCTCGTGTACAAAACTAATACACATAACCTGTGTATAAAAATCATTCTCTCGATACATAACATTCATTTCGATTTTATTGCTCAACATGGTAACCGACCTTAACATATAATGCGCATCAATAATATCCCCAAAACAGAACATCTCGTCTTTATAATATATAACTTCGAAGTACTAAACACCACGCCCACTAGCTCTTCCGTCTAGTGAACATTCTGGGTGGGGGTGTTAAACCCGGTAGCTACCTTTAGGATTCGCGTGAATTAGGGCCATAGCCGATTCTAATTCTTAGGTTACCAAGCAATAATAATCAAGGGAAAATATATTCATCAATTAGTGGCAATTATAATGTCCACCTAATTCAATAATAATCAACTGAACTTCTGTCTGTATAATAATTCATTCGAGGAATGTTTTGCTTGTGTCTATCTCGTCAAACATTTATAAAAGCATTTCATGTATTCGCAGTTCAAAAATATATTTCAAAAGCATTTAATAAAGCAGTTGTAAAAACAGCGCATGTATTCTCAGTCCCAAAAATATAAAGAGTAAAAGGGAATCAAATGAACTCACAATACTGTATTTTGTAGTAAAAATACATATGACGATATTGAACAATGCAGGGTTGACCTCAAATTCACGAACCTATATCATTTGTATATGTATTAATACACATAATCGTAATCGAATAAGTTTATATATATAATTTATTAATTATATCATTTTTATATTAATATATATATATATATATATATATATATATATATATATATATATATATATATATATATGTGTCTCATATATTCATTTTGTATATAAAAATATTAATTTTGTTATGTTATATGTATTAAATATATATATATATATATATATATATATATATATATATATATATATATATATATATATATATATATTTATATATCATTTTTTTTGTTAAAAATAGTGATTATAATAATACTATAATTATATTAATATTGGTAAAAATGATAATAATTATAATACTTAATATTACCAATAAGATAATAATAATGTTAATAATTCTATTAATGATAATATTAATGATAATAAATGTAAAAATATTAATTTTACTATTAATGATAGTTATGATAATGATTTTAGTACTTACATAATAATACTCATGATAAGATAAATAATAATACTTATAATGATAATAATCATAATAATGACTATGGTACTTATAATGATAGTTATAATACTAATAATAATTATAATACTAGTAATAATAATAATAATAATAATAATAATAATAGTAATAATAATAATAACCATAATATCTATAGTAATAATACTTTTACTAATAATAATAATAGTGATATTAATAATAATAATAATAATACTTATAATACTATTAATAATGATAATAATAGTAATAGTAATAATAATTATAACTATGTTAATAATAATACTATGCTTATAAATGATACTAATACTAATATTTGATGAAAATAATAATAACATAATAAAAATGATAATTTTAATCGTTTTCATAATAATATCGGTATTCCTAATCTTTTATATACATATACTTTTATGCAACGTGTTAATAGTTTTATAACCTTTTATGATCATAATCATAACATAATAAATTTCATTTTTATACAATATCATTATATTATTATTAAGGTTATGATTTATGATAATATTAATAACAATACTAATAGCAATAATAATAATGCTAATTAATAATAATAATAATAATAATAATAATAATAATAATAATAATAATAATAATAATGATAATAATAATAATAATAATAATAATAATAATAATAATAATAATAATAATAATAATAATAATAATAATAATAATAATAATAATAATAATAATAATAATAATAACAAATAGGAAACTACCTCTCAAGAGTTTCAAAAAAAAAAAAAAAATAGCTGCCCACGCCCGGGCTCGAACTCGGGACCTCCCGCTAACCCGAAACACACCTTAACCGTTACTCTATTCCTGTTTTTCTGAATTATCTCCTAAACTCTTATATTTAACACGTTTTCTGTTTTTCTCTTCTTCTTCTTCTTTATCAAATCAACCAGATAACAAATCACTTTAAATCTTCAAATTACTCATTCAACTTTAAGACTAGAATTTTAATTGTAATCGACCAGAAGTGGAGTTATTTATTAACAACCAATCGAAAAAAATATAAATAAAAGAAACAGTGAGCTGTTCGTGAAGAACCAAAAAAAAAAAACTCATTCATTGATTTTGAATCAAAGGACGTTTTAGCTTATGATTTCTTCACAAAATAGTTTTCAATTCATACTTAGAAACTGTATGTATCATCAATTGATCCAGAATCTTTCAAACGAATTCGAATTTCAAAAAAAAACAAATCGTTTGACTTTTTAAATTATAACTTTGACTTCTAAATTTGGATTCGATATAGAAAATTGAATATTCATACTTTGCAGATAGTTTAAACGTATCAATCCTAACATGTCTGCATTATTACTTTTTGCAAAATCATTCGAAATCGTGGTTTGAGCAAAATGAGTTCAAGAACAGGGAAGATGAGTTGTTCTCTTGATTTTTGAATTTAATTTTTGAAATGAAGTTAATGATAGTATTATATATAGCTAGTATTCGTATAATTGATGCTAGTACAGATGATTTGATCATTCTTGTTTCGTATTGACAATTGAATTCGACAGAGTTCTATTAGTGAAGAAAAATATAAGAAAAAAACAAACACATATAGAGATGAGTAACGAAATTTGTTATGTGTCTGTTTCATATTTCTAATCGAATTGTAAAGGGATAAAGATAGATAGTGAAGTGTAACAACTGAATCCAATTTATCTATTTATAAGATTCATAATTTTATTATTTAATAAGTATATATATATATATATTAATAATGTTAATAATATAATTAATAATAATATTTATATCATTGTTAAAAATACTAATAATAATAATAATAGAATTAATAATAATAATATTAATACTAATAATATCAAAATATTACTAATATTATATTACTGAGAATAATGATTAAAAGTATTAGAAATAATGATAATACTAATTCTGAATAAAAATGATAATTTTTAGTAATAATAATAATATAACAAATTACATGTGTTAAATTCAATATATTAGGTATTGAAAATAATAAAAATATCTAATACTGATCTTAACATTAATATTAATTAATATTAATCATAATAATGAAATTAATAATAATATTAGTAATACTAATATTAATATTAATAATAAAAATGAAAGTAATAATAATATTGTTATAGTAACTGCTTTGTAACTTGTAATTAATATTATACCTTATGTAATATTTAATAACCATATATTATACAATACAATAATGTATATTGAATATTTAATATTTATACATTTTATAAATATTACAATATACATATAATAATAACTATGTATAGAAATCATATATATATGTATATATATATATATATATATATATATATATATATATATATATATATATATATATATATATATATATATATATTCATTTTAATTACAACTTAATTATTTTGTATCTTATTTTACTTATTTAGTTTAAGCAATTAAATTGTATATTATTATTTCACATTACTATATATATATATATATATATATATATATATATATATATATATATATATTCGTAACCAATTGTTCCTGAATAGTCGGGAATAGACAAAGGTTAAATGAATGCATGTAAACAGTTCAAAAATGTCGAGACTCAACATTACAGACTTTCCTTATCGTGTCGAAACCATCTAAAGATTTAGTTTAAATTTGGTCAGAAATTTCCGGGTCGTCACAATAAAAGGAATAAATTGATGAAAATACCCTGATGTGTCTGGCATGTGAGGCCACTTAACAAACAAAAATAACCGACGTTAGATAGTCGGACTATTCAGAAACGAATATTCAAACTATTGGTATACATTTTAAAAAATCAAGCTTGTACTATCCGTGTTTTTTGGAGCAAACCACAATGACTATCCGTGTGTGTGGCAAAAAAGACGAATAGATAAACAAGCACTTTCATTAAGGATGAAAGAGCCTAAGAAACGATACAAAAGAACCAACATTCGACAATCCTCGCAACCAGAAATCAAAGCAAAAACCAACTAACTAGCCTACAATTATCTAGAGACGCGACGAGCCGAGCCAACCCAACATACCCAGGCTAAGTGCTACAAAACCAGCAATAGAAAATCCAAACAACCAACCACAACCACAAAGTCACCACTAAACCTAAACTAAACATCAATATACACCAAAGCAAAACAAACTACACGAAACCAAGTAGAAGCAATTAAAGCAACCGAAGTTTATTTGCGGCAATTGTAGGATGTCTCATTTTAAATGTTCACTTCATTTTTTAACCAATCAAAAGAGGGTATTTTGGAGAGAAAAAATTTCTTATTGCTGGAAAATGAACTTATTTAAATTTCCTAAAACTGTGTATAAAATTTAATTAGACACTTGTAATTGGACCAAGATAGTATAATACGTAGTATGAATTATTGAACAATATTATATTATTTTGTGAAACATGAATAGACTCCTTTGTGAATAGTGTATAACTAGTGGTGGAGATCTCGCTTCGCGTCGGGGGCTCCATTTTGAATGCGAGTTAAAAAAAAAGTCTTGATCTATTTTTTAGAAAGAATTTTTTTCGACATTTAACATTGAAGGGTTGTTCCTTTCGTGAAAGTTGCTTCTTTTAGAGTTTTTTTTTTTTTAAAGTTACTTGATCTATTTTGTAAAAAAGAATATTTTTCGACATCTTTTGGTATCATTGAAGGGTTGTTCCTTTTATGAAAGTTGCCACTTTTATCGTTGAGGAAGAAAAGAAAGGAAAAAAAAGTAGTTGATTTTTTTGTAAAAAAGTATTTTTTTCGACATCTTTTGGTAACATTGAAGGGTTGGTTCTTTTACGAAAGTTGCTTCTTTTATCGTTGGAGACCAAAAAAAATATGGAATGACGAAAATACCCCTGGTTACTATTGGTGAATAGTGCTACATTGTTTTTTCTATTAGATATATAGATAATATGAATATGTATTATTTAATATATTAATAAATAAATTAAATATAAACTAGTTAAAGACCCGTTCGCGGACTTTTTTTAAGAAATTTTTTAAAGATATGAAAAATTCTAATAAATGTTTGAGGATTTTGATGCTGAAAATGAAATAAGTTCAAATATGCTGACATGAATACATAATGTTGATGAAACACAAATATGCAATATTGATAAAAGTTAATGCAACATAGAAATAAACATTATTTAGATAGGTATGGATACACAGTGGTGGTTAAAGAAAGTTATTCGTTTGTGGTAGTTGTGAGTGCAAGCAATGTCAACGATGTTTGTTAGTTAGTATATCTTGCATCTTCTTCAAAGTAGTAATACGTAATTGATCAGCCTGTAAAAGATAAGATATTTGACTAAATTGTAAAGCATAAGTTATGTGTACATTTATTGTAAGGTACTTTTAGTCAGATCGTTGAGATGTTACTTGATCACAATAGGTGTTGACACCGGATAATTTTTCCTAGATTTTCTGACATTTGATATAATAAATTAGTCATAGAAGAAAAGTCTCTTTTATCAATCAATAATTTACCTGAAAAAGAATTACTTAAAGCAATGCCATCGATGTATGTAGTTGTGCTCGGTGAGTAATGTCATCGATGTTTTTCTTATAGTGACGATTTCTTTGATATTTTTCAAAGTAAAAATACGTAATTCATCTGCCTATAAAGAAAGATGAAAAAGAACGATGAAAGTTGAATAAAAGGGAAACAATGAGTGTTGAAAAAATGAGATTATAATGTAATTAAATGTTTAAACGGTTGTTTACCTGATCATATAAACTGTAGATAATAACTACCTTTTCAAGATTTACTGACATCTTATTGAAGAATTTATTCATAGCAAAAACAACCTTCTTTAACTTTTAATTAAAGAATTTACCCAATCATTGAAAACTGGTCATTATGACTTCAAATTACTTAATTTGTTTAAGCACACATTCAATTAAGATGCCTACACTCAAGCAACTTAGAGAAACAAATTAGTAAAAATATATGACCAGGGTCAGTGCATATTGCATTGATACTCAAATATCAAAAGATTAATTTGAATAATGAATTCCATACCAGGAAAATGACCATCTTTTAATCTAGCAAAGGAGAATCACTTTTGACTCACATTAACGTCTCCTCACTAATTCCAAGATAAATTACAATATTTAAACACTCAAATAAGACTATGTTTTCCTTAGTACAAGAGTAATGAGTCGGACCAAATGTTGACCCGTGGAATTCCCGTTCAGCTTATACGTTCAAGTGAAATTATTCCTTGTAATCAGCTAAACTTTATTAATATTAATTAGCACAGGTCAAAAAGTCCTATATAAAAGGTGGGCTGATGATGATGCATATCAACGCATTCATAACTTACGATATATAATCATGATGATGATGATGCATATCAACTCAAACGGTTACATTAAAACGTGTATTTGATATTATACACGGTTGTAGAAATTGTAGGGATTGTTAGTTGTGAATTATACAGATTTAAAAATATGGTATACACGATTAGATATTAAATAGATGTTTGATTTAAACTTTCCATATTAACCTTCACTCATCTAGCTTTCACCCCACAATTTAAGGAAATTGATAATTTCAAATTTTAAAAATACACGTATAATGAGGGATTAAATATAAATGTTGTAAATGTTAGTTAATTTATGGGTAATGTTGTAAATGTAATTTTTTTCGAAATTTGTATTATGTAATAATGTTTTTGTGATTTAATCCAATGGCTTTAATTATGTGATTAGTTTCATTCGATGGTTAAGATCAAATATTTAAAAAGATATTACTTATTTAAGTTTCTACTTTAATAAGTAGAGGGAAGAGGGATAGAGGGAAGGGAAGGGAAGGGAATGGAAGGGAAGGGATGATAAAAAGAGCGTTAAGTTATAAATGACAGGTGTTAACGGTGTTTATACATCCCCTCATTCCTACTGTTACACGTAACCATCTCTTACTTCTTTTCGTTTGTGTTTATTTCAACAACTTTTCAACGTTAACACGTCTTTTTAATTTCTCAATTTTCAAAATAATCAAATAATTGTACCATGTATAAACTAAATAACTTAAGGCGATTGTGCCTTTTTAAAATTCTACTATTATTATTATTATTATTATTATTATTATTATTATTATATTATTATTATTATTATTATTATTAACAAGAAATACTATTTCGTACATTTTATAGTCATTAGTATTCTCAATATCAGTAATTAATGAAAAACTCATAAAAGGTTGACAAGTTTTCTAGTTCATCAACACATGTTATCAAATAATAATAACTAGTCCGGACCGGCCTGTGCGTTGTGGCGGAGGCTTTCTGTGACGACCCGTAAATTTTCGATCAAATTTAAACTTAATCTTTATATGATCTCGACATGGTAAGCAAAGTCTGTAAAGCTGAGTCTCAAAAGTTTGAACTGTTTACATGAATTCATTGACTTCCAACTGTTCCCGACGATTCACGAACCTATAAACATAGATAGAAATGTACATGTAATCAATTATACATATAAATAATTATATATATTATAAATATAGTAGACAACTAATATGTGGTTTAGATATTATGAAAGATAAATTAAAATAACTAAAATTTGTTAATAAATGATTTCGAACATAAATTGTCAACGATTAACAAAGTATTTAAATATATAATGTATACTTTGAGTTTATTGATTTCCATATATATATATATATATATATATATATATATATATATATATATATATATATATATATATTGAACATAAATATGTACTTAATATTTAAAACATAATTGTATATATAGTAGTTGAAAATATCTATATATATATATATATATATATATATATATATATATATATATATATATATATATATATATATATATATAATTCTATACAAAATTAATATTAAATATCCATACATGTTATATTATGAAATAAGTATTACAGAATTAATAATATGAAAGTTTAATATATCAAATTTTATTACAAGTTAAATTATAGTTGTCAGATTAATATTATTATTAATTTCATTATAAATAATAATAATAATAATAATAATAATAATAATAATAATAATAATAATAATATATTAGTGTTATTATTATTGTTGATATATAGAAATAAAATATGATACATTTAAATCATAATATTATTATTAAAATTATCAATAATAATATAATTAGTATTATTATTATCATTAATAATATTATTATAAATTTTCACTAAAATTATTAGTATTGTGACTTATTATTAATATTACTCTATTATCATTATTATTATTAATATTTTTAATTATAATTAATATAATTATAATTATTAATTATTAATTCATTATTTATTAATATCATTTATATAAAATTGTATATAATGAATTGGAAAGGCAGATTCTGTTTTAAATCGTTTTCCAGCTGTAGGAGATTGCCAAAAATCGTACAAATCAGTATGTAATCACTAGAGCCATTTCAAAATTTGTTAACAATCGCTATCTATTATTTTCTTTTATTTATTTATTTTCTGTAAAGGTTGTCGGCCTCCATTTTGCTATATAACGATTGATTTCAGTTGTAAATTAAGCAAAAGTAACTTCACATTCTCAATTACCAATCACTTATACCATAAACAGCTCCAAATTATCGATTTTAATTTTAAAATATATGAAGAACAGGCTGACTGCCCTGTTTCTTCTTCTTTTTTTTTTCAATTTGAGCGATTTTGTAATAAACTTCGAAATGTATTAATGCAACTCTTTTAAGAATCCTTTGAATAAACTATCTGGAAAATCTTATGTCCCAATTTTTAGTAACGAATTCCAATTTTGAAGTCAAAGTTTTTATTTTAAAAAGTCAAACATCGTTCTTCCATGAAATTCGAATTCAATATGATGTTTCCAGTTAAATTAACAATGGAGAAAGTTTCTAGGAATGATTTATCATCTTTTTCATGTTTTAATCGTTGGCTAAAACACATTTAAAATTCGAATTGGGATTTGGGTTTATATCATGTTTATTATTTTTTGTAACAGCAATATTTTTAATTCTTGGTTGTTTAAATTAATCCACTTAATCCCTAATTGTTTCCGGGTCATTTTCAAATTTTAATTTAATAAAACTATTAACCATGTACGAGATTAGAGCTCTGGTCGATTATGGTATGAGGAAGAAGAAAGGATAAACAGATAGATAAGATATAAACAGATAGGTTAGATATAAAAATCAGAGAAAACAAAAGCAGCAGAATGGTTAAAGGGTGTTTTGGGTTTACGAGGGATCACGGGTTCGAGCCCGGTTCGTGGCATTCTTTTTACTAAAAGTATTAGAAGGCAGTTTTTATTACCATTTTAATTATTATTATTATTATCATTTTTATTATGATTATTATTATTATTATTGTTATTGCCATTATAAATTGTTATTATTGTGTTAAAATTTATGATATGATTATTAGCATTATCATATTAGTTAATAATAAGTAATATCACTAAATATTATTAGTATTATCAATATCAATATTGTTAGTATTAGTATTATTAATTGTATCAATTTAGTATTATTATCATTTTTACGATTATGAACATTAACATTATTATTATTAACAAAATCATACAACTTATTATTACTTTCACAAATATTAGTGTTAGTACCATTTTTAGTACTATTATTATTATTATTATTATTATTATTATTATTATTATTATTATTATTATTATTATTATTATTATTATTATTATTATTATTATTATTATTAACTCAAGTATTATTAATATGATTATCATTATTAGTATTGTTATTAAAAATTATATCATTTTTACAAATATTATTATTTTGTTATCATTACAACTAAATAATTATTATTATTATCATCTTTAATACTAATATCATTATTATTATTATTACTTTGATTCTTATTATAATTATCATAAGTAATGTTAATTTTTTATTTTTTTATCATTACTATCAATATACAACTATTATTAATATTATTACGTATATAAAAATATACTTAAAAGTAGTAATACATAAAAGTAAGAAATTATTTATATTAACAATCTTTATATAAACATTCACACATAACAAATTATGTATTTTTAGAATAAATATATATATAGATATAACTATATAAAATAATAATCACTTTCAAACTAATATACAAATTAAATATATAATATATAAGGTTACAATATATGAAATTGCTCAATTATGAATATAGGTATTAATATTTAAACAAATAATATAGGTTCGTGAATCCGAGGTCAACCCTGCACTTGTTCAATGTCATCATATGTATTTTTACTACAAAATACATTACTGCGAGTTCATTTGATTCCCTTTTACTCTTTACATTTTTGGGACTGAGAATACATGCGTTGTTTTTATAACTGTTTCCTAAATGCTTTTGAGATATATTTTTGAACTGAGAATACATGAACTGCTTTTATAAATGGTTGATGAAATAGACACAAATATTCAAAACTACATTCTATGATAGAATTATTTGGATTTAGAGGTTCAATTTAGTAGTTAATGGAGAGATGATTTTGCATTGCGTACGCATTAGCTCCCGTTTTAACTACCATCGGCGGGATGATTTTACATTGCACGCACGTACTAGCCCCCGATGTATTGTATTGTATTATAGTCGACTTTGTAGTTGGTTTGCATTGCGTACGCATTAGCCCCTGTTTCAGCTACCCTCGGAGGGATAATTTTGCATTGCGTACGCATTAGCCCCCGTTGTAAGAATTATATTGTATTAACTACCACGGTGAGATGATTTTTTCATTGCACTACGCATTAGCTACCGTTGATGAGTTGTTTGAAAGGTTTCGGAGTTCTTCATATGAATGATTTTATAGCAGGAGTAGACCTGCGCAGATTGTTTTCTGTGACGATCCGGGAATTTCTGACCAAATTTAAACTTAATCTTTATATAATTTCGACACGATAAGCAAAGTCTATTTAATTGAATCTCAAAAAAATTTGAACTATTTCATGTATACATTTGACCTTTGACTATTCCCGACGATTCACGAACAATAGTTTGTAAATAAATATGTATATGTACAAATGTAAGTTCATATAATAATTTGGGATTTTAAAATATAATTTAAACATTAAGAATTAAATATGTAAAATAAGAAACAATAATAATTTAAAATAAATATATACATATATATATATATATATATATATATATATATATATATATATATATATATATATATATATATATACACATATGATATCTATGCATAAATATTATTATAGGAATGTTGTAATATATCTAGGGTATATAAATTATTCAATTATGATATTATAAGTATTACATAACTAATAAAATGTAATATTGTTATATTAGATTTAATTATGAGTTAAAATATAGTTATTATATCACTTTCTTTATTAATATTGATATCAGTATTAATAACAGTATTAATTTAATATATAGTATATATATATATAAGATTTGGAATGTATAAATTGTTATATCAATATTATTATTACTAAAATTATCAATTTTATTTATCATTATCATTAGCCTTATTAGCATCATATTATTATTATCTTTATCAATTGTATTATTGTTAATATTGATATTGTTATTTGTATTGTTAATACTATTATTCTAAAATAAAATATACACATATATGTATATATACATATATATGTAAATAAGTATATTATAAAATAAATACATTAATGAACTATCATGTAAATTAGTAAGAAAATTTAAACATTATTAATGTATTCATATTTACATTAATAATATATAATGTAACCTTAATATACTAAATTTAATTACAGACTAAAAATATATTTGTATAATATTATTATTACTTTTAATATTATTAATATTAATATCTATATCAGTATTATTAATATCATTAATCTAATACGAAAATGGAATTTATGTTATTTGGCATATCTTTTATATTACTTGTATTATTAGATATTATTATTATTAAGAATTATTAATTAATATTATTATTAGGAGCTAATACTTTTTATTATTATTAACATTTCTATTATTATTATTGTAACTTATTAACATTACTCTTATTAATATCATTATAAATACTTATTATTATTACTCTTATTATTATTATAGATATTATTATTATTTGTATTTTAGATTAAGATTATTATATATAATTATAAAAAATAATTATTAATGAAAAGTACATAAAATTGGCTGTATATGTTTGGAAAAGAATTTTGTTACATCTCCCAATCGATTCTGTAGCTGGTTTTTGTCTAAATCCTCTTTAGTTGTTACATATTCCATTCGATCGTACCAATTAGTTGAATTCAACAAAGTGAATTTATTTATTTTTTTTTCTGAACGAACCTAGCTTACGGCCAAATTATTATAAATCCATCCAGCTTTTAGATGATAAAGATAAAAACATACTCAGTTCTTCATCCTCATTAAACCTTTATAAATTATAACAGCTTCCATTGTTAATTTAAACAATTTTTTTTTAAAACAGACGGGCACTCTGTTAGAACAAGAAAATTTGATATTTTGATTTCATGTTTATTTTTAAAATCTAATATTGCAGTTTTGTTATAATCCCTTTGGTGAATCTTTCTGCAAAAACTCAAATTCCAATTCCTCATATCAACTCCTAATTTTCGAGTCAAAGATAGATTGTTAAAAGTCAAACGTTTGTGTTCTTAATGAAATTCAGGTTCGTTTTAACATCTTCAATTAAATTAAGGATTCCACTAGTTTCTATAAACAATTTAACAACTATTTCATGTTGAACTCATGATCTAAAAACTCCTTAAAATGAAAATCATTATATTTTTTTTTTTAGAAAACTGCGACAGCAGTTTATGTTCTTGTGGTATTCTTTGTTATTTTTTTTATCCAATTGATCATAATTAATTGATTCAATGATAGCTGTTAAATATTAAAATTGATTTTGTAATTGTTAATAAGATTTAGATGGTGTTTGAGTCGATTGATTTAGTGAAGGAAGATGATAAAAAGGGGAAACAGAAGAAATACGTTTAACTAAAATTGGGGTTGGGATTAGACAGATAAAACGAGTCAGAGGAATGGTTAAGCAAGGTGCCGGGTTTCGAGAGGTCTTGGGTTCGAGACCCTGGTGAGGCAGAAAAGTATTCTTTTTTATGCAACTTTCTTGAAGGTAGTTTTCTTTTTATGACTTTTATTATTATTATTATTATTATTATTATTATTATTATTATTATTATTATTATTATTATTATTATTATTATTATTATTATTATTATTATTATTATTATTATTAGTATTATTATTAGCATTATTAGTATCATTATTGTTGTTACAACAAATTATTATTTAAAATAATCATTGATAGAAAAACTATCATTTTATTAAAAACATCATTTTTAGTAAAATTATCATAAGAACTATTATTATTATTATTATAAAAGGAAACGACTTTTTATTTATTATTATCAATATTATTTTATCATATAAATATTAATTACTTAAAAATATATTTAATACACATAACATAACTATATTAAAATTTTTATAAATAAATATTAATTAATTATTTAAAAGTGTATATAAAATAAACATACTTAATTAATTAATAAAACCTATAAATTATTAAATATAACAAGTATATCACTAATAAAAATATGTAACTTATTCGATTACAATTCTATGTATTAATAGATATATGAATAATATAGGTTCGTTAATCCAAGGCCAACCCTACACTTGTTCAATGTCGTCATATGTATTTTTACTACAAAATACAGTATGGTGAGTTTCATTACTCCCTTTTTATATATATTTTTGGGACTGAGAATACATGCGCTGCTTTTATAAATGTTTTACGATATAGACACAAGTATTCGAAACTACATTATATGGTTGAATTATCGAAATCGAATATGCCCTTTTTATTATGTCTGGTAATCTAAGAATTAGGGAACAGACACCCTAATTGACGCAAATCCTAAAGATAGATCTATCGGGCCCAACAAGCCCCATCCAAAGTACCGGATGCTTTAGTACTTCGAAATTTATATCATGTCCGAAGGTGGATCCCGGAATGATGGGGATATTCTTATATGTATATTGTGAATGTCGGTTACCAGGTGTTCAATCCATATGAATGATTATTTTTGTCTCTATGCATGGGACGTATATTTATGAGAAATGAAAATCTTGTGGTCTATTAAAATGATGGAAATGTTTATTTATGTTACCTAATGAACTCACCAACCTTTTGGTTGACACTTGAAAGCATGTTTATTCTCAGGTACGAAAGAAATCTTCCGCTGTGTATTTGCTCATTTTAGAAACATTACTTGGAGTCATTCATGGCATATTTCAAAACACGTTGCATTCGAGTCGTCGAGTTCATCAAGATTATTATTAAGTCAATTATAGTTGGATATATTCTGAAATGGTATGCATGCCATCAATTTTCGTTGTAAGGAAAGATTGCCTTTTAAAATTGAATACAATGTTTGTAAAATGTATCATATAGAGGTCAAATACCTCACGATGTAATCAACTGTTGTGAATCATTTATAATCGATATGGACTTCGTCCGAATGGATTAGGAAGGGTCTCTACCGTTGGTATCAGAGCAGAGGTCTTAGCGAACCAGGTCTGCATTAGTGTGTCTAACTGATAAGTCGTTAGGAGGCATTAGTGAGTCTGGACTTCGACCGTGTTTGAATGTCAAAAGTTTTGCTTATCGTTAGTGTCGAAAATTATTCGCTTATCATCCTCAAATCTAGACACGTCTTATTGCCTCTATTGCATAGACAGTGTATAGATAAATTCATATCTTAGCATATCTGTTACTGTAGACTTTGCCTGACAACTTCCGTAGATTCCTCCGTAACTTATGGGATTTTAGTATTATATATGCATATGTAAATTATATATTACAGGGTACTAATCTACATCCTATAATCTATTTCTTATCGAAAATCCTTCGTCTGATCGTACGAGATGAATCCCTCAACCAGTTCGAGTCCTTCAGATTTCGATAGCTATTTTGATAGTTATTCTGACTGCTATTCCGACATGGATGTTCACCTAAGCTCAAAAAGCAGCGTCACCAGAATGAATCAACTAATTCATCTAATGGGTTCGTAGTCGACTTAATCAATGGAAACGCGAAGAAGGCGATCCCTTCCACTAACCGAATTCACCTATTGGCGAAAAACTTGACGCACTTACCAGCGAACCAGTCCGAAACACCATTTTCACCATCATTTCCCGAATATCTCACCATGATTATATAATATCTCAAAATTCGAAACCTTATTCATCCGCTCGTTCTGACCGACAATCATCTCGGAGTAATACAAGAAGTCAACGAACTTCACGCTCGAGTAATCAATTTAGAGAATATGGTGCAAAATGTACCAGCTTCAGCAACATCACCGGCACCAACAGTACAATTAATAACAGCAGCAGTACCATCAACAATTGATGCCTCCACATCTCATTCTGTATCTCGAGTATAAATTATCGTTCTACGAATCATTCTACATCATTTATCTTCGTTCGACGTGGCAATTATGTAATCTCTAATGTTTTAGAGATTATATATTCTTGTTCTAATGGTAAATCAAATGAGTTTAATATCATATTGACTCATTAAATCCATGATTACATCTAAAGAAAATATCTATGTATATATGTTTTCATAAAGATTGTAATTAAAAATCCTTTTGTACAAACTGTTAATGATGAAAATATTTTAACGGGTAGGTAATACCCGAGGAATATTTAAGATTCACATTAATAAGTTACACTGTACATTCTTCAAAGCTGATTCAACAGTCGTTTACTATCCTACTTACATCCACCGTTATACAAATCAGTTCACCACATAATAACCATTTTCATCCAATTTCATATAAATCAGAATCCAACAAGTGGCATAATGAAGAAAACATTTGACGAAATAAAAATTTGATAGAAACAAACAAATTTAACTACGAAAAATTTTGTTAAGAATAAACGCTAACTGTTCCTAACTAATGGTTCCTAGCTAACTGATTACATTTTATTTATCGCAATTTAATTATCGCAATTTACATTCTCGCAATTTTTATCGTCATTTAATTTCTGTTATTTACTTTACGCACTTTAATTATCGTCATTTAATTTCTGTTATTTATTTTTACGCACTTTAAATATCGGCACACGTATACAAGGTTTTGACATATCATATCGACGCATCTATATATATTATTTGGAATCACCATAGGCACTTTATATGCAGTAATGATCGAGTTCTCTATACAGGGTTGAGGTTGATTCTACAATAATATATATAGTTTGAGTTATGATCGAGTCTGAGACATGTACACGGGTCACGATATGTATTAATTAATTCAAATATTATATATTAAACTATGTATGAATTATTGGACTGTCAACTGTGGACTATCGACTGAGGACTAATAACATTGGACAATTAAAATGAATTAAAATATTGATTATAACATATGAAACTAAACATTTCTTCAAGTTTGCCACTTGATTTCACCTTAAACCTCATTTGTATCTTGACGATTACAATCTGCGTTCAAACCTTTCATGATTCTTGAAAACATCTCAAACGAGAGGATGAACCAACCGCACTTCATCTACGGGAGAAAAGATTGATGCATATAGCTATTCACCTGAGAAACTCTCGGCAACTGAGAAAACGTTTAACACGTAGTTGTGCTAATTCCTTTAGTGTTATTATTACCCAAAATAACTTAGTAATTCCTTTCAAAGTAGCAAATTTTGTCACAACTCCAGCAAATCAACTTCGACCTTTCGTTCGAAACAACCTATTTATAACTTTGATATATACATTGTCATTTCGCCTTAATCACCGGGGAACTGTTTATATCCCACCACATTAACAATAAACGTACCATCAAACTTCACTACTCTTTGGCGTAAATCACTTTGATAAATCACTATATTTATTCATTAATACCCTATCATATACTCATTCGCATTTTGTAACGATAATTGCCATACCAATTACGAGAATCAGCAATCAGTATTTCAAATCTCGCAATATTTTTACATCAACAGTTATATATATATATATATATATATATATATATATATATATATATATATATATATATATATATATATATACATATAACCTTTATCTCTTAGAATTATGATCTTTCACTCTGAAATTCTGAAAAGCACCTAGTCTGCGAATTAATACTCGAAATGTTGAAAAAGCTGAACGAATCAGCAGAAACTGTAGACAACCGTAAACGACCTTAAATCGTTGGAAGTTTGATGATAAAGAATAGTATGTTGGAAAAGCTCAGAAAAGTTTGAAACTGAAAAAAAAAAAAAAAACTGATTGAGCAAACTACGAAGGAGTCTCTGAACAAATCACAAGGACTAAACTTGTACATTAAGAATCATGATGATTCTGTTTCTGATGAAATCTTTAGCGAATACCTTGCTTCTGACTCCAAACTCTTGAAGAAAAATTTTCTTCACCATCCTTCGATATTAGAAATTCTAAGATATCATCGTATATTTAATTATAAATATCCTCCATATTTTTGAAGATATTTTTATAACTATTCTTATCTGAAATCATTAATATCTTCGTGCTATCAGTGTTACATCATATAGAAACTGTTAGTTTCTATATTCTGTAAACTTTCGAGATTAAAATATGAATAGTTTGAAGTCGTGTCGGGGACTGAAGCATGAGTTAGTATAATATAATGACACTTGATCAACGTGATTATATTACAGTAAGTCATGCTGAGTTTCTAATGGAACGTGATGATTCACAGATCATAACGTCATCACATGCCATGTTACATAACTCTTTCATTCTGCTTAACTTCTGGACATATCAAGAAAATATATTCTTGATAGTTCTGTTCTCAGTGATTCTGGAAATATGACAAATCAAGATCGTGCCATTACAAATTCCTTCTTAGAACATTAACTATGTTCATTTCGAAATCCATACCTACGAATTCTGAACCATATTTCGCTTGACTTGAAGTCGGGAAGAGAAAACAAAGCATGAAGCTCCGAAAGAGAAAAGGGGTATAAATCGCAGTAAATAAAAGAGAGCATTAACTGTAAATGACGATAATTATAGAAGACAGAAGCAGGGACTCTAAAATATAAAAGAAAATATAAAACCAAATAACAACACGGAGGTTACAAACCATGGATATTAATACGAATAGCAATATAAAGACACGGTATAATTAAGAATAGTATCACCCCAAGGTAATAGTAGAAGTAAACAGATTCTTCTGATGGAAGATTGAAAAGAGGGATGACAGAAATGATAATTAAGAAAATATCAAGGAGTAGAACAGGATGAAGCATTTTTCCAACCTTTTAGAAGTAAGAATTAAGAATGAAAGTATAGGAATGATGAAAATAAGGGAACAGAAGAAGTTCATTTATAGTGAAGATACCAGACAAAGCAATCGATACAGATCATCGCATTTAATTATAGAGATCTTAATTTCCTTACTCGCCAAAGAATCAAATCTTTTAGATTTCGAAGATTTCTTTTAAATCTCTTGAGTTCCGGAATTCAAGCGTGACCACGTCAAAGGTTAAGACGCACCTTATTTTCAAAATTCAACAGTAACTACATCAAAAGTCAAGATGAATCTTTATTTCTCATTTCATTCTTTAGTGATAGCTTCATTCGTACTCTTCGAGTAATCAAATTGTCTTATTCATATTACTCATTAATGATAAAACTCTATTTATCAACTCATATTCGTCATGAAAACATTTTTATTGTTAACCAAGACCAGCTCACTCAAATTTCGGGACAAAATTTCTTTAGCGGGTAGGTACTGTGACGACCCGGGAATTTCTGACCAAATTTAAACTTAATCTTTATATAATTTCGACACGATAAGCAAAGTCTATTTAATTGAATCTCAAAAATTTTTGAACTATTTCATGTATACATTTGACCTTTGACTATTCCCGACGATTCACGAACAATAGTTTGTAAATAAATATGTATATGTACAAATGTAAGTTCATATAATAATTTGGGATTTTAAAATATAATTTAAACATTAAGAATTAAATATGTAAAATAAGAAACAATAATAATTAAGTATAATTTAAAATAAATCTATATATATATATATATATATATATATATATATATATATAATATATATATATATATATATATATATATATATATATATATATACATATGATATCTATGCATAAATATTATTATAGGAATGTTGTAATATATCTAGGGTATATAAATTATTCAATTATGATATTATAAGTATTACATAACTAATAAAATGTAATATTGTTATATTAAATTTAATTATGAGTTAAAATATAGTTATTATATCACTTTATTTATTAATATTGATATCAGTATTAATAACAGTATTAATTTAATATATAGTATATATATATATATAAGATTTGGAATGTATAAATTGTTATATCAATATTATTATTACTAAAATTATCAATTTTATTTATCATTATCATTATCCTTATTAGCATCATATTATTATTATCTTTATCAATTGTATTATTGTTAATATTGATATTGTTATTTGTATTGTTAATATTATTATTCTAAAATAAAATATACACATATATATATATATACATATATATGTAAATAAGTATATTATAAAATAAATACATTAATGAACTATCATGTAAATTAGTAAGAAAATTTAAACATTATTAATATATTCATATTTACATGAATAATATATAATGTAACCTTAATATACTAAATTTAATTACAGACTGAAAATATATCTGTATGATATTATTATTACTTTTAATATTATTAGTATTAATATCTATATCAGTATTATTAATATCATTAATCTAATACGAAAATGGAATTTATGTAATTTGGTATATCCTTTATATTACTTGTATTATTAGATATTATTATTATTAAGAATTATTAATTAATATTATTATTAGGAGCTAATACTTTTTATTATTATTAACATTTCTATTATTATTATTGTAACTTATTAACATTACTCTTATTAATATCATTATAAATACTTATTATTATTACTCTTATTATTATTATAGATATTATTATTATTTGTATTTTAGATTAAGATTATTATATATAATTATAAATAATAATTATGAATAAAAAGTACATAAAATTGGCTGTATATGTTTGGAAAAGAATTCTGTTACATCTCCCAATCGATTCTGTAGCTGGTTTTTGTCTAAATCCTCTTTAGTTGTTACATATTCCATTCGATCGTACCAATCAGTTGAATTCAACAAAGTGAATTTATTTTTATTTTTTTCTGAACGAACCTAGCTTACGGCCAAATTATAATAAATCCATCCAGCTTTTAGATGATAAAGATAAAAACATACTCAGTTCTTCATCCTCATTAAACCTTTATAAATTATAACAGCTTCCATTGTCAATTTAAACAAATTTTTTTTTAAAAACATACGGGCACTCTGTTAGAACAAGAAAATTTGATATTTTGATTTCATGTTTATTTTTAAAATCTAATATTGCAGTTTTGTTATAAACCCTTTGGTGAATCTTTTTGCAAAAACTCAAATTCCAATTCCTCATATCAACTCCTAATTTTCGAATCAAAGATAGATTGTTAAAAGTCAAACGTTTGTGTTCTTAATGAAATTCAGGTTCGTTTTAACATCTTCAATTAAATTAAGGATTCCACTAGTTTCTATAAACAATTTAACAACTATTTCATGTTGAACTCATGATCTAAAAACTCCTTAAAATGAAAATCATTATATTTTTTTTTAGAAAACTGCGACAGCAGTTTATGTTCTTGTGGTATTCTTTGTTATTTTTTTTTATCCAATTGATCATAATTAATTGATTTAATGATAGCTGTTAAATATTAAAATTGATTTTGTAATTGTTAATAAGATTTAGATGGTGTTTGAGTTGATTGATTTAGTGAAGGAAGATGATAAAAAGGGAAAACAGAAGAAATAAGTTTAACTAAAATTGGGGTTGGGATTAGACAGATAAAACGAGTCAGTGGAATGGTTAAGCAAGGTGTCGGGTTTCGAGAGGTCTTGGGTTCGAGACCCTGGTGAGGCAGAAAAGTATTCTTTTTAGGCAACTTTCTTGAAGGTAGTTTTCTTTTTATGACTTTTATTATTATTATTATTATTATTATTATTATTATTATTATTATTATTATTATTATTATTATTATTATTATTATTATTATTATTATTAGTATTATTATTAGCATTATTAGTATCATTATTGTTGTTACAACAAATTATTATTTAAAAGAATCATTGATAGAAAAACTATCATTTTATTAAAAACATCATTTTTAGTAAAATTATCATAAGAACTATTATTATTATTATTATTATTATTATTATAAAAGGAAACGACTTTTTATTTATTACTATCAATATTATTTTATTATATAAATATTAATTACTTAAAAAAATATTTAATGCACATAACATAACAATATTAAAATTTTTATAAATAAATATTAATTAATTATTTAAAAGTGTATATAAAATAAACATACTTAATTAATTAATAAAAATTATAAATTATTAAATATAACAAGTATATCACTAATAAAAATATGTAACTTATTCGATTACAATTCTATGTATTAATAGATATATGAATAATATAGATTCGTGAATCCAAGGCCAACCCTACACTTGTTCAATGTCGTCATATGTATTTTTACTACAAAATACAGTATGGCGAGTTTCATTACTCCCTTTTTATATATATTTTTGGGACTGAGAATACATGCACTGCTTTTATAAATGTTTTACGATATAGACACAAGTATTTGAAACTACATTATATTGTTGAATTATCGAAATCGAATATGCCCCTTTTATTAAGTCTGGTAATCTAAGAATTAGGAAACAGACACCCTAATTGATGCGAATCCTAAAGATAGATCTATCGGGCCCAACAAGCCCCATCCAAAGTACCAGATGCTTTAGTACTTCGAAATTTATATCATGTCCGAAGGAGGATCCCGGAATGATGGGGATATTCTTATATGTATATTGTGAATGTCGGTTACCAGGTGTTCAATCCATATGAATGATTATTTTTGTCTCTATGCATGGGACGTTTATTTATGAGAAATGAAAATCTTGTGGTCTATTAAAATGATGGAAATGTTTATTTATGTTAGCTAATGAACTCACTAACCTTTTGGTTGACACCTGAAAGCATGTTTATTCTCAGGTACGAAAGAAATCTTTCGCTGTGTATTTGCTGATTTTAGAAACATTACTTGGAGTCATTCATGGCATATTTCAAAAGACGTTGCATTCGAGTCATCGAGTTCATCAAGATTATTATTAAGTCAATTATAGTTGGATATATTCTGAAATGGTATGCATGCCGTCAATTTTCGTTGTAAAGAAAGACTGTCTTTTAAAATTGAATGCAATGTTTGTAAAATGTATCATATAGAGGTCAAATACCTCGCGATGTAATCAACTGTTGTGAATTGTTTATAATCGATATGGACTTCGTCCGGATGGATTAGGACGGGTCTCTACATTTTCTAAATATGAGTATCTTGTGGTCTATTATATAATTGAAAATGATTGATTATGATAAACTAATGAACTCACCAACCTTTTGGTTGACACTTAAAAGCATGTTTATTCTCAGGTATTAAAGAAACCTTCCGCTGTGTATTTGCTCATTCTAGAGATATTACTTGGAGTCATTCAAGACAAATTTCAAAAGACATTGCATTCGAGTCGTTGAGTTCATCAAGATTATTACCAAGTCAATTATAGTTGGATATACTATGAAATGATATGCATGACATCAACTTTCGATGTAATGAAAGTTTGTCTTTTAAAAACGAATGAAATGTTTGTAAAATGTATCATATAGAGGTCAAATACCTCGCAATGTAATCAACTATTGTGAATCGTTTATAATGTATATGAAAGGGTCCTTTCAGTTGGTATCAGAGCGATGGTCTTAGCGAACCAGGTCTTGCATTAGTGTGTCTAACTGATAGTTGTTTAGATGCATTAGTGGGTCTGGACTTCGACCGTGTCTGCATGTCAAAAGTTTTGCTTATCATTTAGTGTCGAAAATTATTTGCTTATCATCCTTAAAGTCTCGACATGTCTTGTTGCAATTATTGCATAGATGGTGTATAGATAAATTTATATCCAATCACATTAGACCTTGTCTGACACGTTTCCTTAATTTCCTTCGTAATCTACGGGATCTCCTGTACCATATATAGATACTCTATATAATCAGAATCTCATTATATATTCGAAAATCATTTCATATCAAAATCCTTTAACTGATCGTGAGAGATGGATCCTACACCTAGTTTGGATTCCATTAGTTCCGAAAGCAATTTCGAAATGTATATTGAAGTAGACTCCAAAGTCAATGAACCTGAAGTGTCTCCACTGTTTAGCTATTTTTCTTTCTGGAGGAAATGAGGGTGGATCCGAGACTTACTCACTAAATGGAGGAATGAAGAAGGCGAACCCTACCGTGAACCAAACTTACCACCTAACATCGGGGAAAACGATGTACTCACCGGTGAACACATACGCAACACTGTTTTCACCTTTCTTGCCAAAATTTTCCACCTCAAAGGATGCATTACTGCAATCTAAGAAAATATTCAACCTCTACTTCCGAATACCAATCGAAGGGGAATATTAGAAGAAGTTAGGGAACTTCGAATTGATAATCAAGATTTATTGAATCAGATGAGTGGGTGTATTGAAATGATAGAGGGTAGGATAGAAACCCTGACAAGAATGGTGCGTGATTTACAAGCTATACTTATTACACCAACATCATCACCAACCTCAGCACCAACAACACTTGTACCACCGATAACAACATCCACATCACCAACCTCGACATCATCAACCTCGATATCAACATCGTTCTACCTATCGTTCTATATACTTTATCTTATTCTACGTATCGTTCTACATCAATTATCTTCGTCCTTCATGGCGATTATGTAATCTCTAATGTTTTAGAGATTATATATTCTTGTTCTAACGGTAAATCAAATGAGTCTAATACCATATTGACTCATTAAATCCATGATTTCACCTGAAGAAAATATATATGTATATATGCTTTCATAAAGATTGTAATTAAAAAATAATTCTTTCGTACAAACTGTTAATGCTGAAAATATTTTAACGGGTAGTTAATACCCGAGGAATATTTAGATTTCACATTAATAAGTTATACTATACATTCTTCGAATCTGATTCAACAGACATTTACTATCCTATTTACATCCACCGATACACGTATCCGTTCACCGCAGAATAACCATTTTCATTCAATTTCATATTTGGATTTTGACTTATCAGAATCCAACAAGTGGCAAAATGAAGAAAAACATTGGACAAAAATAAAATTTGTTAGAAACAAACAAATTAACTATGAGAAATTTTGTTAAGAATCCACGCTAACAAAATCCTAGCTAACTGTTCCTAGCTAACTGATTACATTTATTTATCGCAATTTTAATTCTCGCAATTTTAATTATCGTCATTTAATTTCTGTTATTTATTTTACGCACTTTAGATATCGGGACACGTATACAAGGTTTTGACATATCATATCGACGCATCTATATATATTATTTAGAATAACCATAGATACTCTATATGCATTAATGCTTGAGTTAGCTATACAGGGTTGAGGTTGACTCTACAATAATATATATACTTTGAGTTGTGATCGAGTCTGAGACATGTATACAATGGGTCACGAATACGTATTAATTAATTCAAATATTATATATTAAACTATATATAAATTGTTGAACTACTAATTGTGGAGTCCTAACTATGGACTAATGACATTGGACAATTAAAATAAATTAAAATATTGATTATAACATATGAAACTAAACATTTCTTCAAGTTTGCCACTTGATTTCAACTTAAACCTCATTTGTATCTTGACTATTACAATCTACGTTCAAACCTTTCATGATTCTTGAAAACACCTCAATCGAGAGGATGAACCAACCGCACTACGTCTATGGAAGAAAAGATAGATGTGTACAGTTATGCACCTGAAAACACTCGAAACCTGATTAAACGTTTGTAACGTATCTGTACTAGCTATTTGGCGTTGTTATTACCGAAAATAACATTACAATCCCTTTCCAAAGTAGCAAATTTGTCACTGCTCCAGCAAGTCAACTTCGACTTTTCATTCGAATTAGCCTTATTATAACCTTGATATATATGCGTGCTCTTTTATTGTTACTGGGGAACCTTTTATATTCCACCATATTACCATCAACGTTTAATCATCTAAAAACACAATTCTCCTGAAACCACCTCGGATTGATAACCGATAATTCAGATATTGTAGCATTAAATGCAGAGGAAACAGAAAAATTGTAGATGGTCTAAATGGCCAAAAGGTTGAAGATAAAGAAGGGAGTGTTAGGAACGCTCGATAGAAAAATTGGTACTAAAAAATAGATTGAGCAAACCATGAAGGAGACCAAGGCCAAATACAAGGACCATATCATATATTCAAAGAATCCAGGTAATTCTGGATCCGATGAAACCTTCAACGAATATCTTGCTCCGTACTCATGTTAAAATCTTGCAAAAAATCTTTCTTCATCAACCATCGAACTTAGAAATTCCAAAATATCATCATAAATATCTTCGATATTTCTGAAGATATTTTCATAAATATTCTCGTCCGAAATTATTTATCTCTTCGCATTATCTGTGGTACATCATAAAGGAAACTGTTTTAGTTTCTAAATTCTAAAACTATCGAGTTTGAATTATGAATGATTTTGAAGTAGTGTTGGAAATTGATGCATGAGTTAGTATAATATAATGACACTTGATCAATGTGATTATATTACAGTAAGTCATGCTGAGTTTCTAATGGAACATAATGATTCACAGACTATAACGTCATCATGTGCCATGTTACACGACTCTGGTATTCTACTTAACTTCAAAACATATCAAGAAAATATTTTTCTTGATGATTCGGCCTTTTTCGAGGTATTCTGGTAATTTGACAAATCAAGATCGTGCAATTATGATTTCTTTTTTAGAACATTAGCCATGTTCATTCGAAACTCCATACCCACGAATTCTGGACCATTACTTAATGTGCTTATTAGATAGAAGAGAAAACAGAGCATAAAGCTTCGAAGTGTAAATGAGGGTATAAATCGCAGCAAATAGGAGGAAGCATTAACTGTGATTGACAATGATTATAGGAGACATAAGCAGGGACATCGAAATATAAGGGGAGATATAAAACCAAACAACAACACATAAATTACAAACCGTGGATATTAATACGAATAGCCATATAAAGACACAGTATAATTAAGAATAGTATCACCCCAAAGTAAAAGTAAAAGTAAACAGATTTTTCTGGTGGAAGATTGAAAAGAAGAATAACAGATATGAAGGTTAGGAAAGTATCAAGGATTAGAACTGGATTAAGCATTTTCACAATCTTTTAGATGTATGAACTAAGGAAGAAAGTATAGAAATGGTGAGAATAATGGAACGGAAGAGCTTAATTTATAATGGAAATATCAGACAGAGTAATCGAGGCAGATCACCGTATTTAATTATAGAGATCTTAATTTCCTTACTCTCCGAAGAATCAAATCTTTTAGATTTCAAAGATTTTCTTTAAATCCCTTGAATTCCAGAATTCAACCAAGACAACGTCAAAAGTTAAGACGCACCTTATTTTCTAAATTCAACCATGACTAGTCAAAAGTTATGATGAAACATGTCTTTCTCATTTCCCTATTTAGTGATAGTTTCATTCGCACTATTCGAGTAATCGAATTATTTTATTTGTATTACTCAATGATGATAAAACTCTATTTATCAACTCATATTCGTCATGAAAATATTTTTAATGTTAACCATGACAATCTCACTCAAATTTCGGGACGAAATTTCTTTAACGGGTAGGTACTGTGACGACCCTTAAATTTTCGATCAAATTTAAACTTAATCTTTATATGATCTCGACATGATATGCAAAGTCTGTAAAGCTGAGTCTCAAAAAGTTTGAACTGTTTACATGAATTTATTGACTTCCAACTGTTTCCTACGATTCACGAACCTATAAACATAGATAGAAATGTACATGTAATCAATTATACATATAAATAATTATATATTATAAATATAGTAGAAAACTAATATGTGGTTTAGATAATATGAAAGATAAATTAAAATAACTAAAATTTGTTAATAAATGATTTTGAACATAAATTGTCAACGATTAACAAAGTATTTAAATATAACATGTATACTTTGAGTTTATTGATTTCCATATATATATATATATATATATATATATATATATATATATATATATATATATATATATATATATATATATATATATATATATATATATATATATATAACATAAATATGTACTTAATATTTAAAACATAATTGTATATATAGTAGTTGAAAAAATATATATATATATATATATATATATATATATATATATATATATATATATATATATATATATATATATATATATATATAACATAAATATGTACTTAATATTTAAAACATAATTGTATATATAGTAGTTGAAAATATATATATATATATATATATATATATATATATATATATATATATATATATAACTTCTATACAAAATTAATATTAAATATCCAAACATGTTATATTATGAAATAAGTATTACAGAATTAATAATATGATAGTTTAATATATCAAATTTTATTACAAGTTAAATTATAGTTGACAGATTAATATTATTATTAATTTCATTATAAAAAATAATACATACATACATATATATATATATATATATATATATATATATATATATATATATATATATATATATATATATATATATATATATATATATATATATATATATATATATATATATATTAGTGTTATTATTGTTGTTATATAGAAATAAAATATGATACATTTAAATCATAATATTATTATTAAAATTATCAATAATAATTTAATTAGTATTATTATTATCATTAATAATATTATTATAAATTTTCACTAAAATTATTAGTATTGTGACTTATTATTAATATTACTCTATTATCATTATTATTATTAATATTTTTAATTATAATTAATATAATTATATTATTAATTATTAATTCATTATTTATTAATATCATTTATATAAAAATTGTATATAATGAATTGGAAAAGCAAATTCTATTTTAAATCGTTTTCCAGTTGTAGGAGATTGCCAAAAATCGTACAAATCAATATGTAATCACTAGAGCCATTTCAAAATTTGTTAACAATAACTATCTATTATTTTCTTTTATTTATTTATTTTTTGTAAAGGTTGTCGGCGTCCATTTTGCTATATAATGATTGATTTCAGTTGTAAATTAAGCAAATGTAACTTCACATTCTCAATTACCAATCACTTATACCATAAATAGCTCCAAATTATCGATTTTAATTTTAAAATATATGAAGAACAGGCTGACTGCCCTGTTTCTTTTTTTTTTTTTTTTTCAATTTGAGCGATTTTGTAATAAACTTCGAAATGTATTAATGCAACTCTATTAAGAATCCTTTGAATAAACTATCTGGAAAATCTTATGTCCCAATTTTTAGTAACGAATTCCAATTTTGAAGTCAAAGTTTTTATTTTAAAAAGTCAAACATCGTTCTTCCATGAAATTCGAATTCAATATGGTGTTTCCAGTTAAATTAACAAAGGAGAAAGTTTTTAGGAATGATTTATCATCTTTTTGATGTTTTAATCGTTGGCTAAAACACATTTAAAATTCGAATTGGGATTTGGGTTTATATCGTGTTTATTATTTTCTGTCATAACAATATTTTTAATTCTTGGTTGTTTAAATTAATCCACTTAATCCCTAATTGTTTCTGGTCATTTTCAAATTTTAATTTAATAAAACTATTAACCATGTACGAGATTAGAGCTCTGGTCGATTATGGTATGAGGAAGAAGAAAGGATAAACAGATAGATAAGATATAAACATATAGGTTAGATATAAAAATCAGAGAAAACAAAAGCAACAAAATGGTTAAAGGGTGTTTTGGGTTTACGAGGGGTCACGGGTTTGAGCCCGGTTCATGGCATTTTTTTTACTAAAAGTATTGGAAGGTAGTTTTTATTACCATTTTAATTATTATTATTATTATCATTTTCATTATGATTATTATTATTATTGTTATTGCCATTATAAATTGTTATTATTATGTTAAAATTTATGATATGATTATTAGTATTATCATATTAGTTAATAATAAGTAATATCACTAAATATTATTAGTATTATCAATATCAATATTGTTAGTATTAGTATTATTAATTGTATCAATTTAGTATTATTATCATTTTTACGATTATGAACATTATTATTATTATTATTAACAAAATAATACAACTTATTATTATTTTCGTAAATATTAGTGTTAGTACCATTTTTAGTACTATTATTATTATTATTATTATTATTATTATTATTATTATTATTATTATTATTATTATTATTATTATTATTATTATTATTATTATTAACTCAAGTATTATTAATATGATTATCATTATTAGTATTGTTATTAAAAATTATATCATTTTTACAAATATTATTATTTTGTTATCATTACAACTAAATAATAATTATTATTATCATCTTTACTACTAATATCATTATTATTATTATTACTTTGATTCTTATTATAATTATCATAAGTAATGTTAATTTTTTTTTATCATTACTATCAATATACAACTATTATTATTATTATTACGTATATAAAAATATACTTAAAAGTAGTAATACATAAAAGTAAGAAATTATTTATATTAACAATCTTTATATAAACATTCACACATAACAAATTATGTATTTTTTAGAATAAATATATATATAGATATAACTATATAAAATAATAATCACTTTCAAACTAATATACAAATTTAATATATAATATATAAGGTTACAATATATGAAATTGCTCAATTACGAATATAGGTATTAATATTTAAACAAATAATATAGGTTCGTGAATCCGAGATCAACCCTACACTTGTTCAATGTCGTCATATGTATTTTTACTACAAAATACATTACTGTGAGTTCATTTGATTTCCTTTTACTCTTTACATTTTTGGGACCGAGAATACATGCGCTGTTTTTATAATTGTTTCCTAAATGCTTTTGAGATATATTTTTGAACTGAGAATACATGAACTGCTTTTATAAATGATTGACGAAATAGACACAAATATTCAAAACTACATTCTATAATAGAATTATTTGGATTCAGAGGTTCGATTTAGTAGTTAACGGAGAGATGATTTTGCATTGCGTACGCATTAGCTCCCGTTTTAACTACCATCGGTGCACGCACTAGCCCCCGATGTATTGTAATGTATTATAGTCGACTTTGTAGTTGGTAACGGAGGGATAATTTTGCATTGCGTACGCATTAGCCCCCGTTTCAGCTACCCTCGGAGGGATGATTTTTGCATTGCGTACGCATTAGCCCCCGTTGTAAGAATTATATTGTATTAACTACCACGGTGAGATGATTTTGTCATTGCACTACGCATTAGCTACCGTTGGTGAGTTGTTTGAAAGGTTCCGGTGTTCTTCATATGAATGATTTTATAGCAGGAGTAGACCTGCACAGATTGTTTTCTAAATATGAGTATCTTGTGGTCTATTATATAATTGAAAATGATTGATTATGATAAACTAATGAACTCACCAACCTTTTGGTTCACACTTGAAAGCATGTTTATTCTCAGGTATTAAAGAAACCTTCCGCTGTGCATTTGCTCATTTTAGAGATATTACTTGGAGTCATTCATGACATATTTCAAAAGTCGTTGCATTCGAGTCGTTGAGTTTATCAAGATTATTACCAAGTCAATTATAGTTGGATATACTATGAAATGATATGCATGACGTCAACTTTCGATGTAATGAAAGTTTGACTTTTAAAAACGAATGCAATGTTTGTAAAATGTATCATATAGAGGTCAAATACCTCGCGATGTAATCAACTATTGTGAATCGTTTATAATGTATATGAACGGGTCCTTTCACTTTCGGCATGCGTAGTCATATTTAACGTAGCGTTGTGTATTTATAGAGGGGAACACGGCCCATGTGTTAAGTGCCGTTTTAAATGTTATGTTAAACATTTTTTAAAAAGTATCCGTTTCGAACGTAGTTAGTTTTTTTTTTGTTCAATAAATTTTTTGAGTGTAACGGTGCTGTTGGAAAATTTTAACTCGCGACGAATAGGAAGATACGGGCTGTCGTTGTTTTTAGCGTTTTTTAAAAAGTGTCCGTTTCGAACGTGGTTAGTTTCGTTTTGTACATAAAATTATTTCGAGTCTGACGCTGCCGTCGAAAAAATTTAACTCGTGGCGAGTGGGAAGATACGGGCCGTCGTTGTGTTTAACGTTTTTTTGAGAAGTGTCTGTTTCGCGTATAGTTAGTTCCGTTGGGTTCGTAAGAATTTTTCGAGTTGAACGGTGATCTCGGAAAATTTTAAATCGCACAGAGCGAGAAGATAGGGCCCGTTATAAATTCGGGTGGAATTAGTTTCTTTTGTTTTTATAAAGTTATATATTTACACTTTTTACCCCTGAAAAAAGTAAACTTGAGGGGTCGTTGTGTAAATATAACCGAGACCGTTTGTAATGTGAACGCAAACTCAAAACGACAATCCGATATAACTGAAACGACGGCATTTACCATGCCTTTTAGTATATAGGGTATAATAATATAATATAATATAATAACATTAATAATAAAAATTTATTAATAATAATAAATAAATAAATAAAAGAGTAGAATTGCATTAAAAATCGATTTAGATTAAATTAAATTTACTTTAAAAAGTACTCATGTAAGTCCTTAACATAAATAATCCGATCCAAGGGAAAATTATCTGTTTGTTAATTTTTAATATTGTGGAAATAAATAAAAACATAAATATTACTCCGTATTCATTTTCATCAGTCTGAAAAATACTACGTATTTCATAGATTAATCTTAAAAGATTCAAAAGCAGTACTAAAATCAGGCACTCTAGATAAAAAGGCAGGACAAATTAAACAACCTCATAGAAGACAAACTTAAATAGCTAATGATGCTCTTCCAACATTTACAATTTAATTAGTTAGTAATTAATTATTTTTTATATATATTATATTATATTATATTATATTATATTATATTATATTATATTATATTATATTATATTATATTATATTATGGACTGAAGAATAAAAATTAAGGGTTGAAGATAAAGCTCCCACATTTACATTTCCAACTCATTGGCTTGTAGTCTGAGCTATAATCACCTCTTGCATATGCAATAGTGGCTACATTCATATGAGTCTTGGTTTGTGGGGTTGTAGGAACTTGAATGGCTTCACAATGACCACAAGAACCGCATCTTCTTTCACATCTTGGAGGTCTTGAACCTATTTGTCCTCTTAGTATGGCCTTCTCTACATCCACCTTCACGTGCACACACATATACATTAATGACACCAAAGGTCTTGAACCTATTTTTTTTTTTCTTTAACAATAAGAAAGGTTTAGCGATTTGAGAGGTTACCAGAGAATGAGTGGCTTGTTTAACCAGCATTCTACCTGTCATTAATGAGAAAAAGATTCAAGACGTTATGTAAGAAAATGTAGTGTTGATGAATGAATTTATAAAATATATAAGTAAAAAAGATTGAACTTTTGGATGATTTTAGAGAAAGTGAGACCCATTTTTTTTTTTTTTTTTGAGTGAGACCCATTTACCTTGAGCAAAATATGAGAAATGGGTAGCGAATGAAATAGAGAGAAATAGAATATATATGGCAAAATGTTTAAGTAAGTTTGGGTTATGATCACAACCCATTTTTGGATGAGAGTAAAGTGTGCCGATGCACTGCTTAACTGAAGGATTTAATGATCGAATGTAGTCTGGTAGCCGGAAGATATTGATCTTAAAAAGGGTGTGGTGTGTTGTGTTTTGTTTTGTTTTGTTTTGTTTTGTTTGTGTGAGAGAATTTTGATGATTTTAACACGAGATGAGTACCGTGTTAAGAAAGAGCAAGAGAGCAGATTATCAGAGTTCAGAAGGGTCATTTATTACGGAATCCACCACGTGTGGCCGCTCATTTCTACACCTTTTTACAACTTCAGCTATGATACTCCATGGTGTTTGAACGAACTAGTTGGAGCTCAAAGCTAGAGCTTATATTTTTAGTGTGAAGTTGAGGCTTATCTTTTTATTAGTATTTGATTTGATAAAGTAGTTGAAGCTTATAATTGTGAAATGAATTAAAATTACTCAATTATAAAATGTAAAACAAATAATAAAGGGTTATTTAAGTGATTTCTATTATCATAAGCTCTAGTTTTTTAGATGCTAGTTTTAGGTTGTGTTTGGCGTACCAACTTGTTAAAACTTATTGGAGCTTATAGGAGCTCGAACATTAAAACCTTTAAGTAATAAGCTTCGTTTGGTAGACACAAAAAGTAAAGTTTATGGAAATCATAAGCTCTTAAAAAATAAACTCCTCATAATAGCTTATTGTTAGGACCCCGAAGTATGTATGGTGTTAATGTGAAATAAGCCTAAATGAAAGTTTCTTAGAAAATGGCTATATAAGGAACCTAAGTAGTCCTAATTAAATAGTCATTGCATTGTAACTGAGTTCTAGAAGATGTGAAATGTAAATTTAACGATTCTCTCTAATACTGAATCTGTTCTTCACTTACTGAGTCTCACTCTAACTCATCACATCTTCTAATCTCACCATGATTTGACCTATCATTTGGTATCAGAGCATCCAGGGAGTGATTCTACATCACTATATCGATCCAGAGATTGAAGATTACAGAATCTGTACGCTCTCGGTTAGATTGAATCAGATTCGGTATACTCGAATTTGATAATCTGACGTTCAGATTCATGTGATAAGTTCATTGAAGGTTTATTAGATTGATTAGAAAGAGTTTCGATCATCATTACAGCTTTTTAACAACAATTATGAATAATCAAGTTGATTTTTAGAGTTCGTGGCTAAAACTCTCGGTATTGATCATTTACAGCTTGATTCTGTATTTTAGTGAAAGATTGTGGATTCAGTTGTGTTTGTGAGGTGATTAATCAAGTTTTTGACGGTTCAATTTCATCAATTCTTCAGGTTTTGAAGATTCGATCAACACTCGGTATCGTAACTGCCATACCGAGTCTGCTTTAAAGTTGATAATTCGTGTTAAGTGTTGCAGATTGTGGTGTGTTGGTGATTCTATCACATTCGGTTTGATCATACGCAGCTAATTGGTGTGGTTTGAGAAAGGACTCGATTGAATTTCTAAGATTCTATACTTAGACTCTGTTTATCAACTGCTACAGTTGACATTCTGTATCCTTCACATTCGGTATCTGTGATATTCTGTGTGTTACTAACTTGTTTCCTTGTGCAGCAAGGTTACCATATCTAATTCAAAGGAATTGGAGTGTGTTTAAGTTCAAAGTGTTACAAAATTTGACTATCGAGTCAAATACCGAATCAGAGTCTCGGTATCACTTAATACATTGGTTTTAAGTGTTCCAAGGCTTCAAATCTTGTGGTTACCGAATATATACCGAATCTGGGTGTGTTACTTGTGTTACTGATCAATTTCTGATACAGAATCTGGTTTACCGAATATTTACCGAATCTGCTACAGTAGCGAACCACTTACCGGGTCTGCTACAGTACCGAACCAGATACCGAATCTGACTTTTTGTTAGATTTTTGTGAACCTTCATCTTAGATTTGTGTAATACCGAATCTTTACCGAATCTACCTCAATTTCAAGATGTCTACCCAAGATACTTTGATCATTGGATCAGATTCTCGACCTTCAGTGTTATTTGATGGCAAGTACACTCAGTGGCTCCACCGTATCACTCAGTACATAGACTATAAGGGTGAGAAAGAAAAGCACATATGGGCTTCTCTGAGAGAGGGTACGATTGTAGAATATCATCTTGATACTGGTATGCCAATTCCAGTCTATGAACTTTCTGGAAATAAACGAGAGAGAGCTCAGGGTGACATAGAGGCTAAGAACATTGTTATGCAAGCCATCCCGTATGAGTTATTTGAAAATGTTGATAACAACACCACAGCAAAAGATATATGGGATGAGATCAAACGACAGCAAGAAGGTTATGACATGTCCGATGTTACTAAACTGAATAAGGCTCTGGGATTTTATAAAGATTTCAAGCGGGAACCTGAAGAACCACTCAAGGATACCTATCGTCGTTTCAATGGTGTTCTCAATGAGTTGAAAAGGTGCAAGATTATAAAAGTAAATGCTGAAGTCAACATGAAGTTCCTCAAAAAGCTCAATGTTGATTGGCTTCCTTATGGAACCATTGTTCGATCTACCAAAGAGATTGACAAGATGACTATTCATGATCTTGGTGGAGTTCTTATGCATTATCAACCAGAGGTGTCTAAACTTCAAGAGGAAAGAAAGAGTCTTCTCCGAGCGATCCTCTGGCCCTAATTGCCCAAAAAGAAGAGCAAGTCATTTACAACTTTCAAAAGCTTATCCAAGAAAGTGCTTGTTGAAGAATCAACTGATTCTGAAGATTTGAATCTTTCTGATGTTGATGATTCTCACCTTGAATTAGCAAAGATGGCAGCCATGTTCACCAAAGCCTTGAACAAACACAAGTTTAAAGGCAAATCAAGCAATCAACGCAAGAACTCATCTTCTTTCTCCTATTACAAGAAACCTGATCAATCAAAACATCAATGTGCTGATGATTCCAAGAAGGATGATTCTATTTGTTTCAATTGTGGCAAAGCTAGTCATTACTCTCGTGAATGCAAGATGCCTAAAAAGAAGGACGCAACTTACTACAAGAAAAAAATGTTGATGGCAAAGATTGTGGAACCGGAGGAGAGCTGAAACTAGTTGATGATACTTGGTTTAACTGGACCGATGATTCAGATTCAGAGGTGGAACATGCAAATGTTTGCAAGGTGACCAAGCTAATCAAAGCAAAGGAAGCAATAGAGAATTCTGACTCAACATCTGATGATGATGAGGTACAATCAACTGAAATCCCAACTGATTTTATCAAAATACAAAATGACCTGATGAAGTACTTGGTCTTAATGTCAAAAGAACTTAAAGGTTTAAAATCTGAAAACAAGGTTTTGAAAGATAAAATCAAACTAAATGAGACCAAACCTTCATCATCCAAAACACAACCAGAGATGAATAGATTAAAAGTCCAACTCAGCTCTACGGAAACTGAGTTAGAAGCACTTAAACAGTCAATTCATCCGATTAAAGTTGAATGGACTGATTATCGTCTAAAATCAGAACGTCTTGCGAAAAAAGTTCAATTCTTAGAAAAAGATCTTTCTGATTTGAAAAACCAACATGAACCCACACTTACAAAGCTAAACAAGAAAATTATTCAATTGGAAAACACCATAATTGAAAAGAACTCTGAAATTTATGTACTATCAAAAGAGTCTTTTCAAATGAAAGCTCAACTTGCTCGATATGAGGAAAAACTCTATCGCACAGAGCAATCTAAAGCTATCATTGATATGGAACTTTCAAAACAAACAATTTTCATGAATAGACCGAAAACGATTCATGGTGATAAGTGGGGGTTGGGTTATGAAGATCCCAAGATCTTAGACGATGTTTCTAAAAAGATTCCAGGATTATATCATTCTGATTAATTTCAAGCTGGTTTACCTTCTCACTTTGTGCATGCATCTGATGCTGATTTTGATGATGTTATTGTTAATCACAAATCTAAAAAATATCACCAAATTAGCTTAATGTATGAAAAAATCAATGCTAAAATAGGTAAATCAAATCCTGATTTCTTGAAGGAACTTGTTGAAACTGAAAAGAATATGCAACATGATAATTATATGCCTAAGCGTAGACTGGTTTATATTCCTACACTCATGCTAGAGAAATACATTTCAATGCTTGAGAATGTAGTGTTTAATAAACCTAGTTCTAGCATTATTGCCATAGATGAGGTGTTTGATGAACCAACTTTTGATATAAAACCAATGCTACCGTCCTTACCTGTGAAATGTCCCGTTCATATTGATTATAAACGTTCCATATTAATTGATTTCGTTGCGAGGTTTTGACCTCTATATGAGACGTTTTTCAAAGACTGCATTCATTTTTTAAAACAACCATAACCTTTATTTTATCAATAAAGGTTTCAAAAGCATTACGTAGATTATTAAATAATGATAATCTAAAATATACTATTTACACACGACCATTACATAATGGTTTACAATAGAAATATATTACATCGACATATGTTTCTTGAATGCAGTTTTTACACAATATCATACAAACATGGACTCCAAATCTTGTCCTTATTTTAGTATGCAACAGCGGAAGCTCTTAGTATTCACCTGAGAATAAACATGCTTTAAACGTCAACAAAAATGTTGGTGAGTTATAGGTTTAACCTATATATATATATATATATATATATATATATATATATATATATATATATATATATATATATATATATATATATATATATATATATATATATATATATATATATATATATATATATATATATCAGATCGTAACAATAGACCACAAGATTTCATATTTCAATACGCATCCCATACATAGAGATAAAAATCATTCATATGGTGAACACCTGGTAACCGACATTAACAAGATGCATATATAAGAATATCCCCATCATTCCGAGACACCCTTCGGATATGATATAAATTTCGAAGTACTAAAGGATCCGGTACTTTGGATGGGGTTTGTTAGGCCCAATAGATCTATCTTTAGGATTCGCGTCAATTAGGGTGTCTGTTCCCTAATTCTTAGATTACCAGACTTAATAAAAAGGGGCATATTCGATTTCGATAATTCAACCATAGAATGTAGTTTCACGTACTTGTGTCTATTTTGTAAATCATTTATAAAACCTGCATGTATTCTCATCCCAAAAATATTAGATTTTAAAAGTGGGACTATAACTCACTTTCACAGATTTTTTACTTCGTCGGGAAGTAAGACTTGGCCGCTGGTCGATTCACGAACCTATAACAAATATGTACATATATATCAAAGTATATTTAAAATATATTTACAACACTTTTAATACATTTTGATGTTTTAAGTTTATTAAGTCAGCTGTCCTCGTTAGTAACCTATAACTAGTTGTCCAACGTTAGATGTACAGAAAAAAATTGATATATATTATCTTGAATCAATCCACGACCCAGTGTATACACGTCTCAGGCTAGATCACAACTTAAAGTATATATATTTTTGGAATCAACATCAACCCTGTATAGCTAACTCCCTCATTACTGCATATAGAGTGTCTATGGTTGTTCCAAATAATATATACACATGGGTCGATATGATATGTCAAAACATTTGCATACGTGTCTATGGTATCCCAAGATTACATAATATATTAGAATACATGTATAATACAATATAAGTTAGCTAGGATATGATTAATATAGATTTATTACCAATTTTCACGTTGCTACAACAAGAAAAATTATCCAAATCTTGTTTTACCCATAACTTCTTCATTTTAAATCCGTTTTGAGTGAATCAATTTGCTATGGTTTCATATTGAACTCTATTTTATGAATCTAAATAGAAAAAGTATAGGTTTATAGTGGGAAATATAAGTTACAAGTCATTTTTGTAAAGGTAGTCATTTCAGTCGAAAGAACGACGTCCAGATGACCATTTTAGAAAACATACTTCCACTTTGAGTTTAACCATGATTTTTGGATATAGTTTCATGTTCATAAGAAAAATCATTTTCCAAGAAGAACAACTTTAAAATAAAAGTTTATCATAGTTTTTAATTAACTAACCCAAAACAGCCCGCGGTGTTACTACGACGGCGTATGTCCGGTTTTACAGTGTTCTTCGTGTTTCCAGATTTTAAATCATTAATTTAGAATATCATAAAGATATAGAACATGTGTTTAGTTGATTTTAAAAGTCAAGTTAGAAGGATTAACTTTTTTTGCGAACAAGTTTAGAATTAACTAAACTATGTTCTAGTGATTACAAGTTTAAACCTTCGAATAAGATAGCTTTATATGTATGAATCGAATGATGTTATGAACATCATTACTACCTCAAGTTTTCTGGATAAAGCTACTGGAAATGAGAAAACTGGATCTAGCTTCAAAGGATCCTTGGATGGCTTGAAAGTTCTTGAAGCAGAATCATGACACGAAAAACAAGTTCAAGTAAGATTTCCACTCGAAATAAGATTGTTATAGTTATAGAAATTGAATCAAAGTTTGAATATGATTATTACCTTGTATTATAAAGATATCTTACTGTAAATAAGAAAGATTTCTTGAGGTTGGATGATCACTCTACAAGATTGGAAGTAAGCTAGCAAACTTGGAAGTATTCTTAATTTTATGAAACTAGAACTTGTAGAATTTGTGAAGAACACTTAGAACTTGAAGATAGAACTTGAGAGAGATCAACTAGATGAAGAAAATTGAAGAATGAAAGTATTTGTAGGTGTTTTTAGTCATTGGTGTTGAAGGTACTATGTATGCCCGAGAGACATATTAAACTAATGTGGCTAAGATGTTATGATCCAAGTCGGGTCATACCCAAATAACAAGCCGTCAACACTTTTATGTATTTATTTTAATGAGTGGATCTTTAAAATAAATACTTGACACTTAGACTTTAGAAATTGGTTTTCTAAAGATAAAATGCTTGAAATAATTATTTGGATAATTATGAGTGCAAGTTTAATTATTTATATGATTAAACTTATATGTGTGTTATAATTTTATAAATTGGTTTATGAAATTATATATAAATGTGCAAGTAACTTTATAAGTGGTTATAAAGATAAAAAAAAAATTATGTGCAAGTATTTAAATAAAACTTGCATGTGCATGTAAACTAGATGTTTAAATAAATGGAGAAAAGCAAAAAAAAAAAAAATGATGAAGGGATGGCGGTTTTGGGACTCCAAGAAAGCCACCCCATGCTTGCTTTTGTGGTTTTTAATACACTCTACCTACATGCATTGAACTTGCACTCTTACACACACACATTTTGAACTAGCATTTTGAACAAGCAAAAATCTCTCCCTTTCTCCCTTTCTTGACCGAATTTTAGGAGGAAGAAGAAGGCTTCTTCATTTGATTTTTGCTAGTTATTTTGGTGTTTAAAATCCTAACCATACATAAGGTGGTGTTGATTATTGGTTGCTTGTGGGTATCACTAACTTGAGGCTTCAAGTAAGAGGCTAGTTCATCAACATCTTCATCTTCATCTTCATCCATTAAGAACCACAACCCTCAAACTTTTGAGGAGGTAAAACTCTAAACCCACTTGTTGTATGTAAGCATATTATTCAAGACTTGATATATTTATGGAATTTGTCTTTTAAAATGGTTAAAATATAACATGATCTATGCATGCTTCCGCTTACTTTATCTTCATGAAATGGGTTTTATGAACTTGTTAAAATGTAGAACATGTTTCTTTAAAAGATTGTCAAATTCCATCAATGGTATCTAGAGCCAAGGTCTTTGAAATATGCTTCTTGTTTATGACTTTAAATCCACTAATCTTACAATCTAGTAACATGCATGAAACTAGAATGTAAAATTTTTTTGGATTTTGGGTGGGTTCTCCATTTGGCCGAATTTTAGGGCTTCCAAAATGGGTTTGGAGCTTCAAGTTTGGCCAAGTTTTGTTATATGTTATGGTTCACAATCAAGCCTTGACCTTGTGTTTGAATGGTTGTATGATGTGGTTGTTTTATTCATTCTTATGGTTTGTAATATTAATCATTCATTTGGTTTGTAATAATTTGTAATTTTATTCATTTGTAATTTATTTTATGTTTGGTATGTAAAATAGATTAGGTTGTAATTTCATTTTCTAGAAAAAATGTATTAGGATATATTTTTTGTAAAGAGAATGAAGAATGAAGATGATGAAGATGAACACAAGTTGGAAGCATTTGGATGCAAGATTAAGTGGGAGATTTTAAATCTCCTACTTTGTCATAACCCTTAGAAGGTGACATTTGTTTTGGCTAAACAAATGTCTACCAAATTGGCTTGATTGTGGACTAGTTTGTTTTGCATGTTTATTGTGTTTGTATGCTTGGTTGATACAAGATTATCACATATTTACAACTTGCAAAATGACATTATAATTGGTTATAATTGAAACATGAAAAGGACACTAATAAATGGTTATTAAGGACATAAATAACAATGCATATAAAATGGTTTATATCAAGTAATTGGCTTACTAATATGACATGAATATTGGTTTTTCATAATATACTATACACCAAATACATGTTGGTGTATGGCAAATGTTTTCTTAAACTAGAATTTATGAAAACTTAAAATCCCTTAACTAAAACAAGGTAAACAAGTTAAACGCCATCCTTTTGTGGGAACACTTGAACATAGTAGGGAACTCATAATGGGATAAAGGTCACCTAACCATTATGAACTAACTAATATGGTTAAGGTAAAATTCGCATGCTTGTGGGATAAAGGTCACCTAACCACTTGTATGTTAATTTTACATGTTTGCACAAGTAGGACGACTTGATTTAGGAATCATGAACTTAGGGTCACCGAAGCATGAGGAACAAATAGGCGTTGATGGGATAAATATGCCATGCAAAAGGATTGCATGATCTCATAACTTAGAAGTTGCAAAAGGATTGCAATTGTCACATAAATGACTACCTAGCTAAATCAAATGACGGGATAAAGGTCACCTAACCGAAATTTGATTTACCGTTGGATTCTAAGATTTAATAAAACAATTAAAAATAAAAGGGTATTGTTTATTAAATTTAAAATTTATACTTAAAAGAACTTTGTTGAATTTTGTAGATGGCCGCCAATAACAACAACAACATGCAAAATGCACCACTTAACCTAAACAACCTATCGTTAAGGTCTCTCCTCGAGAAAGACAAACTCAACCATACGAACTTTATGGATTGGTTCCGTAATCTTAGGATTGTCCTCAAACTAGAGGATAAAGCGTATGTGTTGGAGGACCCTATTCCCGACCAACCGGATGAGGAAGATCTAGAGGGCATGGCTTATTATGACAAGTATTGCGCCGATTCAGTGCAAGTCTCTTGCCTAATGCTTGGGACTATGATACCCGAACTCCAAAAGGATTTCGAACATCATAGTGCATATGACATGATTACGCAATTGAAGGAGATGTTCCTTCAACAAGCACGTGTCGAGCGCTTCGAAACGGTTCGAGCGCTACATGCATGTCGTATGGATGACACCCAATCCGTCTCATCTTATGTCCTCAAAATGAAAAGCCTCATTGATCGCGCTAACCGTCTCAATCTCAACATATCCAATGAGCTAGCCACCGATCTTATCCTAAACTCCTTGTCAAAGAGGTTTGACCAATTTGTAATTAATTACAATATGAATGGGATGGATAAGACCATTGGTGAGCTTCATGGCATGTTAAGGACGGCCGAAACTAGCATGGGTAAAAGGGCTTCACCCGTGCTAATGATAAATGATGGTGGGTCCAAAGGTAACAACACCTCTAAGCCTAAGGCGGCTAAGAGGAAAGGACCCGCCCATCAAGGCAAGGGAAAGGGAAAGATGGCTACCCCAACCAAGAACAAGAATAAAAAGCAAAAGGTTGCGGAAAAGGCAAACCCCAAGGAAGACCCATGCTTCGGTTGCGGTGAGATGGGTCACTGGAAACGAAACTGCCCGGTCTACCTTAAGGAGTTGAAAGAAAAGAGGGATGCGGGGCAATCCTCAGGTAATATATATATGGTATATATAGAGCTTAGTATTACTTCTTCTAATACATAGGTATTAGACACTGGATGTAGAACTCACATTTGCAATTCATTGCAGGGGTTCAAAAGAAGTAGCAAGCAAACGGGAACATCAAGTCTCTACATGGGTAATGGAGCCAAAGTGCAAGTGAAGGCTCAAGGAGACTTTGTGTTAAAGCTTCCAAGTGGTTTGGAACTTATTTTGAAAGATGTTTTGTATGCACCCGATTTATGTCGAAACATTATTTCCGTTTCCCGTTTGAAACAATGTGGTTTTAATCTTAATTTTGTTAATGATGATATCCATGTTTATTTAGATAATGTATTCTATTTCAAGGCTTCGCCTTCAAATGGAATTTATGAATTGGTTCATGATGATGCATTATCTAGTAGCTTAATATACCATACTAGCACTAAGAAACTCAAAAGAAATTTGAGTGATTCCTACTTATAGCATTGTCGCCTTGGTCACATAAACAAGAACCGAATGCATACACTTCAAAAGAATGGACTTTTGAAATCAAATGAAATGGATTCGTTTGATGTATGTGAGTCTTGTTTACAAGGCAAGATGACTAAAGCACCTTTCAAAGGGACCTATGAAAGGGCTAAAGACTTATTGGGATTAATACATTCGGATGTGTGTGAACCCTTTAAGCCCATGACAAGGAATGGTGAAACATACTTTGTTACTTTCATTGATGACTTTAGTCGTTTCGGATATGTCTACTTATTAAGACACAAGGACGAAACGTTTGAAGCATTCAAAGAATATCAAAACGAAGTACAAAATCAACTCAATAAGACAATTAAGGTACTTCGTACCGATAGAGGAGGTGAATACCTAAGCGATGCTTTCCAAGATCATCTTAGGAGTTGTGGAATCATCTCACTTACTCCACCCGGAACACCCCAACTTAATGGAGTTTCCGAAAGGAGGAACCGAACCCTAATGGATATGGTTCGTTCTATGATGGCAAGAAGCTCGTTACCTCTATCATTTTGGGGTTATTGTCTAAGCTCCGCAGCTCGTATTTTAAATATGGCCCCAACCAAGAAAGTGGAACGAACTCCTCATGAGATGTGGTTTGGAAAACCTCCTTCTCTATCATACTTGAAAGTATGGGGATGTGAAGCTTATCCTAAGCGCCATGTTGCTAATAAGTTACATGCTCGATCCACAAAGTGTATTTTCATAGGATATCCCAAGGATGATATGGGATACTATTTCTATGATCCGACCGAGCAAAATGTATTTGTTGCTCGAAAGGCGGAATTCCTTGAAACCAAATTCCTTATGGAAGGTGATGGTGAAAGGAAAATAGATCTTGTAGAGGTTCATGATCAAGCCGATGATACACAAATGGTTGACACTAGCACTCAACATGAGGATGTTGAAAATGATCATGTGGATGATCAAAGTATACAGAGCATTCGTAGATCTAGTAGGATTAGTAATCCTCCTGAGAGATATGGTTTTCTCGTGGATGGTTGCTATACGGTTGATTTGGATGAACCAACAAACTACGAAGATGCTTTATCAAGGATTGATAAAGACAAATGGCAGGAAGCCATGAACGCCGAGATGCAATCCATGTATGAAAACCAAGTTTGGGAACTTGTTGTGCAACCTCCTAGCTCCAAGCTAGTTGATTGCAAATGGCTTTTCAAGAAGAAAACCGACATACATGGAAACTTGGATACATACAAAGCTAGACTTGTAGCAAAAGGTTTCACTCAAACTCAAGGGGTTGACTATGATGAAACTTTCTCGCCTGTAGCAATGCTAAAGTCTATTAGGATATTGTTTGCCATTGCTGCTCATTATGATTACGAAATATGGCAAATGGATGTCAAAACTGCTTTCCTAAATGGATATCTTGAGGAAGATGTCTATATGGTACAGCCCGAAGGTTTTGTAGATCCGAAATATCCTAAAAGGGTATGCAAGTTAAAGAAATCAATCTACGGATTGAAGCAAGCATCTAGAATGTGGAATCATCGTTTTAATGAGGAGGCAAAGAAATTTGGCTTCATTAAAAATGGTGATGAAGCTTGTGTATACAAGAAAGCTAGTGGGAGCTCTATTATGTTCCTTGTGCTATATGTGGAAGATATATTATTATTTGGGAATGATATTACCACAATGCAAGAAGTCAAAACTTGGCTAAAGAGTTGCTTCTCCATTAAGGATCTTGGAGAAGCACAATATATATTGGGGATAGGGATCTATAGGAATAGATCCAAGAGATTGATAGGTTTAAGTCAAAGTACATACATTGATAAAATCTTGAAAAGGTTTAAGATGGAAAACTCTAAGAGAGGTTTGGTACCTATTCAAAGAGGAACCGTTCTCAGTTCATCTCAGTGTCCTACCACGAAAGATGAACAAGAGAGAATGAAGAAAGTCCCATACAGTTTTTCTTTCCTCAATACTTCTAGCACTTTTCTCAAATGTTCTTCGTGCTCTTGATCATTCTCCGAGTAAATAAGTATGTCATCGATGAAAACAATGACAAACTTGTCAAGATATGGCCCACACACTCGGTTCATAAGGTCCATGAACACAGCTGGTGCGTTAGTCAATCCAAACGGCATAACCATAAACTCGTAATGACTATAACGTGTCCTAAAAGCAGTTTTTAGAATATCATCCTCCTTTACTCGCATTTGTTGATATCCAGAACGTAAATCGATCTTCAAATAAACTGACGAGCCTTGTAGTTTATCAAATAAGTCGTCAATTCTCGGCAGTGGATAACGGTTTTTGATGGTAAGTTTGTTCAACTCTCTGTAGTCAATACACAATCTAAATGTACCATCCTTCTTCTTGACAAACAAAACAGGAGCTCCCCATAGTGATGTGCTTGGTCGAATGAAACCACATTCTAATAGTTCTTGTAGTTGGCTTTGCAGTTCTTTCATCTCCCTGGGTGCGAGTCTATAAGGAGCACGAGCTATTGGTGCAGCTCCTGGTACAAGATCTATTTGAAATTCAACAGATCGATGTGGAGGTAGTCCCGGTAATTCTTTCAGAAATATATCGGGAAATTCTTTTGCGACGGGAACATCATTGATGCTCTTTTCTTCAGTTTGTACTTTCTCGACGTGTGCTAGAACAGCATATCAACCTTTTCTTATTAGTTTTTGTGCCTTCAAATTACTAATAAGATGTAGCTTCGTGTTGCCCTTTTCTCCGTACACCATTAAGGGTTCTCCTTCTTCTCGTACAATGCGACTTGCATTTTTATAACATACGATCTCTGCTTTCACCTTCTTCAACCAGTCCATAACAACTATTACATCAAAACTCCGTAACTCTACTGGTATCAAATTAATCTTAAATATTTCGTTACCCAGTTTAATTTCTCGATTCCGGCATATATAATCTGCGGAAATTAATTTACCGTTTGCTAATTCGAGTAAAAATTTACTATCCAACGGCGTCAATAGACAACTTAATTTAGCACAAAAATTTCTACTCATATAGCTTCTATCCGCACCCGAATCAAATAAAACGTATGCAGATTTATTGTCAATAAGAAACGTACCTGTAACAAGCTCCGGGTCTTCCCGTGCCTCTGCCGCATTAATATTGAAAACTCTTCCGCGGCCTTGTCCATTCGTGTTCTCCTAGTTCGGGTAATTTCTAATAATGTGGCCCGGTTTTCTGCATTTATAACAAACTAGATTGGCATAACTTGCTCTGACACTACTTGCTCCGCCATTACTGGTTCCGACATCATTTGTTCCTTTCGTTTTGTTAACCCCTGGTCCGTAGACCTCACACTTCGCCGCGCTATGACCATTTCTTTTACACTTGTTTAAAAATTTGGTGCAGAACCCCAAGTGATACTTTTCATACCTTTGGCATAGCTGCTTCTGATTGTTGTTGTTGTTCCGGTTGTTATTGTTGTTGGGATGATTGTTGTAGTAGTAGTAGTAGTAGTAGTAGTAGTAGTAGTAGTAGTAGTAGTAGTAGTTGTTGTTGTTGTTGTTGTTGTTGTTGTTGTTGTTGTTGTTGTTTGTAACAACCCAAACCAACCCGCGATTAAACCGTGTAAAATTACAAAAAAAAAAATTTGCTGAACTACCACCTGGCGCGGCGCGCCACCAGGGGTGCGCGGCGCGCCAAACCTGTCTGTCTGGAAAGTCTTTAAACGCGAAAATGTTTGACTAGTTCCCGACATATTTAGGCGTAACGCTTTTAACCCCATGTTCTATATATAAAAACTAGCACGTTCTATTAATAAAATTATGTTTACGATGTAGCGACCCCGACAAATCGTCAAGTGACGGCGTCGTCTACGTATGGTCCCATTACATGGTTATAAGTATTTATAACAAAGTTTGACCGAAAATATGTCGCATACATTTCATAAAGGATGTTTCAATGTTTACAAAAGTAATTCCCAAGACAAGTACATAACAAAAGTTATTGTTCATATGAAACACGTGCGACATAGTTTAAAATAGCCAAAAAGACGCTCCACGTATGCAAGTATACTCGACATCCAATGCAAGTATCAAAAAGTATGTGCGGAAGCATGTATCACCTAAGTTCAAGGACCTGAGAAAAACATAGAGAATCTGTCAACGAAAACGTTGGTGAAATCATAGGTTTAAATAAGTAAATGAGTAAAAGCAAGCTGAACCACAAGAGTTGCAATATTGATAAAGTCATAGTACATTCTAAAAGTTAATATTCACGAGCACCCAATTATCAAAGCTTAACATTCCGTCCGTTGAATACCCCATAAATTAGTGCTAGAACAACACTGTTTCCCGAAAATATATTTCATCCGTAGACGGTAGCGAACCGTCAAAGATGAGGGTTGTCAACCCATATGGCCATATAACATAAGTTCTCGCTTACACCATCTGATGTAACTAATGATAATCGGATTGAGGATTTTCATTCTAAACTCGTATGTAGAATGTTTGTTTTCCCGTTCTTGTGTTCACTTAGTTCAAAAGAAACGTTTATGTTTTCTCATCCCAAAAGTAAGTTTAAAAGAGTAAAAGTGGGACTATGATCTCACCTTGTATGCACGAACTAAAAAGTACTTCGACAAGTAACGTGTGCAAAGAACAATGCTAGTCTTGACCTAAACAAATAGGTTGTATCAATAACGATAGTCACGAAGGGTAAAGATGTTAAATTAGTCCTATGGCTCGTTACGACTCGATTATATTAGCATGTGAATCAACTAGTCAAGTTTCATGCAAGATACAAGTAAATAATCATGTTAGAAAGGTTGTATAAGTATTTGGTTAAGTTTGACAAAAAGTCAAACTTGGTCGGGTCAAAGTCAACGGAAAAGTCAACATGGTTGGGTCGGGTCTCGGACAAATTTTCTATGCTAGTTATTCATATATAAGCATGTTAAAACAAGTTGCACGTGAATTTGAGGTCTAGAACATGCCAAACATTTTTCGTCAAAAGACTAAGCGAACAGCCAGTTTTAGGCCATTAGGACGGCGTCCCAGATGACTGGACGGCGTCCTATATTGAAGAGTGGGACGGCGTCCTGAGTACCTAGACGGCATCCAGGTATTAGAAGTGGGACGGCGTCCTGAGTTTCTGGACGGCGTCCTGGTTGGTTTCCAGGCCCTGTTTGCTGCAACTCTAAGTGCACGAACCAACAATCAAACCAACCCAAATTACAAACCGCAAACAATTAGAACATGTATTTTATATCACCGGAAAGGTAATTTGACGAGGAAAACACCTAGACACATTTCATCAAGCAATTCAACACTTACATACCCCAAAACCGCATTTAAAAGTCCATAATCAAAGTTCAAGTTCCAAATATGCATTTCATGATTCGGGCAACCGTTTTACATGTATGATATGCTGTTTCGAAGGTGATCAAACACACATTGTAACAAAACACTTAACAACAATATCTCATAGCATTTGACGCATCAAAAGTTCATGTAAAGCTTATCAAACCCTAATCCAAGTTCACAAAATCACTAATCATGTTCTTGGAGTTTCCTTAATCAACCTATACATCAAAACGAAGCTAATGATACTAGTAACACTTTTAAAACATGCACTTTAACAATCTAACAACATTTGATCATCCAAAATCAAGGATTTAGCAAGTAATTTTCATATTGAACTAGTTACACCAAAAACATCGAATCGAGCATACAAATTACATACACGACATCACAATGAGCCATAGACGCTAATTAACAACTTTATAAGTCAAGAACATGAATTTAAAGAAATCTAGTGTTTTAGAAATGTTACCCAAATGAGGTGAAGTTGGTACCAAAACGAAGAGGAAGTTGCAAGGAGCTCAAATATGTAATTTGTTTTGCAAAATACCCGCTAGATCATAAATGGATGATGAATCTTTGTGTTTGAATGTTGAGAGGATTTGAAAGTAGTAAAAAGAGGAAGAGGATGTGAAATGAATGGATGAAAAGGGGTTGACTCTTTGACCTAGTCAAATGTTTCAACCTTTGGCAAGTTTGGTCCCTCAACTTTAAACCGGGTACGGGAATTACCTAAACGAGATAATTCAACGCATAATAACGGGATGTGTTATAAACATATAACGGAACTTAAATAGTTAAATGGAAAAGTAAACGAAAAAGGCGGGATGTTACATTACCTACACCTTAAAAGAAATTTCGTCCCGAAATTTAGGTAGGCGTAGTAGTCGTTGTTTCTTCCTCGGAATCTGATGTTTCCGGGACCGGGAATAGATGAGGGTGTTTCTTTCGCATTTGATCTTCTCTTTCCCAAGTAAACTCGGGTCCCCTTTTGGCGTTCCAACGGACCTTAACAATCGGGATCCGGCTTTGTTTTAATTCCTTCTCGACGTAGTCCACAATTTCAACCGGTTCCTCCACAAAATGGAGTTTGTCATTAATAGTAAGTTCCTCGAGAGGGACGACGATATCGGGCTCGGCGAGACACTTCTTCAAGTTAGATACATGAAAAGTAGGATGGACGGAGCTTAGTTGAGGCGGAAGGTTTAAACGATTAGCAACGGTTCCAATACGCTCTAAGATTTCGAAAGGACCAACGTACCGCGGATTTAGTTTCCCACGTTTCCCAAAACGGATGACACCTTTCCAAGGTGCGACTTTTAACATGACGCGGTCACCGACTTGAAATTCGAGGTCTTTGCGTCTTTTGTCGGTATAGCATTTTTGACGACTCCGGGCCGTCCGAAGCCTATCTCGGATTTGAAGAATCTTTTCGGTCATTTCGTGAATGAGTTCGGGCCCGGAAATTTGCACGTCACCCACTTCGGCCCAACAAAGAGGAGAGCGACATTTTCGACCATATAACGCTTCAAAAGGTGCGGCCTTAATACTCGCGTGATAACTATTATTGTAAGAGAATTCGGCGAGAGGTAAGTGATTGTCCCAAGCTTTTTCAAAATCAACAATGCAGGCTCGTAACATATCCTCTAAGGTTTGTATTGTACGTTCACTTTGCCCATCGGTTTGGGGATGATATGCGGTGCTCATGTCCAAACGCGTTCCCAACGCTTCTTGTAACGTACGCCAAAATCTAGAAACGAAACGACCATCTCGGTCGGAGATAATCGATAAAGGTACACCGTGTCGGGCTACAATCTCCTTAATGTATAGTCGTGCAAGTTTCTCCATTTTGTCGGTCTCTTTCATGGCGAGAAAGTGCGCGGATTTGGTGAGGCGATCGACAATGACCCAAATAGTATCATAACCGCCCGACGTTTTTGGTAATTTGGTGATAAAATCCATCGTGATCCTTTCCCACTTCCATTGCGGGATCTCGGGTTGTTGAAGTAACCCGGACGGTCTTTGGTGTTCGGCTTTGACTTTAGCGCAAGTCAAACATTTGGCAACGTAAGTAGCGACTTCCTTTTTGATGTTCGGCCACCAATATCGTTCTTTAAGGTCGTGGTACATCTTATTGGCGCCGGGATGAATCGAGTATCGCGATTTGTGGGCTTCGTCTAGGATGAGGTTTCGTAAATCGCCGTATCTAGGCACCCAAATTCTTCCGGCGTAATATCGAAGTCCGTTCTTCTTAACTTCGAATCGAGAGACGAGAATGTTTAAAAGTTCACGCCCGATGTGGTTGTCTTTAAGAGCCTCCTCTTGAGCTACCCGAATTTGGCTATTAAGGTTGGAGTGGATGGTGATGTTTAATGCTCGGACGCGAAGAGGTACCGTTCTTTCCTTTCGACTTAAGGCATCGGCCACTACATTTGCCTTCCCGAGGTGGTAACGAAGCTGGCAATTCTAATCGTTCAAGGTTTCAATCCACCTTCGTTGTCTCATGTTTAGTTGTTTTGATCGAAGATGTGTTGGAGACTTTTGTGATCGGTAAAGATAGTACTTTTGGTACCAAGAAGATGATGTCTCCATAACTTAAGTGCAAAGATGACGGCACCGAGTTCAAGATCATGTGTCGTGTAGTTTCGTTCGTGGACTTTGAGTTGTCGAGAGGCATAAGCAATGACTTTCTTTCGTTGCATTAGTACACACCCATAACCGTTTTTCGAGGCATCACAATATACAACAAAATCATCATTGCCTTCGGGAAGTGACAAGATAGGAGCGGTGGTTAGCTTAGTTTTCAAGATTTGGAAAGCGGTTTCTTGTTCGGATGTCCAAACGAATTTTCGTTCCTTGTGAGTTAACGCGGTTAAAGGACGAGCGATTAGGGAGAAATCCTTGATGAATTTACGATAGTATCCGGCGAGACCCAAGAATTGACGAATTTGAGTAGGAGTAGTAGGAGTCTCCCATTTACTAATGGCTTCGATTTTTGCGGGATCGACTTTAATGCCTTGATCACTTACAACATGACCAAGAAATTGAACTTCCTTTAACCAAAATTCACACTTGGAGAACTTGGCATATAGTTGCTCTTTTCTCAAGAGCTCGAGCACGAGTCGGAGATGTTCTTTGTGTTCCTCTTCGTTTTTAGAATAGATCAAAATATCATCGATGAACACGATAACGAATTTGTCGAGGTAAGGTTTGCACACGCGGTTCATGAGATCCATGAACACCGCCGGTGCGTTAGTGAGACCGAAAGGCATGACAAGGAATTCATAACTACCATAACGAGTCCGGAAAGCGGTTTTAGAGACATCTTCCCCTTTAACCCTTAGTTGATGATAACCCGAACGGAGATCGATTTTTGAGTATACACGAGAACCTTGTAGTTGATCAAAAAGGTCATCAATGCGAGGAAGAGGATATCGGTTCTTAACCGTCAATTTGTTTAGTTCACGATAATCAATGCACATTCGTAGGGATCCATCTTTCTTCTTGACGAACAAAATCGGAGCGCCCCATGGTGAATGGCTAGGTTGAATGAAACCACGGTCAAGTAACTCTTGGATTTGACTTTGTAATTCTTGTAATTCGGATGGAGCGAGTCTATACGGTGCACGCGCTACGGGTGCGGCTCCTGGAATAAGATCGATTTGAAATTCAACCGGTCGATGAGGTGGAAGACCCGGTAATTCGTCGGGAAATACATCGGAAAAGTCACTAACAATTGGCACATCTTCGATACGCTTTTCGTCGGCCTCGACTTTCTTAACGTGAGCAAGAATCGCGAAACAACCCTTGCGAAGTAGCTTTCGAACTTTAAGGCACGAAACGAGATTGAGTTCGGTGCAATTTTTGTCGCCATAGACAATCAATGGTTCACCATTCTCGATAGGAATTCGGATTGCGTGAAGATCGCAAAGAATGTGAGATTTATTTTTGACCATCCAATTCATACCGATTATTGCATCAAAACTCCCTAATTCCATGGGTATCAAGTCAATTTCAAATTCCTTACCCAAAATGTTCAAAGTACACCCCCGGTAATATGTGTCGGCACTTAAGAGTTTTCCGTCGGCCACTTCGATGGAATAAGTAGTATCTAAAGGGTGTGGTGGAGTGCAAAGGGTAGGAGCCAAAGTCTTAGACACAAAACATTTATCGGCACCCGAATCGAATAAGCAAGTAACATAAGAGTTGTTGAGAAGAAACGTACCCGTGACTAGTTCATTGTCATCTCGGGCTTCCTCGGTGTTGATGTTAAAGGCTCGACCTCGGTTGTTGGGGTTGGCTTTCTTTTTCGGGCATTCGTTCTTATAATGGCCCGTTTGGCCACATTCGTAACAAGTGACCATTTTTGGAGGATTGGGCCCCTTTCGAGCAACGGGGGCGGCGCTTGTGCAATTGTTGGCCCTATGACCAACACCTTGGCAACGGTGACAAACTAGTTTGTTACATTCGCCGTGATGATGCTTGTGGCATTTGTTGCAAAAAGGTAAGTTTCCGACATAACCCTTCTTGCCGTCGTTGTTGAAAGGCTTTTTGGTGAAGGTGTTGTTGTAGTAGGTTGATGGAGTGGCTTCCCATTTCCTTTTGTTGCCACCCGACTTGTCCTCGACCTTAGGAGCCGGCACTACGATTTCGTCAACCGTTTCAATTAGTTGGCGAGCCATGTTCATAGCGGCTTGATGAGTAGTGGGTTTGGATGACATCACCCCTTGTTTGATGCTTTTTGGAAGACCGAGCATGTAGAGCTCAATCCTTTGAAATTCGGGGTTAACAAGATTAGGACACATCAAGGATAGTTCGGCGAAGCGTTGATTATAAGCTTTAAGATCGTTTCCGACCGCTTTCAAAGCTCTTAGTTCTTCCTCAAGCTTTCGGGTTTCTTCACGCGGAAAATATTCAACAATCATCTTTTCCTTTAGATCGGCCCAAGAGAGGGCATGAGCTTCATCGGTACCCACCGATTGAACATAGGTGTTCCACCATGTTAGAGCAATTCCGGAGAAAGTGTGGGTGGAGTATTTGACCTTGTCTTGATCCCGACAACCGCTTATGCTAAAGACGGCCTCGGTTTGTTCAAACCAACGAGTAAGCACAACCGGTCCCCCGGTTCCATCATAAGTGTGAGGTTTGCACCCCATGAAAGCTTTGTAGGAGCACCCTTCGCTAGAGTTACCGGCTCCTTGGTTGTTGTTGTTATTATTGTTGTTGTTGGACGAGTGACCGGCCATGGTCGCATCCACGGCGGTGGCTATCATGCGTTGCAAAGCTTGTTCGGGAGTTTCGGGAGGGGCGCGTCGACGAGCCATTGTTCCTTCAAAACAAAAGAATACCGTTGGTTAGTATTCTAAATAATACTAACCGTGATATGGAATAAAGATAGAGAGAAAATTATCCTTGACCCGCCTTAAATTCTTTATGTCATAATGTCGGTATGTTCATATGAGTCACCGTAATATAATTTCCGGGAATTATATTACCCTAATTCATATGTGCATTCGACATTACATCATATAGTTAAGGTGGCGTGTCAATTAAATTATATAACGCAAGATTTAGATAGAATAAGAGTAGATATGAGTAGAAGAGTTAGAGTATAAATGCACAATTTGTCAAGTAATTCCTATGTCAAGTCTATATGCCGGTTGTAGTCTAGACTCACCAATGTACCCTATGACTCGGGGTTGACACCAATGAACTCTAAATCCCTACAACCAAAGCTCTGATACCACTTGTAGCGACCCCGACAAATCGTCAAGTGATGGCGTCGTCTACGTATGGTCCCATTACATGGTTATAAGTATTTATAACAAAGTTTGACCGAAAATATGTCGCATACATTTCATAAAGGATGTTTCAATGTTTATAAAAGTAATTCCCAAGACAAGTACATAACAAAAGTTATTGTTCATATGAAACACGTGCGACATAGTTTAAAATAGCCAAAAAGACGCTCCACGTATGCAAGTATACTCGACATCCAATGCAAGTATCAAAAAGTATGTGCGGAAGCATGTATCACCTAAGTTCAAGGACCTGAGAAAAACATAGAGAATCTGTCAACGAAAACGTTGGTGAAATCATAGGTTTAAATAAGTAAATGAGTAAAAGCAAGCTGAACCACAAGAGTTGCAATATTGATAAAGTCATAGTACATTCTAAAAGTTAATATTCACGAGCACCCAATTATCAAAGCTTAACATTCCGTCCGTTGAATACCCCATATATTAGTGCTAGAACAACACTGTTTCCCGAAAATATATTTCATCCGTAGACGGTAGCGAACCGTCAAAGATGAGGGTTGTCAACCCATATGGCCATATAACATAAGTTCTCGCTTACACCATCTGATGTAACTAATGATAATCGGATTGAGGATTTTCGTTCTAAACTCGTATGTAGAATGTTTGTTTTCCCGTTCTTGTGTTCACTTAGTTCAAAAGAAACGTTTATGTTTTCTCATCCCAAAAGTAAGTTTAAAAGAGTAAAAGTGGGACTATGATCTCACGTTGTATGCATGAACCAAAAAGTACTTCGACAAGTAACGTGTGCAAAGAACAATGCTAGTCTTGACCTAAACAAATAGGTTGTATCAATAACGATAGTCACGAAGGGTAAAGATGTTCAATTAGTCCTATGGCTCATTACGACTCGATTATATTAGCATGTGAATCAACTAGTCAAGTTTCATGCAAGATACAAGTAAATAATCATGTTAGAAAGGTTGTATAAGTATTTGGTTAAGTTTGACAAAAAGTCAAACTTGGTCGGGTCAAAGTCAACGGAAAAGTCAACATGGTCGGGTCGGGTCTCGGACAAATTTTCTATGCTAGTTATTCATATATAAGCATGTTAAAACAAGTTGCACGTGAATTTGAGGTCTAGAACATGCCAAACATTTTTCGTCAAAAGACTAAGCGAACAGCCAGTTTTAGGCCATTAGGACGGCGTCCCAGATGACTGGACGGCGTCCTATATTGAAGAGTGGGACGGCGTCCTGAGTACCTAGACGGCGTCCAGGTATTAGAAGTGGGACGGCGTCCTGAGTTTCTGGACGGCGTCCTGGTTGGTTTCCAGGCCCTGTTTGCTGCAACTCTAAGTGCACGAACCAACAATCAAACCAACCCAAATTACAAACCGCAAACAATTAGAACATGTATTTTATATCACCGGAAAGGTAATTTGACGAGGAAAACACCTAGACACATTTCATCAAGCAATTCAACACTTACACACCCCAAAACCGCATTTAAACGTCCATAATCAAAGTTCAAGTTCCAAATATGCATTTCATGATTCGGGCAACCGTTTTACATGTATGATATGCCGTTTCGAAGGTGATCAAACACACATTGTAATAAAACACTTAAAAACAATATCTCATAGCATTTGACGCATCAAAAGTTCATGTAAAGCTTATCAAACCCTAATCCAAGTTCACAAAATCACTAATCATGTTCTTGGAGTTTCCTTAATCAACCTATACATCAAAACGAAGCTAATGATACTAGTAACACTTTTAAAACATGCACTTTAACAATCTAACAACATTTGATCATCCAAAATCAAGGATTTAGCAAGTAATTTTCATATTGAATTAGTTACACCAAAAACATCGAATCGAGCATACAAATTACATACACGACATCACAATGAGCCATAGACGCTAATTAACAACTTTATAAGTCAAGAACATGAATTTAAAGAAATCTAGTGTTTTAGAAATGTTACCCAAATGAGGTGAAGTTGGTACCAAAACGAAGAGGAAGTTGCAAGGAGCTCAAATATGTAATTTGTTTTGCAAAATACCCGCTAGATCATAAATGGATGATGAATCTTTGTGTTTGAATGTTGAGAGGATTTGAAAGTAGTAAAAAGAGGAAGAGGAGGTGAAATGAATGGATGAAAAGGGGTTGACTCTTTGACCTAGTCAAATGTTTCAACCTTTGGCAAGTTTGGTCCCTCAACTTTAAACCGGGTGCGGGAATTACCTAAACGAGATAATTCAACGCATAATAACGGGATGTGTTATAAACATATAACGGAACTTAAATAGTTAAACGGAAAAGTAAACGGAAAAGGCGGGATGTTACATATGAAGCGGGGCCCACATCGACCCAAATTACCCTTTAAGTATCAAAATACAATTTTCGACCATAAGACTTTTAATACAAAACAAAGCCGAGCATGGCGATTGGGGATACGCTACCCAATCCTAATAAATCCAAAAGCAAGCCTTCTACGCAAACTATGCAAGTCCTCTAATCCTCGCGCTTACCCGAGCCACCATCCGCATGCAATCTATAAAAAGAGTCAACAACGAGAGGGTAAGCTAACGCTTAGTGAATGATAATATACTACATACATATATATGTATAAAATGGACACGCCACAAAATAACAAATACCGCATACCGAGACATCCATATATAAGGCACTACACTAAGCATACCGTACGATCTCTAAGCAACGAGCTAAAGATACAACAACAATATAAGTTCACCAACGACGATGTGAACAACGCCAAATAGCTACACCCGGAGGGTTAGCTACAACATAACAATACATTAATATATAACAGTATAAATGAACAAGGTTAACACCTTAACCCAATACTGAGAACCAAATACCACAATGAAGATTGGCCGAACTACACGAGCCTTAGTAATCCGAAACCACACGAGATTACTATCTTCACAACATCGAGGTTGGCCGAACTACACGAGCCTTAGTAATCCGAAACCACACGAGATTACTACCTCAATAAGATGACCGAACTACACGAGTCACCATGAATCCGAACTACACGAGATTCATTTCCACAATACAATAAGATGACCGAAACCACACGCGTCATCGTGAATCCGAATACACACGCGATTCACTTCTCAATATTATACCCTTCGCCATTGGGGTTATATCAACCACATCATAACCACGTGTGATAATGTACACGCGAACGCGTACTTCGCCAAAGATGGTCAACCAAAACGCACAACCGTGCTAATTGGACTCATACAAAAGTCCATCAAATCCATCTATATGTGAAGTGAGCTCTATAGCCGAGAATCACTTCACCCGACCCGCACCCATCCTACACATACATATGCACATAGGATATTATCACTCACCTTGAAGTCTTAAAGAATGCTTCCAAGTAATCCGCAACTCGCCAATGGAAAGTACCTATTCCATTATCACAATTACAACAATACACTTAGAGTGGATTTACAAATCAACCCAATTCGTCACTTAGTGCAATTTCGACCCAAATGCACTTCCAAGCACAAACCGTGCCCAAAACTAACCAATAATCACTAACACAAGTGAGAATGGTCCTAATACGCCAATTAAACCCGAACTCAAGTGTTAAACACGTGTCATACCCATTTTGACACTTAAACCCTAATTTTGACCCATAAGGTCAAAATCTCACCATTTACAAGTTTTGACACCAAAACACATTTAACTTGGTTTTATACTTCAACTTAATCCATTTCAAGTTTATAAACCTCATTAAATCGCCAAATGGGTCATAATCACCAACAAACCCTAATTTGACCCAAAGTCACAATTAGTCAACCAAATAACCTTAAATGGGTTTCTATACTTCCATAATCACTAACTTAAGTGATTAAACTTAATTTCAAGTCCTAAACATGGCCAATTAGTTCACCAACCCAAAATCCACCAACAATTAACAATAAACCCAATTACTAGCATCACTAAACCCATTTCATCATCTAAAAGGGTTTTTCATCAAACTAACTCAAACCCTAACTTGAATATCAAATCAAATAGATGAAATTCGGAGTTTGAGCTTACTAATACTATCACCGCGTAGCCAAGAACGAGAGGAAGAACTTTAGAACCCGAGCTTTTGATCCAAACGGCCTCCTTCTTCTCCAAAACCCCAAATCTCTCTCTAGAATCTCTCTCTCTCTAGATTGTTGGGAGTGATGAATGGATGTGAAAATGATCCAAAACTGATCCAAACCAGCTAATATGGCTCACAAATCCGGCTCCAAGTGAAATTACCCAAATACCCTTCATTTAAACCAATTAAAACAAAGGATTCTGTCAGCGCCAAATGGCGCGGCGCGCCCCAAACCCGCGCGGCGCGCGATCCTACTGAAACAGTTTCTTTTGCATTTTAATTTATATACAATAAAACCCACACCCTTGAACACCATAATAAACAAGTAAGTAAGATAATTATTCGGGTCTTACAACTCTTCCCCACTTAAACTCGATCACGTCCTCGTGATCCTCGTCACTTAACCAAACGGACCACACTCCACGGTCCTCAAACATACGTCCCAATCCGACTTTCCTAGGCAACTCTTCCCAATGAATCACCTCTATCAACCAAAATCGTCACACGCGATTTAACAAATCACAATCCGAGCAATAAAACCATGCTCAATCCCTCACATCGGGAAACTCAACCAATCTCGAACCGAGATATCAACCCTCTAGCGTAACATTACCAAGTACAATGCTAAAAGCAACCAAGTTTAAATCCTAAAGTCAACAATCCGAAACGATAAAGACCGAACCAAACGAACCCTTTCGGATTACACCAATCACTAAACATCCTTTGTAGTGCGCCGTACGACCAATACGCAACCACCGTAACATCATAATCCAACGGCTAGAACTGATAGCGCCCAAAACGACTATGGAGACGCAAAACCCAAGGTGTACGAAATCAACCATCGTCACACCCGTAACAAACATGTGAGCGAAACACGGCTATCGCCTCACTAATCCCACAACATGGTCCTCACGACCCCACCATCGACGTATAAAACGACCGATAGTTCCCGCAACATGGTCCTTACGACCCTACCATTGGTGTATCAAACAACCAATAGATCACACGACACGAAGGCTGGCCGAAAACACATTCGCCCTAGTGAATCCGAACTACACGCGACTCACTACCTTCACCACAACAACAATCGGGAATGGCCGAACTACACGCGCCATAGTGAATCCGAACTACACGAGAGTCACTATCCCGGAGGAATGATCGAACTACACGAGTCAATTGTGAATCCGAACTACACGAGATTCACTCCTCAATACAATGACTGAAACCACACGAGTCATTCGTGAATCCGAACTACACGAGATTCACTTCCACAACATCGAGGTTGGCCGAACTACACGAGCCTTAGTAATCCGAAACCACACGAGATTACTACCTCAATAAGATGACCGAACTACACGAGTCACCATGAATCTGAACTACACGAGATTCTTTCCAATAAGATGACCGAACTACACGCGTCATCGTGAATCCGAAAACACACGCGATCCACAATCTCAACACAGGAATGGTACTCGCATTTCCCACCGGTACTCGCATTTCCCGATAGTGTTACACCATACCGACATAACACTACTCCCTTGATGAAGTCAGCGGACCCCGAAGGTCATGCTCCACCAATCACAACACCGGATGAAGTCAGCGGACCCGAAGATCATGCTTCACCGATATAACACCACGCTCACGATGAAGTCAGCGGACCCCGAAAGTCATGCTCCACCAATCACGTATTCCCATGATGAAGTCAGCGGACCCTAAAGATCATGCTTCATCAAACAACCATACCATAATCGAGCAAGAACCACCTATACCAAACATAGGTACCAAACAATAATTCTCCACAAGAGAAACCGACACACACCTCCCTTAACCGGAGGATTTCACCTTGCTCGCCAAACACGTCCATTATCTCTCTACGAGATTTACCACGTTACCACCTCGGTGATGATTCAAATCCAAACCATAAGTACAATTTATCCGAAATTGTACTCTACCACAAATCGACCCAACCAGGTCTCGACAACATTTTCCGGATCTATCAATAGCATCATCCGAAATCTCACACTAAAACTTCCTCGTGCGGGAGTGTAACTCCCCCACTTAGAACCACGTTCCATATCCACAACTCGTACAACCGCACAATGCTACCACAGGTAGACTTTACCAACAATTGGGCTGACACGACCCATTACCACATCTTGCTCCAACCTTGAGCCCACGAAGGATTTTAACCAACCCTTAAACACTTTGTACGAAAAGTGTACCGCAACACAATCGGAGTCGAACACCACGCTAGTAGGTATAAAAGAGGCACCTAATGTCGCGCCATAAAGACTCCATTACCAACACACATCGAGATTTAAAACACTCGATCTCAAGGGTTCCAACCAACCGACGAACCTCATGATTCGTTACTTCAACATCAAAGCGAACACGCGCTTAACAACCAAACACCAAAACCATTTCCGTGGCTTGGTAGAAACGTTTCCCAAATACTAAGGAATGCTTGGTTACGCCAAGTCTTACGGCCTTCGGCCGTCAAACAAACATTAACATAGGGTACTCCCATTAGGAACGTCACCCATAGCATAACATGCACAACAAAGGCATGCAACTCAAACTCAAACGGCATTTTATAAATAATCAAAAGACATATTTATCAAAATTAAACGTACCTTAACGTCTCCTGGCCGTACCCGTCCCCGCTAACTTGGGACATTCCAACTTACAATGTCCTTCTTTTTGGCAATTGAAGCACACCATACCATCACCCTTTGGTACCGAACATTCCCAAGACTTGTGACCCCTCACGCCACAATTGTAACATCTAGCCACACTAGAATCCGACATACCCGTTCGCGTACCACCCGTGCTCACACTCGGACCCTTAGCCCTCTTACTCGGAGCACCATAAGAAACGACCCTTCGCTCACTTGAAGGTTCACCCTTTTTCGATCGTGAATACGACTCGAAACCTCTAGCCAAGTCGAATAATTCCGAAAACGATTTCGCTTGACCCCCGCTAATTTTACTTTTCAAGTCATCATTCAAGGTCCGATAGAAATCTCCCATCAACAAACGATCATTCCCCAAATACTCCGGACAAAAACGAGCCTTCGCCATAAAGGTTGTCTTGAGAGTACCCAAATCCATAGATCCTTGTCGCAAATTTCGCAACTCATTACGCAATTCCCACAAATCGGCCGAAGTCCAGAACTCCTCGAAGAATTCCTCCTTAAAGTCGTCCCACGATAAAGCCATAAACGTCTCGCCACCGACAAGATCAATCTTACCATCCAACCAATCCCTTGCCCTACCCCGCATCAAACTCGTAGCGAGTCTCGTCTTTCTCTCGGGAGGGCAATCAATAGTACGGAAACACCCTTCGACGTCCGAAATCCAAGTTGTGCTTACCAAAGGATCCGGCTTTCCGTCATACATCGGGGGTTTAGTCCTCATGAAGCTCTTAAGATAACGCTCCATTTCACCACTACTTTGAAGTTCGGAATACCTCCTTTCCATTCTTTCTTCTAACGTACCCATTTGCTCCGCAACGGCGGCCGCACCCCTAGTGTTAAACTCCGCGTCATTCGCCTCGGTCTCGTTTCGCGTCGTCATTCTAAAGAATGCAAAACGATTAGTCCACGAACGTGTAAAACCGTACGCACGACACAGCCCCATCTTGCTAAACACTCATCGTACATCACTTGTTAGACACGATTTGCACCCGTAATAAGGTTTACAAGTTCTTATTACGCACACATGCCGCATCGACTCGTTAGTACAACGACCGTCTCGCTCGATGATATACACAAACACAACCAAAATTCTACGCGGTACAAACACACGCGAGAATTATTATCACAACACAACAACATATTAATAATATCCGCATTACTAATATAAACGTTAGTCAACCTATAGCCAAGGCACTAACCAAACCCATTCCGACCCGTAATCCTACAAGTCCCGCAACAATTTAAGCACACACAAGTCTAAGTCTAGGCACCTATCTCAAGTCACCTAAATCCCTTAGACCATGCTCTGATACCACTTGTAACAACCCAAACCAACCCGCGATTAAACCGTGTAAAATTACAAAAAAAAAAAAATTGCTGAACTGCCACCTGGCGCGGCGCGCCAAACCTGTCTGTCCGGAAAGTCTTTAAACGCGAAAATGTTTGACTAGTTCCCGACATATTTAGGCATAACGCTTTTAACCCCATGTTCTATATATAAAAACTAGCACGTTCTATTCATAAAATTATGTTTACGAAGCGGAGCCCACATCGACCCAAATTACCCTTTAAGTATCAAAATACAATTTTTGACCATAAGACTTTTAATACAAAACAAAGCCGAGCATGGCGATTCGGGATACGCTACCCAATCCTAATAAATCCAAAAGCAAGCCTTCTACGCAAACTATGCACGTCCTCTAATCCTCGCGCTTACCCGAGCCACCATCCGCATGCAATCTATAAAAAGTGTCAACAACGAGAGGGTAAGCTAACGCTTAGTGAATGATAATATACTACATACATATATATGTATAAAATGGACACGCCACAAAATAACAAATACCGCATACCGAGGCATCCATATATAAGGCACTACACTAAGCATACCGTACGATCTCTAAGCAACGAGCTAAAGATACAACAACAATATAAGTTCACCAACGACGATGTGAACAACGCCAAATAGCTACACCCGGAGGGTTAGCTACAACACAACAATACATTAATATATAACAATATAAACGAACAAGGTTAACACCTTAACCCAATACCGAGAACCAAATACCATAATGAAGATTGGCCGAACTACACGAGCCTTAGTAATCCGAAACCACACGAGATTACTATCTTCACAACATCGAGGTTGGCCGAACTACACGAACCTTAGTAATCCGAAACCACACGAGATTACTACCTCAATAAGATGACCGAACTACATGAGTCACCATGAATCCGAACTACACGAGATTCATTTCCACAATACAATAAGATGACCGAAACCATACGCGTCATCGTGAATCCGAATACACACGCGATTCACTTCTCAATATTATACCCTTCGCCATTGGGGTTATATCAACCACATCACAACCACGTGTGATAATGTACACGCGAACGCGTACTTCGCCAAAGATGGTCAACCAAAATGCACAACCGTGCCAATTGGACTCATACAAAATTCCATCAAATCCATCTATATGTGAAGTGAGCTCTATAGCCGAGAATCACTTCACCCGACCCGCACCCATCCTACACATACATATGCACATAGGATATTATCACTCACCTTGAAGTCTTGAAGAATGCTTCCAAGTAATCCGCAACTCGCCAATGGAAAGTACCTATTCCATTATCACAATTACAACAATACACTTAGAGTGGATTTACAAATCAACCCAATTCGTCACTTAGTGCAATTTCGACCCAAATGCACTTCCAAGCACAAACCGTGCCCAAAACTAACCAATAATCACTAACACAAGTGAGAATGGTCCTAATACGCCAATTAAACCCGAACTCAAGTGTTAAACACGTGTCATACCCATTTTGACACTTAAACCCTAATTTTGACCCATAAGGTCAAAATCTCACCATTTACAAGTTTTGACACCAAAACACATTTAACTTGGTTTTATACTTCAACTTAATCCATTTCAAGTTTATAAACCTCATTAAATCGCCAAATGGGTCATAATCACCACCAAACCCTAATTTGACCCAAAGTCACAATTAGTCAACCAAATAACCTTAAATGGGTTTCTATACTTCCATAATCACTAACTTAAGTGATTAAACTCAATTTCAAGTCCTAAACATGGCCAATTAGTTCACCAACCCAAAATCCACCAACAATTAACAATAAACCCAATTACTAGCATCACTAAACCCATTTCATCATCTAAAAGGGTTTTTCATCAAACTAACTCAAACCCTAACTTGAATATCAAATCAAATAGATGAAATTCGGAGTTTGAGCTTACCAATACTATCACCGCGTAGCCAAGAACGAGAGGAACAACTTTAGAACCCGAGCTTTTGATCCAAACGGCCTCCTTCTTATCCAAAACCCCAAATCTCTCTCTAGAATCTATCTCTCTCTCTCTAGATAGTTGGGAGTGATGAATGGATGTGAAAATGATCCAAAACTGATCCAAACCAGCTAATATGGCTCACAAATCCGGCCCCAAGTGAAATTACCCAAATACCCTTCATTTAAACCAATTAAAACAAAGGATTCTGTCAGCGTCAAATGGCGCGGCTCGCCCCAAACCCGCGCGGCGCGCGATCCTACTGAAACAGTTTTTTTTGCATTTTAATTTATATACAATAAAACCCACACCCTTGAACACCATAATAAACAAGTAAGTAAGATAATTATTCGGGTCTTACATTGTTGTTGTTGTTGTTGTTGTTATTGTTGTTGTTATTGTTGGGCCGTTTGTTGTAGTTGCGATTGATGTTGCGATTGTTGGGATAGTTGTTGCGATTATTGTTGTAATTGCTGTTGTCGTTGTATTGGTGATTCTTATCACCGTTTTCCTCCCACTTTCTTTTGACTAACTTCACATTGGCCTCTTCAGCCGTCTGTTCTTTAATTCTTTCCTCAATCTAGTTCACTAGTTTGTGAGCCATTCTACATGCCTGTTGTATGGAGGCGGGCTCGTGTGAACTTATATCTTCTTGGATTCTCTCCGGTAATCCTTTCACAAACGCGTCGATCTTCTCTTCCTCATCTTCGAACGCTCTCGGACACAATAGGCACAATTCTGTGAATCGTCTTTCGTACGTGGTAATATCAAATCCTTGGGTTTGTAACCCTCTAAGTTCTATCTTGAGCTTATTGACCTCGGTTCTGGGACGGTACTTCTCGTTCATCAAGTGCTTGAATGCTGACCACGGTAGTGCGTAAGCATCATCTTGTCCCACTTGCTCTAGATAGGTATTCCACCATGTTAACGCAGTACCTATGAAGGTATGCGTAGTGTACTTCACTTTGTCCTCTTCAGTACACTTACTTATGGCAAACACCAATTCGACCTTCTCGGTCCACCTATTCAATCCGATCGGTCCTTCGGTTCCATCAAATTCCAAAGGTTTGCAGGCAGTGAATTCTTTGTAGGTGCATCCTACACGATTTCTTGCCCCGTTAGCTGCATTGCAAGATTCGGACTTATTGTTGGTATGTAGCGCAGCCTGTACTGCGGCTATGTTTGCAGCAAGAAAGGTACGAAATTCCTCTTCGCTCATATTCATGGTTTGTCGAGTAGTCGGTGCCATTTCCTTCAAATAGTCAAATGAAACAAGTTAATCATACAGAATATTAAGAGTAGTCAATAGTATCTCGTAGCATAATATGAACTCATTTATAAAAGCTTTTTTTTCATATTAGCGTTTTATAAGTTTAAATTCGGGTAGTACCTACCCGTTAAGTTCATACTTAGTAGCTAATATACAATTCAACTACTACAATTCTATATGAAAAACTGATTATAATAATATTTCGCGTTCAAACTTTTTCACAATATTTTACAAACTTACAATACCGCTTATTTTACATATAACATGAAATATAGCACCCAATAACTTTGATACAAGATAGTTGTAAAGATAATTCTAGCTAGTACACAAGTCGTTCAGCAAAGGCAATAAAGACACGTAATTCATACGTCCAGAAACAAGTCATGCATTCTGGTTTTACTAGGACTACTTCCCATCCTTGGTCTTGTGGAACATAACCGTTATGGCCGTTGATAAGACAGCCTGTTGTAACATTGTCAAAGGGACGAGGGTTACGTAATGTCCAACAGTCCCGTAACAATCTAAAAACCTTATTTCTCACCCCAACTACTGAGTCCGTCACTTGTGGGAACGTTTTGTTTAATAGTTGTAGCCCGATGTTCTTGTTCTCACTTTGGTGAGAAGCGAACATTACTAACCCGTAAGCATAACATGCTTCTTTATGTTGCATGTTAGCCGCTTTTTCGAAATCACGAAGTCCTATATTCGGATATATTGAGTCAAAATAATTTCTTAACCCGTTGCGTAAAATAGCATTTGGGTTCCCCGCAATATATGCGTCAAAGTAAACACATCGTAACTTATGGATTTCCCAATGTGATATCCCCCATCTTTCGAACGAAAGCCTTTTATAAACCAAGGCATTCTTGAAACGTTCTTCGAATGTCTTACAAACTGATCTTGCCTTAAGTAGTTGAGCCGAGGAATTCTGACCGACTCTAGACAAGATTTCATCAATCATGTCTCCGGGTAGGTCTCTTAAAATATTGGGTTGTCTATCCATTTTGTGTTTTTATACTGTAAAATAGACAAGAGTTAGATTCATAAAAAAAATACTTATTAATACAAGCAATTTTTACGTATATCATAAAGCATAAGCACACTATATTACATATATTACACCACACGAATACAACTATCTTATTCCGACTCGCTCATTTCTTCTTCTTCGGTTTTGGTTCGTTTTGCCATGTTTCTAGGGATATATGATGTTCCCCTAATACGAGCCGTCGTTTTCTACATTGGTTTAGAAAAACCTGGTGGTTTAGAGGTTCCCGGGTGTTGAAGATACATATAAAGTTCATCGGGTTTGGAATCAAATTTCTCTATTTTTATGCCCTTTCCCTTATTGTTCTCTTTTGCCTTATTAAATTGTGTTGGGGTAATTCCTATAACATCGTCGAAATCCTTGTCGGGATCCGATTCATCGGAGATTTGGTAATCCTCCCAATACTTTGCTTCCTTGGCGGAAACACCATTGACCATAATTAACTTTGGTCGGTTGGTTGAGGATTTTCTTCTACTTAACCGTTTTATTATTTCCCCTTCCGGTTCTATTTCTTCTTCAGGTTGCAATTCTTCTTCCGGTTCCGATTCTTCTTCCGGTTCCGACTCTTCTTCCGGTTCCTCTTCGGGAACTTGTGAATCAGTCCACGAATCATTCCAATTTACATTTGACTCTTCATTATTATTAGGTGAGTCAATGGGACTTGTTCTAGCGGTATGCATCTATCACATAATATCAAACACGTTAAGAGACTAATATATCACATAATATTCACATGTTAAAAAAATATAGTTTCCAACAAAATTTTTTAAGCAATCATTTTTCAAGTAAACACGGTCGAAGTCCAGACTCACTAATGCATCCTAACAAACTCGATAAGACACACTAATGCAAAATTCTGGTTCGCTAAGACCAACGCTCGGATACCAACTGAAATGTCCCGTTCATATTGATTATAAACGTTCCATATTAATTGATTTCGTTGCGAGGTTTTGACCTCTATATGAGACGTTTTTCAAAGACTGCATTCATTTTTTAAAACAACCATAACCTTTATTTTATCAATAAAGGTTTCAAAAGCATTACGTAGATTATCAAATAATGATAATCTAAAATATACTGTTTACACACGACCATTACATAATGGTTTACAATAGAAATATATTACATCAACATATGTTTCTTGAATGCAGTTTTTACACAATATCATACAAACATGGACTCCAAATCTTGTCCTTATTTTAGTATGCAACAGCGGAAGCTCTTAATATTCACCTGAGAATAAACATGCTTTAAACGTCAACAAAAATGTTGGTGAGTTATAGGTTTAACCTATATATATATATATATATATATATATATATATATATATATATATATATATATATATATATATATATATATATATATATATATATATATATCAAATCGTAATAATAGCCCACAAGATTTCATATTTCAATACGCATCCCATACATAGAGATAAAAATCATTCATATGGTGAACACCTGGTAACCGACATTAACAAGATGCATATATAAGAATATCCCCATCATTCCGGGACACCCTTCGAATATGAGATAAATTTCGAAGTACTAAAGCATCCGGTACTTTGAAAGGGGTTTGTTAGGCCCAATAGATCTATCTTTAGGATTCGCGTCAATTAGGGTGTCTGTTCCCTAATTCTTAGATTACCAGACATAATAAAAAGGGGCAAATTCGATTTCGATAATTCAACCATATAATGTAGTTTCACGTACTTGTGTCTATTTTATAAATCATTTATAAAACCTGCATGTATTCTCATCCCAAAAATATTAGATTTTAAAAGTGGGACTATAACTCACTTTCACAGATTTTTACTTCGTCGGGAAGTAAGACTTGGCCACTGGTCGATTCACGAACCTATAACAAATATGTACATATATATCAAAGTATATTCAAAATATATTTACAACACTGTTAATACATTTTGATGTTTTAAGTTTATTAAGTCAGCTGTCCTCGTTAGTAACCTACAACTAGTTGTCCAACGTTAGATGTACAGAAAAAAAAATTGATATATATTATCTTGAATCAATCCACGACCCAGTGTATACACGTCTCAGGATAGATCACAACTCAAAGTATATATATTTTTGGAATCAACCTCAACCCTGTATAGCTAACTCCCTCATTACTGCATATAGAGTGTCTATGGTTGTTCCAAATAATATATACACATGGGTCGATATGATATGTCAAAACATTTGCATACGTGTCTATGGTATCCCAAGATTACATAATATATTAGAATACATGTATAATACAATATAAGTTAGCTAGGATATGATTAATATAGATTTGTTACCAATTTTCACGTTGCTACAACAAGAAAAATTATCCAATCTTGTTTTACCCATAACTTCTTCATTTTAAATCCGTTTTGAGTGAATCAAATTGCTATGGTTTAATATTGAACTCTATTTTATGAATCTAAACAGAAAAAGTATAGATTTATAGTCGGAAGTATAAGTTACAAGTCGTTTTTGTAAAGGTAGTCATTTCAGTCGAAAGAACGATGTCTAGATGACCATTTTAGAAAACATACTTCCACTTTGAGTTTAACCATGATTTTTGGATATAGTTTCATGTTCATAAGAAAAATCATTTTCCCAGAAGAACAACTTTTAAATCAAAGTTTATCATAGTTTTTAATTAACTAACCCAAAACAGCCCTCGGTGTTACTACGACGGCGTATGTCCGGTTTTACAGTGTTCTTCGTGTTTCCAGGTTTTAAATCATTAAGTTAGCATATCATATAGATATAGAACATGTGTTTAGTTGATTTTAAAAGTCAAGTTAGAAGGATTAACTTTTGTTTGCGAACAAGTTTAGAATTAACTAAACTATGTTCTAGTGATTACAGGTTTAAACCTTCGAATAAGATAGTTTTATATGTATGAATCGAATGATGTTATGAACATCATTACTACCTCTAGTTTTCTGGATAAAGCTATTGGAAATGAGAAAAATGGATCTAGCTTCAAAGGATCCTTGGATGACTTGAAAGTTTCTGAAGCAGAATCATGACACGAAAAACAAGTTCAAGTAAGATTTCCACTCGAAATAAGATTGTTATAGTTATAGAAATTGAATCAAAATTTGAATATGAGTATTACCTTGTATTAGAAAGATATCTTACTGTAAATAAGAAAGATTTCTTGAGGTTGGATGATCACTCTACAAGATTGGAAGTAAGCTAGCAAACTTGGAAGTATTCTTGATTTTATGAAACTAGAACTTGTAGAATTTATGAAGAACACTTAGAACTTGAAGATAGAACTTGAGAGAGATCAATTAGATGAAGAAAATTGAAGAATGAATGTGTTTGTTGGTGTTTTTGGTCGTTGGTGTATGGATTAGATATAAAGAATATGTAATTTTGTTTTCATGTAAATAAGTCATGAATGATTACTCATATTTTTATAATATCATGAGATATTTCATGCTAGTTGCCAAATGATGGTTTCCACATGTTTTAGGTGACTCACATGGGCTGCTAAGAGCTAATCATTGGAGTGTATATACCAATAGTACATACATCTAAAAGCTGTGTATTGTACGAGTATGAATACGGGTGTATACGAGTAGAATTGTTGATGAAACTGAACGAGGATGTAATTGTAAGCATTTTTGTTAAGTAGAAGTATTTTGATAAGTGTCTTGAAGTCTTTCAAAAGTGTATGAATACATATTAAAACACTACATGTATATACATTTTAACTGAGTCGTTAAGTCATCGTTAGTCATTACATGTAAATGTTGATTTGAAACCTTTAAGTTAACGATCTTGTTAAATGTTGTTAACCCATTGTTTATTAAATCAAATGAGATGTTAAATTATTACATTATCATGATATAATTATGTATTAATATATCTTAATATGATATATATACATTAAATGTCGTTACAACGATAATCGTTACATATATGTCTCGTTTCAAAATCATTAAGTTAGTAGTCTTGTTTTTACATATGTAGTTAATTGTTAATATACTTAATGATATGTTTAATTATCATAATATCATGTTAACTATATATATATCCATATATATTTCATCATATAGTTTTTACAAGTTTTAACGTTAATGAATCACCGGTCAACTTGGATGGTCAAATGTCTATATGAAACCTATTTCAATTAATCAAGTCTTAACAAGTTTGATTGCTTAACATGTTGGAAACACTTAATCATGTAAATAACAATTTCATTTAATATATATAAACATGGAAAAGTTCGGGTCACTACAACCTGCATGTTCTGTTTCTGATAATTCTATCTGTGAAGATCTAGCACATGAACTTATTATCTTGTTTAAGTCAGTATCACTAAGTCAAACGGCTTCTGATGTTAAGGTAGAACATAAAGAGGAAAAGCCTACAAAATTAGATTTGTTTCATCTAGTTGACATGCTTGAAAAAGAGAACATAGAATTGCAACTTAGATGCAAACACCTGAAACAAATGCTTGAATTGAGTGAACAATTGCCTAAACTTCCTAAGAAAGAATGTACTTATGATTTTAAGGAAGGTGAAGTTGTAGTATCTGCTGAAGATTTATATCTTGAGATTAAAAGCATGAATCAAAAGATAGTTCAACTAAAACAGGCAACAACACAACAGATTGCTATGCAAGCACACACATCACAAATGCTTACTAAGTGTATGAATACTGTTTCTGAATGTGCTGGCGGGATTGATAAGTCGGTTAAGGGTAAATCACAACCAAATGTTTCTAAAGTTTCAACATCCATTACCATTCTTAAAAATCCCTTACAATCTCAATTTGAGAAAAGAGTTTCAAAGGTTACACCTTCACCACAATTCATTGTGAAGAAGGTACATCATCCAGATGGTTCATGTTCAAGTGAAAAACTTCCTCTGATGTTAATGACAAAACATACAAACGAAATTCTTTTAATAAAACCAAAGAATTCTTCAAAACGAACCTCGAGTCCAAAACCTGATTTGAGTGAGTATGATACAAAGGAACGTAAAATAAAAATGAAAATTTTGCAAAATCAAACTACTCAAGTGTCAACTGAAAAGTTTGGACGTTGAAAATGCTAAAAACGAACATATATTTCATAGCATTATTCCTCAAGAAAGACAAGCTTTTAGTTGCAATTGTTCTATTTAAAAGTGATATTCGTTTAAATAATAAAAGGTGAAGACAAAAGACAGATTCGACGAATTGAAGACGCAAATGACCAAAAAGCTCAAAAGTACAAAAGACAATCAAAGAGGTTCCAATTATTGATAAGAAACGTCTCGAAATTACAAGAGTACAAGATTCAAAACGCAAAGTACAAAATATAAAATTGTACATAAGGACGTTCGAAAATCCGGAACCGGGACCAGAGTCAACTCTCAACGCTCGACACAATGGACTAAAAATTACAAGTTAACTATGTATATAAATATAATATAATATATAATTAATTATATTAATTATATATATATTATATATATATATATATATTATAAACCGTCGGCAAGAAAGACTCCAAAAGGGACTGAGCTGTAATTTCAAACTCCGCGACTCGCGGAGTTTGAAGGCAAAAATGCCGCGAGTCGCGGAGCCCCAAAAGTCGAAAATCCCTATAAAAGCAAACGAATTCTGATCGCAAAAATAACCAAAAATCCATCCATCTCTCTATCTATATCGTATATATTTATATTTATATTTTAATTTTAATTTTAATTTTAATCCTAATAATAAGGGTATGTTAGCGAATGTTGTAAGAGTGTAAGTCGAAATTCTGTCCGTGTAACGCTACGCTATTTTTAATCATTGTAAGTTATGTTCAACCTTTTTATATTAATGTCTCGTAGCTAAGTTATTATTATGCTTATTTAATCCGAAGTAATCATGATGTTGGGCTAATTACTAAAATTGGGTAATTGGGCTTTGTACCATAATTGGGGTTTGGACAAAAGAACGACACTTGTGAAAATTAGAGTATGGGCTATTAATCGGTTTTATATTAACTAAACAATACCTTGTTAATTTAATATACAAACTTATAATTTGACGTATTTATATATAACCACATACGCTTGACTGGGTACGGTGGGCGGGATATCTATAAATACCAATAATTATTCATTTTACTCGATACGGAACTGGATTAATAGTTAATAAACTTGTTGAAACAGGGGTGAATTACATTCAAGGGTAATTGGTGTAATTGTTAACAAAGTAGTAAAACCTTGGTTTACACGCAGTCGATAACCTGGTGTATTCATTAAACAAAGTATTAAAACCTTGTTACAATTCAAATCCCCAATTAGTTGGAATATTTGACTTCGGGAATAAGAATAATTTGACGAAGGCTTTCGCTCTTTATATTTATGACTGATGGACTATTATGGACAAATCCGTATGGACATATTAAATAATCCAGGACAAAGGACAATTAACCCATGGGCATAAAACTAAAATCAACACATCAAACATCATGATTACGGAAGTTTAAATAAGCATAATTCTTTTATTTCATATTTAATTTCCTTTATTTTATATTTAATTGCACTTCTAATTATCGCATTTTTATTGTTATTATATTTAATTGCACTTTTAATTATCGTACTTTTTAATTATCGCAAGTTTATTTTATCGCACTTTTATTATTCGCAATTTCATTCTCGTTATTTACTTTATGCTTTAATTTAAAGTCTTGTATTTATTTGGTTTTAACTGCGACTAAAGTTTTAAAATCGACAAACCGGTCATTAAACGGTAAAAACCCCCCTTTATAATAATAATATTACTTATATATATATATGTATTTCTATAAAAGTAAACTAATATAGCGTTAAGCTTTGTTTAAAAAGATTCCCCGTGGAACGAACCAGACTTACTAAAAACTACACTACTGTACGATTAGGTACACTGCCTATAAGTGTTGTAGCAAGGTTTAAGTATATCCATTCTCTAAATAAATAAATATCTTGTGTAAAATTGTATCGTATTTAATAGTATTTTCTGTAAAAATATAAGCTATTTTATATACACCTCGCACGACATCAAGTTATTTTTGGCGCCGCTGCCGGGGAGTCTCTTAAAAGCCGGAAGCGCAACGCTAATATAAAAAAAATTTTTTTATGTATTTTTAAGATTTTGTTAAATATTTAAGTTTTATAAAGTTTTTTTATTTTTATATAAGTTTTATTTAAGTATTTTGTTTTTATTTAAAAACATATAAAAAATATATATATAAATCTAGTTTTAAGATTTTTATTTATAAAATTATAAAGTAATTCTATTTTTATTTAAGTTTTAAATATAAGTTTTTATTATACACATATTTTTTTATATAAACAGAAAAAATTAAAAACAGAAAATAAAAAAAAAAAGAAAAAAAAAAAACGCGTCAAATTCAAACTGTACCAGAGTTGAATTTTTGAACCCCGTGACTCGCGGGGTTTGATGCATTAAATACCGCAACTCGCGAAGAAAACCTGACCCGCGACAGAAGCCCTAATCAGGCATTAATCACGGTGTAATTATTATTATTATTATTTAATTAAAAACCCTAAATAGGTTTTATTTTTTTATTAATTAGTTTAGTTTATTAATTTAATTTGTTTTATTTGTTAAATTAGTTTAATTAAATTATAAAATTAGTAGTTTTATTAAATAAATAATATAAAAATAATATTTTTATAAAAATTGTACTTTTTATAACTTTTTGTATATTTTTATATTTTGTCCCTTTTTAATCGTTGTAGCGTAATATTTGAATTTTTAGCTCATATTTAGTTTTAAACTCAGTTTTTGCCATAGTTATTTTTACTTCTAGATTTTTAGGCTTTGCCGTAGAATTCCTTAAGTGCTTTTTCTTTAGACTAAGATTTAGGTGCTTTAGAATTTTGCGACGCCTTTTTTAAGTTTTAGTTTCTTTTTAAGTTATTTCCATTTGGGATATAGTTTTTCCTGTAAGCTTTAATATTTTTAGACACCTTTTACCTATGTATCAATTATCATTCCAATTAGTAATCTCAATTTGCGATTATAATTTTAAGTTAGTTGTAGTAATAAGGTTAGGTTAGTCAAGTACTTTTAAGTTTTATAAGTTTCTTTAATTTTTCCGTCACCTTTTATTTTTCAACCATTTTTCCTTTTCCGACGAACTCTTTTTCTTTCTTATTTCTCGCTATTCTAGTTTTTAGGACATAGATTTTTATTCTACTTCTTATCTAAATTTCTTAAAATTACGAAAATTTATTTTGAGTGGTTAAATTGATAGACATCAAAATTTTCTGGTTCGTAGTAATAGTTGGATTTGTACGTGGACCGGGTTATTGGAGCCAAACAGTCCTCAATTATATTGAGACCAAACGAATCCTGCCCCTCTGCTGCATATTTTGGCTATTCGAAACGTGGGCAAAATCAGAAAAGTCTATTGATTGGATAACTTATTATAATTTTTCTTTCCTTTTAAAAACTAATAGGATATTCAGTGAATGCACCGAGCAAGACGTTCACCACCTTTTGTACGTTCACCACCTGTAACTAGATCAAGACATTTAGAAAATATTACCGCCGTTGATTTTTCTTTAGAATCGTCATCCAGTCAACCAAGTACTTCAGTTCAAATTTCCGATAATCCATTTTTTGAACCCGACCTCACAATTGAGAATCCGAAAAATATTCAGGAACGGTTCGTAGATCCTGAACCACTAAACTTTTCTCCGGAACCACCAATCATTCAAACAGAGATTGTTGAGGAACGAACCATTAAATCAGAATCCTCTAGTGATTCCGATTCAACAAATTCAATTATGGAGAATCTGGAACCTTTAAGTATGGAAGACCGAATGAGAGCTAAACGCACTGGCCAAGGTCACGCAATTACTCATCCAGACATTAATGTGCCAGATTTTGAAATCAAAGGACAAATTCTACACATGGTGACTAATCAATGCCAATTTAGTGGTGCGCCGAAGGAAGATCCAAATGAACATCTACGTACCTTTAATAGGATCTGCACACTATTTAAAATCCGAGAAGTGGAGGATGAACATATATATCTCATGTTATTTCCCTGGACTTTAAAGGGAGAAGCCAAAGATTGGTTGGAATCGTTACCTGAAGGGGCGATCGATACATGGGACGTTTTAGTTGAAAAATTTCTTAAACAATTCTTTCCTGCATCTAAAGCCGTAAGACTTCAAGCAGAAATTGTTACATTCACACAGAAACCGAATGAAACTCTATATGAGGCATGGACTAGATATGGAAAGTTGTTAAGAGGATGTCCGCAACATGGTTTAGACACCTGTCAAATAGTAAAAATATTCTACCAAGGATGCGACATCACTACGAGAAAAGACATAGATATAGCAGCTGGTGGTTATATTATGAAGAAAACCGAAACTGATGCTTACAAAATTATTGATAACACTGCTTCCCACTCACATGAGTGGCACCAAGAAAAATATATCGTTAGATCATCTAAAGCAGCTAGAGCCGATTCTAGCCATGACTTAGATTCCATTTCAGCAAAGATAGATGCTGTGGAAAGACGAATGGAAAAGATGACTAAAGATATTCACTCAATACGAATTAGTTGTGAGCAGTGTGGAGGACCACATTTGACAAAAGATTGTCTCAGTATTGAATTAACAATGGAACAAAGAGAGAATATTTCATACATAAACCAAAGGCCTGGAAATAATTATCAGAATAATTATCAACCGCTAAGACCAATTTACAATCAAAACCAGAATTATAACCGAAATATTCCATACAACAACCAACAAGGTCCTAGCAATCAACAAGTATCCAATAATAATTACAATCAGCAAAGACCGAATTTTCAAAACAAACCACCACAACAAACCGATGATAAAAATCCGAATTTAGAAGATATGATGACGAAGCTAGTTGAAACTCAAACGCAGTTTTTCACCTCTCAGAAACAAACCAATGACCAAAATGCTCAAGCATTTAGAAATCAACAAGCTTCTATTCAAAATCTGGAACAAGAAGTAAGTAACCTAGCAAGGTTAATAGGTGAAAGCAAACCGGGAAGTCTACCTAGTAATACAAATGCTAACCCCCGGAATGAAATAGCTAAAGCCATTACCACAAGAAGTGGTACAACACTTAAACCACCGGAAATACCTGTAACTTCTGATGAAACTATTCCTACTCCACAAGAACCACAACCTGATCAAGATAAGGAAAAAGAACCGGTAGTTGAAAAGGTTAATGAAGATAACACAGTTAAGGATAAACCTTATGTTAAACCATACCAACCACCACTTCCTTACCCGAGTAAAATGAAGAAAGAGAAACTTGAAGCCGAGCAATCCAAATTTTTGGATATGTTTAAATAGATAAATGTAAATCTTCCTTTCATTGATGTGATTTCAGGAATGCCTAGATATGCTAAATTCTTGAAAGATCTAATCTCAAATAGAAAGAAAATGGAAGAGCTCTCGGCTGTTACTATGAATGCTAATTGTTCAGCAGTGCTGTTGAATAAGATACCAGAAAAATTATCTGATCCAGGAAGTTTCACAATTCCATATTTTCTGGGTAGTCTTAGTTCAATAGAAGCATTGGCAGACTTAGGTGCTAGTATAAATTTAATGCCGTATTCACTATACGCTAAACTAGACCTTGGAGAATTAAAACCAACCAGAATAAGCATACAACTAGCCGATAGATCAATAAAATATCCTAGAGGGATAATGGAGAACATGCTAGTTAAAGTTGGTACTTTAGTATTTCCAGTAGATTTTGTTGTTTTGGACATGGAAGAAGATTCTCAAGTTCCTCTCATATTAGGAAGACCATTCTTAAACACAGCTAAAGCAATGATAGACGTGTTCGGTAAGAAACTGACCGTAAGTATAGAGGATGAGAGTGTTACCTTTTCAGTTGATAGAGCAATGCAACAACCACAATCTGCAGATGATACATGTTATTATATTCAAACTATAGATGCACATGCAGAATTATTAGAAGAATTTCCAGAACTACAAGGAACAGGAGAATGTTCTTTAGGAGAAGGTAATGAACCAATTGATGAAGCTGAAATGTTAGCTACACTAATAGCTAATGGATATGAACCAACAATAGAAGAAATTCAAATGCTAAAAGAAGAAGACAGATATCGATATAAATCATCGATAGAAGAACCTCCGAAATTAGAGTTAAAGCCACTTCCAAATCATTTGGAATACGCTTATTTACATGGTGAATCTGAATTACCTGTAATAATATTGTCTTCTCTTACTGAAAATGAGAAATCACAACTCATTTCTGTGTTGAAAGCTCATAAACCAGCCATTGCATGGAAGATTCATGATATTAAAGGAATAAGTCCTTCGTATTGCACACATAAAATCCTTATGGAAGAAGGTCATAAAACTATGTGCAACGCCAACGAAGACTAAATCCTAATATGCAAGATGTAGTTAAGAAAGAGATTATTAAACTGCTAGATGCAGGTTTGATATATTCAATTTCTGATAGTCCATGGGTAAGCCCAGTTCAATGCGTGCCTAAGAAGGGTGGCATGACTGTCATTACAAATGAGAAAAATGAGCTTATTCCTACTAGGACTGTAACAGAATGGCGTGTGTGTATTGATTATAGAAAATTAAATGACGCCACCAGAAAAGATCACTTTCCCTTACCTTTCATAGATCAAATGTTGGAAAGATTAGCCGGAAATAGTTACTATTGTTTTCTAGATGGATTTTCCGAATATTTTCAAATTCCAATAGCACCCGAAGATCAAGAGAAAACCACATTCACGTGCCCTTATGGTACTTTTGCTTACAAACGCATGCCATTTGGACTTTGTAACGCCCCTGCAACCTTTCAAAGGTGTATGATGGCGATTTTTCATGACATGATAGAAGAATGCATGGAAGTATTCATGGATGACTTTTCAGTCTTCGGTGATACATTTGAATCATGTCTAGTTAATCTTGAACGAATGCTTATTAGATGCGAACAATCAAATCTAGTACTTAATTGGGAGAAATGCCATTTCATGGTTAAAGAAGGCATCGTTCTTGGACATAAAATTTCAAAAGAAGGAATTGAAGTGGATAGAGCTAAAGTAGATGTAATTGCTAAACTTCCACATCCCACCAATGTTAGAGGAGTTAGGAGTTTTCTAGGGCATGCCGGTTTTTACCGACGTTTCATAAAAGATTTTTCTAAAATTGCCACTCCTATGAATAAACTCCTAGAAAAGGATGCTCCATTCATCTTTTCAGATGAGTGTATCAAATCTTTTAATATTCTTAAAGAAAAACTCACTAATGCACCGATCATGATAACACCAAATTGGAATCTACCATTTGAACTAATGTGCGATGCAAGTGATTTTGCAATGGGAGCCGTTTTAGGACAAAGGATTGAAAAACGATTTCAACCTATATATTATGCTAGTAAGACGTTACAAGGAGCACAAACGAACTATACAACTACTGAAAAAGAACTCCTTGCTATTGTCTTTGCTTTTAACAAATTTCGATCATATCTCGTTCTAGCAAAAACGGTGGTCTATACCGACCATTCTGCTCTTAGATACTTATTTTCAAAACAAGATGCTAAACCAAGATTAATCCGTTGGATCTTACTCTTACAAGAGTTTGATATTGAAATCCGAGATAAAAGAGGAGCAGAAAATCTCGCCGCTGATCATCTTTCTCGTCTTGAAAATCCCGAATTAGAAGTTCTAAATGAATCGGCCATACAAGACAACTTTCCTGATGAATATCTATTGAAGATAGATTATAAAGAAATTCCATGGTTTGCAGACTATGCAAACTACTTAGTTTGTGGATTCCTTGAAAAAGGATTATCGTACCAAAGACGAAAGAAATTCTTCAGTGATATAAAACACTATTTTTGGGAAGATCCACATCTGTTTAAAAGTTATCCCGATGGAATAATACGCCGATGTGTATTTTGAGATGAAGCTAGTAAAATTTTGTGACAACCCGGAAATTTCCAACCAAATTTAAACTTTAATCTTTATATGTTTCCGACACAATAAGCAATATTTGTTAAGTTAAATTTCAAGAATTTTAAACTATGTTCATACATTCATTCAACTTCGACCAAGTTCCAACGATTCACGAACCATTAAACGAATATGATTATATATGTATATGTGTATATATATTATAACTTGAAACGTAAATGAAATATTATATTAAATACTTTATATGATTGTATCTGTTTCAAAATATTTATCAATGGAATTAGAAGATAAGATCAACTGATTGAATTATCAGATATATTAAATTATGATTACAAGTCTCTGTTGAAAGGCCCACGTTGATTTGAGAAATCTTTGCATTTTAACAATATTCGGAAAATGGTAAAGTAATTTATAAATAAGAACAAATTGTCAATCATTGAGAACTAGACAAAGGATAGTGGAAGATTGAATCTCATAAAGACTCGATTGATCTATTTAGTTTCAAACGTACAAAAACGTTTTCAGTTTAAAAAGAACTTTATTATTAAAACGTATATAACTTTTATAAATATCTAGAACCATTTTTGACAACTCATTACTTAACTAGTATGATAAAGATAACGATATTTATATTTTATTTTATTAAATATATATAACGATTTAAATTAATATTATATATATTTATACGCGTATAATACGTACATAGTTTTATACTTTTACTATACTTAAACTTTACCTTTACTTTATTTTTACTTTACTTTAACTTTAATAATTCACTTTAATAATTCATACTTTAATAATTTATACTTTAATAATTCACTTTAATAATTCATACTTTAATAATTCACTTTAATAATTCATACTTTAATAATTCACTTTAATAATTCATACTTTAATAATTCATTTTAATAATTCAAAAATCTATTATAAATAGAATTCAATAGGTTTCATTATTTCATAGAAACTTGAAAATATTTTTCTCTAAACTCTCTCAATCGATTTACATATATATATTTACTCCGTATTATTTCAAGATATTATTAGTATACATAAAATATTACGACGGAGTGTTGTCTGAGTGATTTCGAAATTGTTTTTCGAGTAGGATAGGATTAAGGAAATTATGGGTTATAGCTATAGAGGTGATTGAGTATGGTTCATGGGTATGCTCGTGAGGTCAATATAGTGTTTATCATTTCCGTTGCGTCTACGTACCTTTCCTGCAATATTGAATCTCAATATTGATACGCGAGTACTCATAATTTAACTTTTACATACTAATAGTGTATCCTTGACTAGTGCTCGAGTATTTAGGATTATGCATGCTTGTACTTTTGATATTGCCCTTAGACAGGTTAGGTTGAATCTTGAATTAGTTACACTTGCGGTTGAGATAAGGTATAAGATATGCATGTCCTTGGAAAGCTAGCGAAAAATTAAGAACTTTTCCTTTAGATATCGAATGGTTTCGATGAACGGATTAGAAGTTATAATCAATTGAATTTTCGATATTTTTATTAAAAATGATTATTATTATCGTCGTTTTTATCGTCGTTCTAGTTTTATCTTATTATTATCATTATTATTATCTTTATCAATAAAAGGGATTTATCATTAAAAATTGTTTTCTTTATTACTATCGTTATTATCGTTAAAGTTATAATTAGTATTATTATTATTATTATTATCCCATTATCATTATCATTATTATTATTATTATTATTATTATTAGTATTATTATTATTATTATTATTATTATTATTATTATCATTATTAATATATATATATATATATATATATATATCATTATTTAAAAATGGTTATTGTTATTGTTATTATTATTATTACTATATTATCATTAAGATAATTATTAGTATTATCGTTAATAATATTATAGTAACTATCATTATTAATATTAGTGCAATTAAAACAAATAATTGTAACACCTAAATATTTTGATTACTATTATTATCATTATTATGAACACGATATAAAAGACGATTAAAAGCTGTTAAACGAAACGATTAGGAAATAATGAGTAAGAGTATCATGATGAAATTAAAATATTATAAGATATTAATTTAGATAAAATTATCGTTCTTATTATTTTTATCATTACTATTATTATTAAAAGTATCGTTAGTATTAAAACTATCATTTTAACAAAAATTATCATTTTAATAGAAATGTCATTGTTACTATAAAATATCATTATTATTATAATTTTAAATAGAATTATTTTAAAGATAATATTAAAAATTATCGTAAATATTAAAGTTATCATAATTAGAATTATCGTTTTATCATAATGTCATCTTAGTAATTATAAATATTGATATTTTTATAATAATAATTATTATTACAAAATAATACAACTTTTACTTACTATCATTATAGATATTATTTTATCAAATAAATATGTGATACAAACATATTTTACTACGTGTAATAACTTACTTTAATAATACCTATCATATTATCTTTATGATATTAAATGAACCCTATAAATTTTATTACTTAATATATATAAAAGTATATTTGATTATATAAATTTAATATAAAATTTTATTTATTAATAAATAAATTATATTATTTACTCTAATAAATCTTTTTAAAATATTTAAAAATATAAAACGACGATATTTAAACTATATATTAATCATGTATAGATTTTTAGAAATTATTTTGAGTCAAATTTACTTTTGTTGACTTTTGCATATTAGTCTCGAGCATTAGGATTGTGGTACACTATGACTTGACCTAATTTGTTAGACAAATATTGACCAACATATAAATATATATAATTAATTTAGGTTCGTGAATCCGAGGCCAACCTTGCACTTGTTCAATGACGTTATATGTATTTTTACTACGAAATACAGTATGGTGAGTTTCATTATTCCCCTTTTTAAATGCTTTTGCAATATATATTTTTGGGACTGGGAATGCATGCGCTGTTTTTATAAATGTTTTACGAAATAGACACAAGTAATCAAAACTACATTATATGGTTGAATGATCGAAATCGAATATGCCCCTTTTTATTAAGTCTGGTAATCTAAGAATTAGGGAACAGACACCCTAATTGACGCGAATCCTAAAGATAGATCTATTGGGCCTAACAAACCCCATCCAAAGTACCGGATGCTTTAGTACTTCGAAATTTATATCATGTCCGAAGGAGGATCCCGGAATGATAGGGGATATTCTTATATGTATCTAGTTAATGTCGGTTACCAGGTGTTCACCATATGAATGATTATTTTTGTCTCTATGCATGGGACGTATATTTATGAGAACTGAAAATGAAATTCTTGTGGTCTATTAAAATGATGGAAATAAATGATTATGATAAACTAATGAACTCACCAACCTTTTGATTGACACTTTAAAGCATGTTTATTCTCAGGTGTTAAAGAAATCTTCCGCTGTGCATTTGCTCGTTTTAAAGATATTATTTGGAGTCTTTCATAGCATATTTTGAAGAACGTTGCATTCGAGTCATTGAGTTCATCAAAGATTATTATTAAATCAATTTATAGTTGGATAGTGGATATTATGAAATGGTATGCATGCCTGTCAATTTTCGATGTAAAGAAAGTTTGTCTTTTAAAAACGAATGCAATGTTTGTAAAATGTATCATATAGAGGTCAAATACCTCGCAATGTAATCAACTATTGTGAATCGTTTATAATGTATATGAACGGGTCCTTTCAGATGGTATCAGAGCGGTGGTCTTAGCGAACCAGGTCTGCATTAGTGTGTCTAACTGATAAGTCGATAGGATGCATTAGTGAGTCTGGACTTCGACCGTATCTGCATGTCAAAAGTTTTTCTTATCATTTTGTGTCGAAAATTAACTACTTATCATCCTCAGAAAATTACCTGCTTATCATTTTTAGTCTAAGACACGTCTTGCTGTATTGATTGCGTGAATAGTGTATAGACAAAAATTCATATCTTAGCATATCTGCTAAATCATATCTTATCGTATCTGTTACTTTAAACTTTGCCTGACATATCCCGCAAAGTCCTCCGTAATCTACGAAATCTTTTGATCTATATATATATATATATATATATATATATATATATATATATATATATATATATATATATATATATATATATATATATATATTCTATGTAATTAGAATACCATCCGTTAGCCAAAATCATTTCATATCGAAAAAAAATCCTTTATCCAATCGTACGAAATGGAATTCGTCATCAATTCAAGTCACTCAGATTCCGAAATGGAATCCCATTCAAGCTCCGAAAGTAGTGTGACCGGAATAGATCAACCAATCAGTCATCACCTATTCTGGATGAATTGGGGATGGGTTCGTAGCCTCCTCAATCATTGGAGACAAGAAGAAGGTGATCCCTTCCATCCACCACATTGCCCTCTTGATGAAGAACCTGAAGCACTTACCGGCGAACCTGTCCGAAACACCATTTTCTCGCTCATTTCCAGAGTATCTCGTCACGATTATATATTACATCAAATTTTAGATTTTATTTATCCGCTCGTCCGAACCGACAATCACCCCGGTGTAATAGAAGAAGTCAACGAGCTTCGCGCTCGGGTAGTGGCTTTGGAGAATATGGTGCAGAGATTACAAACACCAGCAGCAGCATCAGCAGCATAACCAGTACCACCATCATCAACACCAACAGTACCATTACCACCTCCAACCACAACCGCGTCATAAACCTCAACTTCACAATCTGTCCCACGAGCATCAACGTCATACGCACCATAGATACCAAGGAGTACCAACAACAATAACTGACGAAGTATTAATTCATAACTTCATTGGAGAAACATTCCGCGGCGATTATGTAATCTCTAAAGTCTTAGAGATTATCTAATCTAGCCCTAACCATAAATCAGTTAAGCGAACCAAAATGATGGAAGGAAGAGTAGAAACCCTGACAAAAATGGTGTGTGATTAACAAGCTAAACTTGCTTTACCAACAACATCAATAGTACCATCAGTGTTACCAGCATCGTCAGTACAGTCAACATCCGAATCAACAACACCGATAACATCACAAACTCCGTCAGTTCAAGAATCACTGTGGACATCATTACGAATCAATAACGTTTATATTGTATCAACGAGTTATGAAGAATTAACTCATTTCCTCTGAAGAAATTATATGTATATATATATATATATATATATATATATATATATATATATATATATATATTGAAATAAATCTTTCAGTGCTAAGCTATTGTGTGTGAATCTTAACTACTCGGTTAATTCATATTACAAATATGCAATAATGTACGTCCTTCGGCCGCAACTTAACCAGCGTTAACTACAATCTCTGTCGCAATTCAACAAATTCCAATTCATAATAAATCAAGTATATATTTGATTTTACACTTTCATCATCAATGTACCCGAAACTTTTCAGATAACATCATTCGTACTTTGCGAAATTCACAAGAATTCCACGAACCGAACACCATACATCAACAAATAACGAAGTATTGATTCATAATTTTAATGTCATTAAAGAAATACTGCGTAAAAGTTATGTACTTTTTAAAGCCTTTAGGGATTATTCAATTCTAGTTTCAACCGTAAATTAAATGAGTTTAATTTAACATTAACTCATTAAATCTATGTTACATCTGAAGAAAATATACATATATATATTTTCATAAAGACTGTAATAAAATTCTTTTGTACAAAATATTAATTGTGAATTTTTTTTTTAACGGGTAGGTAATACCCGAGAGATATATAAATTCACAATTAATATGTTACATTCTTCGAATCTGATTCAGCAAATCATCCATTATACTCCCTACTTTCACAACAATATACATTCTTTTATAGAAATCAAAACAACCATACTCATTCAAAATTTAATTACATATTCTGATTTTGAAATCTCAAAATTTAACTTGAGATATGACCAAAAATCATCACTCTTAGATCCTTACATCTTTCACAAGCTATATTTTGACTTCAAAACTGTGTTAGAACATCAAATGTATGTTAACGATTACAATCTGTGTTCAAACCCTTCGAAAATTTCTGAAGACACTTCGAATGATGAGCAATCGAGATGATGATCCAACCACATGTTACCCACAGTTATGTACCCGAAAAACTCTTGAAACCAAAGTAAAAGTTTAAACAACGTATCCGCGTCAGATTCTTTGGCATTTATTAGCAAAAATAACTTTGCGACTCCTATTTAAAGTAGCCAGTTTTGTCACAGCTCCAGCAAGTCAACTTCGAATTTTCAGTCAGACTAACCTTATTATAACCTTGAGATATACACCATCGTTACCAGGGAACCTTTTACATTCCACCATATTATTAGCAGATGTACCAACAACTTCATTACCCTTTGACTTTAGCCTCTCCAAAAAGTCATCATAATTATTCATTGAAACCCCATCATTTACTCATTCGCATCTTGTAATGAGAATTGCCATACGAATCATTGGGAATTAGCAATCAGTATTTTGAAATCTTGCAGCATGTCTGCGCCAACAGTTATATGTGTATATATAACGTCTATCTTCTGGACTTAATTTGAATGTGAAGTTTCTGAAAAACACTCCGAACTACGAATTGGTTCTCCGAAAATGGAAAAAATGCTGATGAAGCAGCAAAAACTATAAACGACTTTAAATGGTAAAAGCTGGATGATAATGATGAAGTGTGCTGGCAAAGCGCAGAAAAAGAGAAGTTTTGGAACTGGAAAACGGATTGAGCAAAGTAGGAAGGAGGCTGTGGACAAATTACAAAGACTGAACCTTGACTTTAAAGGATCCAAATGATTCAGTACCTGCTGAAGTCATTAACGAATACCTTGCTCCTGACTCTAAACCCCTGCGGACAATATTCTTCATCATCCTCTGATATTAGAAATTCTAAAATATCATCATATCTTTCATTATAAATATCCTCCATATTTCTGAAGATATTTTCTTAATTCTTCTTATTTGAAATCATTTACCTCTTCGCGCTATCTGTATTACATCATAAAAGAAACTATTTTAGTTTCTAAATTCTGAAAGATTCAAGTTTAAAATAGGAATATTTTGAAGTAGTGTTGAGAACTGAAGCATGAATTAGTATAATATAATGACACTTGATCAATGTGATTATATTACAGTAAGTCATGCTGAGTTTCTAAATGGAACGTGATGATTCACAGATCATAACATCATCATGTGCCATGTTATACGACTCTTGTATTCTATTTAACCTCTAAAATATCAAAAAAATATTTCTTGATGATTCGGCCTTTTCCAAGGTATTCTAGTAATTTGACAAGTCAAGATCGTGCCATCACAATTTCCTTCCTAGAACATTAACAATGTTCATTCCGTAATTCATATCTGTGAATTCTGGACCATTACAAGCGGTGCTTAATCGCAAGAAGAAGAAACGAAAGGACAAAACTCCGAAATAGAAATTGGGGTATAAATTGCAGCAAATAAAAGAGAGCATTAACTGTGAATGATAATGATTATAGAAGACAGAAGCAGAGACTTTGAAATATAAGGGAACATATAAAGCTCAACGACAAACCAGAAATTATAAACCATATATCGATGCATATAGCAATATAAAGACACGGGAGAACTAGAAACACTATAAACCCAAGAGTATAGTAGAAGTAAATAGATTCTTCCGGCGGTAGATGAAAAAGAAGAATGACCGATATGAAAGTTAGAAGTATATCGAGAATCAGAGCTGGATGGAGCATATTGATGAATACTTTAAAATATGAGTTGAGGGGGAAAGAATAGAAGGTGATGAAACATGACTAGAAACTTAGAAATCAACAGATTTAACTCACACAATGGCAGAATAAGTGAATCAAACCCTCTAGTGAATAGGTTAAGTTTTTTTTGATTAATTTAGTCAAACCACAACTAAATCAAGTGTGATTAAATCAACACCTAGAGCTATTATTCACCACATGGGTGATTTGGACTGAGAGAGAATCGGAGGAGCTCACTAGATCTGAGTGTGTGTAACAAATAAGAGGCTTAACCTAAAATGAAGAACATAAGACTTTATATACCCCTGCTGTTGACTCACCCATACGATTCATTCATCGCACGTACGAGTTGGCTTCATCAGCCGTACGGGTGATCACTCACTCGTGTCTTCTCATTTAGGTTGTAATTGTGACTTAGCTCAGCATCAACCGTGCGTATGAGCCTGTCAGCCGTACTAGTGAGGCTTCACTCGTACGTCTGACTAAGTCTAACATAGTCAAACATCTAAATCTCGTTCCTGCAGTTCCTGTAACCACATACAAACACAGGATAATAATGAGCAATCATGGTGGCCTGTAAACTGTTGTACCTGCAATGGACGTGGGTAGATGTCTAGGGACTTGCATAAAATGCATCAACAGAAGGTGTGAGTTGTAAGGAAACGAAGGAGGTGAATTTATAAGAAAATCTCCGACAGAATAATTAAAATGGACGATCGCATTTAAAGCGGATCCTAATTTCCTTGATTACCGGAGAGTCAAATCTTATTAAGAAGATTTTCTTCAAATCCCTTGAAATCTGGGAATCAATCATATCTACGTCAAATGATAAGATGAATCTACACTTACTCATTTCACTCTTCTATGTTAGCTTCATTCGTACTCTTCATATAAATGGATTGTTTATCCAAATTATTCGCTGATGATAAAACTCTAATTTTCAGCCCGTATGTATCATGAAAACATACTTATTATCATTCACGACCTTTCCACTTAAATTTCGGGACGAAATTTCTTTAACGGGTAGGTACTGTGACAACCCGGAAATTTCCAACCAAATTTAAACTTTAATCTTTATATGTTTCCGACACAATAAGCAATATTTGTTAAGTTAAATTTCAAGAATTTTAAACTATGTTCATACATTCATTCAACTTCGACCAAGTTCCAACGATTCACGAACCATTAAACGAATATGATTATATATGTATATGTGTATATATATTATAACTTGAAACGTAAATGAAATATTATATTAAATACTTTATATGATTGTATCTGTTTCAAAATATTTATCAATGGAATTAGAAGATAAGATCAACTGATTGAATTATCAGATATATTAAATTATGATTACAAGTCTCTGTTGAAAGGCCCACGTTGATTTGAGAAATCTTTGCATTTTAACAATATTCGGAAAATGGTAAAGTAATTTATAAATAAGAACAAATTGTCAATCATTGAGAACTAGACAAAGGATAGTGGAAGATTGAATCTCATAAAGACTCGATTGATCTATTTAGTTTCAAACGTACAAAAACGTTTTCAGTTTAAAAAGAACTTTATTATTAAAACGTATATAACTTTTATAAATATCTAGAACCACTTTTGACAACTCATTACTTAACTAGTATGATAAAGATAACGATATTTATATTTTATTTTATTAAATATATATAACGATTTAAATTAATATTATATATATTTATACGCGTATAATACGTACATAGTTTTATACTTTTACTATACTTAAACTTTACCTTTACTTTATTTTTACTTTACTTTAACTTTAATAATTCACTTTAATAATTCATACTTTAATAATTTATACTTTAATAATTCACTTTAATAATTCATACTTTAATAATTCACTTTAATAATTCATACTTTAATAATTCACTTTAATAATTCATACTTTAATAATTCATTTTAATAATTCAAAAATCTATTATAAATAGAATTCAATAGGTTTCATTATTTCATAGAAACTTGAAAATATTTTTCTCTAAACTCTCTCAATCGATTTACATATATATATTTACTCCGTATTATTTCAAGATATTATTAGTATACATAAAATATTACGACGGAGTGTTGTCTGAGTGATTTCGAAATTGTTTTTCGAGTAGGATAGGATTAAGGAAATTATGGGTTATAGCTATAGAGGTGATTGAGTATGGTTCATGGGTATGCTCGTGAGGTCAATATAGTGTTTATCATTTCCGTTGCGTCTACGTACCTTTCCTGCAATATTGAATCTCAATATTGATACGTGAGTACTCATAATTTAACTTTTACATACTAATAGTGTATCCTTGACTAGTGCTCGAGTATTTAGGATTATGCATGCTTGTACTTTTGATATTGCCCTTAGACAGGTTAGGTTGAATCTTGAATTAGTTACACTTGCGGTTGAGATAAGGTATAAGATATGCATGTCCTTGGAAAGCTAGCGAAAAATTAAGAACTTTTCCTTTAGATATCGAATGGTTTCGATGAACGGATTAGAAGTTATAATCAATTGAATTTTCGATATTTTTATTAAAAATGATTATTATTATCGTCGTTTTTATCGTCGTTCTAGTTTTATCTTATTATTATCATTATTATTATCTTTATCAATAAAAGGGATTTATCATTAAAAATTGTTTTCTTTATTACTATCGTTATTATCGTTAAAGTTATAATTAGTATTATTATTATTATTATTATCCCATTATCATTATCATTATTATTATTATTATTATTATTAGTATTATTATTATTATTATTATTATTATTATTATCATTATTAATATATATATATATATATATATATATATATATATATATCATTATTTAAAAATGGTTATTGTTATTGTTATTATTATTATTACTATATTATCATTAAGATAATTATTAGTATTATCGTTAATAATATTATAGTAACTATCATTATTAATATTAGTGCAATTAAAACAAATAATTGTAACACCTAAATATTTTGATTACTATTATTATCATTATTATGAACACGATATAAAAGACGATTAAAAGCTGTTAAACGAAACGATTAGGAAATAATGAGTAAGAGTATCATGATGAAATTAAAATATTATAAGATATTAATTTAGATAAAATTATCGTTCTTATTATTTTTATCATTACTATTATTATTAAAAGTATCGTTAGTATTAAAACTATCATTTTAACAAAAATTATCATTTTAATAGAAATGTCATTGTTACTATAAAATATCATTATTATTATAATTTTAAATAGAATTATTTTAAAGATAATATTAAAAATTATCGTAAATATTAAAGTTATCATAATTAGAATTATCGTTTTATCATAATGTCATCTTAGTAATTGTAAATATTGATATTTTTATAATAATAATTATTATTACAAAATAATACAACTTTTACTTACTATCATTATAGATATTATTTTATCAAATAAATATGTGATACAAACATATTTTACTACGTGTAATAACTTACTTTAATAATACCTATCATATTATCTTTATGATATTAAATGAACCCTATAAATTTTATTACTTAATATATATAAAAGTATATTTGATTATATAAATTTAATATAAAATTTTATTTATTAATAAATAAATTATATTATTTACTCTAATAAATCTTTTTAAAATATTTAAAAATATAAAACGACGATATTTAAACTATATATTAATCATGTATAGATTTTTAGAAATTATTTTGAGTCAAATTTACTTTTGTTGACTTTTGCATATTAGTCTCGAGCATTAGGATTGTGGTACACTATGACTTGACCTAATTTGTTAGACAAATATTGACCAACATATAAATATATATAATTAATTTAGGTTCGTGAATCCGAGGCCAACCTTGCACTTGTTCAATGACGTTATATGTATTTTTACTACGAAATACAGTATGGTGAGTTTCATTATTCCCCTTTTTAAATGCTTTTGCAATATATATTTTTGGGACTGGGAATGCATGCGCTGTTTTTATAAATGTTTTACGAAATAGACACAAGTAATCAAAACTACATTATATGGTTGAATGATCGAAATCGAATATGCCCCTTTTTATTAAGTCTGGTAATCTAAGAATTAGGGAACAGACACCCTAATTGACGCGAATCCTAAAGATAGATCTATTGGGCCTAACAAACCCCATCCAAAGTACCGGATGCTTTAGTACTTCGAAATTTATATCATGTCCGAAGGAGGATCCCGGAATGATAGGGGATATTCTTATATGTATCTAGTTAATGTCGGTTACCAGGTGTTCACCATATGAATGATTATTTTTGTCTCTATGCATGGGACGTATATTTATGAGAACTGAAAATGAAATTCTTGTGGTCTATTAAAATGATGGAAATAAATGATTATGATAAACTAATGAACTCACCAACCTTTTGATTGACACTTTAAAGCATGTTTATTCTCAGGTGTTAAAGAAATCTTCCGCTGTGCATTTGCTCGTTTTAAAGATATTATTTGGAGTCTTTCATAGCATATTTTGAAGAACGTTGCATTCGAGTCATTGAGTTCATCAAAGATTATTATTAAATCAATTTATAGTTGGATAGTGGATATTATGAAATGGTATGCATGCCTGTCAATTTTCGATGTAAAGAAAGTTTGTCTTTTAAAAACGAATGCAATGTTTGTAAAATGTATCATATAGAGGTCAAATACCTCGCAATGTAATCAACTATTGTGAATCGTTTATAATGTATATGAACGGGTCCTTTCAAATTTTAAACCATTGTCACACAGGACCAACATGAGGGCATTATGGGCCTCAACTAACAGCAAGAAAAGTTTATGATGCTGGATTCTATTGGCCTACAATTTACAAAGACGCACACCTTCTTTGCAAATCCTGTGATGCTTGTCAAAGGGCCGGAAAAATAAGTCAACGTGATGAAATGCCACAAAATGTCATCCAAGTATGTGAAGTATTTGACATTTGGGGTATTGACTTTATGGGTCCATTTCCAAAATCTCATAATAATCTATATATACTCGTAGCCATTGATTATGTATCTAAATGGGCGGAAGCACAAGCTCTCCCAACTAACGATGCACGAGTTGTAGTCAACTTTTTAAAACGTCTTTTTGCAAGGTTTGGAACACCGAAAGCTTTAATAAGTGATCGGGGTACTCATTTATGTAATAATCAACTTGAGAAAGTTCTTAAAAAATATGGAGTAACTCATAAAATCTCTACCGCATATCATCCACAAACAAGTGGACAAGTTGAAAATACCAACCGAGCTTTAAAATGTATTCTAGAGAAAACCGTAGGATCAAATCCAAAGGAATGGTCCATTAATTTGGAGGATGCACTCTGGGCTTTTAGAACAGCCTACAAAACTCCAATTGGAACTACACCTTTTAGACTTGTTTATGGAAAAGCATGTCATCTTCCAGTAGAAATTGAACACAAAGCATTTTGGGCTTTGAAAACATGTAATCTTGATTTACATGGAACTGGACGTCTACGATTAAGTCAACTAAACGAATTAGAAGAACTAAGACATGAAGCATACGAAAATTCGTTAATCTATAAGGAAAGAATGAAGAAATGGCATGATAAAAGAATCAGAAGTTCAAAAGAATTTAAAGAAGGAGACAGAGTTCTTCTTTTCAATTCACGATTCAAGCTGTTTCCTGGAAAATTGAAATCAAGATGGTCTGGACCATTCATAGTCAAAAGAGTTTTCCCATACGGAACAGTAGAATTGATAAATTCAAATGGGATTGAATTTAAAGTTAATGGTCACAGAGTTAAACATTACATACATGGTCCGATGGAAGTTGACAATGAAGTTAATCATAATTTCACCACCCAAGAAAACCTTCAAAATGAAAACATAAATATGTTATCAACAACATATGAAAAATCAAAACTGGAATATAGGGAGGATTCAAATTTGAGTGATGAAGAAGAATTCCTATACAAACCTCCCATTCCAAGAAACGAAGAAAAATGTGAACAAGAAATTCAAATAGAAATGAAAGAACCAAGAAAAGAACACCCGAAAAAGGTTTACAAACCAACTCGACTTACTAAAGCAGGAGACCCGGGTGAATTTATCATTTCTTGCTTACTTAATGATGGTGCTGTATATAATGGACTCGCAGATTTAGGAGCAAGTGCAAATATTATGCCTCTTTCCTTATACAAAAGATTAGGCATGGGTAAATTAAAACCAACCAAAATAGGTGTTCAATCATTTGACCAAACCATTAAACACCCGGTTGGAATAGCAAATAATTTACTTGTTAACGTGGGAAGTTTGGCCTTTGTTACAAACTTCATAGTGATTAATATGGAGGAAAACCTTGATATTCCTCTAATTCTAGGTCGCCCATTTTTAGCAACCACCGAGGCATTCATTGATGTAATAGAAGGTAGAATAACACTTAGGAATGGTGATACATCGATCACCTTTGTGAACCGAAAGTTTAGATCTCCACAAACCAAAACTGTTAGACCAATAAAAATGCATAAGTGTGGGGAAGATGAAGAAACACTTAATGATGATCCAATCACAAAGAATGCCGTTGATGATACGAAATTAGATGAATCCATTTTTAACAGTTCAACGAAGAAACTTTATGAACGAATTCACGATGCTAAGATTAAAGGAAACTTTAAGTTATATAACCGATTAATATCCAATTTATCGTCAAAAGAAAAGGCAATGTTAGTTGAATTTGTGAAAGTTACGGAGAAAATCAACAAATGGATTGAAGTAAAAGTCAAAGATATACAAGTTTTTGATGATTCAATTGAAAATAATGTTAATCACAATTTCGATACCACAGCCAACTAAGTGTGGGGAGAATCAAAGGGGTTTATGTATTTCTGTTAGAGTTAGATTGTCTGTTTTCGTGTAGTTCTCGAAAATGGAACCCGAATGGTCTTTCCCTAGCAGACCCTAAAGAACTAGTCTTCTCCCCCCATTCTGAATTTTTATTTTTTTTAGGTTTTTACAAAATGAAGACTGCCTGTGAACTAAACCATGGTCTAATGCTACACGCTTTGATCACTAAACGAAATAATGACATACTACCGAGTGAATTAGTATCAGTAATCAGAGAAAGAATGGACGGAGTTAGAAAAGAATCCAGATGCGAAGATAATAAGTTACAATTTGGTAAAGGAAAATCAAAATCCGCAGCGAAAAGAAGAGCACGACACCTAGAAAGATGTCACAAATGCGGAAAATGGTCACATGGAGGTAAATGTTCAAATAATCAAACCTATTTAAACACCGAATTTGTTACTTTAGAAGAAAAGACACTAAATGCTCGAGGTTACGCCTATGTAGCCATGGAAAACCAATTAAACCGACTATCTTATGAATGGGATAGATCATATAACTAAGAAATCTATTTCACAGGTATGTCTGTACAGTTTTTATTTTTATTTTTATTTTTAACCTTTTGATAATAAACGCTAATTTGTTCGCTAAAAAGTATTAAATTGGTATTGAATAAAATTAGGTTTGGCGACCGAAATTATTGATATCATTCAAAAATTTATTACATCACTGCGAAATTTAACGTTTATTCTTAAGGTATAAATATCTTTAAACAATCAACCTAAAATATTTCAAAAATTCGTCATGAGTTAAATTAGGTTTTGGAACCGAAATTACTTTACCGAAAAGAGGGGCGCATATTTTTGATAATATTTGATTGATTAAAGTGGGATAAAAAGCCAAAAAGATTTTTAATTTTATTTTTACCATGTTTTTAAAATTAATATTTAAATCTTAAATTAATATTGTAAACTTTGTAAAAACAATATATTTAAAATTGTAAATATTTGAAAAATTAATATAAGATTGGTATGAATTTATAAATTTTTAAATTAAGTTTGGTGTGAATTTTTAATTTTTAAAATATGAAATTTTAATTTTATGCATTTCAAATTTTAAGTTTGGTGTGAATTTTTAATATTAATTTTGAATTTTATATTTAAATTGTGTGAATTTAAAAACAAAAATTTACTTTATCTCATTAAGTTAAAAATATGATTTTTAAAATTCGTCGTAAGTTGAAGACTAGGTCTTTGAACCGAAATTGCTTTACCCGAGGGAGGGACGAGAACTTTTATTATCATTATTTTTAAGCTTATTGAATTAAAGTATGCCAAAAACATTAAAAAAACCCCAAAAATCTTAGCTTTTAAAACAATCGCTACAAAAAGACAAATTTTAAAATTTTGTCGAAGGACGGACTAGGACATCGATCCGAAACGACCTCGTCCTAAATAACAAAGAAAACAAAATTTTAAAATTAATTACTTAATTGTTTTAATAAGTTAAAGATTATAAAAAAAAAAAAAAATACCAAACTCCGCGACTCGCGAAGTTTGAAGGGGATATCTCCGCGAGTCGCGGAGGGACCAAAATACAGAAAAAAATATTAACGCATAACAGATCAGTCCCAACCCAAAACAAAAACATACTGCGAAAAACTACACGAAAAAACCCGAGAAAAAACCCCCAAAATCACAATTTTTAACCGTTAATCACCAAATCTTTTACTAAAATCATGTTGAGAAGGATGCTATTGATGGAATTCATCATATAAACAAAGTCACAAAACCCATTTTGAGATATATAAATTCGTATATATATTTATGTAACAAGCGGAAGCAATTTAAAGTTTATGCATGTAAAGTTTAACCTTTTAGTATGAATTCCATTAAAGATCTAGTCTTGAAAAATATACTAAAATGTAAATAGGGCTAGCAAAAGAGTTATACCTACTCCTAAAGGAGGTGGAAGAACAAGGATGAAGATGATGATGTAGATGAAGGAAAACCTCTAACTTGAAGTTTCAAGCCTTTGATACCCACAAGCTATTATCAACCCTTAATTGGTTAGGATTTAGTGTACTTAGATTACTTGCAAAATCCACCCAAAACCACTTTTGGAACCTCCCTAAAATCGGCCAAGATGAGGAAGAAAAGGAGGAGAAATTTTGCTAATTTGAAATGCTAGATGGAAGTGTTTCTTGGAAGAGTGAAATGCATGCACCTAGCAATAATTATATGGAGAAAGGAAAAATCAAAATGGCTCCTTGGTTACCCCCATTTTGGCCGCCACTTTTCCCTCCCCTTTTCTTTTTTTTTTTTACTTCCTTAAAAACATGATACTTCCATCCATATTTACATATATATGTGCATATAACTTTATATACCCATTATAAAGTAATATGTCACAAGTATTAGTTTAATAAATAATTAAACTCATATATATATATATATATATATATATATATATATATATATATATATATATATATATATATATATATATAAATAATTATCCATATAATTATTTCTAGCATTTCACTTTAGAAAACCAATTTCAAAGTCTAAGTACTTAGTATTAGTTTTAAAGAACCTATCATTAAAACAAATACATAAAAGTGTTGATAGCTTGTTATTGGGTATGACCCGACTTGAATCATAACATGTTAGCCACATTAATTTCATTATGTCTCTCGGGCATAAGAAAATCCTTCAATCTCCCACTTGCATGAGAAACATAAATAATTAATGTAAGTGACGGATACCACCTAACGACCGTCCATCACCCCCAACATGTTATGACTTAGTGCCATTCAATAACATCATCCCTTTCGAGTTCCCATCTCGAATATGATTAGGTGAATCTTTCAATATATCCTTTCGTCCTAGATGTCATGTTAGATCCAAGAGAAATAGAATGATCACTCTCTTATAGATCTAACTTTATCAGGCCTTAGACATCTGACTCTCAACGAATAAGAGGGACAAATTCCATCTTGACTACATACGTCCTAGACACTACACTTCGTACCATACCTGAAGCCTCCCTTATGTACTACCATGTTTCAGAATAGCGAAGGAAAGAATCAAGGCACAATATTCGGTGAATGTCTGAACCCAATATGTGTCTCAGGTCAGAGGATATAATGATATTCTCCTTTACTCAAGATTACATGTGATCAACCACAAAAGCTCCATATAGTAAATCTTGAGAGCGGGTCTTCCAATATTTGTGTCCCACAAATATCTATGAACCTCGGTTGCAACCTTACCCCACATTCACCATTTGAATGTTAACCAATCCAAGTTCATAATAGTCTAGACCTCACACTTGTTCCCACAAATGTGATCAACTACGGAATTTAGAATAATAGTTTATTCATGGATGAAATATGCTAAATTGAAACATGACTCATAATTAAATTAATACCATAATTATATTAATGAGTTTGAACTAATTCGTTCCGTTACAATACATAAAGTAGATCAATTCCAATCACTAGAATATCGAAGCCCTAACGCACAAACATGTCCCTCATGTTTTGGCCCATGTAAAAGCTTCGTGAGTGGATCCGCAACATTTTGATCTGTGTGAACTTTGTGAATACATATCTTTCCTTTTTCAACCTCATCCCTAATGTAGTTGAATCTCCGCTCAATGTGACGCGTCTTTTGATGAGCACGAGGTTCCTTGATTTGAGCAATCGCACCCTCGTTGTCACAAAAGATCTCAAGAGGGTCCTGAATGGAAGGGACCACTCCTAAGTCGTCGATGAATTTCTTCATCCATGCAGCTTCCTGAGCTGCCAATGAGGCGGCAATGTACTCCGACTCTGTAGTGGATAACGCAACAACTTCCTGTTTCGCACTCTTCCAAGAGACCGCACCACCATTTAACATGAATACATAACCGGATTGTGACCGAGAGTCATCTCGATCAGTTTGGAAACTCGCGTCCACGTAACCTTTTACAGCGAGTTCCTCCTCACCAGACCCATATATTAGAAACATATCCTTAGTCCTTCTAAGGTATTTCAATATACATTTAACCGTAGTCCAATGACTATTTCCCGGGTTATTCTGGTATCTACTTGTCAAGCTTAGAGCGCATGACACATCCGGTCTAGTACATATCATTGCATACATGATAGACCCAATAGCAGATGCGTATGGGACTTTCTTCATTCTCTCTTGTTCATCTTTCGTGGTAGGTGTCACGACCCTACTTTTTCCGTTATCTTTTTCTGTTAATTATTTAACGACCGTTAACTGTTAGTGTGCCACGTCATTTCCATGACCTATATTATTATTTTTGTAATAATATATATATATAATAATTATTATGTGTTATGTGAATATATGTATTCATATTTTAATTTATACGTTTCTACGTTCCGCGGATTTCCATCCGGCGAATCTTTTCGGTTTTTAAACCAACGGTCGAGCTTTCGGGATTTTTAAATCCTAAATATTTTAAATATGATATTTTAAGGTCATATTATTTATAGGTGTATTTATATTTATTTTTCGTCGCGCGTTTGTTATCTTTCCGGATTTTTAATCGCGTAAGTGCGTTTTCGCGTTTCGGGCTTCGTACGGGATCTCGGGCCACAAGGATTTCATCATTTAGCAAGACGGGCTAGTGGGGCCCACCCCACACCCCCCCATTCGGCCGAAACCCACCAAGGGAGGGGGTATACTCCCTTGATTTTTCTTTTTCCACTTCATTTTACAAAATCAAAACCTAATCTTATTTTTTTGTGCTCTCTTCCTCCCTCTTCCCCCTTTGGCCGTCGAATACATCACCACCATCATCACCATTCTTCAACTAAATTAAAGCTTGGATCATAAATCAATTAACACCAACGCGTTCCTCTCTTCGTTCTCTACGCGATCATATACTTTGATTCTTGATTAGGGTATAAACCCTAACCCTAGATCTTTTCATTTTTATTTATTTTTCTGTATTTTGATGTTATATGATTAGTATGATATGTATAAGTTGTTGTAATGTTGTTTGGATGCGTAGAATTACTCGTTTGTTCATGTTTTCGGTTTGTAAATTTTGGACAGCAGTTTGAAACGTATATTCTGACTTTATAACTGATATGAATGTTAAAATAAAGTACATAAATGAGTTCCTCTCATCAAGACATTAATTTTAGACTCCGGATTCATGTCGTTTCGACTCCCGGAGCCCTAGATACGCTTAATTTGGTTTTGTTAAAGATTGAAAGGTGTTCTTGGCATGAACAAGGTTGGGTCCGACTTTGTGACCATCCTTGGTGTCTTTAGGGTGCCTCATTTGGTTAGGACTGATGGTGAGACGAATATTCATGTTCGGGTCACCTAAATCCGAGCCACGGTTCACCCGTTTTGCCCGAATTACTGTTTTGAGTAAAATGATTTCCCAATTGAAGTCATGGCTGATATGCACGACTTAGGGACTGTTCTTGGAGTGTTCTTGAGTTCATAAATGTGTCGGGTGGTTTGAGTAGGTGAAGTTACATATGTGGCTTGCCCGAAACCGACACCCGGGGCTCAAGATACGACCCGGCGAACTTTTAAACATTAAAACTTATGATTAATGATTTAACTTATGATAAAAATTTATGGATTTAATTATTAAATAAATTACTTATGTTAAAGAAGTAATTATTTTATTTTAAGACTTTTAATATAATTATTTATTATATTATTTAATTATTAATTATAATTTAATTAACATTTTTAATTAAACTTATGATTAGTGATACTTTTATTATTAAAGGAAAATACTTATGATAAGTATTAAATTTAATTATGAGAAATTATTATAAGACTTATAATAAAGATTAAATAATTATTTAATTATTATAAGACTTAATTATTATTTAATTATGACTTAATTATTAAATACTTATGATTTAATAATTTTAATTAGAAACTTATGATATGATAAATAATTCATTATTAATTAATGATACTTATGATATGATTTAAAATTTATTATAAATTAATAATATTTATATTATGATTAATATTTAATTAATTAATTAAATACTTATGTTATACTAATTATAACATTTCAACTTATATTAACTTTAATAATTCATTTTTATTTAATTAAACTTATGTTAAGACATTATTATACACATTTGACTTTAAATAACATTATAACCTATGTTATTATTATAACTTACACTTTTAAAATTAATGTTGACTATGTTTGACCAAGGTTGACTTTTGAGTTGACTTTCGGTTGACTTTGACTTTCAGTTGACTTCTGTTGACTTTCTAAATAAGGAAACTTTCCTAACTTCAAAACTTTCTAAAAATAGAACTTTCTAAATTTGGAAACTTTCCAAAAATAGAAACTTTCCAAAAATAGAAACTTTCCAAAAATAGAAACTTTCCAAAAATAGAAACTTTCCTAAAATAGAAAACTTTCCAAAAATGGAAACCTGCTAAAAATAGAAACTTTCTAAAAATAGAAAGTGTGTGTCCTTATGCTGTTCCAATCAAACCGATGCTTGTTGAGTAATGTTCTATGCCTACTTGCAACATGTACAATAGCTATCATACTAAGACTTGGCCTAAGTTAGTTATTTATTTCGACCTGCTTTATTTATAGGTCGGCGTTGTGATCTTTCTTGATCACTTTACTTTACGTGCTGTTCGCTTGTTTGTGAGATTTCTTCAGTTGCTATTTAAGGTGAGTTATAGTCCCGTTTTTACATACTTTTCAAAGTATATTTTTGGGATGTGATTACATGCAGATTTTTATTTACGTTTAGACACAAGTAACAGTTAAATTTAATTATTCATTGTGAGTTGGACAAAAATATTCCCTAGTCTGGTAACTGTAATCATTGGTTTCTACCGGTGAACGCGAATCCTACGGATAGATCTATCGGGTTTGGCAACCCCATTTCGAGCTAGTCGCGCTAGCAATTTATAATCGGAATGTTTAGTACTTCGTAATTTGTTGTAGATACACTGTCCAAGTGTATATTTTTATTGTGATTGGCAAGGGTAAATAAAGGGTTAAGTGGTTACCAGGTGGCTCATTGATAATGGAATAATGTTTAATGTTTTCTAACATTTTTAAATCTTGTGGTCTAAAGTTTACTTATTTATTTAAACCTATAATTCACTCAACCTTTGTGTTGACAGTTTACTTGCATGTTTTCACAGGTACTTGAGTTATTTGATGCTTCCGCTGTCGTTAGAAGAGTCTGCATGCATTTGGGCAGATTTTATGAAACAATTTATGAAACTTAAGTTTGCATTCTATTTTGGATAATTTAAATTGTGGGTTTGTTGGCAATGTTTTGTGTCAACTTTTGGTTTAATATTATGGTTGGTTGGTTTTCAAACTACTTAATTTGGTTTGTTTCCTTTTTGGGGAACATTTTGAAATAAAAGAATGCAACTTTGTTTATTTAATTCATTTAAGTCCGATCAAGCTATGGGACCAACTGACGGATCCGTTAAGTGTTTTGACGGGGTCGTCACATGTGGTATCAGAGCTCTGGTTGTAGGGAACTAGGCGGTCTTAATGTGGTCAACCCGTGGTTATTAGGGTGCATTAGAGTCTAGTCTACAGCCCGACCATTTTGCTATAGCATTATTATGCATTTCATTTCGTATAAGTTATATTATTAGCTTTCATATCTTTTGGTATATGGTTTGCGGTTTTGCTGTTTGCAGATGTCGACCTCGAGCGATAACTCTGTTGCTGCTCCTGCTCCTCCGTCTCCTGCTAGACGTCGTGCTAATCAACCGGAGATCGATGATCCTGTTCATTACTATTTTTCTACCATTACTCATATGAACCGGGCTTATAATGAGGTGACACGTATTAACGCCCTTAGTGATTGTTTGCGCACCTTGCCACATAATGAAGTTATGGACGAGATCCGTGCCGACATGCGTAACTTTATCACTTTCAAGCATAGGGTTGAGGATGCGAACCGCAAGCGTGATCGAGAAGTTAATGCTAAGTTCGAGGCTCTCGAGAGCACTGTTCGTGTGTTGAAGGAAGAGTTGGATGTTGTGAAAGGGAAGTTGCGTAAGTATGAGGATCCTGCTGAGACTCATGCTGGACCAGCTTATCACACCCGCTCTAAGCGAATGTGATGTGATTATTCATATTGATTATCTATTTCATCAGACTTAATGTCCTTTTTATACATACAGTTTGGGTTATGTACGGCGTTTTGCCGAGGATTTTATTAAGATTTTGTTATGGGATATTTTTTCATTATGTATGGATGGTTATTTTATGACATCTATTATCATTATCATGTTTTATTTCTGATGTTGTGGCTCTTGGCATGTTATATTATGCGTAATATATGTTCATGTATGTTAGGTGCTATGTATGTTGTATGATGTTATCATAAAATATGTATGCATGTGATGGTTATTTCTATAACAATCATAACTGTCATGTTATTACTCATAGTGTTAGTTGACTAATATCTTAATGGTTAGTCTTTTCGTGTTTTGATCTATTCCTTTATGACACTAGTATTATTCTTGGTACTAACGGATGTGTTATTCTATTTTGAAGATCATGCCTCCAAGAGAGTCCACTGAAGCGCGTATGCAACGCCTGATCAATGAAGGAATTGCTGCTGCTATGGCAGCAAATGCTGATGTTAACGCCAATGTGAACAACAACGTGGGATGCTCCCACAAAACTTTTATGGCTGGTCGACCTCAAGAATTCAGTGGTACGGAAGGACCAATAGGGCTTACTCGCTGGTTCGAGAAAATCGAATCTATTTTCAGGGTCAGTCGGGTTCGTGAAGAGGACAAAGTTAGTTTCGCTAGTTGCACTCTCGAGGATAGTGCCTTGACATGGTGGAATAATCTGGTTAGTAGTTTGGGAAGCGATGTAGCTTATGGTTTGGCCTGGAATGATTTTAAGGAAAGATTGATCACCCGCTATAGACCTCGGGGTGAGCTTAAGAAGCTAGAGGTTGAGCTCAAGAATTTGAAAATGCATGGCACCGAGTTAGATGCCTATGAACGAAGGTTTTTCGAGTTAACTTTGCTGTGTCCTAGGGTTTATGCGGATGAGGACCGCAAAATTGAGGCTTACATTGATGGTTTGTCCGAGAAGATTGAACACGGGGTTGAGTCCAGTGAACCCCAGACTATTGAGGCAGCTATGACTATGGCCCACAAACTTAATGACAAGGTGTTGAGAAGAAGCAAGACTACAGTTGTTGAAAGTATTGAGGAGGTTGTCAAGAAAGCTGATAATGGGAAACGAAAGTGGGATAACAACCGCAATCAAAACCAAAATCAGCAGAAGAAACAGGATACCTCAGGTGCTAACCACAGAAATCAGCGTGTGTGTCCTCGTTGCTATAAAGTTCATGATGGTTACTGCACAGTTACTTGTAAGAGGTGCTCTAAGCAAGGGCACATTGCTAAAGATTGTACAGTGCTTTTGCCGGGGTCTGCTACTCCCGCGACTGGTGGTAATAATAATAATGTTGGTAATAGAGGTGGTAACGGTAACGGTAATGGGAAATCGAATAATGGAGGTAATCCAAGGGTTTGTTATGAGTGTGGGAAGCCGGGGCATTTCCGAGATGCTTGTCCCAACAAGAAGACTGCAGAGACTGCACGCGGCCGAGCGTTCAACATTAATGCTAAGGATGCGGAGGAAGATCCTAAGCTTGTTACTGGTACGTTCTCAGTCAACGATTTATCAGTTTATGTTCTATTTGATTCAGGGGCTGATTTAAGTTTCGTGTCGAGTAAATTAAGTCCGAGAATCAAAACGCCGTTAACTCTCTTAGACAATACTTATGTTATTGAAGTAGCTAATGGTAAGGAACTTACTGCTAAGACTGTACATCGTAAGTGTAACATTAATCTGGGTGGTAGGGATTTCGAGATAGATTTGATACCGATTGAACTTGGTAGTTTTGATATTGTTATTGGTATGGATTGGTTGTCCGCGAACCGTGCCGAGATCGTCTGTTATGATAAGGCTATTCGTATTACTGATGTGATTGGAGAGCCACTGATGGTCTTTGGAGATAAGAAATGCACACAGTTAAACCTTATTAGCTGTATGAAAGTTCGTAAACATCTTCGCAAAGGCTGTCATGCTATTCTTGCTCATGTTGTTGATCCTAGTAAGGAAGTAAAGAACGTTGATGACGTTCATATTGTTAGGGATTTTCCCGAGGTGTTTCCCGATGACTTACCTGGCCTTCCGCCGCAACGCGCGGTAGAATTTCAAATTGATCTTGTTCCCGGTGCTGCTCCTGTAGCACGTGCTCCTTATCGTCTTGCGCCTTCTGAACTTCAAGAATTGTCAAGTCAACTTCGTGAGTTGATAGACAAAGGTTTTATTCGTCCTAGTTCGTCCCCTTGGGGAGCTCCTGTTCTGTTTGTTAAGAAGAAGGATGGTTCTTTTCGTTTATGCATTGATTATCGTGAACTGAATAAGCTCACTGTTAAAAATCGTTATCCTCTTCCGAGAATTGATGATCTGTTCGATCAGCTTCAGGGTTCTTCTGTTTATTCAAAAATTGATCTTCGTTCTGGCTATCATCAGTTGCTTGTTAAAGAATCTGATGTTTCAAAAACTGCTTTTCGCACCCGTTACGGTCACTTTGAATTTCTTGTTATGCCGTTCGGATTGACAAATGCACCTGCTGTGTTCATGGACCTCATGAACCGTGTGTGTAGACCCTATCTGGACAAGTTCGTTATTGTTTTCATCGACGACATCCTTATCTATTCTAAGAGTGATGAAGAGCACGAAGAACATTTGAGGTTAGTGCTTGATTTGTTAAAGAAAGAAGAGTTGTACGCTAAGTTCTCTAAGTGTGCTTTTTGGTTAAGAGAAGTTCAGTTCCTTGGTCACATTGTTAGCAAACAAGGAATACAAGTTGATCCTGCTAAAATTGAGGCGATTGAAAAGTGGGAAACCCCGAAAACTCCTACTCAAATTCGTCAGTTCTTAGGATTGGCAGGTTACTATCGAAGGTTCATCCAGGATTTCTCTCGTATAGCGAAACCTCTAACTGCTTTAACGCATAAAGGGAAAAAGTATGAGTGGAAGGATGAACAGGAGAATGCTTTTCAGATTTTGAAGAAGAAACTGACTACCGCTCCGATATTGTCTTTACCGGAGGGTAATGATGATTTTGTTGTTTATTGTGACGCATCACGACAAGGCTATGGTTGCGTTTTGATACAACGAAAGAAGGTTATTGCGTACGCATCACGTCAGTTGAAGATTCACGAGCAGAACTATACAACTCATGATTTAGAGTTGGGGGCTGTTGTTTTTGCACTTAAGATTTGGAGACATTATTTGTATGGGGTCAAGAGTACTGTGTACACAGATCACAAAAGTCTTCAACATATCCTCGATCAGAAACAGTTGAACATGAGACAACGAAGATGGATTGAGACGTTGAATGATTACGATTGTGACCTTTTGTATCACCCGGGTAAGGCCAATGTTGTGGCTGATGCATTGAGTCGTAAAGAAAGGACTGAACCTCGCAGGGTTAGGGCCTTGAATATGACAGTTAGATCGAACCTCGCAAGGCAGATTCTTGAGGCACAACAAGAAGCCTTAAAGGAAGAGAATTTTGTGAAAGAAAACGTAAGAGGTATGGCTAAGAAATTTGAGATTCGAGCAGATGGTACTAGGTACTTTGTAGGACGTCTTTGGGTTCCGAAGTTTGGTGAACTGCGACAACTTGTTTTGGATGAGGCTCACAAGTCTAGGTACTCTATTCATCCTGGTTCAGGGAAGATGTACCATGATCTTAAGGAGCTGTATTGGTGGCCAAATTTGAAAGGTGATGTGGCTACGTATGTGGCTAAGTGTTTGACCTGTTCTAAGGTCAAAGCTGAACATCAAAAACCGTCCGGGTTGTTGGTACAACCAGAAATTCCCGAGTGGAAGTGGGAAGGTATCACTATGGATTTTATCACTAAGTTACCAAGAGTTTCGGGTGGCTACGATGCGATTTGGGTGATTGTAGATCGACTCACTAAGTCGGCTCACTTTTTGCCGATTAGGGAAACCGATTCCATGGAGAAACTCACCCGTTTGTATTTGAAAGAGATTGTTTCGAGGCATGGTGTTCCCGTTTCTATAATTTCCGACAGAGATAGTCGATTTGTATCGAGATTTTGGCAATCGTTGCAAGAAGCCTTGGGCACTAGATTGGATATGAGCACCGCTTATCATCCTCAAACGGATGGTCAAAGTGAGAGGACCATTCAGACATTAGAAGATATGTTGCGAGCTTGTGTGATTGATTTTGGAAATGGGTGGGATAGGTATTTGCCGTTAGCTGAGTTTTCTTATAACAACAGCTACCACGCAAGTATTAAAGCCGCACCGTTTGAAGCTTTGTACGGTAGGAAGTGTAGGTCTCCTATTTGTTGGAATGAGGTTGGGGATGCTCAACTTACAGGTCCAGAAATTATTCACGAGACTACTGAGAAGATTGTTCAAATTAAAGAAAGGTTGAGAACTGCTAGAAGTCGGCAAAAGAGTTATGCCGACAAAGGAAGGAAAGATGTTGAATTTCAAGTTGGTGATCGTGTTATGTTAAAAGTTTCGCCTTGGAAGGGTGTTATTCGTTTTGGTAAAAGAGGGAAGTTAAGTCCTCGTTTTGTGGGACCGTTTGAGATCATTGAAAGAGTTGGACCGGTGGCTTATCGTTTGAAGTTGCCACATGAACTCAGTGCTGTTCACGATGTTTTCCATATTTCGAACTTAAAGAAGTGTTTGGCTGAATTTGATCAGACTATTCCTTTGGAGGAACTTCAGGTTGACAAGCAATTGCATTTTGTTGAGGAGCCAGTTGAGATCATGGACCGAGAGGTTAAGACTCTTAAACAGAGCAGAATTCCTATTGTTCGGGTCCGATGGAACGCTAGACGCGGTCCCGAGTTCACTTGGGAGCGTGAAGACCAAATGAAGCAGAAGTATCCGCATTTGTTCTCAGATGCCGAGTCAACCCCTGCGCCTGCTTAAATTTCGGGACGAAATTTCCATAACGGGGAGGTACTGTCACGACCCTACTTTTTCCGTTATCTTTTTCCGTTAATTATTTAACGACCGTTAACTGTTAGTGTGCCACGTCATTTCCATGACCTATATTATTATTTTTGTAATAATATATATATATAATAATTATTATGTGTTATGTGAATATATGTATTCATATTTTAATTTATACGTTTCTACGTTCCGCGGATTTCTATCCGGCGAATCTTTTCGGTTTTTAAACCAACGGTCGAGCTTTCGGGATTTTTAAATCCTAAATATTTTAAATATGATATTTTAAGGTCATATTATTTATAGGTGTATTTATATTTATTTTTCGTCGCGCGTTTGTTATCTTTCCGGATTTTTAATCGCGTAAGTGCGTTTTCGCGTTTCGGGCTTCGTACGGGATCTCGGGCCACAAGGATTTCATCATTTAGCAAGACGGGCTAGTGGGGCCCACCCCACACCCCCCCATTCGGCCGAAACCCACCAAGGGAGGGGGTATACTCCCTTGATTTTTCTTTTTCCACTTCATTTTACAAAATCAAAACCTAATCTTATTTTTTTGTGCTCTCTTCCTCCCTCTTCCCCCTTTGGCCGTCGAATACATCACCACCATCATCACCATTCTTCAACTAAATTAAAGCTTGGATCATAAATCAATTAACACCAACGCGTTCCTCTCTTCGTTCTCTACGCGATCATATACTTTGATTCTTGATTAGGGTATAAACCCTAACCCTAGATCTTTTCATTTTTATTTATTTTTCTGTATTTTGATGTTATATGATTAGTATGATATGTATAAGTTGTTGTAATGTTGTTTGGATGCGTAGAATTACTCGTTTGTTCATGTTTTCGGTTTGTAAATTTTGGACAGCAGTTTGAAACGTATATTCTGACTTTATAACTGATATGAATGTTAAAATAAAGTACATAAATGAGTTCCTCTCATCAAGACATTAATTTTAGACTCCGGATTCATGTCGTTTCGACTCCCGGAGCCCTAGATACGCTTAATTTGGTTTTGTTAAAGATTGAAAGGTGTTCTTGGCATGAACAAGGTTGGGTCCGACTTTGTGACCATCCTTGGTGTCTTTAGGGTGCCTCATTTGGTTAGGACTGATGGTGAGACGAATATTCATGTTCGGGTCACCTAAATCCGAGCCACGGTTCACCCGTTTTGCCCGAATTACTGTTTTGAGTAAAATGATTTCCCAATTGAAGTCATGGCTGATATGCACGACTTAGGGACTGTTCTTGGAGTGTTCTTGAGTTCATAAATGTGTCGGGTGGTTTGAGTAGGTGAAGTTACATATGTGGCTTGCCCGAAACCGACACCCGGGGCTCAAGATACGACCCGGCGAACTTTTAAACATTAAAACTTATGATTAATGATTTAACTTATGATAAAAATTTATGGATTTAATTATTAAATAAATTACTTATGTTAAAGAAGTAATTATTTTATTTTAAGACTTTTAATATAATTATTTATTATATTATTTAATTATTAATTATAATTTAATTAACATTTTTAATTAAACTTATGATTAGTGATACTTTTATTATTAAAGGAAAATACTTATGATAAGTATTAAATTTAATTATGAGAAATTATTATAAGACTTATAATAAAGATTAAATAATTATTTAATTATTATAAGACTTAATTATTATTTAATTATGACTTAATTATTAAATACTTATGATTTAATAATTTTAATTAGAAACTTATGATATGATAAATAATTCATTATTAATTAATGATACTTATGATATGATTTAAAATTTATTATAAATTAATAATATTTATATTATGATTAATATTTAATTAATTAATTAAATACTTATGTTATACTAATTATAACATTTCAACTTATATTAACTTTAATAATTCATTTTTATTTAATTAAACTTATGTTAAGACATTATTATACACATTTGACTTTAAATAACATTATAACCTATGTTATTATTATAACTTACACTTTTAAAATTAATGTTGACTATGTTTGACCAAGGTTGACTTTTGAGTTGACTTTCGGTTGACTTTGACTTTCAGTTGACTTCTGTTGACTTTCTAAATAAGGAAACTTTCCTAACTTCAAAACTTTCTAAAAATAGAACTTTCTAAATTTGGAAACTTTCCAAAAATAGAAACTTTCCAAAAATAGAAACTTTCCAAAAATAGAAACTTTCCAAAAATAGAAACTTTCCTAAAATAGAAAACTTTCCAAAAATGGAAACCTGCTAAAAATAGAAACTTTCTAAAAATAGAAAGTGTGTGTCCTTATGCTGTTCCAATCAAACCGATGCTTGTTGAGTAATGTTCTATGCCTACTTGCAACATGTACAATAGCTATCATACTAAGACTTGGCCTAAGTTAGTTATTTATTTCGACCTGCTTTATTTATAGGTCGGCGTTGTGATCTTTCTTGATCACTTTACTTTACGTGCTGTTCGCTTGTTTGTGAGATTTCTTCAGTTGCTATTTAAGGTGAGTTATAGTCCCGTTTTTACATACTTTTCAAAGTATATTTTTGGGATGTGATTACATGCAGATTTTTATTTACGTTTAGACACAAGTAACAGTTAAATTTAATTATTCATTGTGAGTTGGACAAAAATATTCCCTAGTCTGGTAACTGTAATCATTGGTTTCTACCGGTGAACGCGAATCCTACGGATAGATTTATCGGGTTTGGCAACCCCATTTCGAGCTAGTCGCGCTAGCAATTTATAATCGGAATGTTTAGTACTTCGTAATTTGTTGTAGATACACTGTCCAAGTGTATATTTTTATTGTGATTGGCAAGGGTAAATAAAGGGTTAAGTGGTTACCAGGTGGCTCATTGATAATGGAATAATGTTTAATGTTTTCTAACATTTTTAAATCTTGTGGTCTAAAGTTTACTTATTTATTTAAACCTATAATTCACTCAACCTTTGTGTTGACAGTTTACTTGCATGTTTTCACAGGTACTTGAGTTATTTGATGCTTCCGCTGTCGTTAGAAGAGTCTGCATGCATTTGGGCAGATTTTATGAAACAATTTATGAAACTTAAGTTTGCATTCTATTTTGGATAATTTAAATTGTGGGTTTGTTGGCAATGTTTTGTGTCAACTTTTGGTTTAATATTATGGTTGGTTGGTTTTCAAACTACTTAATTTGGTTTGTTTCCTTTTTGGGGAACATTTTGAAATAAAAGAATGCAACTTTGTTTATTTAATTCATTTAAGTCCGATCAAGCTATGGGACCAACTGACGGATCCGTTAAGTGTTTTGACGGGGTCGTCACAGTAGGACACTGAGATGAACTGAGAACGGTTCCCTTTTGAATAGGTACCAAACCTTTCTTAGAGTTTTCCATCTTGAACCTTTTCAAGATTTTATCAATGTATGTACTTTGACTTAAACCTATCAATCTCTTGGATCTATTCCTATAGATTCCAATCCCCAATATGTATTGTGCTTCTCCAAGATCCTTAATGGAGAAGCAACCTTTTAACCAAGTTTTGACCTCTTGCATTGTGGTTATATCATTCCCAAATAATAATATATCATCCACATATAGCACAAGGAACATTATGGAGCTCCCACTAGCCTTCTTGTATACACAAGCTTCATCACCGTTTTTAATGAAGCCAAATTTCTTTGCCTCTTCATTAAAACGATGATTCCACATTCTCGATGCTTGCTTCAATCCGTAGATTGACTTCTTTAACTTGCATACCTTCTTAGGATTTTTCGGATCAACAAAACCTTCGGGCTGTACCATATAGACATCTTCCTCAAGATATCCATTTAGGAAAGCGGTTTTGACATCCATTTGCCAAATTTTGTAATCATAATGAGCAGCGATGGCAAATAATATCCTAATAGACTTTAGCATTGCCACAGGCGAGAAAGTTTCATCATAGTCAACCCCTTGAGTTTGAGTGAAACCCTTTGCTACAAGTCTAGCTTTGTATGTATCCAAGTTTCCATGTATGTCAGTTTTCTTCTTGAAAAGCCACTTGCAATCAACTAGCTTAGAGCTAGGAGGTTGCTCGACAAGTTCCCAAACTTGGTTTTCATACATGGATTGCATCTCGGCGTTCATGGCTTCCTGCCATTTATCTTTATCAATCCTTGATAAAGCATCTTTGTAGTTTGTCGGTTCATCCAAATCAACCGTATAGCAACCATCCACGAGAAACCCATATCTCTCGGGAGGATTACTAATCCTACTAGATCTTCGAACGTCTTGTGTACCTTGATCATCCACTTGATCATTTTCAACATCCTCATGTTGAGTACTAGTGTCAACCAATTGTGCATCATCGGCTTGATCTTGTACCTCTACAAGATCTATCTTCCTTTCACCATCGCCCTCCATAAGGAACTTGGTTTCTAGGAATTCCGCTTTCCGAGCAACAAATACCGTTTGCTCGGATGGATCATAGAAGTAATATCCCATGTCATCTTTGGGATATCCTATGAAGATACATTTTGTGGATCGAGCATGTAGCTTATTTGCTACATAACGCTTAGGATAAGCTTCACATCCCCATACTTTCAAGTATGAAAGAGAAGGAGGTTTTCCAAACCACATCTCATGAGGAGTACGTTCCACTTTCTTGGTTGGGGCCATATTTAAAATACGAGCCGCGGAGCTTAGACAATAACCTCAAAATGATAGAGGCAACGAGCTTCTTGCCATCATAGATCGAACCATATCCATTAGGGTTCGGTTCCTCCTTTCGGAAACTCCATTAAGTTGGGGTGTTCCGGGTGGAGTAAGTTGTGAGATAATCCCACAACTCCTAAGATGTTCTTGGAAGACATCGCTTAGGTATTCACCTCCTCTATCGGTACGAAGTACCTTAATTGTCCTATTGAGTTGATTTTGTACTTCGTTTTGATATTCTTTGAATGCTTCAAACGTTTCGTCCTTGTGTCTTAATAAGTAGACATATCCGAAACGACTAAAGTCATCAATGAAAGTAACAAAGTATCTTTCACCATTCCTAGTCATGGGTTTAAAGGGTCCACACACATCCGAATGTATTAATCCCAATAAATCTTTAGCCCTTTCATAAGTCCCTTTGAAAGGTGCTTTAGTCATCTTGCCTTGTAAACAAGATTCACATACATCAAACGAATCCATTTCATTTGATTTCAAAAGTCCATTCCTTTGAAGTGTATGCATTCGGTTCTTGTTTATGTGACCAAGGCGACAATGCCATAAATAGGAATTACTCAAATCCCTTTTGAGTTTCTTGGTGCTAGTATGGTATATAGAGCTCGATGATGCGTCATCATGAACCAATTCATAAATTCCATTTGAAGGTGAAGCCTTGAAATAGAATACATTATTTTTAGAAACATGAATGTCATCATCAATAAAATCAACAACGTAACCACATTGTTTTAAGCGAGAAATAGAAATAATGTTTCGACATAAATCCGGTGCATACAAAACATTTTCTAAAATAAGCTCCAATCCACTTGGAAGCTTCAAAACAAATTCTCCTTGAGCTTTAACATGCACCTTTGCACCATTGCCCATATAGAGACTTGATGTTCCCGCCTTATGATCACTTCTTATGAACCCCTGCAAAGAATTGCAAATATGAGTTCCACATCTCGTGTCGAATACCCATGTATTAGAAGAAGTAATACTAAGCTCTATATATACCATATATATATTACCTGAGGTTTGCCCTGCATCCCTCTTGTCCTTCAACTCCTTAAGATAGACCGGACAGTTTCGTTTCCAATGACCCATTTCACCGCAACCGAAACATGGGTCTTCCTTGGGGTTTGCCTTCTCGGCTACCTTTTGCTTCTTAGCCTTGTTGATGGTTGGGGTAACCATCTTCCCCTTCCCTTTGCCTTGATGGGCGGGTCCTTTTCTCTTAGCCACCTTTGGCTTAGAGGTGTTACCTTTAGACCCACCTTGATCGATTGCTAACACGGGTAAAGCCCTTTTACCCATGCTTGTTTCCGCCGTTCTTAGCATACCGTGAAGCTCACCTATGCTCTTATCCATCCCATTCATATTGTAATTAATTACAAATTGATCAAACCTTTTTTATAGGGAGTTAAGGATAAGATCGGTGGCTAACTCATTTGATATGTTTAGGTTAAGACAGTTAGCACGATCGATAAGGCTTTTCATCTTAAGTACATAAGATGAAACCGATTGGGTATCGTACATACGGCAAGCATGTAGCGCCCGAACCGTTTCGAAACGCTCAACACGCGCTTGTTGGAGGAACATCTCCTTCAATTGCGTTATCATGTCGTATGCACTATGATGCTCGAAATCCTTTTGGAGTTCGGGTATCATAGTCCCAAGCATTAAGCATGAGACTTGAAGGGAGTCGTGGCAATACTTATCGTAAGAGGCCATTGCCTCCACATCATTCTCATCCGGTTGATCGGGAATGGGGTCCTCAAGCACATACATTTTATCCTCTTGTTTGAGGACAATCCGAAGATTGCGGAACCAATCCATAAAGTTTGTATGGTTGAGTTTGTCTTTCTCGAGGAGAGACCGTAATGATAGGTTGTTAAAGTTAAGTGGTGCGATGTTCAAGTTGTTGTTGTTATTAGCGGCCATCTACAAAATTCAACAAAGTTCCTTTAAGTATTGATTTCAAATTTAATAAACAATACCCTTTTAATTTGTTTTTATTAAATATTAGAATCCAACGGTAAATCAAATTTCGGTTAGGTGACCTTTATCCCGTCATTTGATTTAGCTAGGTAGTCATAATGACAATTGCAATCCTTTTGCAACTTCTAAGTTATGGGATCATGCAATCCTTTTGCATGGCATATTAATCCCATCAACGCCTATTTGTTCCTCATGCTTCGGTGACCCTAAGTTCATGATTCCCAAATCAAGTCGTCCTACTTGTGTAAACATGTAGACTTAACATACAAGTGGTTAGGTGACCTTTATCCCACATGTATGCGAAGTGTACCTTATTCATATTAGTTCACTCATGACGGTTAGGTGACCTTTATCCCATCAAGAGATTCCTAATATGTCTAAGTGTTTCCACAAAAGGATGGCGTTTAACTTGTTTACCTTGTTTTAGTAAAGGGATTTTAAGTTTTCTACATTCTAGTTTTAGAAAACAAAGTGCTATACACCAACATGCATTTGGTGTGTAGTAAATTTATGAAAAACCCATTTTCATGTCCTTTTAGTAAACCAATTACTAGTTATAAGCCAATTTATTACCTTTTAAATAAACCATTTTATTTAAGTCTAATAACCAATTATTAGTGTCATTTTGTTATGTATTATTATAACCATTTATAATGTATTATGCAAGTGGTAAACATGTGATGATCTTGTAGCAACCAAACATACAAACATACACAAACATGCATAACAAAGTGTTCACAATCAAGAGCCATTTTGGTGGACATTTGTTTAGCGAAAAAACAAATGTCACCTAAGAGGGTTAACAAAGTAAGAGATTTTATACAAAATCTCCCACTTAATCTTGTAACTTCATAAGCTCCATCTTGTAGTCTTCATCTTGAATCTTCATTTTCATTTTACAAAATTATATCCTAATACAATTTTTCTAGAAAATGAAATAACAACCTATTCTATTTACAAACCAAATAGAATAAATTACATCAACAAATTACAAGATTACTTACAACTTATTACAAACCAAAATTACCAAAATTATTACAACCATATGAATGAATATTACAATCAAGAATAACAACCAAATCATTCAAACATTCAACCACATGGTCTAGGCTCGATTGTGAACAATAACATAACATCAAACATGGCCAAACTTGAAATCCCAAAACCCATTTTTGGGTTCAAAAATTCGGCCATCACCAAAAACCCCACCAAAACTCAAGATTTTTACATTCTACTTTCATGCATGTTGGTAGATTGTAAAATAAATGAGTTTTCTAGCCAAAAACAAGAAGCATATTAACAAGACTTTGGCTCTAGATACCATTGATGGAATTCATCATATAAACAAAGTCACAAAACCCATTTTGAGATATATAAATTCGTATATATATTTATGTAACAAGCGGAAGCAATTTAAAGTTTATGCATGTAAAGTTTAACCTTTTAGTATGAATTCCATTAAAGATCTAGTCTTGAAAAATATACTAAAATGTAAATAGGGCTAGCAAAAGAGTTATACCTACTCCTAAAGGAGGTGGAAGAACAAGGATGAAGATGATGATGTAGATGAAGGAAAACCTCTAACTTGAAGTTTCAAGCCTTTGATACCCACAAGCTATTATCAACCCTTAATTGGTTAGGATTTAGTGTACTTAGATTACTTGCAAAATCCACCCAAAACCACTTTTGGAACCTCCCTAAAATCGGCCAAGATGAGGAAGAAAAGGAGGAGAAATTTTGCTAATTTGAAATGCTAGATGGAAGTGTTTCTTGGAAGAGTGAAATGCATGCACCTAGCAATAATTATATGGAGAAAGGAAAAAGCAAAATGGCTCCTTGGTTACCCCCATTTTGGCCGCCACTTTTCCCTCCCCTTTTTTTTTTTTTTTTTTTTTTTTTACTTCCTTAAAAACATGATACTTCCATCCATATTTACATATATATGTGCATATAACTTTATATACCCATTATAAAGTAATATGTCACAAGTATTAGTTTAATAAATAATTAAACTCATATATATATATATATATATATATATATATATATATATATATATATATATATATATATATATATATATATATATATATATATATATATATATATATATATATATATATATATAATAATTATCCATATAATTATTTCTAGCATTTCACTTTAGAAAACCAATTTCAAAGTCTAAGTACTTAGTATTAGTTTTAAAGAACCTATCATTAAAACAAATACATAAAAGTGTTGACAGCTTGTTATTGGGTATGACCCGACTTGAATCATAACATGTTAGCCACATTAATTTCATTATGTCTCTCGGGCATAAGAAAATCCTTCAGCTATCAAGGAATTACTCAAGAAAAACGGTAAATTTCTACACCTAAACACCATTTAATCCGAAATTAGTGTTCTTGAGCAATTTTTTCCCCAATTTGATTTTGATGCTTTTTAGTGTAATTAGGCTTAAATTGTTTATGTATTATGCTTGTATAACCTAGATTGATGCTGTTTAACATGATTAGAAGCCTTAAACTTCAAATTTTGAGTAATCTAGGGTTTGCGTTCTTGAGCAAATTTGGGGCTTTTTGATATAAACAGGTTATGGCCGATTTTTGTCATGAATTGTTGCTAAATTAAGTAGTGTAACATGTTTAGGTAGTTAAATGATCCAAACTTTGAGCCTAAACATGATTTTGAGAATTAAAGTGGACTTTTTCAAGTCTAAAAATTCATGAACTTGATTTTTGAAAGATAATGCCATTTGAGACTTGTTTAATTGCTAGTAATGATTATTTTGACATGTTATTTGAGTTGAATGCTTATGAACTTGGCGAACATTTTCGTATATGCTTATTTGAAAAAGTGTAGATTTGATGAAAATATGAAAATGAGCTTAAGTTTGATATAAATTGATAATGTCATTGTAATTATTTTGATTGATGATTTTGCTGACACTAATGCATATTTGGATGCACAAAAATTGTGTTTGATGTGTTTTGCAGACTGAAAGGGGTGAATCTTCATCCCAAGCTCGCAATGCTCCTGCTGAGAATGCGGAGCAACATGAGGTGGATAACTACTACAAGCAGGATATACCTCATCCAGTCATGACCTTTTCTGATATGCACTTGGAAGAGTTGCACCCGAACCTGAGATTTGACAGACTTTGGATAGATTATCCAAAATATCAAAGGGGTTTGCATACTCTTCATTCTAAGGTTGTTGAGGTACCGAGGGTCATAGAATGGGGACCCTTAGAAGCTGTAGAATTGGCCGGGCCAATTAGGGAATTACTTGTACAGAGGTATGGTAATTCTACTTTTAATGACTGGGTACGTTTATTCACCATGCGTAGACCTGTATATAAAGTATGGTGTGAATAATTGTTGTGTAGTATAGAGTTGAATGATCGGGTAGCTAGTTTAACCGATCGTTCTTTTATTAGATTTTTGTTAGGCGGTTTGATGCGCCACATGTCTTTACTAGACATGGCACAAGCTTTACGTATATATACGCCTAAGGAGTTAGCATCTGCCGATTGTAGAGGGTTGATACTAAACGGTAGAAAGATAGATGAAAATTTTGACACACACGGTGTGTGGAGTCAAATGACAAGCCATCACCGTTTCAAAGGGGGAAATTACTCTTATTTGGATATAGATAGAGCCGAATTAAGAGTGATTCATAGGTTTTTAGCTAATTCGATTACACAAAGGGGTAAGAACAAGGAAAAGGTAAATGAACAAGATTTGTTTTACCATATGTGTATTCGAGACCCACAAAGCGCTGTAAGTATACCGTATTGTGTGGGTTATTATTTATCAGCTATGGTTCGGGGGATGAGACCGCATAGCATAATAGGAGGTGGTATTTTTATTACTTTGATTGCTGAATATCTCGGTGTGGATATAAGTCGGGGGGGATTATTAGTGGAAGAACCAGAACCCCGCGATACTATAGGTTTAAATGTATACCATGGTGCGAAAGTTTTGAAGAGGCGAAATAACGCCGCAGTACCATACCATGGTAGACATTCACAGGTTGAGAGAAACCAACAGCAAGGTAATGTAGGAGGGGGAATGAGATGCAAGAAATGCAAAGGTTTATAGCTTCTCAGGAGTACGAAAATGCTAGACAGAGAGCATTTGAAGATTGGCAAGTTCATCAGAACCAAATCATAGCTCATTGCCAACATATAGGTAGAAACTATATTCCTACACCGAAACCCATCTTCCCTCCCTGGTCTATAGAGATGCAACCACCGTATCCTACGTATAACCCTGCCGAAGCATTCTATAGCACCTATGGTTATGCTTGGAACCCCTATTGGTATCAGTATCATCCCTAGTATACTTTTTTTTTTTTTTGTAATTTGTAATGATTGATACGTTTAATACTTTTGTTAATATTGTAATCATTTTTATAATTATCTAACTTTTATTCTTAGATTTTAATAATTTTTGAATGTGGGGTAATATACCAAACTTTAAAAATATGTATATATGTTTGCAGTTTATCTTATGTATACAATAGGGTAAAACAACGCATTTTCAAAGACTGGCATTAAGTTCAGCAAAAGCAACTAATTTTGACGACAAGATGCAAAATATATGTGAAATAACAACAAGACGGAATGAACAAATGATGTGCACCATTTATCATTCAGCAAACAAACGCCAATATATTTGGAAACTTTGGTAAAAATTTAATCATTTTCACACAAATCAACCTCAATAATTTAAATTATTACTGATTTCTTGCAAATGAGGGCATTGCAAGATCTTAAGTGTGAGAAGGGGTTAAATTCTTTCGGATTTTAAATTTTTTTTTACTTTATACACTTGGTTACCATTAAAAATACTAGTAAAGCAGTAGTTGTATTAGAATCTAGTGCTCTCTGATAATAAAGAACAGCCCTAGTCTTATATACTGACTACCCAATTCTAGTAAAATTTTTAAAAATTTTCAATTAAATGAACTCAAATTCATGTTTATACATATTTATGAACGATAAAACTAGGTGTTAACACCGAAATTATTGTTACCTCGAAAAGGACATAAATTGAGAAACAAACTAAAATGTTAAAATTCATTTAAAATGGAATAGAGGACGATAAAAAGGAAAATAAAAGCCAAGTGTGGGAAAATTTACCAAGTTATCTTAAACATATGTCACATATATCTGTAACAAATAACTGAAAATACTTTTGCTTTGGACTAAACCAAACTGTTTTACCCGATGAAAGAAAAGAAAGATGGATCTACACGATGAATCAATTCCATCATTAAAAGGAAGTAAAGTCTTCCGAAAAAGACACGCGCTTCTTGATTTAGGTCATGAAGTTGTCGTCCAGACCAGCTGTAGGTTGACGAAAAATCCAGAAAAGTCATCACTAAAATCAGCAGGAAATCCACGGACCTCAGCATTAAACAGGGTCGCCAAGTGGTCAGATTTATCCTAACAATGAGAAGGATTTATCTTGTACAATGGGGGGGCACCATGCAAATTAGCTGGATAAGACTAATGAATCAGATCCCCAGAAAGGATAATCTCCTTAAAGATTAAAAATCAGCTTTTAAGACTGATATTACTCAATCCTTGAGATTGACCTTAAAGATTGAGAATTACAAACTCATGGAATTCAATGAGATCTAAACTCGAGCTTGAACGAGAAAATATTTTGATCAAAAATTACAAACCGATTTGTTTTCTGAAAACCCTATTTTCAATGCGTTCATTACCATTGAACGTAAAATCCTAGGAATTCACCTGGAATTCATTAGGTCACCTGAACCAAATCGGGTGTCAACCGTAAGAACGGTGGTTGCATAGTGGTCAAAGACAGGACCTTGTGCCATACCGAAAAATTATAAGGGTGAGCTTTACTATTGTTCCTACCAAGGATAGTAATTGCGTCCGACACGTTATAGACCATAATTAAAAGCATGTCAGGGGACATTGCCTTAACAGTTGCTTGTTCAACGCTTTCCTTTACAACCGGACGGTAGTTTACCGAAAGGTAATATACGGGACAAGTAAACTGGACGTGTTGCTTTCCAAATACAAGGTTAGCAAGTGGGTGACACAAAACCATAAGTTTTGAGCTAAAATTTTCAAATCTGAAACCCACCAAACCCACAAAAATATTTTGCAACACCAGTGAAGGGTTATTCCGGAAAACTTATCTAGGGTAAAAACTAGATTTAATTTTCAAAAGATCAAATGTTTTCATAAAGATCCAATTTCCTTAATGGATCTAAATTTTTATAGTCATGTGGGACTGTAAACCATATCGTTACTACCATTGTTTATACCGCCGTATAGAAAATCACTGATGTACAAAGTGTGAAGAATAAAGAAGTGATTCTAGTATTTCAAGATGATATTGCTTGAGGACAAGCAACGCTCAAGTGTGGGAATATTTGATAATGCTAAAAACGAACATATATTTCATAGCATTATTCCTCAAGAAAGACAAGCTTTTAGTTGCAATTGTTCTATTTAAAAGTGATATTCGTTTAAATAATAAAAGGTGAAGACAAAAGACAGATTCGACGAATTGAAGACCCAAACGACCAAAAAGCTCAAAAGTACAAAAGACAATCAAAGAGGTTCCAATTATTAATAAGAAACGTCTCGAAATTACAAGAGTACAAGATTCAAAACGCAAAGTACAAAATATAAAATTGTACGCAAGGACGTTCGAAAATCCGGAACCGGGACCAGAGTCAACTCTCAACGCTCGACGCAACGGACTAAAAATTACAAGTTAACTATGTATATAAATATAATATAATATATAATTAATTATATTAATTATATATATATTATATATATATATTATAAACTGTCGGCAAGAAAGACTCCAAAAGGGACTGAGCTGTAATTTCAAACTCCGCGACTCGCGGAGTTTGAAGGCAAAAATGCCGCGAGTCGCGGAGCCCCAAAAGTCGAAAATCCCTATAAAAGCAAACGAATTCTGATCGCAAAAATAACCAAAAATCCATCCATCTCTCTATCTATATCGTATATATTTATATTTATATTTTAATTTTAATTTTAATTTTAATTTTAATCCTAATAATAAGGGTATGTTAGCGAATGTTGTAAGAGTGTAAGTCGAAATTCTGTCCGTGTAACGCTACGCTATTTTTAATCATTGTAAGTTATGTTCAACCTTTTTATATTAATGTCTCGTAGCTAAGTTATTATTATGCTTATTTAATCCGAAGTAATCATGATGTTGGGCTAATTACTAAAATTGGGTAATTGGGCTTTGTACCATAATTGGGATTTGGACAAAAGAACGACACTTGTGAAAATTAGACTATGGGCTATTAATGGGTTTTATATTAACTAAACAATACCTTGTTAATTTAATATACAAACTTATAATTTGACGTATTTATATATAACCACATACGCTTGACTGGGTACGGTGGGCGGGATATCTATAAATACCAATAATTATTCATTTTACCGGATACGGAACTGGATTAATAGTTAATAAACTTGTTGAAACAGGGGTGAATTACATTCAAGGGTAATTGGTGTAATTGTTAACAAAGTAGTAAAACCTTGGTTTACACGCAGTCGATAACCTGGTGTATTCATTAAACAAAGTATTAAAACCTTGTTACAATTCGAATCCCCAATTAGTTGGAATATTTGACTTCGGGAATAAGAATAATTTGACGAATGCTTTCGCTCTTTATATTTATGACTGATGGACTATTATGGACAAATCCGTATGGACATATTAAATAATCCAGGACAAAGGACAATTAACCCATGGGCATAAAACTAAAATCAACACGTCAAACATCATGATTACGGAAGTTTAAATAAGCATAATTCTTTTATTTCATATTTAATTTCCTTTATTTTATATTTAATTGCACTTCTAATTATCGCATTTTTATTGTTATTATATTTAATTGCACTTTTAATTATCGTACTTTTTAATTATCGCAAGTTTATTTTATCGCACTTTTATTATTCGCAATTTCATTATCGTTATTTACTTAATGCTTTAATTTAAAGTCTTGTATTTATTTGGTTTTAACTACGACTAAAGTTTTAAAATCGACAAACCGGTCATTAAATGGTAAAACCCCCCCTTTATAATAATAATATTACTTATATATATATATGTATTTCTATAAAAGTAAACTAATATAGCGTTAAGCTTTGTTTAAAAAGATTCCCTGTGGAACGAACCGGACTTACTAAAAACTACACTACTGTACGATTAGGTACACTGCCTATAAGTGTTGTAGCAAGGTTTAAGTATATCCACTCTCTAAATAAATAAATATCTTGTGTAAAATTGTATCGTATTTAATAGTATTTTCTGTAAAAATATAAGCTATTTTATATACACCTCGCACGACATCAGACGTCTAACTAACAAAGGTGTTTTTCGTTTCACATGTTATAATCCTAACTAAAATTGTAGTAACCCGTCCTAATCCACCTGGATGAAGTCTTCATCAGATGGTCCCATTGTGAGGTTCTGACCTCTATATGCCATGAACGACTCCATGTACTATCTTTAAAATGAGCAAATGCACAGCGGAAGATTTCTTTCATACCTGAGAATAAACATGCTTTAAAGTGTCAACCAAAAGGTTGGTGAGTTCATAGGTTTATCATAAAACAATTAAATTCATCATTTTGATAGACCACAAGAATTAAATGTTGCATGGTACAAATGGGCCCGAATCCTATACCCACATGTAATGTACATGCGATATCTTTTAAATACAGTACACCTTTCTTGTGTACGAAACCATTTTTCATAAATCTTAGTAACCGTACACATATCTCGTGTACAAAATATAATACACATAACCTGTGTATAAAAATCATTCTCTCGATACATAACATTCACATCAATTGGTGGCAATTATCATGTCCACATAATTCAATGGTGGTAATTATCATGTCCACATAATACAATGGTGGCAATTATCATGTCCATATAATTCAATGGTGGCAATTATCATGTCTACATAATTCAATGGTGGCAATTATCATGTCTACATAATTCAATGGTGGCAATTATCATGTCCACATAATTCAATAATAATCCGCAGAACTTCTGTCTGCATAATAATTCATTCGAGGAATGTTTTGCTTGTGTCTATGTCGTCAAACCTTTATAAAAGCATTTCATGTATTCACAGTTCAAAAATATATTTCAAAAGCATTTAATAAAGCAGTTGTAAAAACAACGCATGTATTCTCTGTCCCAAAAATGTAAAGAGTAAAAGGGAATCAAATGAACTCACAATACGATATTATGTAGTAAAAATATGCATACAACGGAAATAGTAAATGAAAGGTTGACCTTGGATTCACGAACCTATATCATTTATATATATTAACACAAATATAATTGTAATCGAACAAATTTATGTATTATTAGTGATATACTTGTTATTATGCGTTTCATTAGTAATTTAATTAAATGTATTTATTTTATATTCTTTAAATAAATAAAAATATTAATATAGTTTAGTTAAGTTTATTTATATATGACTAATTTTATTGTAGTAATGATAATAATATTAGTAGTATTATTGATAATAATAGTAATATGATTTTTATAAAAGTAATAACGATATTAGTAAAAATAAAATGATAATAATAATAATAATAATAGTAATAATAATAACGATAATGATAAAAAAGTAAACTACCTCAAAGGAGTAGCCCTAAAAAAATGCCCAAGTCCGGGTTTGAACCCGCGACGTCCCGCTAACCCGATAACATCCTTAATCAATCATCCATTTATGTTTATCTGTTTTATCTCACAACCAATATATGTATAACCCGAACTTCTGTTTCTATATTCTTCTACCATCATCATAATCATAATTATAAATCATAATCATGATCATAAATCATAATCATCATCGAACCTATCATCAATAAATGCCATCAACATGATTATTTTCTTGAATCCTCACATCATAACTATATTTTTATCATCGCCTTTATTAACTCTCCTCCTCATCGTTTATCACTCGTTTTATCACCTATGCAACATCTCCTAACCGTCATCATTTATGTATTCTTCATAACCCATCATCATAATATCTTCATTATACTCATCATCTTCCATGATCATAATATTATCATCATCCTTATTGTGACCTTTATTCTTATAATCTAAATCTTCATTATCTCTAACCCACCTATAAGCTACCTATGGATATGTTAGTTTGTTTTCACGGCTAGAACTTTACATGAGCCTCAACCACGAGCTAGGCCCACATCAGTTTTACAGCCCAACGGAGAAACAGAAAAATTGGCCTACGGCCCAACAGAAAAACGGAAACCCGAAGAAGCAGGCCATGTATTATCAAAAAGAGAAAAGGCTTGATCATCAGTATAACACGTAGCAGCAACAAGATTCTCGCAGGTGGTTTTCAACAGCAATAAAATGAACGGGTCTTGGTCCTACATACCAGTTCAAGATCGTGGCCCAATCAAATTCATTTGAACCCAACATGTAATAATAAATCAATTAAATGAGTGTGATTGCTTTTATCGGCCCAACACAAGAATCAGTACAAAATGAAAACAAATAAAAGACGGCATCATCAAATAATAGGTGGGATCCTCCTGTGAGCTGTAGTCCGAAAAGAAGGAAAAAGTAATCCAATTTGTCCCCTTAATTCAATCGGTGGAATTCACCACTTGCATGATTAAAAAAAAGAAAACTTTGAACATATATTCTTTTCTTTAAATCCATGTTGTCACCTTATTTTGTGAGCATAAACGGTTCTTTAAATAATTTCGACCTCATCATTTTTTTTCGCTGTTTACTCCCACAGAAACAGCAACAACGATTTGCAGTGATTGGTGAGAGGTGGAGGTGATTGTGATTGTTGATCGTGGTTCATGAAGAAGTAAAACAACAAGGACGAAGAGAGAGAGAGAGAAGTGGGTAGAGAGAGACAAGGTGGTGATGGTGGCAGTTTGATTTACTAATGATAATATGTAACGAGTTGATGGTTAACAAGGTTGATGGTGGTCCTTAGTGGTGGCGGTTGGTAACCGTGGAAGGTGGTGATGGGAGAAAGTGTATTGTCGATTATAATCGAAGAAGAAAGGTGATCAAATAAGGATTCGGTGGTGTGTAAGTATATATATATTTTATCTTCCACCTATGTATATATATATATATATATATATATATATATATATATATATATATATATATATATATATATATATATATATATATATATATATATATTAGAGAAAGGGGTGATAATTGAGTTGGTTTGATTTGAAAACATGAAAGTAGCGAGGTGGGGTGGTGATTAGGGTCTCGGTGATGGTTCAATGGGATGGAGAATTCAAACGAGTTCATCCATTATGTAAGAATCATCGTTATGTAGAGAATGGGTGTCGACAGATGGAATCAATCCAGGAAGGAACAAACAAAAATACACAAAGCTGATAGTGAAGTGTAACAAATTCGTACAATTGTTATTATCATTTTAATTTGATCAAGTTGTTTGTATTGAGAAGTTGATTTGGATGGGTAAAAAATTGGAGACAAGTAGGACGAGTAAAAAAAATATATTAATCAAGTTGATGTCGATGCCTAACTGAATTGATTCTTCGTCTGTTGAATATCTAGTAATCTTTGTATTTTACTGAATTATTATATCTGATTTTTATTTTTATCAGATTTTTGTTGTTTTAAAATCCTTATTTTTAATTAAAAATTGCAGTAGTTGATAGCTATAGTTGATATTTAATAATGATAATGATGGATTGAATAAGTTATCAATAGCATAGAGCAATTCGTTGGACTTATAGTAATTAAAGGTTGACATAAAGGATTAATGAGAAACAAAAAGAAGTACAGAGAAAAAAATAAAAATCTGATATTGATTTGTACTGAATTTGTTTTATTATGCTAATTTGATATAGACATGTAACAAACTGGAGCCAGGAGGCAAATTCATGAGCAGGAAATGAAAAAGAAAATTAAAACAGATTGTGATGGGTAACTGATTTAGTTTAATTGATTTATATATAAAATTTTAATTTTAATATCTAATAAATATAAATACCTTAATTAGTAATAATGCTATAATAATAAAAATAAAATAATAATACTGTTAATATTAATAATAATTATCTTAATAATAATAATAATAATATTAATAACAATGATGATAATAATTATTAATGATAATGTTAAAAATAATATTATTAATGATAATATTAATAAATTATATTACTTTCATAATAATTATAGTAATTATAATCTATAATAATAATGATTCTAAATGATAACACTTAATAATAATACTAGTAATAACAAGTTATATGCTTCAATTCCTATAGCTATATATTATATATTATAGTAATACAAATATTGATATTAATAAAAGTAATAACAATAATATTTCAAATTATATTTCCAAATTACCATATATATATATATATATATATATATATATATATATATATATTTATATATATATATATATATATATATATACATATATATATATATATATGTATATACATATATATATGTATATATGTATATACATATATATATGTATATATATATACATATATATATACATATATATATATATACATATATATATATATATACAATTAATTGTTCGTGAATATATATATATATATATATATATATATATATATATATATATATATATATATATATATATATATATAAATATATACACACATATATATTTACAATTAATTGTTCGTGAATCTTCGGGAATAGTCAGGGTTAAGTGCTTGTATGAAAACAGTTCAAAAATTTTGAGGCTCAAACTATCAGACTTTGCTTATCGTGTCAACAATATTAAATCGTATCGAGAGTTTGGTTTAAAATTAGTCGAAATTTTTCGGGTCGTTACATAAATTACAAGTCAGTATGGGTTTCTAAGTCAATGACTAAGAAAGTAGCAAACCAAACCAAGAAATCTGCTAGTCGGCCTAGGAAGTCATCGCATGTTTTTTAATTCTCTTGTGTGAACAAAATATCTACTTGGAATAAATTGTGTGTAAAGGCTTCTGATGATGATGATGTAAAACTTGATATCACTTATAATGCTTCATGTAATGTGGCTTTAGATGATGCTTTAATGTCTAAATTGCATCCTGCCTTACGTGATACATTGATTTGTGATCCAAAGTTTTTTATTGGTACTAACCGTAGAGGACCCAAGAAACTTTGGGTACCTAAACTCTAGGAAAATTAACATTGACAGGGTTTCAACGTCTGTGTGTGGTACATCGACTCCGGTTGTTCTCGATACATGACGGGCGATAAATCCTTGCTTGTCAATTTTGTTGACAAATTCCTAGGAACGGTTACATTTGAAAATGACGAGATTGCAGCGATAACAGGTTATGGAGATTATGTGAAAAATGGCATAACGATCAAATGGGTCTCATATGTTGAGGGTTTGGGGTGCAGTTTTTTAGTGTCAGCCAATTTTGTGACGGAGATCTCAAAGTTCTATTTGAATGTCGTCAATGCTCGGTGCAATACACCATTGGAAATGATCTCCTTGTTGGTAAATGTTGTGCTTCACTATACTATTGACCTCAATGATGCACCATATAACAACCCTCATATTTCCACTCTAAAATGACTATAATGCCCCTAGGGTTTAATTGCTGTTTTGTATTACTATTAGGGTTGTTATCCGGACATATTAAATGAAGTAATTAATACTCGTAATTAATGAACTAAACCCTAAACCTAATCATTTAGTGTAAACCCTAATCATTTAATGTAACCCTAACCCTAACCCTAATAATAATATTATTATTATTATTAAATATATATACTACGTATTAAAATGTATATAATCTTTATTAATATAAATAAAATATAAATAAAATATAATTATGAGTAAATATATAAAATGATTAAGTAATGGGTTACAAATGTAAATTTGTAAAATAAATATAAAAATTTATGTATATATTTATATATATACCGAAAAAGGAATTAAAAAAGGATTTTTTTAATTAAATTAATTAAATTGATTTATCTTGCTCTCCAAGTAATTAAAAATCTCTAAATAGGTCCTTAACCCCTCATAATTTTTACATTTAATTTTTGGGAGCTCTCAAACCCTAAAAAAATGTGAGTTTCTTTTCTTCTTTTTCTTTCTTTTTCTTTTTCGTTTTTTTTTCTTGTTTATTTTTCGGCCGAAACCCCCAACAAAACAAATAAAATACTTTTGCACTTTATAAAATTTTTATAAATTCATGATAATTAGCTACATGATGAATAAGTTTTATAAAAATTTATTTTACAGAAAATTTATTTGTTTTTGTATTATTTTTATTTTTGTTTGTGTTTATTCTCGACCGAATATACATACATATATATATATATATAATAATTATGTGTTGAATTTAATAAATTATAAATTATGCATGTTAATTATTAATAAGTACTATGAGATCTAGGAAAGATAATTCTTCTGATTTTTAATACGTTTTTATATTTTTAATAATTAAAACAGTTTAATATATATATATATATATATATATATATATATATATATATATATATATATATATATATATATATATATATATATATGGTATACCCATATATCTATAAAAAATAGGAAAAAGGGCTATTTAAATTATAAAAATATTTTTACAGTAAAGTATGATATTTAACTTAATTAATTAGCTCAGTACCTAATTTATGAAAATTAAATTCGAATTATGTGTTATTTAATTATAGAAACAAGGTGAAATTTGTAATAAAAATATATACAATAAATAAAAATAAATAAATAATTTTTATAGGTTTATAAACTTTGTATAGATCTGAGAAAATTATAAAAATTAATTTATGGGTCGATTTAATAATTATTGTATAATTAAACTCTTTTATTATGTAAATAGAGTGTAATTAAAGACATAAATGTAAAAATAAAGAAATATTTTTATAAATATTTTTCTACAGGTTATTAAACTGTAAGAAACTTATAAAAATTTTAAAAATAATTATTTAGGTTTATTTAATATTTTATGTAGAATTAAACTTGTTTTGTGATTAAATTTAGAATAAAAACAAATATAAATACAAAACTGTAATAAAAATACTTTCTTAAATTTTTCTAATGATTTTTATAATTAACTAAGATTATAAAAATTATTTATATGATTCTTAGGTATTTAATTAATTATTTAAGTATTTATGGATAATATTGGGTTAATAAAGTGCTATATTATTAAGTATCTTGTAAGTTAAATAACAAATAATATAATACATTTATATTACATATATTGTATGAGATAATGATTAGTATATTATATATATTAATTAATCTAAGTCAAGATAGTAATTATAGCTTGAGTAATAATACATATATAATTATGAAACTATTAATAGATATATAATACTAGTAGTAAATATATATATAATTAACTTAGTTATATAATTAAAGATTATATACATATAACATGTGAAGGTTATAATCAAGATAACGTGCACTATATACGAACCACACCGCTACATATGGCTTAGGGTGATCCTTGTTGCCTTATGAGAACCGCTTGTGGATTTCGAATGCCAAGACATAGATTCTGGTCAAGAATTCTGGGCACCCGGTAACAACTGATCATCAGAGTGACTTGTATGATTTGTACTAACATCTTGCAAAAGATTATAACCCGAACTTTCTATAATTGGAAAATTTCTAAGAATGAAAACTTTCCATGAATAGTAACTTTTCCGAAAATGAAATTTTTTTTAAAAAACCATTATCATTAGTATAGTTACTATATTTATGTCTATTAGGCAATATCTGATCGTACATTATATCTCTAGGTTGAGATCTCGATCACGTTCTTCTGTTCAATTCATTTCTCTCGTGGAATAACTCTTCCGTGCTACTAAGGTGAACTCATAGCCCCGCTTTTTACACATTTTATTGTATTTTAAAAATCTTGGAGTGAGACACATGCTTACTTTTAAATGATTTACAATTTAGACACAAGTACCTAAACTGTTTGATTTGTAACTTCATGAGACTTTTGTTAACTTGTATTCTTACATGCAAATCCCCACCATAATATTGTTAATTGCTAGAATTGAAATGTTGCAAGCTTAATTATTGTTAGTAGGCCTATTGAGAGCGACGTCTCCATCCATTGACCGATTGTCAAGGGGGTACATAATAATGATTACCGACACCCTTACAATGTCAGGGGTTAATATTTAGCTCGATATTATAACTCATGACATATTGAATATTTTGATGTTTTGAAATAAATCTTGTGGTCTAAACTTATTTATTATTAAACCTATGAAGTTCACTCAACCATTGAGTTGACATTTTAAGCATGTTTGTCTCAGGTGAAGAATAGCTTATGTGCTGCCATATGTTGCTTGCTTGCTGTTGCATTGGAGTCCACATTATTTATATTATAGCATTTGTTAAACATTAATTACTTTTGGGTTTACCATGTAAAACATTTCGCTTTCCGCTGCAATTGAATTAATGATTTTATTAAACGTCTCATTTAGAGTCGTTCTCATTATATAACTGTGTGATGGTATTGGAAAAGTCATATTTACCCCCGGCCTTATTTGGGGGGGGGGGGTATGACAGATTGGTATCAGTGCACAGTTTGTTATATAGAACCAGGATTGCATTTATGTATGCCTTATGTATTAGTTAGGGTACCTTAGCAATCTATAGGACTATAACATTTCCTGACTAAAGATTTTAGTGCCTTTCATTATTATTTCCTTTCATGCTTTTATGTCTACCTTAGAAACATTCTGATTTCTTTCTTTCCTTTCTTTTAGGATGTCGATCCACAACTGTAACAACCCAAACTTTTCCGACCAAGTATGTGATGACCCGGGAATTTCTGACCAAATTTAAACTTGAATCTTATATGGTTTCGACACGATAAGCAAAGTCTGTAATGTTGAAGTTTCAAAACCTTTGAACTGTGTTTATGTATGCAATTAACCTTCGACTGTTCCCGACGATTCACGAACCACTATTTGTAAATAGATATGCATATATATATGAATGTATGCATATAAATAATAACTTTAAATACGTAAATATAATATTTACGTTATAATAAGACCTATTATTCAAACTTCTCTTTACATTTCAACTATACAGATTATTTTACCCGAGATTAGAATTAACTAAAAGAACTTATTCAAAGAATTAATTTATATATCATTGCCTTATGATTATTCTGATGTAAGTTTTAAGTGGTTATTATTATTGGTCTACTTTATAAAAATTCGAGTTATATTTTATATGATTACCATACACTGTTACTTTTGTGCTAATTAATTATGATTAATTGATCTATCACTTATGTCACTTATAATTGTAGGATCGAGTGATGGTAGTTGTCGTAAACGGTATGATTATATTTTAAGGGACTAGCTATTATAAGTTCAGAAACTCTTTTCTTTTATCATCACAAGAATCACTAATAATTATAATGGTAGAGTGTAATGTGATTGAAATTACAATAATGAAGTCTTATGGACTAAAGAAAATAACTCAAAATATGTCTTAACATACAAGTATGTAGTAGAGTCAAAGTGCAAGTTGGTGGTGATAAGAAAACAAATTTGATGATCCACGTAAATATTTGTATATTAATATTAATTTGTTATGTAATATTATAAGTACTACTATTATTATTAATATTATTATTAATATTAATATTAATATTAATATTATTATTACTTATTAATATAATTATTACTTATAATATCATATATAGATTTCCAGTATATACGCATATCCATATCACTGACCTATTTTTTTTTTCTCTTTGCCCGTGAGTTCTTGTCGACCCTAATCGCTATAATACAAATTTTTGATCAATCGTACTACTGAATAAAATCGATCAATTCATGATATGTTTCTACTACTGATAATTAGAGAATCAAAGAGAAAGTCAGAGAAACAAACCCATATTTTTTTTTTCTTCTCTTTTCGTGACTTGTTCAATCCAAATTTTTTTTTCGAATCAAACACCAAAATTTATTATTGTAGAGTTATCATGAATTATCTAGTGATGCTCTCTTTTAATTTTCAAGCTTATATTCATTATATTGATTTTAAATTGGTGGTCAAAGTTTATAAACAAAAAAAGTCAAACATTTGTTCTTCATCAAATTCAAGTTTTTGATAAGATTTATGAACAATTGACAGTTGAGAAAGTTTCTAGGGGCGATTTCAAATATAGTTTGTGTTATAATCTCTGTCTCAAATACTATAAAAATCAAAATCACGTTTTCTTTTTTTTTAAAAATAGCGACAGCAGCATCCTTGCTGTATCTTTTTTTTTTCATTTTTTTTTTATTTCAAGATCACATTTTATAATTTTATTATTGTTTACAAGTCATAAGCAAGACCATAAATTCGTTTTTATAGTATTGAGTTGGATTGGATCGAGTAAATTTTTGAAGAAGGAGAAGAAGGTAAGGGAACTGAGTTAATAAGGGTTATGTACATTTTTTATGGGACAAAAACAGAATAAGGAAAACAGATGGGTGGTCATGGGTATTAGGGATTACCGAGAGGTCGCGGGTTCAATTCTCGCTTGGGGCGTTTTTTTTTTTTTAAAAAAGCTTCTTTGAAGGGTATACACTCTTATTCTCAATTCTATTATTATTTTTATCAATGTTGTTGTTATTATTATTATTATTATTATTAACTAGTGTTGTTATTATGTTAAAGTTAATAATTTAATTAATATTATTATCACTTTTGTTATTACTAAGTAAAATCACTAATTATTACAAGTATTATTATTATCATTATATTTATTATTATTATTATTATGATTATGATAATTATTATTATTATTATTATTATTATTATTATTATTATTATTATTATTATTATTATTATTATTATTATTATTATTATTATTATTATTATTATTATTATTATTATTATTATTATTATTATTATTATTATTATTATTATTATTATTATTATCATTATTATTATTATTATTATCAAGATTAAAAGTATTTCCATTTTATCAACATTATTATTATTATTAGATTTATCATGATTTTAGTATTATTTTTATCATTATCATTATTAGTATTAATAATTCATCAAACAAAGATTTTTTCTATATAAAAATGTATTTATGACATAAAACATGTCTATATTAATATTTTTGTAATAAATATTAAGTAACTAGTTAAAGGATATAAAAATAAATGTATCTAACGAGGTTATTAATGAAACATTAAAATAACAATTATATCACTAATAGTATATAAATTTGTACGATTACAATTGTGTGTGTTAATATATATATAACTGATATAGGTTCGTGAATCCGAGGCCAACCCTGCATTGTTCAATATAGTCATATGTATTTTTACTACAAAATACATTAGGTGAGTTTCATATGATCCCTTTTACTCTTTACATTTTTGGGCTGAGAATACATGCAAATGCTTATTAACTATTTTACAATATTTATATGCTTGAGTTATAGTCCCACTTTTAAAATCTAATATTTTTGGGATGAGAATACATGCAGGTTTTATAAATGATTTACAAAATAGACACAAGTAAGTGAAACTACATTCTATGGTTGAATTATCGAAATCGAATATGCCCCTTTTTATTAAGTCTGGTAATCTAAGAATTAGGGAACAGACACCCTAATTGACGCGAATCCTAAAGATAGATCTATTGGGCCTAACAAACCCCATCCAAAGTACCGGATGCTTTAGTACTTCGAAATTTATATCATGTCCGAAGGAGGATCCCGGAATGATGGGGATATTCTTATATGCATATTGTGAATGTCGATTACCAGGTGTTCAATCCATATGAATGATATTTTTGTCTCTATGCATGGGACGTATGTTTACGAGAAATGGAAATATGAAATCTTGTGGTCTATTAAAATTATGAAATGATTATTTATGTTAAACTAATGAACTCACCAACCTTTTGGTTGACACTTGAAAGCATGTTTATTCTCAGGTATGAAAGAAATCTTTCGCTGTGCATTTGCTCATTTTCGAAATATTACTTGGAGTCATTCATGACATATTTCAAAAGATGTTGCATTCGAGTTATCAAATTCATCAAGATTATTATTAAGTCAATTATAGTTAGATATATTATAAAATAGTATGCATGCCGTCAACTTTCAATGTAATGAAAGATTGTCTTTTAAAAAACGAATGCAATGTTTGTAAAATGTATCATATAGAGGTCAAGTACCTCGCGATGTAAGCAACTATTGTGAATCGTTTATAATCGATATGGACTTCGTCCGGATGGATTAGGACGGGTCTCTACAGTTGGTATCAGAGCGATGGTCTTAGCAAACTAGGTCTGCATTAGTGTGTCTAACTGATAAGTCGTTAGGATGCATTAGTAAGTCTGGACTTCGACCGTGTCTGCATGTCAAAAGTTTTGTTTATCATTTTGTGTCAAAAATTACCTGCTTATCATTCTTAGAGAACCACTTTCTTATCATTCTTAGTCTAGACACGTTTTACTGCATTGACTACATGAATAGTGTATAGACAAAATTCATATCTTAGCGTATCTGCTACTTCATGTCTTAGCGTATCTGTTACTGTAACTTTGCCTGACAACTTCCGTAAATTCCTCCGTAACTTATGGGATTTTAGTATTATATATGCATATGTAAATTATGTATTGCAGGGTATTAATCTACATACTATAATCTATTTCTTATCGAAAATCCTTCATCTGATCATACGAGATGAATACTGCAACCAGTTCGAGTCTCTCAGATTCCAATAGCTATTCCGATAGTTATTCCGACAGCTATTCCGACATAGATGTTAATCTAAGATCCGAAAACAGTGTCATCGGCATGAATCAACCAATCAGCCATTATCAATTCATCTGATGGGTTCGTAGTCGACTTAATTAATAGAAACGCGCAGAAGGTATGAAATGTCCCGTTCTTATTGATTAAAAACGTTCCATATTAATTGATTTCGTTGCGAGGTTTTGACCTCTATATGAGACGTTTTTCAAAGACTGCATTCATTTTTAAAACAAACCATAACCTTTATATCATAAATAAAGGTTTAAAAAGCTTTACGTAGATTATCAAATAATGATAATCTAAAATATCCTGTTTACACACGACCATTACATAATGGTTTACAATACAAATATGTTACATCGAAATCAGTTTCTTGAATGCAGTTTTTACACAATATCATACAAACATGGACTCCAAATCTTGTCTTTATTTTAGTATGCAACAGCGGAAGCTCTTAGTATTCACCTGAGAATAAACATGCTTTAAACGTCAACAAAAATGTTGGTGAGTTATAGGTTTAACCTATATATATCAAATCGTAACAATAGACCACAAGATTTCATATTTCAATACACATCCCATACATAGAGATAAAAATCATTCATATGGTGAACACCTGGTAACCGACATTAACAAGATGCATATATATAAGAATATCCCCATCATTCCGGGACACCCTTCGGATATGATATAAATTTCGAAGTACTAAAGCATCCGGTACTTTGGATGGGGTTTGTTAAGCCCAATAGATCTATCTTTAGGATTCGCGTCAATTAGGGTGTCTGTTCCCTAATTCTTAGATTACCAGACTTAATAAAAAGGGGCATATTCGATTTCGATAATTCAACCATAGAATGTAGTTTCACGTACTTGTGTCTATTTTGTAAATCATTTATAAAACCTGCATGTATTCTCATCCCAAAAATATTAGATTTTAAAAGTGGGACTATAACTCACTTTCACAGATTTTTACTTCGTCGGGAAATAAGACTTGGCCACTGGTTGATTCACGAACCTATAACAATATATACATATATATCAAAGTATGTTTAAAACATATTTACAACACTTTTAATATATTTTGATGTTTTAAGTTTATTAAGTCAGCTGTCCTCGTTAGTAACCTACAACTAGTTGTCCACAGTTAGATGTACAGAAATAAATCGATAAATATTATCTTGAATCAATCCACGACCCAGTGTATACGTATCTCAGTATTGATCACAACTCAAACTATATATATTTTGGAATCAACCTCAACCCTGTATAGCTAACTCCAACATTCACATATAGAGTGTCTATGGTTGTTCCGAAATATATATAGATGTGTCGACATGATAGGTCGAAACATTGTATACGTGTCTATGGTATCTCAAGATTACATAATATACAATACAAGTTGATTAAGTTATGGTTGGAATAGATTTGTTACCAATTTTCACGTAGCTAAAATGAGAAAAATTATCCAATCTTGTTTTACCCATAACTTCTTCATTTTAAATCCGTTTTGAGTGAATCAAATTGCTATGGTTTCATATTGAACTCTATTTTATGAATCTAAATAGAAAAAGTATAGGTTTATAGTCGGAAAAATAAGTTACAAGTCGTTTTTGTAAAGGTAGTCATTTCAGTCGAAAGAACGACGTCTAGATGACCATTTTAGAAAACATACTTCTATTTTGAGTTTAACCATAATTTTTGGATATAGTTTCATGTTCATAATAAAAATCATTTTCTCAGAATAACAACTTTTAAATCAAAGTTTATCATAGTTTTTAATTAACTAACCCAAAACAGCCCGCGGTGTTACTACGACGGCGTAAATCCGGTTTTACGGTGTTTTTCGTGTTTCCAGGTTTTAAATCATTAAGTTAGCATATCATATAGATATAGAACATGTGTTTAGTTGATTTTAAAAGTCAAGTTAGAAGGATTAACTTTTGTTTGCGAACAAGTTTAGAATTAACTAAACTATGTTCTAGTGATTACAAGTTTAAACCTTCGAATAAGATAGCTTTATATGTATGAATCGAATGATGTTATGAACATTATTACTACCTTAAGTTCCTTGGATAAACCTACTGAAAAAGAGAAAAATGGATCTAGCTTCAACGGATCCTTGGATGGCTCGAAGTTCTTGAAGCAGAATCATGACACGAAAACAAGTTCAAGTAAGATCATCACTTGAAATAAGATTGTTATAGTTATAGAAATTGAACCAAAGTTTGAATATGATTATTACCTTGTATTAGAATGATAACCTACTATAAGAAACAAAGATTTTTTTGAGGTTGGATGATCACCTTACAAGATTGGAAGTGAGCAAGCAAACTTGAAAGTATTCTTGATTTTATGTAACTAGAACTTGTAGAATTTATGAAGAACACTTAGAACTTGAAGATAGAACTTGAGAGAGATCAATTAGATGAAGAAAATTGAAGAATGAAAGTGTTTGTAGGTGTTTTTGGTCGTTGGTGTATGGATTAGATATAAATGATATGTAATTTTGTTTTCATGTAAATAAGTCATGAATGATTACTCATATTTTTGTAATTTTATGAGATATTTCATGCTAGTTTCCAAATGATGGTTCCCACATGTGTTAGGTGACTCAAATGGGCTGCTAAGAGCTGATCATTGGAGTGTATATACCAATAGTACATACATCTAAAAGCTGTGTATTGTACGAGTACGAATACGGGTGCATACGAGTAGAATTGTTGATGAAACTGAACGAGGATGTAATTGTAACCATTTTTGTTAAGTAGAAGTATTTTGATAAGTGTCTTGAAGTCTTTCAAAAGTGTATGAATACATATTAACACACTACATGTATATACATTTTAACTGAGTCGTTAAGTCATCGTTAGTCGTTACATGTAAATGTTGTTTTGAAACCTTTAGGTTAACGATCTTGTTGAATGTTGTTAACCCATTGTTTATTATAACAAATGAGATGTTAAATTATTATATTATCATGATATTATGATATATAATATATCTTAGTATGATGTATATACAGTTAAATGTCGTTACAACGATAATCGTTACATATATGTCTCGTTTCGAAATCATTAAGTTAGTAGTCTTATTTTTTACATATGTATTTCATTGTTAATACACTTAATAATATATTTACTTATCATTTAACATAATTAACCAAGTGTATCAATATCTTAATATGATTCATATGTACCTAGTAAGACGTTGTTATAACGATAATCGTTATATATATCGTTTTCGAGTTTCTTAAATTAATAGTCTCATTTTTATGTATATAACTCATTGTTAAAATACCTAATGAGATACATACTTATAATAAAAACATGTTAACTATATATATAACCATATATATGTCATCGTATAGTTTTTACAAGTTTTAACGTTCGTGAATCACCAGTCAACTTGGGTGGTCAATTGTCTATATGAAACATATTTCAATTAATCAAGTCTTAACAAGTTTGATTGCTTAACATGTTGGAAACATTTAATCATGTAAATATCAATCTCAATTAATATATATAAACATGGAAAAGTTCGGGTCACTACAGTACCTACCCGTTAAATAAATTTCGTCCCGAAATTTTAAGCTGTTGAAGGTGTTGACGAATCTTCTGGAAATAGATGCGGGTATTTCTTCTTTATCTGATCTTCATGCTCCCAGGTGAACTCGGTCCTCTACGAGCATTCCATCAAACCTTAACAATTGGTATCTTGTTTTGCTTAAGTCTTTTAACCTCACGATCCATTATTTCGACGGGTTCTTCGATGAATTGAAGTTTTTCGTTGATTTGGATTTCATCTAACGGAAGAGTGAGATCTTCTTTAGCAAAACATTTCTTGAAATTCGAGACGTGGAAAGTGTTATGTACAGCCGCGAGTTGTTGAGGTAACTCAAGTCGGTAAGCTACTGGTCCGACACGATCAATAATCTTGAATGGTCCAATATACCTTGGATTTAATTTCCCTCGTTTACCAAATCGAACAACGCCTTTCCAAGGTGCAACTTTAAGCATGACCATCTCTCCAATTTCAAATTCTATATCTTTTCTTTTAATGTCAGCGTAGCTCTTTTGTCGACTTTGGGCGGTTTTCAACCGTTGTTGAATTTGGATGATCTTCTCGGTAGTTTCTTGTATAATCTCCGGACCCGTAATCTGTCTATCCCCCACTTCACTCCAACAAATCGGAGACCTGCACTTTCTACCATAAAGTGCTTCAAACGGTGTCATCTCAATGCTTGAATGGTAGCTGTTGTTGTAGGAAAATTCTGCTAACGGTAGATGTCGATCCCAACTGTTTCCGAAATCAATAACACATGCTCGTAGCATGTCTTCAAGCGTTTGTATCGTCCTTTCACTCTGCCCATCAGTTTGTAGATGATAGGCAGTACTCATGTCTAGACGAGTTCCTAATGCTTGCTGTAATGTTTGCCAGAATCTTGAAATAAATCTGCCATCCCTATCATAGATAATAGAGATTGGTATTCCATGTCTGGAGACGACTTCCTTCAAATACAGTCGTGCTAACTTCTCCATCTTGTCATCTTCTCTTATTGGCAGGAAGTGTGCTGATTTGGTGAGACGATCAACTATTACCAAATAGTATCAAAACCACTTGCAGTCCTTGGCAATTTAGTGATGAAATCCATGGTAATGTTTTCCCATTTCCATTCCGGGATTTCGGGTTGTTGAAGTAGACCTGATGGTTTCTGATGCTCAGCTTTGACCTTAGAACACGTCAAACATTCTCCTACGTATTTAGCAACATCGGCTTTCATACCCGGCCACCAAAAATGTTTCTTGAGATCCTTGTACATCTTCCCCGTTCCAGGATGTATTGAGTATCTGGTTTTATGAGCTTCTCCAAGTACCATTTCTCTCATATCTCCAAATTTTGGTACCCAAATCCTTTCAGCCCTATACCGGGTTCCGTCTTCCCAAATATTAAGATGCTTCTCCGATCCTTTCGGTATTTCATCCTTTAAATTTCCCTCTTTTAAAACTCCTTGTTGCGCCTCCTTTATTTGAGTAGTAAGGTTATTATGAATCATTATATTCATAGATTTTACTCGAATGGGTTCTCTGTCCTTCCTGCTTAAGGCATCGGCTACCACATTTGCCTTCCCCGGGTGGTAACGAATCTCAAAGTCGTAATCATTCAACAATTCAATCCACCTACGCTGCCTCATATTCAGTTGTTTCTGATTAAATATGTGTTGGAGACTTTTGTGGTCGGTATATATAATACTTTTGACCCCATATAAGTAGTGCCTCCAAGTCTTTAATGCAAAAACAACCGCTCCTAATTCCAAATCATGCGTCGTATAATTTTGTTCGTGAATCTTCAATTGTCTAGACGCATAAGCAATCACCTTCGTTCGTTGCATTAATACACAACCGAGACCTTGCTTTGATGCATCACAATAAATCACAAAATCATCATTCCCTTCAGGCAATGACAATATAGGTGCCGTAGTTAGCTTTTTCTTCAATAACTGAAACGCTTTCTCTTGTTCATCATTCCATTCAAATTTCTTCCCTTTATGCGTTAATGCAGTCAAGGGTTTTGCTATTCTGGAAAAATCTTGGATGAACCTTCTGTAGTAACCAGCTAGTCCTAAAAACTGGCGTATGTGTTTCGGAGTTTTCGGGGTTTCCCACTTTTCAACAGTTTCTATCTTTGCCGGATCCACCTTAATACCTTCTTTGTTCACTATGTGACCGAGGAATTGAACTTCTTCCAACCAAAATGCACACTTTGAAAACTTAGCGTACAATTCTTCCTTCCTCAATACTTCTAACACCTTTCTCAAATGTTCCCCGTGTTCTTGGTCATTCTTTGAGTAAATAAGTATGTCATCAATGAAAACAATGACAAACTTGTCAAGGTATGGTCCACACACTCGGTTCATAAGGTCCATGAACACAGCTGGTGCATTAGTTAAACCAAACGGCATGACCATAAACTCGTAATGACCGTAACGTGTTCTGAAAGCAGTCTTTGGAATATCATCTTCTTTCACCCGCATTTGATGATACCCGGAACGTAAGTCAATCTTTGAATAAAAAGACGAGCCTTGTAGTTGATCAAATAAGTCGTCGATTCTCGGTAGTGGGTAGCGGTTCTTGATGGTAAGTTTGTTCAACTCTCGGTAGTCGATACACAACCTGAATGTACCATCTTTCTTCTTGACAAACAAAACAGGAGCTCCCCACGGTGATGTGCTTGGTCGAATGAAACCACGCTCTAAAAGTTCTTGTAATTGGCTTTACAGTTCTTTCATCTCGCTGGGTGTGAGTCTGTAAGGAGCACGAGCTATTGGTGCAGCTCCTGGTACAAGATCTATTTGAAATTCAACAGATCGATGTGGGGGTAATCCCGGTAATTCTTTCGGAAATACATCGGGAAATTCTTTTGCAATGGGAACATCATTGATGCTCTTTTCTTCAGTTTGTACTTTCTCGACGTGTGCTAGAACAGCATAGCAACCTTTTCTTATTAGTTTTTGTGCCTTCAAATTACTAATAAGATGTAGCTTCGTGTTGCCCTTTTCTCCGTACACCATTAAGGGTTTTCCTTTTTCTCGTATAATGCGAATTGCATTTTTGTAACAAACGATCTCTGCATTCACTTCTTTCAACCAGTCCATACCGATTATCACATCAAAACTCCCTAACTCTACAGGTATCAAATCAATCTTAAATGTTTCGCTAACCAGTTTAATTTCTCGATTCCGACATATATTATCTGCTGAAATTAATTTACCATTTGCTAATTCGAGTAAAAATTTACTATCCAAAGGCGTCAATGGACAACTTAATTTAGCACAAAAATCTCTACTCATATAGCTTATATCCGCACCCGAATCAAATAAAACGTAAGCAGATTTATTGTCAATAAGAAATGTACCCGTAACAAGCTCCGGGTCTTCTTGTGCCTCTGCCGCATTAATATTGAAAACTCTTCTGCGGCCTTGTCCATTCGTGTTCTCCTGGTTCGGGCAATTTCTAATAATGTGGCCCGGTTTTCCACATTTATAACAAACTACATTGGCATAACTTGCTCCGACACTACTTACTCCGCCATTACTCGTTCCGACACCATTTGTTCCTTTCGTTCTATTAACCCCTGGTCCGTAGACCTCACACTTCGCCGCGCTATGACCATTTCTTTTACACTTGTTGCAAAATTTGGTGCAGAACCCCGAGTGATTCTTTTCACACCTTTGGCATAGCTGCTTCTGATTGTTGTTGTTGTTGCGGTTATTATTGTTGTTGGGATGATTGTTGTAGTTGCTGCTGTTGTTGTTGTTGTTGTTGTTGTTGTTGTTGGGCCGTTTGTTGTAGTTGCGATTGATGTTGCGATTGTTGGGATAATTGTTGCGATTATTGTTGTAATTGCTGTTGTTGTTGTATTGGTGATTCTTATCACCGTTTTCCTCCCACTTTCTTTTGACTTGCTTGACATTGGCCTCTTCAGCAGTCTGTTCTTTAATTCTTTCTTCAATCTGGTTCACTAGTTTGTGAGCCATTCTACATGCCTGTTGTATGGAGGCGGGCTCGTGTGAACTTATATCTTCTTGGATTCTTTCCGGTAATCCTTTCACAAACGCGTCGATCTTCTCTTCCTCATCTTCGAATGCTCCCGGACACAATAGGCACAATTCTGTGAATCGTCTTTCGTACGTGGTAATATCAAATCCTTGGGTTCGTAACCCTCTAAGTTCTGTCTTGAGCTTATTGACCTCGGTTCTGGGACGGTACTTCTCGTTCATCAAGTGCTTGAATGCTGACCACGGTAGTGCGTATGCATCGTCTTGTCCCACTTGCTCTAGATAGGTATTCCACCATGTTAACTAAGAACCTGTGAAGGTATGCGTAGCATACTTCACTTTTTCCTCTTCAGTACACTTACTTATGGCACACACCGATTCGACCTTCTCGGTCCACCGTTTCAATCCGATCGGTCCTTCGGTTCCATCAAATTCCAAAGGTTTGCAGGCAGTGAATTCTTTGTAGGTGCATCCTACACGATTTCCTGTACTGCTAGATCCAAGGTTATTGTTGGTATGTAGCGTAGCCTATACTGCGGCTATGTTTGAAGCTAGAAAAGTACGGAATTCCTCTTCATTCATATTCACGGTGTGTCGAGTAGTCGGTGCCATTTCCTTCAAAATAGTCAAATGGAACAAGTTAATCATACAGAATATTAAGAGTAGTTAATAGTATTTCGTAGCATAATATGAACTCATTTATAAAAGCTTTTTCTTCATATTAGCATTTTATAAGTTTAAATTCGGGTAGTACCTACCCGTTAAGTTCATACTTAGTAGCTAATATACAATTCAACTACTACAATTCTATATGAAAAACTGATTATAATAATATTTCGCGTTCAAACTTTTATACAATATTTTACAAACTTACAATACCGCTTATTTTACATAAAGCATGAAATATAGCACACAATAACTTTGATACAAGATAGTTGTGAAGATAATTCTAGCTAGTACACAAGTCGTTCAGCAAAGGCAATAAAGACACGTAATTCATACGTCCAGAAACAAGTCATGCATTCTGGTTTTACTAGGATTACTTCCCATCCTTAGTCTTGTGGAACATAACCATTATGGCCGTTGATAAGACAGCGTGTTGTAACGTCGTCAAAGGGACGAGGGTTACGTAATGTCCAACAGTCCCGTAACAATCTAAAAACCTCATTTCTTACCCCAATTACTGACTCCGTCACTTGTGGAAACGTTTTGTTTAATAGTTGTAGCCCGATGTTCTTGTTCTCACTTTGGTGAGAAGTGAACATTACTAATCCGTAAGCATAACATGCTTCTTTATGTTGCATGTTAGCCGTTTTTTCTAAATCACGAAGTCCAATATTCGGATATATTGAGTCAAAATAATTTCTTAACCCGTTGCGTAAAATAGCATTTGGGTTCCCCGCAATATATGCGTCAAAGTAAACACATCGTAACTTATGGGTTTCCCAATGTGATATCCCCCATCTTTCAAACGAAAGTCTCTTATAAACCAAGACATTCTTGGAACGTTCTTCGAATGTCTTACAAACTGATCTCGCCTTAAATAGTTGTGCCGAGGAATTCTGACCGACTCTAGACAAGATTTCATCAATCATGTCTCCGGGTAGGTCTCTTAAAATATTGGGTTGTCTATCCATTTTGTGTTTTTAAACTGTAAAATAGACAAGAGTTAGATTCATAAAAAAAATACTTATTAATACAAGCAATTTTTACATATATCATAAAGCATAAGCACACTATGTTACATATATTACACCACATGAATACAACTATCTTATTCCGACTCGCTCGTTTCTTCTTCTTCGGTTTTGGTTCGTTTTGCCAGGTTTCTAGGGATATATGATGTTCCCCTAATACGAGCCGTAATTTTCCACATTGGTTTAGAAAAACCTAGTGGTTTAGAGGTTCCCGGGTCATTGTTACAACTTAAGGACTTCGGGGGTTGACGATACATATAAAGTTCATCGGGGTTGGAATTAGATTTCTCTATTTTTATGCCCTTTCCCTTATTATTTTCTTTTGCCTTTTTAAATTCAGTTGGGGTAATTTCTATAACATCATCGGAATTCTCGTCGGAATCTGATTCATCGGAGAATTGGTAATCCTCCCAATATTTTGATTCCTTGACGGAAACACCATTGACCATAATTAACCTTGGTCGGTTGGTTGAGGATTTTCTTTTACTTAACCGTTTTATTACTTCCCCCACCGGTTCTACTTCTTCATCCGGTGCCGATTCTTCTTCCGGTTCCGATTCTTCCTCCGGTTCCGACTCTTCTTCCGGTTCCTCTTCGGGAACTTGTGAATCAGTCCACGAATCATTCCAATTTACATTTGACTCTTCATTATTATTAGGTGAGTCAATGGGACTTGTTCTAGACGTAGACATCTATCACATAATATCAAACGCGTTAAGAGATTAATATATCACATAATATTCACATGTTAAAAATATATAGTTTCCAACAAAATTTGTTAAGCAATCATTTTTCAAGTAAACATGGTCGAAGTCCAGACTCACTAATGCATCCTAACAAACTCGATAAGACACACTAATGCAAAATTCTGGTTCTCTAAGACCAACGCTCTGATACCAACTGAAATGTCCCGTTCTTATTGATTAAAAACGTTCCATATTAATTGATTTCGTTGCGAGGTTTTGACCTCTATATGAGACGTTTTTCAAAGACTGCATTCATTTTTAAAACAAACCATAACCTTTATATCATAAATAAAGGTTTAAAAAGCTTTACGTAGATTATCAAATAATGATAATCTAAAATATCCTGTTTACACACGACCATTACATAATGGTTTACAATACAAATATGTTACATCGAAATCAGTTTCTTGAATGCAGTTTTTACACAATATCATACAAACATGGACTCCAAATCTTGTCTTTATTTTAGTATGCAACAGCGGAAGCTCTTAGTATTCACCTGAGAATAAACATGCTTTAAACGTCAACAAAAATGTTGGTGAGTTATAGGTTTAACCTATATATATCAAATCGTAACAATAGACCACAAGATTTCATATTTCAATACACATCCCATACATAGAGATAAAAATCATTCATATGGTGAACACCTGGTAACCGACATTAACAAGATGCATATATATAAGAATATCCCCATCATTCCGGGACACCCTTCGGATACGATATAAATTTCGAAGTACTAAAGCATCCGGTACTTTGGATGGGGTTTGTTAAGCCCAATAGATCTATCTTTAGGATTCGCGTCAATTAGGGTGTCTGTTCCCTAATTCTTAGATTACCAGACTTAATAAAAAGGGGCATATTCGATTTCGATAATTCAACCATAGAATGTAGTTTCATGTACTTGTGTCTATTTTGTAAATCATTTATAAAACCTGCATGTATTCTCATCCCAAAAATATTAGATTTTAAAAGTGGGACTATAACTCACTTTCACAGATTTTTACTTCGTCGGGAAATAAGACTTGGCCACTGGTTGATTCACGAACCTATAACAATATATACATATATATCAAAGTATGTTTAAAACATATTTACAACACTTTTAATATATTTTGATGTTTTAAGTTTATTAAGTCAGCTGTCCTCGTTAGTAACCTACAACTAGTTGTCCACAGTTAGATGTACAGAAATAAATCGATAAATATTATCTTGAATCAATCCACGACCCAGTGTATACGTATCTCAGTATTGATCACAACTCAAACTATATATATTTTGGAATCAACCTCAACCCTGTATAGCTAACTCCAACATTCACATATAGAGTGTCTATGGTTGTTCCGAAATATATATAGATGTGTCGACATGATAGGTCGAAACATTGTATACGTGTCTATGGTATCTCAAGATTACATAATATACAATACAAGTTGATTAAGTTATGGTTGGAATAGATTTGTTACCAATTTTCACGTAGCTAAAATGAGAAAAATTATCCAATCTTGTTTTACCCATAACTTCTTCATTTTAAATCCGTTTTGAGAGAATCAAATTGCTATGGTTTCATATTAAACTCTATTTTATGAATCTAAACAGAAAAAGTATAGGTTTATAGTCGGAAAAATAAGTTACAAGTCGTTTTTGTAAAGGTAGTCATTTCAGTCGAAAGAACGACGTCTAGATGACCATTTTAGAAAACATACTTCCATTTTGAGTTTAACCATAATTTTTGGATATAGTTTCATGTTCATAATAAAAATCATTTTCTCATAATAACAACTTTTAAATCAAATTTTATCATAGTTTTTAATTAACTAACCCAAAACAGCCCGCGGTGTTACTACGACGGCGTAAATCCGGTTTTACGGTGTTTTTCGTGTTTCCAGGTTTTAAATCATTAAGTTAGCATATCATATAGATATAGAACATGTGTTTAGTTGATTTTAAAAGTCAAGTTAGAAGGATTAACTTTTGTTTGCGAACAAGTTTAGAATTAACTAAACTATGTTCTAGTGATTACAAGTTTAAACCTTCGAATAAGATAGCTTTATATGTATGAATCGAATGATGTTATGAACATCATTACTACCTTAAGTTCCTTGGATAAACCTACTGAAAAAGAGAAAAATGGATCTAGCTTCAACGGATCCTTGGATGGCTCGAAGTTCTTGAAGCAGAATCATGACACGAAAACAAGTTCAAGTAAGATCATCACTTGAAATAAGATTGTTATAGTTATAGAAATTGAACCAAAGTTTGAATATGATTATTACCTTGTATTAGAATGATAACCTACTGTAAGAAACAAAGATTTTTTTGAGGTTGGATGATCACCTTACAAGATTGGAAGTGAGCTAGCAAACTTGAAAGTATTCTTGATTTTATGTAACTAGAACTTGTAGAATTTATGAAGAACACTTAGAACTTGAAGATAGAACTTGAGAGAGATCAATTAGATGAAGAAAATTGAAGAATGAAAGTGTTTGTAGGCGTTTTTGGTCGTTGGTGTATGGATTAGATATAAAGGATATGTAATTTTGTTTTCATGTAAATAAGTCATGAATGATTACTCATATTTTTGTAATTTTATGAGATATTTCATGCTAATTGCCAAATGATGGTTCCCACATGTGTTAGGTGACTCACATGGGCTGCTAAGAGCTAATCATTGGAGTGTATATACCAATAGTACATACATCTAAAAGCTGTGTATTGTACGAGTACGAATACGGGTGCATACGAGTAGAATTGTTGATGAAACTGAACGAGGATGTAATTGTAAGCATTTTTGTTAAGTAGAAGTATTTTGATAAGTGTCTTGAAGTCTTTCAAAAGTGTATGAATACATATTAAAACACTACATGTATATACATTTTAACTGAGTCGTTAAGTCATCGTTAGTCGTTACATGTAAATGTTGTTTTGAAACCTTTAGGTTAACGATCTGGTTGAATGTTGTTAACCCATTGTTTATTATAACAAATGAGATGTTAAATTATTATATTATCATGATATTATGATATATAATATATCTTAGTATGTTGTATATACAGTTAAATGTCGTTACAACGATAATCGTTACATATATGTCTCGTTTCGAAATCATTAAGTTAGTAGTCTTATTTTTTACATATGTATTTCATTGTTAATACACTTAATAATATATTTACTTATCATTTAACATAATTAACCAAGTGTATCAATATCTTAATATGATTCATATGTACCTAGTAGGACGTTGTTATAACGATAATCGTTATATATATCGTTTTCGAGTTTCTTAAATTAATAGTCTCATTTTTATGTATATAACTCATTGTTAAAATACCTAATGAGATACATACTTATAATAAAAACATGTTAACTATATATATAACCATATATATGTCATCGTATAGTTTTTACAAGTTTTAACGTTCGTGAATCACCGGTCAACTTGGGTGGTCAATTGTCTATATGAAACATATTTTAATTAATCAAGTCTTAACAAGTTTGATTGCTTAACATGTTGAAAACATTTAATCATGTAAATATCAATCTCAATTAATATATATAAACATGGAAAAGTTCGGGTCACTACAAGGTAATCCCTTCCACCAACCGAATTCACCTCTTGACAATGAACCTGAAGCGTTTATCGGCGAACTTGTTCAAAACACCATTTTCAGTCTCATTTCCAGGGTAACTCGACAAGATTATATTCTATCCACAATTCTGAACCTTATTCATCCGCTCGTTCCAACCGACAATCATCCTGGAGTAATAAGTCAACGAACTTCGCGCTCGAATAATCAATTCGGAGAATATGGTACAAAATGTACCAGCTTCAGCAACATCACCGGCACCAACAGTATCATCAATAACAGCACCAGTACCATCAACAATCCATGCTTCAATATCATCATCTGTACTTTGAGTATGATCTTCGTTCTACGTATCGCTCTACCTCATTTATCTTCGTTCAACATGACGAATATGTAATCTCTAAAGTTTTAGAGATTATTTATTCTAGTTCCAACCGAAAAGCAAATGAGTTTAATATCATATTAACTCATTAAATCCATGAATACATCTGAAGAAAATATATATGTATATATGTTTTCATAAAGATTGTAATTAAAAATTCTCTTGTACAAACTGTTAATGGTGAAAATATTTTAACGGGTAGGTAATACCCGAGGAATATTTAAATTTCACATTAATAAGTTACATTGTACGCTCTTCGAATCTGTTTCAATAGTCATATACTATCCTACTTACATCCACCGATATACGTATCCGTTGACCAAAGAATAAATAATTTCATTCAAATTCAAATTTCATATTAGGATTTTGACATATCAGAATCCAACAAGTGGCATAATGAAAAAAAAAAATGGACACAATAAAAATTGATTAGAAACAGACTAATTAACAATATGAAATTTTTTTAAGAATTCACGCTAACAAAATCCTAGCTAACTGTTCCTAGCTAACTGTTAATTCCGTATTACATTTTATTTATCGCAATTTAATTCTCGCAATTTCATTTATTGTTATTTAATTTCTGTTATTTACTTTACGCACTTTATTTATCGTTATTTAATTTCTGTTATTTATTTTACGCACTTTAAATATCGGGACACGTATTCAAGGTTTTGACATATCATATCGACGCATCTATATATATTATTTGGAATCACCATAGACACTCTATATGCAGTAATGATCGAGTTCTCTATACAGGGTTGAGGTTGATTCTACAATAATATATATAGTTTGAGTTGTGATCGAGTCTGAGACATATACGGGTCACGACACGTATTAATTAATTCGAATATTATATAATAAACTATATATATGAATTATTGGACTGTCAACTGTGGACTATCAACTGTGGACTAATAATATTGAACAATTAAAATGAATTAAAATATTGATTATAACATATGAAACTAAACAATTCTTCAAGTTTTCCACTTGATTTCATCTTAAACCTCATTTATATCTTGACGATTACAATCTGCGATTCAAACCTTTCATAATTCTTGAAAACACTTCAATCGATAGGATGAACCAACCGCACTCCATCTACGGAAGAAGAAAGATTGATGCATATAGTTATGCACATGAAAACACTCGGAACCTGAGTAAACGTTTAACACGTATCTGTGCTAACTCCTTGGCATTGTTATTACAGAAACTAACTTTACAATTTCTCTTCAAATTAGCAAATTTTGTCACAGCTCCAGCAAGTCAACTTCGACTTTTCGTTCGAAACAACCTTATTATAACCTTGATATATACGTTGTCTTTTCGTCATCGTTAACGAAGAACCGTTTATATCTCACCTAATTAGCAGTAAACTTACCAACAGCTTCATTGATCTTTGACTTTCCAAAAATCATTATAATTATCGAAACCCTGTCATATATCCATCTACATCTTGTAACAATAATTTCCATACCAACAATCGGAAATCATCAAATCATTAATCTCGAATCTCGCAAGCGTTTTCACTTCAACATTTATATATGCATATAACCTGTAATTTCTGGAAATTTTGATCTTCAATTCTAAAATTCCGAACAGCACTCAGACTACAAATTAATACATTGAACTTTGAAAAAGCTGAATGAAGCAGCAGAAACTGTAGATAACCGTAAATGACATTAATCTTCGGAAGTTTGATGATAAAGAATAATATGTTGGAAAATCTCAGAAACATTGGAACTGGAAAACGGATAGAGTTAACCATGAAGGAGACCAAGGACAAATACAAGGACCATACCCTATATTCAAAGAATCCAGATAATTCTGGATCCGTTGAAATCTTTAGAGAATATCTTGCCCCGAAGTCATGTTAAAATCTTGCGGAAAAATCTTTCTCCATCAACCATCGAACTTTGAAATTCCAAAATATCATCATCAATATCTTCGATATTTCTGAGGATATTTTCATAAATATTCTCGTCCGAAATTATATACCTCTTCGTGCTTCCTGTGTATCATTATATTAGAAACATTCAATAGAAAATTTAGTACCGAAAAGCAGATTATGCGAAACTATGAAGAAATCCGTGGACAAATCACAAAGAATAAGTTTGACTTCAAAGAATCCAAACGATTCAACGTCTGCTAAAGTCTTTAGTGAATATCTTGCTCCTTACTCTAAACCCTTGCAGACAATAGTTTCTATCATCCTCTGACCTTAGATATTCTGAGATATTATCGTATCTTTCATTATAAATATCCTCCATATTTCTGAAGATATTTTTATAACTATTCTTATCTGAAATCATTAATCTATTTGTGCTATCAGTATTACATCATATAGAAACTGTTAGTTTCTATATTCTGTAAAATATCGAGCTTAAAATATGAATGTTATTGAAGTAATTTTGGGAATTGATGCATGAGTTAGTATAATATAATGACACTTGATCAACGTGATTATATTACAGTAAGTCATGCTGAGTTTCTAAATGGAACATGATGATTCACAGATTATAACGTCATCATGTGCCATGTTACATAACTCTTTCATTCTGCTTAACTTCTGAACATATCAAGAAAATATATTCTTGATAGTTCTATTCTCAGTGATACAGGTAATTTTACAAAACAAATCATGCTACTACCTTTCCTTTCTACCTTGTATATTATGATAATTCGAAACTCCATACCTATGAATTTTGGACCGTTACTTGCGAAAAGTAAACAAAAGCATGAACCTCCGAAATAGAAAGGGGGCATAAATCGCAGCAAATAAGAGAACGCATTAACTGTGGATGACAATAATTATAGGAGACAGAAGTAGGGACATTGAAATATAAGAGAAAATATAAAGCCCAATAACAACACAGAGGTTATAAACCGTGAATATTAATACGAATAACAATATAAAGACACAGTATAATTACGAATAGTATCATTCCAAGGTAATAGTAGAAGTAAACAGATTTTTTTCTGGTGGAAGATTGAAAAGAAGGATGACGGAAATGATAATTAGGAAAATATCAAGGATTAGAACGGGATTTAACATTTTCACAATCTTTTGGATATATGAACTAAGAAAGAAAGTATAGGAGTGGTGAAAATAATGGAACGAAAGAAGTTCATTTATAGTGGAGATACCAGACAGAGCAATCGAGGCAGATGACCGCATTTAATTATAGAGATCTTAATTTCCATAAATCCTGAAGAATCAGATCTTATAGATTTCAAAGATTTATTTTAAATCCCTTGAATTCCGGAATTCAAACGTGACCACGTCAAAGGTTAAGACGCACCGCACCTTATTTTCTAAATTCAACCATGACTAGTCAAAAGTTATGATGAAACTTGTCTTTCTCAGTTCACTCTTTTGTGATATCCTCATTCGTGCTCTTCGAATAATCGAATTATTTTATCTGTATTATTCAATAATGATAAAACCCTATTTATCTGCTCATATTCGTCAGGAAAACATATTTATTGTTAGCCATGACGACCTCACTCAAATTTCGGGACGAAATTTCTTTAACGGGTAGGTACTGTGATGACCCGGGAATTTCTGACCAAATTTAAACTTGAATCTTATATGGTTTCGACACGATAAGCAAAGTCTGTAATGTTGAAGTCTCAAAACCTTTGAACTGTGTTTATGTATGCAATTAACCTTCGACTGTTCCCGACGATTCACGAACCACTATTTGTAAATAGATATGCATATATATGAATGTATGTATATAAATAATAACTTGAAATACGTAAATATAATATTTACGTTATAATAAGACCTATTATTCAAACTTCTCTTTACATTTCAACTATACAGATTATTTTACCCGAGATTAGAATTAACTAAAAGAACTTATTCAAAGAATTAATTTATATATCATTGCCTTATGATTATTCTGATGTAAGTTTTAAGTGGTTATTATTATTGGTCTACTTTATAAAAATTTGAGTTATATTTTATATGATTACCATACACTGTTACTTTTGTGCTAATTAATTATGATTAATTGATCTATCACTTATGTCACTTATAATTGTAGGATCGAGTGATGGTAGTTGTCGTAAACGGTATGATTATATTTTGAGGGACTAGCTATTATAAGTTCAGAAACTCTTTTCTTTTATCATCACAAGAATCACTAATAATTATAATGGTAGAGTGTAGTGTGATTGAGATTACAATAATGAAGTCTTATGGACTAAAGAAAATAACTCAAAATATGTCTTAACATACAAGTATGTAGTAGAGTCAAAGTGCAAGTTGGTGGTGATAAGAAAACAAATTTGATGATCCATGTAAATATTTGTATATTAATATTAATTTGTTTTGTAATATTATAAGTACTACTATTATTATTAATATTATTATTAATATTAATATTATTATTAATATTATTATTACTTATCAATATAATTATTACTTATAATATCATATATAGATTTCCAGTATATACGCATATCCATATCACTGACCTATTTTTTTTTTCTCTTTGCCCGTGAGTTCTTGTCGACCCTAATCGCTATAATACAAATTTTTGATCAATCGTACTACTGAATAAAATCGATCAATTCATGATATGTATCTACTACTAATAATTGGAGAATTAAAGAGAAAGTCAGAGAAACAAACCCATATTTTTTTTCTTCTCTTTTTGTGACCTGTTCAATCCAAAAAAAAATTTTCGAATCAAACACCAAAATTTATTATTGTAGAGTTATCATGAATTATCTAGTGATGCTCTCCGTTAATTTTCAAGCTTATATTCATTATATTGATTGTAAATTTGGTGGTCAAAGTTTATAAACAAAAAAAGTCAAACATTTGTTCTTCATCAAATTCAAGTTTTCTGTTAAGATTTATGAACAATTGACAGTTGAGAAAGTTTCTAGGGGCGATTTCAAATATAGTTTGTGTTATAATCTCTGTCTCAAATACTCTAAAAATCAAAATCAGGTTTTCTTTTTTTTTAAAAAATAGCGACAGCAGCATCCTTGCTGTATCTTTTTTTTTCATTTTTTTTTATTTCAAGATCACATTTTATAATTTTATTATTGTTTACCAGTCATAAGCAAGACCATAAATTCGTTTCTATAGTATTGAGGTGGATTGGATCGAGTAAATTTTTGAAGAAGGAGAAGAAGGTAAGGGAACTGAGTTAATAAGGGTTATGTACATTTTTTATGGGACAAAAACAGAAAATGGAAAACAGATGGGTGGTCGTGGGTATTAGGGATTACCGAGAGGTCGCGGATTCAATTCTCGCTTGGGGCATTTTTTTTTTTAAAAAGCTTCTTTGAAGGGTATACACTCTTATTCTCAATTCTATTATTATTATTATCAATGTTGTTGTTATTATTATTATTATTATTATTATTATTATTATTATTATTATTATTATTAACTAGTGTTGTTATTATGTTAAAGTTAATAATATAATTAATATTATTATCACTTTTATTATTACTAAGTAAAATCACTAATTATTACAAGTATTATTATTATCATTATATTTATTATTATTATGATTATTATTATTATTATTATTATTATTATTATTATTATTATTATTATTATTATTATTATTATTATTATTATTATTATTATTATTATTATTATTATTATTATTATTATTATTATCATTATTATTATTATTATCAAGATTAAAAGTATTTCCATTTTATCAACATTATTATTATTATTAGATTTATCATGATTTTAGTATTATTTTTATCATTATCATTATTAGTATTAATAATTCATCAAACAAAGATTTTTTCTATATAAAAATGTATTTATGACATAAAACATGTCTATATTAATATTTTTGTAATAAATATTAAGTAACTAGTTAAAGGATATAAAAATAAATATATCTAACGAGGTTTTAATGAAACATTAAAATAACAATTATATCACTAATAGTATATAAATTTGTACGATTACAATTGTGTGTGTTAATATATATATAACTGATATAGGTTCGTGAATCCGAGGCCAACCCTGCATTGTTCAATATAGTCATATGTATTTTTACTACAAAATACATTAGGTGAGTTTCATATGATCCCTTTTACTCTTTACATTTTTGGGCTGAGAATACATGCAAATGCTTATTAACTATTTTACAATATTTATATGCTTGAGTTATAGTTCCACTTTTAAAATCTAATATTTTTGGGATGAGAATACATACAGGTTTTATAAATGATTTACAAAATAGACACAAGTACGTGAAACTACATTCTATGGTTGAATTATCAAAATCGAATATGCCCCTTTTTATTAAGTCTGGTAATCTAAGAATTAGGGAACAGACACCCTAATTGACGCGAATCCTAAAGATAGATCTATTGGGCCTAACAAACCCTATCCAAAGTACCGGATGCTTTAGTTCTTCGAAATTTATATCATGTCCGAAGGAGGATCCCGGAATGATGGAGATATTCTTATATGCATATTGTGAATGTCGGTTACCAGGTGTTCAATCCATATGAATGATATTTTTGTCTCTATGCATGGGACGTATGTTTACGAGAAATGGAAATATGAAATCTTGTGGTCTATTAAAATTATGAAATGATTATTTATGTTAAACTAATGAACTCACCAACATTTTGGTTGACACTTGAAAGCATGTTTATTCTCAGGTATGAAAGAAATCTTCCGCTGTGCATTTGCTCATTTTCGAAATATTACTTGGAGTCATTCATGACATATTTCAAAAGATGTTGCATTCGAGTTATCAAATTCATCAAGATTATTATTAAGTCAATTATAGTTAGATATATTATAAAATAGTATGCATGCCGTCAACTTTCGATGTAATGAAAGATTGTCTTTTCAAAAACGAATGCAATATTTGTAAAATGTATCATATAGAGGTCAAGTACCTCGCGATGTAAGAAACTGTTGTGAATAGTTTATAATCGATATGGACTTCATCCGGATGGATTAGGACGGGTCTCTACAAAGTTGTTTAATCTAATTTTCATGACTTAAAATTTTCAACTTGACTAATAATTTTGATACATTAAATCTTGATTTATTTTTGGGATTTGTAAGACTTTAAGATTTTGATTAAGTCTTGTTTAATCTAGAGTTGTTTTGAACATTTGCATAATGTCTTTAAACCCTAACTTATCACCATAAATCCTAGATTTTATAATATATATCTTTATATATAATAACTTAATTAGTAACATTATTTACTAAGTACTTGGATTAAAAGACTTGTAACTAATTAACTTGGACAATAAATCTTAAGTTAAAGATTTTCTCTACACTTAATCGTTTTTTTTTTCACAACTAGTCTTGATTACTTTATATTTAGCCATTTCTTTCATTTAACTAAACTTAACCTATCTTGGATAGAACCTAATATAAGCTTACTTCCTAAACTTTAAACATACAAATAAAACACCTTAGATTATACATTAGGTAAACTACACAAGTACATGCACATTTGTGAACCAAAAATTGACAAGAACACTTCCACCATCATCACCAAAATTGTCCATCATCATCATCATCATCATCATCCATAACATCACCATACATCATCTAAATATTTCATCCTTAAGCTAAAGAACATGCAAAACACCATCATCACCATTATCTTCTAGATATTAGGCACCATTAATGAAAGAAGATGAGTCAAACTTCTCCTCTCTTCTCCTCTTGCCACCTCCACCACCACCTCATCACCATCATCATTCCATGCACCTTCTGTGACAACCCGGAAATTTCCAACCAAATTTAAACTTTAATCTTTATATGTTTCCGACACGATAAGCAATATTTGTTAAATTAAATTTCAAGAATTTTAAACTATGTTCATACATTCATTCAACCTCGACCAAGTTCCAACGATTCACGAACCATTAAACGAATATGATTATATATGTATATGTGTATATATATTATAACATGAAACGTAAACAAAATATTAGATTAAATACTTTATATGATTGTATCTATTTCAAAATGTTTATCAATAGAATTAGAAGATAAGATCAAATGATTGAATTATCAGATATATTGAATTATGATTACAAGTCTCTGTTGAAAGGCCCACGTTGATTTGAGAAATCTTTCTATTTTAACAATATTCGGAAAATGGTAAAGTGATTTATAAATAAGAACAAATTGTTAATCATTGAGAACTAGACAAAGGATAGTGGAAGATTGAATCTCATAAAGACTCGATTGATCTATTTAGTTTCAAACGTACAAAAACGTTTTCAGTTTAAAAATAACTTTATTATTAAAACGTATATAACTTTTATAAATATCTAGAACCACTTTTGACAACTCATTACTTAACTAGTTTGATAAAGATAACGATATTTATATTTTATTTTATTAAATATATATAATGATTTAAATTAATATTATATATATTTATACGCATATTATACGTATTATGTAGTTTTATACTTTTACTATACTTAAACTTTACCTTTACTTTATTTTTACTTTACTTTAACTTTAATAATTCATACTTTAATAATTCACTTTAATAATTCATATTTAATAATTCACTTTAATAATTCATACATTAATAATTCACTTTAATAATTCATACTTTAATAATTCACTTTAATAATTCAAAAATCTATTATAAATAGAATTCAATAGGTTTCATTATTTCATAGAAACTTGAAAATATTTTTCTCTAAACTCTCTCAATCGATTTACATATATATATTTACTCCGTATTATTTCAAGATATTATTAGTATACATAAAATATTACGACGGAGTGCTGTCCGAGTGATTTCGAAATTGTTTTTCGAGTGGGATAGGATTAAGGAAATTATGGGTTATAGCTATGGAGGTGATTGAGTATGGTTCATGGGTATGCTCATGAGGTCAATATAGTGTTTATCATTTCCATTGCGTCTACGTACCTTTCCTGCAATATTGAATCTCAATATTGATACGTGAGTACTCATAATTTAACTTTTACATACTAATAGTGTATCCCTGACTAGTGCTCGAGTATTTAGGATTATGCATGCTTGTACTTTTGATATTGCCCTTAGACAGGTTAGGTTGAATCTTAAATTAGTTACACTTGCGGTTGAGATAAGGTATAAGATATGCATGTCCTTAGAAAGCTAGCGAAAAATTAAGAACTTTTCCTTTAGATATCGAATGGTTTCGATGAACGGATTAGAAGTTATAATCAATTGAATTTTCGATATTTTTATTAAAAATGATTATTATTATCGTCGTTTTTATCGTCATTCTAGTTTTATCTTATTATTATCATTATTATTATCTTTATCAATAAAAGGGATTTATCATTAAAAATTGTTATTTTTTTATTACTATCGTTATTATTGTTAAAGTTATAATTAGTATTATTATTATTATTATCCAATTATTATTATTATTATTATTATTGGTATTATTATTATTATCATTATTAATATATATATCATTATTTAAAAATAGTTATTGTTATTGCAATTATTATTATTACTATATTATCATTAAGATAATTATTAGTATTATCGTTAATAATGTTATAGTAACTATCATTATTAATATTAGTGTAATTAAAACAAATATTTGTAACACCTAATTATTTTGATTACTATTATTATCATTATTATGAACACGATATAAAAGACGATTAAAAGCTATTAAACGAAACGATTAGGAAATAATGTGTAAGAGTTTCATGATGAAATTTAAATATTATAAGATATTGATTTAGATAAAATTATCGTTCTTATTATTTTTATCATTACTATTATTATTAAAAGTATCGTTAGTATTAAAACTATCATTTTAACAAAAATTATCGTTTTAATAGAAATGTCATTGTTACTATAAAATATCATTATTATTATTATTTTAAATAGAATTATTATTTTAAAGATAATATTAAAAATTATCGTAAATATTAAAGTTATCATAATTAGAATTATCGTTTTATCATAATATCATCTTAGTAATTATAAATATTGATATTTTTATAATAATAATTATTATTACAAAATAATACAACTTTTACTTACTATCATTATAGATATTATTTTATCAAATAAATATGTGATACAAACATATTTTACTACGTGTAATAACTTACTTTAATAATACCTATCATATTATCTTTATGATATTAAATGAACCCTATAAATTTTATTACTTAAATATATATAAAAGTATATTTTATTATATAAATTTAATATAAAATTTTATTTATTAATAAATAAATTATATTATTTACTCTAATAAATCTTTTAAAAATATTTAAAAATATAAAACGACGATATTTAAACTATATATTAATCATGTATAGATTTTTGGAAATTATTTTGAGTCAAATTTACTTTTGTTGACTTTTGCATATTAGTCTCGAGCATTAGGATTGTGGTACACTATGACTTGACCTAATTTGTTAGATAAATATTGACCAACACATAAATATATATAATTAATTTAGGTTCGTGAATCCGAGGCCAACCTTGCACTTGTTCAATGACGTTATATGTATTTTTACTACGAAATACAGTATGGTGAGTTTCATTTGCCTTTTTACCCTTTATATTTTTGGGACTGAGAATACATGCGCTTTTATAAATGTTTGACGAAATAGACACAAGTAATTGAACCTACATTCTGTGGTTGAATTATCGAAATCGAATATGCCCCTTTTTATTAAAGTCTGGTAATCTAAGAATTAGGGAACAGACACCCTAATTGACGCGAATCCTAAAGATAGATCTATTGGGCCTAACAAACCCCATCCGAAGTACCGGATGCTTTAGTACTTCGAAATTTATATCATGTCCGAAGGAGGATCCCGGAATGATAGGGGATATTATTATATGTATCTAGTTAATGTCGGTTACCAGGTGTTCACCATATGAATGATTATTTTTGTCTCTATGCATGGGACGTATATTTATGAGAACTGGAAATGAAATTCTTGTGGTCTATTAAAATGATGGAAATAAATGATTATGATAAACTAATGAACTCACCAACCTTTTGGTTGACACTTTAAAGCATGATTATTCTCAGGTGTTAAAGAAATCTTCCGCTGTGCATTTGCTCATTTTAAAGATATTACTTGGAGTCTTTCATAGCATATTTCGAAGAACGTTGCATTCGAGTCATTGAGTTCATCAAAGATTATTATTAAATCAATTTATAGTTGGATAGTGGATATTATGAAATGGTATGCATGCCTGAAAATTTTCGATGTAAAGAAAGATTGTCTTTTAAAAACGAATGCAATGTTTGTAAAATGTATCATATAGAGGTCAAATACCTCGCAATGTAATCAACTATTATGAATCGTTTATAATGTATATGAACAGGTCCTTTCAGTTGGTATCAGAGCGGTGGTCTTAGCGAACCAGGTCTGCATTAGTGTGTCTAACTGATAAGTCGATAGGATGCATTAGTGAGTCTGGACTTCGACCGTGTCTGCATGTCAAATGTTTTGCTTATCATTTTGTGTCGAAAATTAACTACTTATCATCCTCAGGAAATTACCTGCTTATCATTTTTAGTCTAAGACACGTCTTGCTGCATTGATTGCATGAATAGTGTATAGACAAAAATTCATATCTTAGCATATCTGCTAAATCATATCTTATCGTATCTGTTACTTTAAACTTTGCCTGACATATCCCGCAAAGTCCTCCGTAATCTACGAAATCTTTTGATCTATATATATATATATATATATATTCTATGTAATTAGAATACCATTCGATAGTCGGAAAATCATTTCATATCAAAAAACCCTTTATTCAATCGTACGAAATGGAATTCGTCATTAGTTCAAGTTCCTCAGATTATGAAATGGAATCCCACTCAAGCTCCGAAAGCAGTGTGACCGGAATGGATCAACCAATCAGTCATCACCTATTCTGGATGAATTGGGGATGGGTTCGTAGCCTCCTCAATCATTGGAGACAAGAAGAAGGTGCTCCTTTCCATCCACCACATTGTCCTCTTGACGAAGAACCTGAAGCACTTACCGGCGAACCTATCCGAAACACTATTTTCTTTCTCATTTCCAGAGTATCTCGTCACGATTATATACTACATCAAATTCTAGATTTTATTTATCCGCTTGTCCGAACCGACAATCATCCCGGTGTAATAGAAGAAGTCAACGAGCTTCGCGCTCGGGTAGTGTCTTTGGAGAATATGGTGCAAAGGTTACAAACACCAGCAGCAGCACCAGCAGCATAATCAGTACCACCAACATCAACATCAACAGTACCATTACCACCCCCAACCATAACCACGTCGTAAACCTCAAATCCACAATCTGTCCCACGAGTATCAAGGTCATACGTCCTATAAATAACATGGAAGACCAACAACAACAAACGATGAAGTATTAATTCATGACTTCATCGGAGAAATATTTTATGGTGATTATGTAATCTCTAAAATTTTAGAGATTACTTATTCTAGATCTAACCATAAATCAGATGAGTGGACCGAAATGATAAAAGAAATCCTGACCAGAATGGTGCACGATTTACAAACTAGACTTGTTTTACCAACAGCATCAACAGTACCGCCAGCATCACCAGCATCGTCAGTGTTGTCAGCATCAGCATTAGCAGCACCTATAACCTCACAAGCTCCGTCAGTTCAAGAATCACCGCGGACATCATTATGAATCAACAACGAGTATATTGTATCAACGAGTTATGAAGAATTAACTCATTTCCACTGAAGGATTTATATGTATATCTTATATATAAATCTTTAAGCCATAATAAATCTTTCCGTACTAAGCTATTATGTGTGAATCTTAACTACTCGGTTAATTCATATTACTAATATGCAATAATGTACGTCCTTCGTCCACAACTTAACTATCGTTAACTACAACCTCTGTCTCAATTCAATAAATTCCAATTCATAATAAATCAAGTGTATTATTCAAATATATGTTGATTTTACACTTTCGTCATCAATGTACTCGAAACTTTTCAGATAACATCATTCGTACTTTGCGAAGTTCACAAGAATTTAATGAAAAGCAACATCATGCCCCAACAAATAACGAAGTATTGATTCATAATTTCAATATTATTGAAGTAATACTTATGTAATCTCTAAAGCCTTTAAGGGATTATTCAATTCTAGTTTCAACCGTAAATTAAATGAGTTTAATTTAATATTAACTCATTAAATCGATATTACATCTGAAGAAAATATACATATGTATGTACATATATATATACATATATATATATACATATATATATACATATATATATACATATATATATACATATATATATACATATATATATATATATATATATATATATATATATTTTCAAAAAGACTGTAATAAAAATTCTTTTGTACAAAATATTAATTGTGAAATATTTTTTTAACGGGTAGGTAATACCCGAGAGATATATAAATTCACAATTAATATGTTACATTCTTCGAATCTGATTCAGCAATCATCAACTATACTCACTATTTTCTCAAACAATATATATTCTTTTATAGAAATCAAAACAACCATACTCATTCAAAATTTAATTGCATATTCTGATTTTGAAATCTCAGAATTCAACTCGAGATATGACCGAAATCATCACTCTTAGATCCTTACATCTTTCACAAGCTATACTTTGACTTCAAAACTGTGTTAGAACATCATATGTATATTAACGATTACAATCTGTGTTCAAAACCCTTCAAAATTCCTGAAGACACTTCAAATAATAAACAATCGAGATGATGATCCAACCACATATTAACCACAGTCTTGCATCTGAAAAGCTCTCGAAACCAGAGTCATAATTTAACACATATCCGTGTCAGACCCTTTGTCATTTATTAGCAAAAATAACTTTGCGATTCCTTTTCAAATTAGTCAGTTTTGTCACAGCTTTAGCAAGTCAACTTCGACTTTTCAGTTGAAACAGTCTTATTATAACCTTGATATAGACGTTGCCCTTTCGTCATTGTTACCGGAGAACCTTTTATGTCTCACCACATTAAAAATAAACTTACCAACAACTTCACTGATCTTTGACTTTCCGAAAAGTCATTATATTTATCGAAACCCCATCATTTACTCATCCGCATCTTGTAACAAGAATTGTCATGCCAATTACTGAGAATTAGCAATTAGTATTTTGAAATCTTGCAGCATGTCTCTGCCAACAGTTATAGGTGTATATATAACGTCTATCTCCCAGACTTGTATACTTTGAATGTGAAGTTTCTGAAAAACACCCTAAACTGCGAACTAGTTCTCCGAAGTTTGGAAAATGCTGATGAAGCAGCAAAAACTGTAAACGACCTTAACAGTCAAAAGTTTGATAATAAAGGATAGTGTGTTGGAAAAGCTTAGAAAAAGAGAAGGTTTGGAACTGGAAAACGGATTAAGCAAACCATGAAGGAGGCTATGGACAAATCACAAAGACTAAACCTGCCTTTAAAGAATCCAAATGATTCAGTGTCTGCTGAAATTATTATCAAATACCTTACTCCTGACTCTAAACCCTTGTGAATAATATTCTTCATCATCCTCTGATCTTAGATATTCTAAAATATCATCATATCTTTCATTATAAATATCCTCCATATTTCTGAAGATATTTTCTTAATTTTTCTTATTTGAAATCATTTACCTCTTCGCTCTATCTGTATTACATCATAAAAGAAACTATTTTAGTTTCTAAATTCTGAAACATTCAAGTTTAAAATAGAAATATTTTGAAGTAGTGTTGGGAACTGAAGCATGAATTAGTATAATATAATGACACTTGATCAACGTGATTATATTACAGTAAGTCATGATGAGTTTCTAAATGGAAAGTGATGATTCACAGATCATAACATCATCATGTGCCATGTTATACGACTCTTGTATTCTATTTAACCTCTAAAATATCAAGAAAATATTTCTTGATGATTCGGCCTTTTCCAAGGTATTCTAGTAATTTGACAAGTCAAGATCGTGCCATCACAATTTCCTTCCTAGAACATTAACAATGTTCATTTCGAAATTCATATCTGTGAATTCTGGACCATTACAAGCGGTGCTTAATCGCAAGAAGAAGAAACGAAAGGACAAAACTCCGAAATAGAAATTGGGGTATAAATTACAGCAAATAAAAGAGAGCATTAATTGTGAATGATAATGATTATAGAAGACAGAAGCAGAGACTTTGAAATATAAGGGAACATATAAAGCCCAACGATAAACCATAAATTATAAACCATATATATCGATGCATATAGCAATATAAAGACACGGGAGAACTAGAAACACTATAAACCCAAGAGTATAGTAGAATGATATTGCTCTAAACATACATATTATTCGACGCAATATCACTTATATTTCATAGGTTTTTACCATCTACAAAGACATTCAATGAGCATTTCACGAGAAAAACGATAAAAGTAGACAAGAGCTTGCTATTCGAAGAAACGACGATAAAACGATAGTTTTAACCAAATTTATATCAAGAAAAGTTTATCCGAATGAAAGTACAAGATAGATGAAGAAAAGAGTTCAAATGGAAAGTGCCAAGTCAGTACACGTCAATACGGGATCAACAAAGAACAAACGAAAAAGAAAAATAAAGAAAACTGCCAGTTACTCTTACACGAATCGTGTAGAACTACACGAAACGTGTAGAATATTGGTCATACGTGAATCGTGTAGCCATACACGAAACGCGTAATATTAGGCCGAATTTAATCATGAATCAGATAAGGGGCGGCTGCTTTTTGTGTTTTAAATCAATTCTTTTGGTTCAATGAGCTACAGCAAGGATTCAATTGAACTTACCTACTACTTCCATTGTGATGATAAATATGGAGTACTATCAACAGAATAAAGAGACATATTTTTAGTACAGAAAATATTAGACAACAACACATACAACAATTACTATAGTTAAATATATTGTCATTTTATTACTCTGTAAAATTAGTTTCAATTATTTAGGGGGTATTGTTCGTGATTAAGGGTGTTATTGTACGCGTGAAAGGGGTGTTATTATTGTAATTTTCCTACCATTTGAAGTTAATGAAAGTGAAGATATTTTAGTAAGTTTACTCTGTTAAAATTAGCGTTGTTATTATGTTTGCATATCTATATTTTTATGTTTACCCTAGTGTAATGAATAGATAAATTTCCCTAGTGTTTGCTTAAATGTAGAGCCCCTAGTGAAATGGATTGTTACCATTTGTAAAAGTTAAAAATGTAACTTTAGTATTTTTAATATTGAGCCTAGTTAAAAGAACCATTTTTATGTAATTAGGTATTTAACCCTTGCCACTTAATTTATTAAATTTAAATAACGAAAGTTGTTTTTATTTACATAAATTAAGCTTCAACATTAAAAATGATCTAGACGAATTTATGGATAAGTTATTAACACCAATTTAGAAATAAACTTCGGTGGTTTGGGTGATATCAATAAATTATATGACAGTGAAATTGTAAAAAGGGAAACCGTTACGATTTGGGTATTGGCGAAAGTCAAAACTAGGCTAGGTCTCAATTTAAATACTTAAGGAATAGTAGCTATCTAAATAAAATCCGATGAAAATTAGATTTGATTTAGTTAGTCGTGACCTTATATTTATTCGAAAGAAAAATATAAAGTTTATTACTAAAACATTTTAAATAGGGTGTAAACTCAAAACAATCCATGGACCTAGGGGTGACACATTTAAGTAAACACTCCCATTTATCCCATTATTATTTCTTGTAAACGTATTATTATCATTATTTATGAATTATTATTTTAAAATATAAAAACAATACATAAAAACATTTAAATCCGTAACAGACTGTTTGTCACATCGTATAAGTCATACGCGAATCGTGTATGGTATACGCGAAACGCGTATTCATGTAATTCAAACTGTACGACCAGATTCACACAATTCGCGTAGGTTTTAAATTATACGCGATACACGTATAAATACGCAAAACGCGTAAGGTAATAACGCGGCTACAGTACCAGTTAGGGTAAAATTAGGGTTTTAATTATTTAATTATTTATATTTAGGTTATTACTATATAATTAATATTAGTTATTATAAAATACCTTAATACATGTTTTAACCTTATAATTAGTGTTAATTAAAAGTTTATAACTTATAATTAGTTTGTAATTAGTTAAATTACTATTCCTAATAATTTATATTAATATAATTAAAACTTGTCATTTAGTTAATTTAAATAAGTTTATATTATAATTACTCAAAACAAAATTCTAAATATATAGTTTTATTAAAAGTTATTATTTTACTAATTGCCATTTAGTAATATAATTGTCGCACCATAATTAGTATATTTTCATTTAGTTCCTTTTTAAGTTAATTATTGTAATCTTGTAATTTTATTTAGTAAATTAGTTTAATTTATTTTCTTTTACTATTATATTATAAATTCCTAATCCAAAACTCCCTTTAATTAAGTTTGACATCAAAGACTATTAAAAACCATTAAACACTCCATCTCCCTGTGGAACGAATCGGATTTACCGACAAACTAAACTACACGGATAGGACTAGTTGCCTATATATGTGTGAAATCAACCTGAATTCAATAAAATACCACATATACAATAAATCAATTCGTGTAACAAAACAACTCAAATCCGTTCATAAATAAAGGTTACGATCCAGCACATCAACTTTTTGGCGCCGCTACCGGGGAGTTGGTAGTTAAATAAATAGATAATTTTTCTGATTCGTAGTAGTAGTTGGATTTGTACGTGGACCGGGTTGTTGGATCACCAATTTTATTGGTCAATAGAAGGATCCTGCCCCTCTGCTGCATCTTTTGGCTATTCGAAACGTGGGCAAAATCAGAAGGAAAATCTGTTTGTTTAAGGGTTTTTATCATTGTTTTTATGTTATTCGATCCTCTCGAGGAAATTCATTTCCAAGAAAGTTCAAAGTTTTTGAATAAATCCTTTAATTCTTTGTACAAATTCCCAAATTGTATGATCCGTTCAATCCTAAACTCGTTAAACTTAATCCGGAACCTCAAAGAATTAATAAAGGACAAAAACAACAAAAAGAAATAGGAAGTACTAGTAATTTTAAAACACCGAAAAACACTAAAAAAGAGAAACAAATAGGTAACCCTAGATAAACCTTTAGTGAAGTGATCTCATAATAGAAATTAATGTATGAACTTACGTTCCTCCAACGCTGAATTAACTCCTTCACATCCTGAACCCGAAAGAAAATTCCACGAACGCTTAAGAGCTCAAGAAGTAGAATCTCTTGCTAAAAATTTAGAGTCACTTTTCTTAGAATCCGACTCTGAACCAATAATTCAACCAATCATAGAGCCGATTATTAAAGAAGAAGAAGAAATGGCTGATACAAATCAAACGATGGAAGCATTAATGAAGGCCACAAGAAAAGGTCAAGGCCACGCAATCATCCAACCCACGATGAGTGATGGCTTTGAAATAAAAGGTCAATTTTTACACATGGTAACTAATACATGTCAATTCGGTGGAGCCCCAAATGAGGATGCTAACGAGCATCTTCGTAAGTTTGTAAGCATTTGCAAGCTTTTCAAAATCAAAGATGTCACCGATGAAGTTGCATGTTTAAAAATCTTTCCATGGTCCTTAAAAGATGATGCAAGAGATTGGCTAGACTCATTACCAGAAGGTTATATTGAAAACTGGAATGATATGATGGATAAATTTTTGTCAGAATTCTTTCCTGCTTCAAAAGCAGCAAAATTACAAAGTGACATAAATCACTTTAAACAAAAGCCTAATGAAACTCTTTATGAAGCTTGGACCCGATTCAATAAAATGCTTCGAATATGTCCTCAACACGGGTTGAATACATTCCAAAAGGTCCAAATATTCTATAAAGGAGTCAATGTGGCAACTAGAAAAGATATAGATGTTGCAGCTGGAGGTTCGATCATGAAGAAAACACCTGAAGACGCTCACACAATCATTGCTGATTTAGCTTCCCATTCCCATAATTTGCATCAAGAAATAGAATTCTCTAGATCATCAAATGTTGCTAGTATTGGAAGCAATGATGAAATTGCTTCTTTAAAAGTTCAAATAGCAAATCAAGCACGGCAAATCGAGAAAGTAACCAAGGAAATGCATGCTATCAGAGTAGAATGTGAACTGTGCCAAGGTCCCCATCTTACTAGAGATTGTGATCAAAGTACAATGGAAGAACAAGCAAATTTCTTAGGTTACTTACGAAAAAGTGAAATGAACTTCAGTGATTTTCCAGCTATAGAAGCAAACAACCGAAAATATCCTCCTATAAACAGCTATCAAGTAGGAGGACCTTCAGGATCAAATAATAATAACTATCAAAATAATAATAACTATCAAGGAGGAAATCCAGGTTACCAAAATAACCGGAATTTCCCAAATCAAAATCAAAGAAATCCGCCACCAGGCTATAATAACCGAAATCAACCTCAACGAAATTATCAAAATAATTTCCAACACAATCAGCCACAACCACTAGCACTTATGCAACCACAACCATTAGCAATTATGCAACCTCAACCTTAGAGGAAATCTGGTTTAGAAGATCTCTTAAGAGATTTTATGGTTAAGCACGAGCAAAATGCAGAGCTCCAAACTCAGCAAATCCGAAATCAACAAGCCACAATACAAAACTTAGAAAGGAATGTTGGAAGGATATCACAGTTACTATCAGAGAGACCACCAGGTACTCTCCCCTCAAATACTCAAGTGAATCCCAACAACCCCCAAACAAGGAACGAGCATGTAAATGCTATAACTACTAGAAGTGGTTTAACTACTAAACCAGAGACTCTTAAGTCCCCGGAAGTTCCTTTATGTCCTTCTGTTTTACAAAATCCGGTTGATGAAAATGAGCAAGTTGACAAAGAACAAGAGAAAGATGATCCACCTGAGGTCATACCAAAGAAAAGTGAAGAACCAACAGTAAAGGTGCATAAGGAACCTATTCCATACCCAAAAGCATTAAAGAAATACAGACTCGCAAGGCGGTATGAGAAATTTGCAGACATGATTAAGCAAATTAGCATTAACATGCCACTCGTGGAGGTTCTTAGGGATATGCCCAATTACGGGAAGTTTTTAAAGGATCTCATATCCTCGAAGGGTAAATACCACGACGTTTCTGCCACATTCCTCCATGAGGAATGTTCAGCCATCTTAAAGAAACAAAATGTACCTCCAAAATTAGGAGACCCTGGTAGTTTTATCATACCATGTATGATGGGTGATTCGGTGGTTTACGATGCACTAGCCGACCTAGGTGCAAGTGTTAACTTAATGCCTTACTCGTTATATTTAAAACTTGACTTAGGAGACTTAAAACCAACCCGAATGGGTATTCGATTAGGAAACCAATCATTTGATACTCCCATAGGTATAGCCGAGGATATACTTGTAAAAGTTGGCTCACTTATCTTTCCCGTCGACTTTGTTATTCTAGAAATGCAAGAGGACACAAAAGTTCCTATCATTTTAGGACGTCCTTTCCTAAACACTGCAGATGCTATCATTAATGTCCAAAAAGAACAATTGAGTCTAGGTGTGGGAAACGAGAGAATAATTTGTCACATTGACAAAGCCATGAAAAGACCCACTTCTACCGATGACTCTTGTTTTCAAATTGATGTTATAGATCTTTGTGTCGAGAATGAATTGAAGGAGCTACTTGAAATTGATATCCCGGGGTTAGCCCCGGTAAGTGAGAATGAATACTTCAATATTGATAAAGATTTTGATGAGTTGATGAAGGTGGTCACGGATGACGAGACCATAATAGAAGAAATTCCCATGGAAGAGGAATCGTTTGAGGAAATCAAAAATGAAGATAGATTTCGTATAAAAAATTCCTTAGAAGAACCACCCGTACTAGAGCTTAAAGAGCTACCCAAACACTTGGAGTATGCTTATCTCGAAGGTACATCTAAATTACCAGTAATTATTGCTTCACATCTTTCAGATAATGAAAAGGATAAGCTAATTTCTGTATTAAAAACCCATAAAAAGGCTATAGCCTGGAAAACAACCGACATTCCGGGAATAAACCCGTCTTATTGTACACATAAAATTCTCCTTGAGAATGACTACAAACCCGTAGTACAAAGACAACGCAGGCTAAATCCCAACATGAAAGAGGTTGTTAAAAAGGAGGTCGTCAAGCTTCTTGACGCCGGGTTAATCTACCCCATCTCCGATAGTCCATGGGTTAGTCCAGTACAAGTAGTACCCAAAAAGGGGGGTACAACCGTTATATTAAATGAAAAGGACGAACTCGTCCCAACTAGAACAGTTACCGGCTGGAGAGTCTGTATTGATTACAGACGTCTAAATGATGCCACTAGAAAGGATCATTTCCCGTTACCTTTTATTGATCAAATGCTTGAATAATTAGCGGGAAAAGAATATTATTGCTTTTTAGACGGTTTCTCCGGTTACTTCCAAATTCCAATTGATCCCAACGACCAAGAAAAGACCACATTCACTTGTCCTTTCGGTACCTTTGCCTATCGCCGCATGCCGTTTGGTTTATGCAATGCACCCGGAACCTTTCAAAGGTGCATGATGGCAATCTTTGATGATATGGTAGAGGATTGTATGGAAGTCTTCATGGATGACTTTTCCGTGTTTGGAGACTCCTTTGAATCGTGTCTTTTCAATCTAGAACGTATGCTTATCCGATGTGAGAAAGCAAACTTGGTCCTAAATTGGGAAAAATGCCACTTCATGGTGAAGGAGGGCATTGTACTTGGTCACAAAATATCTCGTGCGGGAATAGAGGTAGATAAAGCTAAAATTGAAGTTATCTCTAAGCTACCTAAACCATCAAATGTTAAAGCAATTAGAAGCTTTCTTGGTCACGCAGGATTCTATAGGCGATTTATCAAAGATTTTTCTAAAATCGCCCGCCCATTGACCAAACTTCTTGAAAAGGATGCTCCATTTGACTTCGATTCTAATTGCGAGAATGCATTCTTGATTCTAAAGTCAAAACTCACACAAGCTCCCATTATGGTATCTCCAGATTGGAGTATGCCATTTGAGCTAATGTGTGACGCAAGCGACTATGCTTTAGGTGCTGTTTTAGGACAACGTCCGGATAATCATTTTCTCCCGATTTATTATGCAAGTAAAACTCTAACGGGAGCCCAAATTAATTATACCACCACGGAAAAAGAACTCCTAGCGGTTGTTTATGCATTCGATAAATTTCGGTCATATTTGGTGTTGTCCAAGACCATTGTTTACACGGACCATTCGGCACTTAGGTATTTATTCTCGAAACTAGATGTAAAACATCGTCTCATACGTTGGGTTCTTTTACTTCAAGAATTTGACATTGAGATACGTGATAAGAAAGGAGCCGAGAATCTAGCTGCCGATCATTTATCCCGACTTGAAAACCCCGAATTAGATAAACTTGATGATACAATCATCAAAGATACATTTCCTGACGAATCTCTAATGAGGGTTGAAAAAGAATCTGAATTCCCATGGTTTGCCCATTTTGCAAACTATCTTGCTTCAGGCATTCTACAAAAAGGACTTACTTATCAGCAAAAGAAGAAATTCTTTGCGGATTTAAAGTCTTATTTCTGGGAATACCCAGACCTATTTCGTGTTGGTGCGGATCAAATAATTCGCCGTTGTGTGTACGGACAAGAAGCTCAACAAATTCTTGAGCATTGCCATCAAGGGCCAACCGGCGGTCATTTCGGACCAAACCACACTGCAAGAAAAATCCTTGAATCGGGCTTTTATTGGCCCACGATCTTTAAAGATGCCCATGATTTTGTTCGGACTTGTAACGCATGCCAACGAACGGGTAACATCACGAAAAAGGATGAGATGCCTCAAACCGGCATCCAAGTTTGTGAAATCTTTGACATTTGGGGAATCGATTTCATGGGACCATTTCCAAGTTCCCATAAGTGCAAGTACATACTAGTAGCCGTTGACTATGTATCCAAATGGGCTGAAGCAAAAGCTTTGCCTACAAATGATGCTAGAGTGGTGGTAAACTTCTTGAAAAATTTCTTCTCACGCTTTGGAATCCCAAAAGCGCTCATATCCGACCGAGGAACACATTTTACCAACAACCTTCTTGAAAAGGTGTTGAAGAAGTATGGCGTAACTCATCGTTTCTCTACTTCGTACCACCCGCAAACAAGTGGTCAAGTGGAGAACACGAATCGTGCTTTAAAACGCATACTTGAGAAGACGGTTAATAACAACCCTAAAATCTGGCAACACAAGTTAGATGACGCGTTGTGGGATTTTAGGACTGCGTATAAAACACCAATAGGTACCACACCATTTAGACTTGTATACGGTAAAGCGTGTCATCTACCTGTTGAAGTTGAACACAAGGCGTACTGGGCTATGAGAGAATGTAATACTGACCTTGTACAAGCCGGAGAAAATAGGTTATCACAACTTAACGAACTAGATGAATTAAGATTACAAGCCTACGAAAATTCTAAAACATATAAAGAAAAAAGTAAAGTATGGCACGATGCACGATTAAAAAAGAAAGAATTTGAACAAGGGGATAAAGTATTGGTATTCCAATCACGTTTCAAGTTTTCACCTGGTAAACTTAGATCCCGATGGAATGGGCCATATATAATAAAACAAGTTTTTCCATCTGGATATGCAGAGTTGTATGGTAAAGACGGTGGAACTTTCAAAGTGAACGGACACAGACTCAAGTTATACTTTGAAGAAATCAATACTACGAAAGGAGACGAAACCACCTTCTACCCTAAGGACAAATAAATTCAGGGTAACTCTAAGGTTTTAAACTCCATTCTCGATTTTTATTCTTATCTTTAAGAGTGGGGTTAGATTGGTCTTTCCCTAGCAGACCCTAAATAACTAGTCTTCTCCCTCCATTCTACCTTTTTAATTTATTTTTGTTTTTATTGTGTAATTTCAAGAGGCGCAATCAGTATATCTACAACCATTTCATTTTAAAGTGCGATAAGATTTTACCGAGGGATGTGGTGTTAGATATTAAGAAAAGATGCGATAAGGCGAGGAAAGAAGAAAGACAGAAACTAAATGAGACAAACTATGCAAGAGGAAAATCTAAATCAGCTAAAAGGCGTAGAGCACGTCATTTGGGTAAATGTGTGAAATGTGGAAAACCGACTCACTCCGGAGATTGCCCAAAGAACCAAACGGACTCTAATTACGAGTACGTAACCTTATGCCGAGTAGGGCCTTTAAAATGTGCAGAAGAAAACCTCTTAAACCAGCGAGGTTACGCCTACGAAGCAATGGGGAGCGAAATAATGCGACTCCACTACGAGGCGAGCCAACGAGGCTTCACTCTTTAAATCTTTTTCTCGCCAATTGTGTGTTTGTGCATTTTTGTGTGTAATGTTTTGGTGTGTTTGGTTTGTTTTTGTTTGTTGTATGTTCTATTAAAACGGTCTACCATTTAAAAGTGATGAACCTTGAGTTCAATATGTTTTCATTAAAAACGATAAATGTTAAGTGTTACAACTGAATTATCGTTTTTCAAATTGCACGAAATTTCTTATTGGATTCATAAGATATCTGTTAAATAGTAAACCACGAAAACAAAATAAAAAAAAAAAATCCTTTCTACTAAATTGAAGGTGAAACGCCTTGAGTTTAACTTGTTTCTTTGAAAATGAAAATGTTTAGGTGTCACAACTGAATTTTCATTCTTCAAATTGCACAAATTTTTTTTTTTTGTTGTTGTTAAATTCTAAAAGTCTACAGTAGATTGCAAAATATACCTTTTTATCAATAACCATAAAAATATATAACTTGTAAATCTTTGTCGTGGATAATGATAGGTTTGACGACCGAATTTATCTCTACCTAATCGATAGGAAACAAAGTTTTAAGTTTGAAAATTAGTTGATCTAGGGGTATACACAAAAAAAATAGAGTGTATTTTAATTTGTGTAATTTTTATTTTTCATGTACTTGTTTTAAAATTAAAAATGTTAATAATTTTAACACAAAAATAGAGTGTTTTTTATTTTATTTTAAATTTGTTTTCGAAAAACTTTAAAAACTTTAACTTTTGATGGATTGAATTTTATAAATTGAAATTAAAATTTTATAAACGGATTAAGATCAGGTGTAACAACCGAATTTCCGTTACAAATATAAATTTATAAAAGATATTTTAAAATTTAATTGATTATAAGTTAAAAAAAAATAAAAAAAAATAAAAAAAAATAAAAAAAAATAAAAAAAAATAAAAAAATAAAAAATACAGACAAAGCATTACGCGAATCGCGTAGACCTACGCGAAACGCGTAAGGTCAAAAATAGCTGAACATAACAGACGGGCAGCAGGCTGTTCTTCACACACTCTCTTTCAATTTTTTTTCTGCTGTAGACGAGAAGAAAGCACAAAAACCCGAAAATCACACCCAAAAACTTAAATTAACAATTCCAATCTTCCCCAATCCTTCAATCTTTCAACATGCCTAGATTGGGACCATTTAGAATGAGGGCATTTAGCCAACAACAAGCACAAGATCAAGTTACCCCCGAAATGGAACAACAACTCTTGAACCTACACCCGATCCTGCAATTTCCTAACGAATTACATCAAAGGGTGCAAAAAGTTAAGGATTTACTCATTCTGGTAAATCGAACCATCTCTCCAGTTTACGTTGTTGATTGGGATCCCCTAGGAGACCCAGTCAATTTAGATACACCGATAAGGGAAAATTTAACCCAAAGTTTCACGAATGAATTTGGGGAAATTAGGTATTATAATGACTTTGAGAGATTGTTTAGGTTAAATTGTCCTGTATATAGAGAATGGTGTTTAGAATTTTATTCTACCGTTAGGATGAATATACACCCGGAAAATATCGAAGATACTAGTTTCCTACAATTTAGATTGGGTGGTGTAGATAGAGTAATGTCCCTAGGCGACATGACTATGGCCTTAGGGATTTATGACGGTAATGAGATAAATGCTCCAGGTTTTTGGGAATATATTTTTATAGGAGCTAGGTATACAGGAGATTATGATTCTTTGAGTGTCTGGCGCTCTTTTTCCCAAAAGAATACTTATGTAGCAGGCCAAGAATCATACCTTAAGATCACTGATGTTCGCTATCGAATAATTCATAAATTTATAGCGAACACAATTAACCAAAGGGCATTCCTTAATAGAGATAAGATTAATTATGTTGACCTTTGGTATTTAGATGCAATCAGAGATAGGGATACATTTATTAGTATACCCTATGGAGTGGCCTACTTTTTAGCCCACTTTGGTAAGGGTGCTCGAGGATCCAGTGACATGTCGGGGGGTCACTATGTCACGTGTTTGGCAGCCTGGTTCGGTCTCGACCCGAACGAATTTGACCCTCCAATCCAACCAATAGATCAACCGGTTCGTAATTTGGGATTGGAGGTGTATAGGACAGCTAAGGCTATACGTGTAAGGGGTGGGGTACGTAGTTTAAGGCAACAGGAAGTTGCTGCTCACGCACCTATGGAGGAGGATGATGAACCCGCGAGGGAAGCTAGGAGGAGACGCAGAGAGACAGATCAGGCTAGCTCGTCTCATACAGGTACTTCTGATTTCGATATGCTCCAAAACTCGTTTAACGCATTGAGTTTAGATGTACGTAATTCATATCAAAACTGGGGAGCGAGATCAGAAGATCAGTACACTGCTTTATCTCGGCAATTAGGGGACATTAGGCATACCCAGCTAGATCAATATAATATGCTGTCCAACATCCGATATGATCAGAGGGGAATGGGAAATCAATTAGAGTGGGCGCACCAACAGGCATATCTATACGCGTCTAACCCGCAAGCTTACGCACCCTCAGCCTTTCCATCATATCCCCCATGGCAATCACCCAATGACCCTCTACCTCCACCATATGACCATAACGCCGCCATAGCCGCGAGTCAGGATTCATATAGACGTTTCTACGAGGAACAACGCCTAAACGAGCAACGGCAGCGACAGCAACAGGAGGAGGGCGAACGGGGAGGACCATTTTGGAGCCCATTTGACTAGTTCTATTGTTTTAAACATTTTTATTTTTATGGTGTGTAATAACATAATTGTATGGTGTGTATTGATACTTTTTATACTTCTTATGTTTTATTATATATTAGTAAGAAATTAGTGTGGGGTAGTATTGTTTTGTACGATTGAAGTACAACCCCATGTTTTGTGTGCTTTTACATGGTTTTGACAGGTACAGAAGAAAATGCAATTAGACGAAACGAAACATCGAATTACATTGTGATACAAACGTTGGATAAAATCATAGGTAAAACAATTTGAAAATCCAAATCGGTTAACAAAGGAAGTTCCAAATATTCTACACTTTTTGTCCTCTCAAATTTATACATTATTATCTGATTTTATGTAATGAGGGCATTACATAATCTTAAGTGTGGGGTGGGAATATATAAATTCTCGAGAACTTATAAGTTATTGGTTTTTATGAAAATTTGAAAATCTTTAAACAAATATAACAAATAAATTTTTAAGGTAACTACGAGCGATTAAAGCATATGTGTCAAAAACCGAAATTATCGTCTCAATACATTAAAAACGCATAAGTTTATTTGTTTAAAACCTATAAAAGAAAACCAAGTATAACAAGAATTTATAAAACCTTATGTTGAGAACCATATATCACATGTTTCTATGAAGTTATTGCAGATATCATTGCTTTGGAACGTATAAACCTGAATATTCCATTATTACGAGTAATAGAGGATGAATCAAGTCCATCCCATAAGGAAGTAAAGTCTTCCAAATTGACACACTTGCTAACTTATGTTAGAAGATGTAGTCCAGAACAGCTGTAGGTTGACGAAAAATCTTGTAAAGTCATCCCTAAAATCGGCTGGAAATCCACCTAACCTCAGCATCAAACAGGGTTTTTGGTGGTCAGACTTATCCTAACCATGAGATGGATCTGTCTCGTACAATGGGGGGGCACAATGCAAATTAGCTTTTAAGACTAGTGAATCTAATCCCCAGATGGATAATCTCCGTAAAGATTAACCGCATCTATGTTTGACCGTGGTCAACATACATATGCCATAACAAATTGAGGTGTGCAAACTCATGGTTCACCGATGATATTTGGACACGATATAATTTTGTTCTAAAACTTATGCTATTTTATGAATTATATTTGTGTAAAATCATTTTTTGGACATTCGGCTTCAAGTTCCATGATACTACAATCATGGGGGCGAATAGCTTGCTAATCGCCGACTGAGACTTCGGTTTTCAGTTACCCTCAACCGGAATTTGAGGTTAAAACCGGAAAACGTGTCTAGTGTAAAAACTAGCATGACATTTTAATAAATCATAAAACGTTTTCACAAGGTCCAATTTTCCCTAAGGATCCAAATTTTTAAACCCTAATCACGAGTTTCATGTTTGTTTCTGTTGTCAGAATTTCATTTCGTGTGGTGTGCGTGTGATCCAATAAATACTGTGTTGTGTAATATATTTCATATAGCGTGTGTTTCATTTCGTGTAGTGTGTGTTGTGTGATCTAATGTTCGATAATAAAGATATATATAATGTTCTAATTCTGTTCAAAGATGTAATTGCTTGAGGACAAGCAACGTTCAAGTGTGGGGTATTTTGATATTGCTCTAAACATACATATTATTCGACGCAATATCACTTATATTTCATAGGTTTTTACCATCTACAAAGACATTCAATGAGCATTTCACGAGAAAAACGATAAAAGTAGACAAGAGCTTGCTATTCGAAGAAACGACGATAAAACGATAGTTTTAACCAAATTTATATCAAGAAAAGTTTATCCGAATGAAAGTACAAGATAGATGAAGAAAAGAGTTCAAATGGAAAGTGCCAAGTCAGTACACGTCAATACGGGATCAACAAAGAACAAACGAAAAAGAAAAATAAAGAAAACTGCCAGTTACTCTTACACGAATCGTGTAGAACTACACGAAACGTGTAGAATATTGGTCATACGCGAATCGTGTAGCCATACACGAAACGCGTAATATTAGGCCGAATTTAATCATGAATCAGATAAGGGGCGGCTGCTTTTTGTGTTTTAAATCAATTCTTTTGGTTCAATGAGCTACAGCAAGGATTCAATTGAACTTACCTACTACTTCCATTGTGATGATAAATATGGAGTACTATCAACAGAATAAAGAGACATATTTTTAGTACAGAAAATATTAGACAACAACACATACAACAATTACTATAGTTAAATATATTGTCATTTTATTACTCTGTAAAATTAGTTTCAATTATTTAGGGGGTATTGTTCGTGATTAAGGGTGTTATTGTACGCGTGAAAGGGGTGTTATTATTGTAATTTTCCTACCGTTTGAAGTTAATGAAAGTGAAGATATTTTAGTAAGTTTACTCTGTTAAAATTAGCGTTGTTATTATGTTTACATATCTATATTTTTATGTTTACCCTAGTGTAATGAATAGCTAAATTTCCCTAGTATTTGCTTAAATGTAGAGCCCCTAGTGAAATGAATTGTTACCATTTGTAAAAGTTAAAAATGTAACTTTAGTATTTTTAATATTGAGCCTAGTTAAAAGAACCATTTTTATGTAATTAGGTATTTAACCCTTGCCACTTAATTTATTAAATTTACATAACGAAAGTTGTTTTTATTTACATAAATTAAGCTTCAACATTAAAAATGATCTAGACGAATTTATGGATAAGTTATTAACACCAATTTAGAAATAAACTTCGGTGGTTTGGGTGATATCAATAAATTATATGACAGTGAAATTGTAAAAAGGGAAACCGTTACGATTTGGGTATTGGCGAAAGTCAAAACTTGGCTAGGTCTCAATTTAAATACTTAAGGAATAGTAGCTATCTAAATAAAATCCGATGAAAATTAGATTTGATTTAGTTAGTCGTAACCTTATATTTATTCGAAAGAAAAATATAAAGTTTATTACTAAAACATTTTAAATAGGGTGTAAACTCAAAACAATCCATGGACCTAGGGGTGACACATTTAAGTAAACACTCCCATTTATCCCATTATTATTTCTTGTAAACGTATTATTATCATTATTTACGAATTATTATTTTAAAATATAAAAACAATACATAAAAACATTTAAATCCGTAACAGACTGTTTGTCACATCGTATAAGTCATACGCGAATCGTGTATGGTATACGCGAAACGCGTATTCCTGTAATTCAAACTGTACGACCAGATTCACACAATTCGCGTAGGTTTTAAATTATACGCGATACGCGTATAAATACGCGAAACGCGTAAGGTAATAACGCGGCTACAGTACCAGTTAGGGTAAAATTAGGGTTTTAATTATTTAATTATTTATATTTAGGTTATTACTATATAATTAATATTAGTTATTATAAAATACCTTAATACATGTTTTAACCTTATAATTAGTGTTAATTAAAAGTTTATAACTTATAATTAGTTTGTAATTAGTTAAATTACTATTCCTAATAATTTATATTAATATAATTAAAACTTGTCATTTAGTTAATTTAAATAAGTTTATATTATAATTACTCAAAACAAAATTCTAAATATATAGTTTTATTAAAAGTTATTATTTTACTAATTTCCATTTAGTAATATAATTGTCGCACCATAATTAGTATATTTTCATTTAGTTCCTTTTTAAGTTAATTATTGTAATCTTGTAATTTTATTTAGTAAATTAGTTTAATTTATTTTCTTTTACTATTATATTATAAATTCCTAATCCAAAACCCCCTTTAATTAAGTTTGACATCAAAGACTATTAAAAACCATTAAACACTCCATCTCCCTGTGGAACGAATCGGATTTACTGACAAACTAAACTACACGGATAGGACTAGTTGCCTATATATGTGTGAAATCAACCTGAATTCAATAAAATACCACATATACAATAAATCAATTCGTGTAACAAAACAACTCAAATCCGTTCATAAATAAAGGTTACGATCCAGCACATCATAGAAGTAAATAGATTCTTCCGGCGGTAGATGAAAAAGAAGAATGACTGATATGAAAGTTAGAAGTATATCGAGAATCAGAACTGGATGGAGCATATTGATGAATACTTTAAAATATGAGTTGAGGGGGAAAGAATAGAAGGTGATGAAACATGACTAGGAACTTAGAAATCAACAGATTTAACTCACACAATGGCGGAATAAGTGAATCAAATCCTCTAGTGAATAGGTTAAGTTTTTTTTTGATTAATTTAGTCAAATCACAGCTAAATCAAGTGTGATTAGATCAACACCTAGAGCTATTATTCACCACCTGGGTGATTTGGACTGCGAGAGAATCGGAGGAGCTCACTAGATCTGAGTGTGTGTAACAAATGAGAGGCTTAACCTAAAATGAAGAACATAAGACTTTATATACCCCTGCTGTTGACTCACCCATACGATTCATTCATCACATGTACGAGTTGGCTTCATCAGCCGTACGGTTGATCACTCACTCGTGTCTTCTTATTTAGGTCGTAATTGTGAGTTAGCTCAGCATCAACCATGCGTATGAGCCTGTCAGCTGTACTAGTGAGGCTTCACTCGTATGTCTGACTAAGTCTAACATAGTCAAACATCTAAATCTCATTCCTGCAGTTCCTGTAACCACATACAAACACGGATAGTATAATAACGAACAATCATGATGGCCTGTAAACTGTTGTACCTGCAATGGACGTGGGTAGATGTCTAGGGACTTGCATAAAATGCATCAACAGAAGGTGTGAGTTGTAAAGAAACGAAGGAGGTGAATTTATAAGAAAATCTCCGACAGAACAATTAAAATGGACGATCGCATTTAAAGCGGATCCTAATTCCCTTGATTACCGGAGAGTCAAATCTTATTAAGAAGATTTTCTTCAAATCCCTTGAAATCTGGGAATCAATCATATCTACGTCAAATGATAAGATGAATCTACACTTACTCATTTTACTCTTCTATGTTAGCTTCATTCGTACTCTTCATATAAATGGATTGTTTATCCAAATTATTCGCTGATAATAAAACTCTAATTTTCAGCCCGTATGCATCATGAAAACATACTTATTATCATTCACGACCTTTCCACTCAAATTTCGGGACGAAATTTCTTTAACGGGTAGGTACTGTGACAACCCGGAAATTTCCAACCAAATTTAAACTTTAATCTTTATATGTTTCCGACACGATAAGCAATATTTGTTAAGTTAAATTTCAAGAATTTTAAACTATGTTCATACATTCATTCAACCTCGACCAAGTTCCAACGATTCACGAACCATTAAACGAATATGATTATATATGTATATGTGTATATATATTATAACTTGAAATGTAAACAAAATATTAGATTAAATACTTTATATGATTGTATCTGTTTCAAAATGTTTATCAATAGAATTAGAAGATAAGATCAAATGATTGAATTATCAGATATATTGAATTATGATTACAAGTCTCTGTTGAAAGGCTCACGTTGATTTGAGAAATCTTTCTATTTTAACAATATTCGGAAAATGGTAAAGTGATTTATAAATAAGAACAAATTGTTAATCATTGAGAACTAGACAAAGGATAGTGGAAGATTGAATCTCATAAAGACTCGATTGATCTATTTAGTTTCAAACGTACAAAAACGTTTTCAGTTTAAAAATAACTTTATTATTAAAACGTATATAACTTTTATAAATATCTAGAACCACTTTTGACAACTCATTACTTAACTAGTATGATAAAGATAACGATATTTATATTTTATTTTATTAAATATATATAATGATTTAAATTAATATTATATATATTTATACGCGTATTATACATATTATGTAGTTTTATACTTTTACTATACTTAAACTTTACCTTTACTTTATTTTTACTTTACTTTAACTTTAATAATTCATACTTTAATAATTCACTTTAATAATTCATACTTTAATAATTCACTTTAATAATTCATACTTTAATAATTCACTTTAATAATTCATACTTTAATAATTCACTTTAATAATTCATACTTTAATAATTCACTTTAATAATTCAAAAATCTATTATAAATAGAGTTCAATAGGTTTCATTATTTCATAGAAACTTGAAAATATTTTTCTCTAAACTCTCTCAATCGATTTACATATATATATTTACTCCGTATTATTTCAAGATATTATTAGTATACATAAAATATTACGACGGAGTGCTGTCCGAGTGATTTCGAAATTATTTTTCGAGTGGGATAGGATTAAGGAAATTATGGGTTATAGCTATGGAGGTGATTGAGTATGGTTCATGGGTATGCTCATGAGGTCAATATAGTGTTTATCATTTCCATTGCGCCTACGTACCTTTCCTGCAATATTGAATCTCAATATTGATACGTGAGTACTCATAATTTAACTTTTACATACTAATAGTGTATCCCTGACTAGTGCTCGAGTATTTAGGATTATGCATGCTTGTACTTTTGATATTGCCCTTAGACAGGTTAGGTTGAATCTTAAATTAGTTACACTTGCGGTTGAGATAAGGTATAAGATATGCATGTCCTTAGAAAGCTAGCGAAAAATTAAGAACTTTTCCTTTAGATATCGAATGGTTTCGATGAACGGATTAGAAGTTATAATCAATTGAATTTTCGATATTTTTATTAAAAATGATTATTATTATCGTCGTTTTTATCGTCGTTCTAGTTTTATCTTATTATTATCATTATTATTATCTTTATCAATAAAAGGGATTTATCATTAAAAATTGTTATTTTTTTATTACTATCGTTATTATCGTTAAAGTTATAATTAGTATTATTATTATTATTATTATCCAATTATTATTATTATTATTATTGGTATTATTATTATTATCATTATTAATATATATATCATTATTTAAAAATAGTTATTGTTATTGTTATTGTTATTATTACTATATTATCATTAAGATAATTATTAGTATTATCGTTAATAATGTTATAGTAACTATCATTATTAATATTAGTGTAATTAAAACAAATATTTGTAACATCTAATTATTTTGATTACTATTATTATCATTATTATGAACACGATATAAAAGACGATTAAAAGCTATTAAACGAAACGATTAGGAAATAATGGGTAAGAGTTTCATGATGAAATTTAAATATTATAAGATATTGATTTAGATAAAATTATCGTTCTTATTATTTTTATCATTACTATTATTATTAAAAGTATCGTTAGTATTAAAACTATCATTTTAACAAAAATTATCGTTTTAATAGAAATGTCATTGTTACTATAAAATATCATTATTATTATTATTTTAAATAGAATTATTATTTTAAAGATAATATTAAAAATTATTGTAAATATTAAAGTTATCATAATTAGAATTATCGTTTTATCATAATATCATCTTAGTAATTATAAATATTGATATTTTTATAATAATAATTATTATTACAAAATAATACAACTTTTACTTACTATCATTATAGATATTATTTTATCAAATAAATATGTGATACAAACATATTTTACTACGTGTAATAACTTACTTTAATAATACCTATCATATTATCTTTATGATATTAAATGAACCCTATAAATTTTATTACTTAAATATATATAAAAGTATATTTTATTATATAAATTTAATATAAAATTTTATTAATTAATAAATAAATTATATTATTTACTCTAATAAATCTTTTAAAAATATTTAAAAATATAAAACGACGATATTTAAACTATATATTAATCATGTATAGATTTTTGGAAATTATTTTGAGTCAAATTTACTTTTGTTGACTTTTGCATATTAGTCTCGAGCATTAGGATTGTGGTACACTATGACTTGACCTAATTTGTTAGATAAATATTGACCAACACATAAATATATATAATTAATTTAGGTTCGTGAATCCGAGGCCAACCTTGCACTTGTTCAATGACGTTATATGTATTTTTACTACGAAATACAGTATGGTGAGTTTCATTTGCCTTTTTACCCTTTATATTTTTGGGACTGAGAATACATGAACTTTTATAAATGTTTGACGAAATAGACACAAGTAATTGAAACTAAATTCTGTGGTTGAATTATCGAAATCGAATATGCCCCTTTTTATTAAAGTCTGGTAATCTAAGAATTAGGGAACAGACACCCTAATTGACGCGAATCCTAAAGATAGATCTATTGGGCCTAACAAACCCTATCCAAAGTACCGGATGCTTTAGTACTTCGAAATTTATATCATGTCCGAAGGAGGATCCCAGAATGATAGGGGATATTCTTATATGTATCTAGTTAATGTCGGTTACCAGGTGTTCACCATATGAATGATTATTTTTGTCTCTATGCATGGGACGTATATTTATGAGAACTGGAAATGAAATTCTTGTGGTCTATTAAAATGATGGAAATAAATGATTATGATAAACTAATGAACTTACCAACCTTTTGGTTGACACTTTAAAGCATGTTTATTCTCAGGTGTTAAAGAAATCTTCCGCTGTGCATTTGCTCATTTTAAAGATATTACTTGGAGTCTTTCATAGCATATTTCGAAGAACGTTGCATTCGAGTCATTGAGTTCATCAAAGATTATTATTAAATCAATTTATAGTTGGATAGTGGATATTATGAAATGGTATGCATGCCTGACAATTTTCGATGTAAAGAAAGATTGTCTTTTAAAAACGAATGCAATGTTTGTAAAATGTATCATATAGAGGTCAAATACCTCGCAATGTAATCAACTATTGTGAATCATTTATAATGTATATGAACGGGCCCTTTCACCTTCCTCTCCAAGCAAACATGAAAAATATCTAGATATTTCTTTCATGCTTAAACATCATCATTAGGTTCCATTAATGATCTAAGGTGAGTCATGACCTCCCCTCCCTCTCCATTTGCCACGTCCCACACCCTCCACCACCACCTCCTCTATATAAACCAACTTCCATCCTCCATTCTCTCATTTGTTCATTCTCCACTCTCTCTCAACACTTCTATACTCTCAAAAACAGATCATAAACTACCATTTGATCATATTCTTTAAGCATTATGAGTATATTACATCAAGGTATAACAAGCTAGACTAGATCTATTCATCATTTCTTGTCAAAATCAAGAACCTTCATGGTGTAAAAGCAAGATCTAGAGTGTCAAATCACTCAATGATGACTATATGGCTAACCTTGATTTTGATACCAGATTAGTATAATTAAGATCTATATATGTCCAATATCTTAAAATGAAGTTAAAATAAGAACCTAAGTGGTTAAACTATGTAAAACTATTTTGTCTTTGAGCTGTCCAAATTTCTACTTGAAGTCTATGACCTTAACACCAACCTATGGTTGCTCTCTGGAACTCATGAATTTATATGATGTTCATATATGTGTTTGAGACTTCTAGTAAAGATTTCATGATTTAACTAAAAGGGAAAGTCATTTTAAAATTTTATTTGGTGAAACATGTTCAGATTCATGGAAATCTGACCAAGTGTCAAAGATTCATGTATAGCTCCAAATATAAAATAGATCTTGAACCAAAGACTTCTGATCTAAAAAGTACACTTAATAAGGAAACCAAGAACGGTAAAATCACCAAAATCCATTAAGAAATCATCAAAATATAGTCCTATCTAGTTGACACAAGATGTTATTGAAGTCATAAATTAGTCTAAAACCATATCTCCAAAGACAAGGTTAATGAATACTTGGAGTCTATTCCTTTTGAGAATAAGCACTTTTATATGTGCTAAGATGTCTGTAAAGTTCTTTAGTCAAATAGATAAGTTTTTCTATTTATAAACTTGCATAAGATCTTGTAGTGTAAAACTGAACTGTTTTGCACACTTGTGAAGAAATGAACTTTTAACCAACTTATGTTCTGAGTTTAGAGGCTAACCTTACATGGTTATAACCTACACTCAAAGAGATTTTCATAGATAGTAAATTCACTTAAAATGGATGTCTATATCAATAGAAACACCTACATTTATTTCATGATAAAACTAGTCAAAAACAGTCTATTCTTACAACTATGAACTAGTAACTTTTGAAACCAAGAACCGAATTGGACATGTAAGATTACTTAAGGGATTGATCTTAAACCTAATATAATTACTATATTAAATATTAAGACCTCTGACCTCATAATATTCATTAGGTCTCAAGCCAGATCACCGTAAACTATCTAAACCGCACTTTTCGAGCTTCGCACCGTGTTGCACCAATTGTGAGTCTCATAGCCCCTTTTTCTCGTTTTATAATTGTTTGAGGTGAGAATACATGCTTTATGTTTTTCAAAACATGCTTGTTATTTTAATACACTTTATGTTTTCTTTCAAAGTTCATTATAAGTGAGTTTCATAGTTCCCTTTTTTCAAATACTTTTGGACTGAGAAACATGCTTACTATTTTACTACACTTTATTTATAAAATCTGTTTTATAAATATTTCTTATTATTCAACACTTTATGCATTTTGAAGTTTGTTATATGTGAGTTTTATGCTAAAAAGCCCTTAACTCGGTAGTATTAATTACAGTGACTTGTAAGCGCGAATCACTAGAGCAGATCTGTTAGATTTGACAACCTCACCCTACCTTTAACTGTGGTGCTAGTTACTTTGACACAATACATTTAGCAGTGTGCATAGTCCAATATAGGGTAAAGGAAATCATGTAGGACATTACATGTGGTGTTAAGCTTATTACCTAGTGCTCAGGAAACATATACACTTTGAAACTGTATGGAAACCGTGATAACTGTGAAATCTTATAAACCGTGGAACTGTTTATAAACTTGATATGTTACGAACTACAAACTTATTTTCGTACTTGAAATCATATTACATCTAATCTGTTTATGAAGTTGAGATCTTGTGATCTGTTTTACTAACAAACCATTTATGGAATTTAATATTTGTATTACTGTTTTAAACTATTTCAAACTATTTGAAACTATTAAACTTTTGTAAATTTTATACGTTGTACAAAAACCTATGAACTCACCAACCTTTGTGTTAACGCTTTAGCATGTTTATTCTCAGGTACTTATTGCTTCCGCTAGAACTTTGCTGTTGCTTAGAGGTCTAGACCAAGCACTGGAACCAGAGTTAGCATCCGCGTCAATGCAATTTTGGCGGGGTGCTACATATGGTATCAGATCATTGGTTGTAGGGATCGAGGAGTTTCATTAGTGTGTCTGACCGAGTCATTAGGATGCATTAGTGAGTCTAGACTACAACCCGATTGATAACTGTTACATATTACTGTTTGTGTGACCATATAGGTGTATATATATATATATATATATATATATATATATATATATATATATATATATATATATATATATATATACGTGTGTGTGTGTGTATTCTACGTTTGCACTAGCACTTAATTTTGTTACTATCCGTTGCAATTACTCACTACTCGTTAAAGACAATACCGACCGACTTTGAACACATCGACGTGAATTACAATTCATTCATTTTTCGCGAGACACTTACATTTGGAAGATTTGCACCAACTCTTTTTGACTAAATTCCTTCCGTTCTCCATGATTATATTCCCTTGGGTCTTATAGAGTGATACTGGAATGAATGTATGATTTAATGTAATATAAAGACGCCTAGCTAACGTGATTATATTACAGTAAGTCATACTGAAGTCCTAACATTGCTTCATGAGAAGAAGAAAATTTGAATTATCATGATATAATGACGTCGGGCCAACGTGATTGTATTACGACAGTTTGTATGAAAGTCCCAATATCAACACATGAAGGATTGTGTGAAACATAACTATCCTCATATGTTTCCTTTGATATCCTCATTCGTTTCCTTTGACATCACGCCTTTCGCTGACGTTTCTACCGAAAATTTCGGGACGAAATTTTCTTTGACGGGTGGATAATGTAACAACCCGAAATTTTCTGACCAAGTTGTTTAATCTAATTTTCACGACTTAAAATTTTCAACTTAACTAGTAATTTTGATACATTAAATCTTGATTTATTTTTGGGATTTGTAAGACTTTAAGATTTTGATTAAGTCCTGTTTAATCTAGAGTTGTTTTGAACATTTGCATAATGTCTTGAAACCCTAACTTATCACCATAAACCCTAGATTTTATAATCTATATCTTTATATATAATAACTTAATTAGTAAACTTATTTACTAAGTACTTGGATTAAAAGACTTGTAACTAATTAACTTGGACATTAAATCTTAAGTTAAGATTTTCTCTACACTTAATCATTTTTTTTCACAACTAGTCTTGATTACTTTATATTTAGCCATTTCATTCATTTAACTAACCTTAACCTATCTTGGATAGAACCTAATATAAGCTTACTTCCTAAACTTTAAACATATAAATAAAACACCTTAGATTATACATTAGGTAAACTACACAAGTATATGCACATTTGTAAACCAAAAATTGACAAGAACACTTCCACCATCATCACCAAAATCGTCCATCATCATCATCATCCAAAACATCACCATACATCATCTAAATACTTCCTCCTTAATCTAAAGAACATGCAAAACACCATCATCACCATTGTCTTCTAGATATTAGGCACCATTAATGAAAGAAAATGAGTCAAACTTCTCCTCTCTTCTCCTCTTGCCACCTACACCACCACCTCATCACCATCATCATTCCATGCACCTTCTTCTCCAAGCAAACATGAAAAATATCTAGATATTTCTTCCATGCTTAAACATCATCATTAGGTTCCATTAATGATCCAAGGTGAGTCATGACCTCCCCTCCCTCTCCAGTTGCCACGTCCCACACCCTCCACCACCACCACTTCTATATAAACCAACTTCCATCCTCCATTCTCTCATTTGTTCATTCTCACTCTCTCTCAACATTTCTCTACTCTCAAATACAGATCATAAACTACCATTTGATCTTCTTCTTTAAGAATTAAGAGTATATTACATCAAGGTATAACAAGCTAGACTAGATCTATTCATCATTTCTAGTCAAAATCAAGAACCTTCATGGTGTAAAAGCTAGATCTAGAGTGTTAAATCACTCAATGATGACTATATGTCTAACCTTGATTTTGATACTAGATCAGTATACTTAAGATCTATATATGTCCAATATCTTAAAATGAAGTTAAAGTAAGAACCAAAGTGGTTAAACTATGTAAAACTATTGTGTCTTTGAACTGTCCAAATTTCTACTTGAAGTCTATGACCTAAACACCAACCTATGGTTGCTCTCTGGAACTCATGAATTTATATGATGTTCATATATGTGTTTGAGACTTCTATTAAAGGTTTCATGATTTAACTCAAAGGGAATATCATTTTAAAATTTTATTTAGTGAAACATGTTCAGATTCATGGCAATCTGACCAAGTGTCAAAGATTTATGTATAGCTCAAATATAAAATAGACCTTGAACCAAAGTCTTCTGATCTAAAAAGTACACTTAATAAGGAAACCAAGGACAGTAAAATCACCAAAATACATTAAGAAAGCATCAAAATATAGTCCTCTCTAGTTGACGCAAGATTTGATTGAAGTCAGAAATTAGTCTACAATCTTATCTCCAAAGACAAGGTTAATGAAGACTTGGAGACTATTCATTTTGAGAATATGTACTTTTGTATGTTCTAAGACTTCTGTAAAGTTCTTGAGTGAAATAGATAAGTTTATCTATTTATAAACTTGCATAAGATCTTGTAGTGTAAAACTGAACTGTTTTGCACACTTGTGAAGAAATGAAATTTTAACCAACTTATTTTCTAAGTTTAGAGGATAACCTTATATGGTTAGAACCTACACTCAAAGAGCTTTCTAGAGATAGTAAATTCACTTAAAATGGATGTCTAGATCAATAGAAACACATACATTTATGTCATGATAAAACTAGTGGAAAACAGTCTATTCTTAAAACTATGAACTAGTAACTTTTGAAACCAAGAACCAATTTGGACATGTAAGATTACTTAAGGGATTGATCTTAAACCTAATCTAATTACTATATTAAATAGTAAGACCTCTGACCTCATAATATTCATTAGGTCTCAAGCCGGATCACCGTAAACTATCTAAACCGCACTTTTCGAGCTTCGCACCGTGTTGCACCAATTGTGAGTCTCATAGCCCCCTTTTCTCGTTTTATAATTGTTTTGGGGTGAGAATACATGTTTTATGTTTTTAAAAACATGCTTATTATTTTAATACATTTTATGTTTTCTTTCAAAGTTCAGTATAAGTGAGTTTCATAGTTCCCTTTTTCAAATACTTTTGGACTGAGAAACATGCTTACTGTTTTACCACGCTTTATTTATAAAATTTGTATTATAAATATTTCTTATTATTTAACACTTTATGTATTTTGAAGTTTGTTATATGTGAGTTTTATGCTAAAAAGCCCTTAACTCGGTAGTATTAATTACAGTGACTTGTAAGCGCGAATCACTAGAGCAGATCTGTTAGATTTGACAACCTCACCCTACCTTTAACTGTGGTGCTAGTTACTTCGACACAATACATTTAGCATAGCGTATAGTCCAATATAGGGTAAAGGAAATCATGTAGGACATTAAATGTGGTGTTAAGCTTATTACCGAGTGCTCAGGAAACATATACACTTTGAAACTGTATGGAAACCGTGATAACTGTGAAATCTTATAAACCGTGGAACTGTTTATAAACTTGATATGTTACGAACTACAAACTTATTTTCGTACTTGAAATCTTGAAATCATATTACATCTAATCTGTTTATGAAGTTGAGATCTTGTGATCTGTTTTACTAACAAACCATTTATGGAATTTAATATTTGTATTACTGTTTTAAACTATTTCAAACTGTTTGAAACTATTAAACTTTTGTAAATTTTATACGTTGTACAAAAACCTATGAACTCACCAACCTTTGTGTTGACGCTTTAGCATGTTTATTCTCAGGTACTTATTGCTTCCTCTAGAACTTTGATGTTACTTAGAGGTCAAGACCAAACACTGGAACCAGAGTTAGCATCCGCGTCAATGGCGATTTTGGCGGGGTGCTACAACAACCCGATCGTTATTTCTGACTCCGAAGAATCCGATATGGAGAGATCCGTTCACACTCCAGCTTATGGACCCGTTTTGTAATGTCCCGTTCTTATTGATTAAAAACGTTCCATATTAATTGATTTCGTTGTGAGGTTTTGACCTCTATATGAGACATTTTTCAAAGACTGCATTCATTTTAAAACAAACCATAACCTTTATTTCATCAATAAAGGTTTAAAAAGCTTTACGTAGATTATCAAATAATGATAATCTAAAATATCATGTTTACACACGACCATTACATAATGGTTTACAATACGAATATGCTACAACAAAATAAGTTTCTTGAATGCAGTTTTTACACAATATCATACAAGCATGGACTCCAAATCTCGTCCCTATTTAAGTATGCGACAGCGGAAGCTCTTAATAATCACCTGAGAATAAACATGCTTAAAACGTCAACAAAAATGTTGGTGAGCTACAGGTTTAACCTATATATTATCAAATCATAATAATAGACCACAAGATTTCATATTTCAATACACATCCCATACATAGAGATAAAAATCATTCATATGGTGAACACCTGGTAACCGACATTAACAAGATGCATATATAAGAATATCCCCATCATTCCGGGACACCCTTCGGATATGATATAAATTTCGAAGTACTAAAGCATCCGGTACTTTGGATGGGGTTTGTTAGGCCCAATAGATCTATCTTTAGGATTCGCGTCAATTAGGGTGTCTGTTCCCTAATTCTTAGATTACCAGACTTAATAAAAAGGGGCATATTCGATTTCGATAATTCAACCATAGAATGTAGTTTCACGTACTTGTGTCTATTTTGTAAATCATTTATAAAACCTGCATGTATTCTCATCCCAAAAATATTAGATTTTAAAAGTGGGACTATAACTCACTTTCACAGATTTTTACTTCGTCGGGAAGTAAGACTTGGCCACTGGTTGATTCACGAACCTATAACAATATATACATATATATCCAAGTATGTTCAAAATATATTTACAACACTTTTAATATATTTTGATGTTTTAAGTTTATTAAGTCAGCTGTCCTCGTTAGTAACCTACAACTAGTTGTCCACAGTTAGATGTACAGAAATAAATCGATAAATATTATCTTGAATCAATTCACGACCCAGTGTACACGTATCTCAGTATTGATCAAAACTCAAACTATATATATTTTGGAATCAACCTCAACCCTGTATAGCTAACTCCAACATTCACATATAGAGTGTCTATGGTTATTCCGAAATATATATAGATGTGTCGACATGATATGTCGAAACATTGTATACGTGTCTATGGTATCTCAAGATTACATAATATACAATACAAGTTGATTAAGTTATGGTTGGAATAGATTTGTTACCAATTTTCACGTAGCTAAAATGAGAAAATTTACCCAATCTTGTTTTACCCATAACTTCTTCATTTTAAATCCGTTTTGAGTGAATAAAATTGCTATGGTTTCATATTGAACTCTATTTTATGAATCAAAACAGAAAAAGTATAGTTTTATAGTCAGAAAAATAAGTTACAAGTCATTTTTGTAAAGGTAGTTATTTCAGTCGAAATAACGACGTCTAGATGACCATTTTTGAAAACATACTTCCACTTTGAGTTTAACCATAATTTTTGCATATAATTTCATGTTCATAATAAAAATCATTTTCTCAGAATAAAAACTTTTAAATCAAAGTTTATCATAGTTTTTAATTAACTAACCCAAAACAGCCCGCGGTGGTACTACTACGATGTAAATCCGGTTTTACGGTGTTTTTCGTGTTTCCAGGTTTTAAATCATTAAGTTAGCATATCATATAGATATAGAACATGTGTTTAGTTGATTTTAAAATTCAAGTTAGAAGGATTAAATTTTATTTGCGAACAAGTTTAGAATTAACTTAACTATGTTCTAGTGATTACAAGTTTAAAACTTCGAATAAGATAGCTTTATATGTATGAATTGAATGATATTATGAACATCATTACTACCTCAAGTTCCTTGGATAAACCTACTGGAAATGAGAAAAATAGATCTAGCTTCAAAGGATCCTTGGATGGCTTCAAAGGATACTTGAAGCAGAATCATGACACGAAAACAATTTCAAGTAAGATTTCCACTCGAAATAAGATTGTTATAGTTATAGAAATTGAATTAAAGTTTGAATATGATTATTACCTTGTATTAGAAAGATAACCTACTGTAAGTAACAAAGGTTTCTTGATCTTGGATGATTACTTGGAATGGATTTAGAAAACTTGGAAGTAAACTTGCAATCTTGGAAGTATTCTTGATTTTATGAAACTAGAACTTTTAGAATTTATGAAGAACACTTAGAACTTGAAGATAGAACTTGAGAGAGATCAATTAGATGAATAAAATTGAATAATGAAAGTTTTTGTAGGTGTTTTTGGTCGTTGGTGTATGGATTAGATATAAAGGATATGTAATTTTGTTTTCATGTAAATAAGTCATGAATGATTACTCATATTTTTGTAATTTTATGAGATATTTCATGCTAGTTGCCAAATGATGGTTCCCACATGTGTTAGGTGACTCACATGGGCTGCTAAGAGCTAATCATTGGAGTGTATATACTAATAGTACATACATCTAAAAGCTGTGTATTGTACGAGTACGAATACGGGTGCATACGAGTAGAATTGTTGATGAAACTGAACGAGGATGTAATTGTAAGCATTTTTGTTAAGTAGAAGTATTTTGATAAGTGTCTTGAAGTCTTTCAAAAGTGTATGAATACATATTAAAACACTACATGTATATACATTTTAACTGAGTCGTTAAGTCATCGTTAGTCGTTACATGTATATGTTGTTTTGAAACCTTTAGGTTAACGATCTTGTTGAATGTTGTTAACCCATTATTTATTATAACAAATGAGATGTTAAATTGTTATATTATCATGATATTATGATATATAATATATCTTAGTATGATGTATATACAGTTAATTGTCGTTACACCGATAATCGTTACATATATGTCTCGTTTCGAAATCATTAAGTTAGTAGTCTTATTTTTACATATGTATTTCATTGTTAATACACTTAATAATATATTTAATTATCATTTAACATAATTAACCAAGTGTATCAATATCTTAATATGATTCATATGTACCTAGTAAGACGTTGTTATAACGATAATCGTTATATATATCGTTTTCGAGTTTCTTAAATTAATAGTCTCATTTTTATGTATATAACTCATTGTTAAAATACCTAATGAGATACATAATTTTAATAAAATCATGTTAACTATATATAACCATATATATGTCATCGTATAGTTTTTACAAGTTTTAACGTTCGTGAATCACCAGTCAACTTGGGTGGTCAATTGTCTATATGAAACCTATTTCAATTAATCAAGTCTTAACAAGTTTGATTGCTTAACATGTGGGAAACACTTAATCATGTAAATAACAATTTCATTTAATATATATATAAACATGGAAAAGTTCGGGTCACTACAGTACCTACCCGTTAAATAAATTTCATCCCGAATTTTAAGCAGTTGGAGGTGTTGACGTATCTTCTGGAAATAAATGCGGGTATTTCTTCTTCATCTGATCTTCTCGTTCCCAGATGAACTCGGGTCCTCTACGAGCATTCCATCGAACTTTAACAATTGGTATCTTATTTTGCTTAAGTCTTTTAACCTCACGATCCATTATTTCGACGGGTTCTTCGATAAATTGAAGTTTTTCGTTGATTTGGATTTCATCTAACGGAATAGTGAGATCTTCTTTAGCAAAACATTTCTTCAAATTCGAGATGTGGAAAGTGTTATGTACAGCCGCGAGTTGTTGAGGTAACTCAAGTCGGTAAGCTACTGGTGCGACACGATCAATAATCTTGAATGGTCCAATATACCTTGGATTTAATTTCCCTCGTTTACCAAATCGAACAACGCCTTTCCAAGGTGCAACTTTAAGTATGACCATCTCTCCAATTTCAAATTCTATATCTTTTCTTTTAATGTCAGCGTAGCTCTTTTGTCGACTTTGGGCGAATTTCAACCGTTGTTGAATTTAGATGATCTTCTCGGTAGTTTCTTGTATTATCTCCGAACCCGTAATCTGTCTATCCTCCACTTCACTTCAACAAATCGGAGACCTACACTTTCTGCCATAAAGTGCTTCAAACGGCGCCATCTCAATGCTTGAATGGTAGCTGTTGTTGTAGGAAAATTCTGCTAACGGTAGATGTCGATCCCAACTGTTTCCGAAATCAATAACACATGCTCGTAGCATGTCTTCAAGCGTTTGTATCGTCCTTTCACTCTGCCAATCAGTTTGTGGATGATAGGCAGTACTCATGTCTAGACGAGTTTCTAATGCTTGCTGTAATGTCTGCCAGAATCTTGAAATAAATCTGCCATCCCTATCAGAGATAATAGAGATTGGTATTCCATGTCTGGAGACGACTTCCTTCAAATATAGGCGTGCTAACTTCTCCATCTTGTCATCTTCTCTTATTGGCAGGAAGTGTGCTGATTTGGTGAGACGATCAACTATTACCCAAATAGTATCAAAACCACTTGCAGTCCTTGGAAATTTAGTGATGAAATCCATGGTAATGTTTTCCCATTTCCATTCTGGGATTTCGGGTTGTTGAAGTAGACCTGATGGCTTCTGATGCTCAGCTTTGACCTTAGAACACGTCAAACATTCTCCTACGTATTTAGCAACATCGGCTTTCATACCCGGCCACCAAAAATGTTTCTTAAGATCCTTGTACATCTTCCCCGTTCCAGGATGTATTGAGTATCTGGTTTTATGAGCTTCTCTAAGTACCATTTCTCTCATATCTCCAAATTTTGGTACCCAAATTCTTTCAGCCCTATACCGGGTTTCGTCTTCCCGAATATTAAGATGCTTCTCCGATCCTTTGGGTATTTCATCCTTTAAATTTCCCTCTTTTAAAACTCCTTATTGCGCCTCCTTTATTTGAGTAGTAAGGTTATTGTGAATCATTATATTCATTGATTTTACTCGAATGGGTTCTCTGTCCTTCCTGCTCAAGGCGTCGGCTACCACATTTGCCTTCCCCGGGTGGTAACGAATCTCAAACTCGTAATCATTCAACAATTCAATCCACTTACGCTGCCTCATATTTAGTTGTTTCTGATTAAATATGTGTTGAAGACTTTTGTGGTCGGTATATATAATACTTTTGACCCTATATAAGTAGTGCCTCCAAGTCTTTAATGCAAAAATAACCGCGCCTAATTCCAAATCATGCGTCGTATAATTTTACTCGTTAATCTTCAATTGTCTAGACGCATAAGCAATCACCTTCACTCGTTGCATTAATACACAATCGAGACCTTGCTTTGATGCGTCACAATAAATCACAAAATCATCATTCCCTTCAGGCAATGACAATATAGGTGCCGTAGTTAGCTTTTTCTTCAATAACTGAAACGCTTTCTCTTGTTCATCCTTCCATTCAAATTTCTTCCCTTTATGCGTTAATGCAGTCAAGGGTTTTGCTATTCTGGAAAAGTCTTGGATGAACCTTCTGTAGTAACCAGCTAGTCCTAAAAACTGACGTATATGCTTTGGAGTTTTTGGGGTTTCCCACTTTTCAACGGTTTCGATCTTTGCCGGGTCCACCTGGATACCTTCTTTGTTCACTATATGACCGAGGAATTGAACTTCTTCCAACCAAAATGCACACTTTGAAAACTTAGCATACAGTTTTTCTTTCCTCAATACTTCTAGCACTTTTCTCAAATGTTCTTCGTGCTCTTGATCATTCTTTGAGTAAATAAGTATGTCATCGATGAAAACAATGACAAACTTGTCAAGATATGGCCCACACACTTGGTTCATAAGGTCCATGAACACAGCTGGTGCGTTAGTCAATCCAAATGGCATAACCATAAACTCGTAATGACCATAACGCGTCCTAAAAGCAGTTTTTGGAATATCATCCTCCTTTACTCGCATTTGATGATATCCAGAATCAAATAAGTCGTCAATTCTCGGCAGTGGATAACGGTTTTTGATGGTAAGTTTGTTCAACTCTCTGTAGTCAATACACAACCTAAATGCACCATCCTTCTTCTTGACAAACAAAACAGGAGCTTCCCATGGTGATGTGCTTGGTCGAATGAAACCACGTTCTAATAGTTCTTGCAGTTGGCTTTGCAGTTCTTTCATCTCGCTGGGTGAGAGTCTATAAGGAGCACGAGCTATTGGTGCAGCTCCTGGTACAAGATCTATTTGAAATTCAATAGATCGATGTGGAGGTAGTCCCAGTAATTCTTTCGGAAATACATCGGGAAATTCTTTTACGACGGGAACATCATTGATGCTCTTTTCTTCAGTTTGTACTTTCTCGACGTGTGCTAGAACAGCATAGCAACCTTTTCTTATTAGTTTTTGTACCTTCAAATTACTAATAAGATGTAGCTTCATGTTGCCCTTTTCTCCGTACACCATTAAGGGTTCTCCTTCTTCTCGTACAATGCGAATTGCATTTTTATAACATACGATCTCTGCTTTCACCTTCTTCAGCCAGTCGAAGCCAACTATTACATCAAAACTCCCTAACTCTACTGGTATCAAATCAATCTTAAATATTTCGCTACCCAGTTTATTTTCTCGATTCCGGCATATATTATCTGCTGAAATTAATTTACCGTTTGCTAATTCGAGTAAAAATTTACTATCCAACGGCATCAATGGACAACTTAATTTAGCACAAAAATCTCTACTCATATAGCTTCTATCCGCACCCGAATCAAATAAAGCGTAAGCAGATTTATTGTCAATAAGAAACGTACCCGTAACAAGCTCCGGGTCTTCCTGTGCCTCTGCCGCATTAATATTGAAAACTCTTTCGCGGCCTTGTCCATTCGTGTTCTCCTGGTTCGGGCAATTTCTAATAATGTGGCCCGGTTTTCCACATTTATAACAAACTGCATTGGCATAACTTGCTCCGACACTACTTGCTCTGCCATTACTCGTTCCGACACCATTTGTTCCTTTCGTTCTGTTAACCCCTGGTCCGTAGACCTCACACTTCACCGCGCTATGACCATTTCTTTTACACTTGTTGCAAAATTTGGTGCAGAATCCCGAGTGATACTTTTCACACCTTTGGCATAGCTGCTTCTGATTGTTGTTGTTGTTGCGGTTGTTATTGTTGTTGGGATGATTGTTGTAGTTGCTGTTGTTGTTGTTATTGTTGGGCCGTTTGTTGTAGTTGCGATTGATGTTGCGATTGTTGGGATAATTATTGCGATTATTATTGTAATTGTTGTTGTTGTTGTATTGGTGATTCTTATCACCGTTTTCCTCCCACTTTCTTTTGACTTGCTTCACATTGGCCTCTTCAGCCGTCTGTTCTTTAATTCTTTTCTCAATCTGGTTCACTAGTTTGTGAGCCATTCTACATGCCTATTGTATGGAGGCGGGCTCATGTGAACTTATATCTTCTTGGATTCTTTCCGGTAATCCTTTCACAAACGCGTCGATCTTCTCTTCCTCATCTTCAAACGCTCCCGGACACAATAGGCACAATTCTGTGAATCGTCTTTTGTACGTGGTAATATCAAATCCTTGGGTTCGTAACCCTCTAAGTTCTGTCTTGAGCTTATTGACCTCGATTCTGGGACGGTACTTCTCGTTCAACAAGTGCTTGAATGCTGACCACGGTAGTGCGTACGCATCATCTTGTCCCACTTGCTCTAGATAGGTATTCCACCATGTTAACGTAGAACCTGTGAAGGTATGCGTAGCGTACTTCACTTTGTCCTCTTCAGTACACTTACTTATGGCAAACACCGATTCGACCTTCTCGGTCCACCGTTTCAATCCGATCGGTCCTTCGGTTCCATCAAATTTTAAAGGTTTGCAGGCAGTGAATTCTTTATAGGTGCATCCTACACGATTTCCTGTACTGCTAGATCCAAGGTTATTGTTGGTATGTAGCACAGCCTGTACTGCGGCTATGTTTGAAGCTAGAAAAGTACGTAATTCCTCTTCATTCATATTCACGGTGTGTCGAGTAGTCGGTGCCATTTCCTTCAAAATAGTCAAATGGAACAAGTTAATCATACAGAATATTAAGAGTAATGAACTCATTTATAAAAGCTTTTTCTTCATATTAGTGTTTTATAAGTTTAAATTTGGGTAGTACCTACCCGTTAAGTTCATACTTAGTAGCTAATATACAATTCAACTACTACAATTCTATATGAAAAACTGATTATAACAATATTTCGCGTTCAAACTTTTATACAATATTTTACAAACTTACAACACTGCTTATTTTACATAAAGCATTAAATATAGGACACAATATCTTTGATACAAGATAGTTGTGAAGATAATTCTAGCTAGTACACAAGTCGTTCAGCAAAGGCAATAAAGACACGTAATTCATACGTCCAGAAACAAGTCATGCATTCTGGTTTTACTATGACTACTTGTCATCCTTGGTCTTGTGGAACGTTTTGTTTAATAGCTGTAGCCCGATGTTCTTTTTCTCACTTTGGTGAGAAGCGAACATTACTAACCCGTAAGCATAGCATGCTTCTTTATGTTGCATGTTAGCCGCTTTTTCTAAATCATGAAGTCCTATATTCGGATACATTGAGTCAAAATAATTTCTTAACCCGTTGCGTAAAATAGCATTTGGGTTCCCCGCAATATATGCGTCAAAGTAAACACATCGTAACTTATGGGTTTCCCAATGTGATATCCCCCATCTTTCAAACGAAAGTCTCTTATAAACCAAGACATTCTTGGAACGTTCTTCGAATGTCTTACAAACTGATCTCGCCTTAAATAGTTGTGCCGAGGAATTCTGACCGACTCTAGACAAGATTTCATCAATCATGTCTCCGGGTAGGTCTCTTAAAATATTGGGTTGTCTATCCATTTTGTGTTTTTAAACTGTAAAATAGACAAGAGTTAGGTTCATAAAAAATACTTATTAATACAAGCAATTTTTACATATATCATAAAGCATAAGCACACTATATTACATATATTACACCACATGAATACAACTATCTTATTCCGACTCGCTCGTTTCTTCTTCTTCGGTTTTGGTTCGTTTTGACAAGTTTCTAGGGATATATGATGTTTCCCTAATACTAGCTATCGTTTTCCACAACGGTTTAGAAAAACCTGGTGGTTTAGAGGTTCCCGGGTCATTGTTACAACTTAAGGACTTCGGGGGTTGACGATACATATAAAGTTCATCGGGGTTGGAATTAGATTTCTCTATTTTTATGCCCTTTCTCTTATTATTTTCTTTTGCTTTTATAAATTCAGTTGGGGTAATTTCTATAACATCATCGAAATTCTCATCGGAATTCGATTCATCGGAGAATTGGTAATCCTCCCAATATTTTGCTTCCTTGGCGGAAACACCATTGACCATAATTAACCTTGGTCGGTTGATTGAGGATTTTCTTTTACTTAACCGTTTTATTATTTCCCCCACCGGTTCTATTTCCTCCTCCGGTTCCTCCTCTTCCGGTTCTGATTCTTCTTCCGGTTCTGATTCTTCTTCCGGTTCCTCTTCGGGAACTTGTGAATCAGTCCAATATATATTTGACTCTTCATTATTATTAGGTGAGTCAATGGGATTTGTGCTAGAGGTAGACATCTATCACACAATATCAAACATGTTAAGAGATTAATATATCACATAATATATACATGTTAATAATATATAGTTTCCAACAAAAATGTTAAGCAATCATTTTTAAAGAAAACACGGTCGAAGTCCAGACTCACTAATGCATCCTAACAAACTCGATAAGACACACTAATGCAAATTTTCTGGTTCTCTAAGACCAACGCTCGGATACCAACTGTAATGTCCCGTTCTTATTGATTAAAAACGTTCCATATTAATTGATTTCGTTGCGAGGTTTTGACCTCTATATGAGACGTTTTTCAAAGACTGCATTCATTTTAAAACAAACCATAACCTTTATTTCATCAATAAAGGTTTAAAAAGCTTTACGTAGATTATCAAATAATGATAATCTAAAATATCCTGTTTACACACGACCATTACATAATGGTTTACAATACGAATATGTTACAACAAAATAAGTTTCTTGAATGCAGTTTTTACACTATATCATACAAGCATGGACTCCAAATCTCGTCCTTATTTAAGTATGCTACAGCGGAAGCTCTTAATAATCACCTGAGAATAAACATGCTTAAAACGTCAACAAAAATGTTGGTGAGCTATAGGTTTAACCTATATATTATCAAATCATAATAATAGACCACAAGATTTCCTATTTCAATACACATCCCATACATAGAGATAAAAATCATTCATATGGTGAACACCTGGTAACCGACATTAACAAGATGCATATATAATAATACCCCATCATTCCGGGACACCCTTCGGATATGATATAAATTTCGAAGTACTAAAGCATTCGGTACTTTGGATGGGGTTTGTTAGGCCCAATAGATCTATCTTTAGGATTCGCGTCAATTAGGGTGTCTGTTCCCTAATTCTTAGATTACCAGACTTAATAAAAAGGGGCATATTCGATTTCGATAATTCAACCATAGAATGTAGTTTCACGTACTTGTGTCTATTTTGTAAATCATTTATAAAACCTGCATGTATTCTCATCCCAAAAATATTAGATTTTAAAAGTGAGACTATAACTCACTTTCACAGATTTTTACTTCGTCGGGAAGTAAGACTTGGCCACTGGTTGATTCACGAACCTATAACAATATATATATATATATATATATATATATATATATATATATATATATATATATATCAAAGTATGTTCAAAATATATTTACAACACTTTTAATATATTTTGACGTTTTAAGTTTATTAAGTCAGCTGTCCTCGTTAGTAACCTACAACTAGTTGTCCACAGTTAGATGTGTAGAAATAAATCGATAAATATTATCTTGAATCAATCCATGACCCAGTGTATACGTATCTCAGTATTGATCACAACTCAAACTATATATATTTTGGAATCAACCTCAACCCTGTATAGCTAACTCCAACATTCACATATAGAGTGTCTATGGTTGTTCCGAAATATATATAGATGTGTCGACATGATAGGTCAAAACATTTTATACGTGTCTATGGTATCTCAAGATTACATAATATACAATACAAGTTGATTAAGTTATGGTTGGAATAGATTTGTTACCAATTTTCACGTAGGTAAAATGAGAAAAATTATCCAATCTTGTTTTACCCATAACTTCTTCATTTTAAATCCGTTTTGAGTGAATCAAATTGCTATGGTTTCATATTGAACTCTATTTTATGAATCAAAACAGAAAAAGTATATGTTTATAGTCATAAAAATAAGTTACAAGTCGTTTTTGTAAAGGTAGTCATTTCAGTCGAAAGAACGACGTCTAGATGACCATTTTAGAAAACATACTTCCACTTTGAGTTTAACCATAATTTTTGGATATAGTTTCATGTTCATAATAAAAATCATTTTCTCAGAATAACAACTTTTAAATCAAAGTTTATCATAGTTTTTAATTAACTAACCCAAAACAGCCCGCGGTGTTACTACGACGGCGTAAATCCGGTTTTACGGTGTTTTTCGTGTTTCCAGGTTTTAAATCATTAAGTTAGCATATCATATAGATATAGAACATGTGTTTAGTTGATTTTAAAAGTCAAGTTAGAAGGATTAAATTTTATTTGAGAACAAGTTTAGAATTAACTAAACTATGTTCTAATGATTACAAGTTTAAACCTTCGAATAAGATAGCTTTATATGTATGAATTGAATGATGTTATGAACATCATTACTACCTCAAGTTCCTTGGATAAACCTACTGAAAATGAGAAAAATAGATCTAGCTTCAAAGGATCCTTGGATGGCTTGAAAGTTCTTGAAGCAGAATCATGACACGAAAACAATTTCAAGTAAGATTTCCACTCGAAATAAGATTGTTATAGTTATAGAAATTGAATTAAAGTTTGAATATGATTATTACCTTGCATTAGAAAGATAACCTACTGTAAGTAACAAAGGTTTCTTGATCTTGGATGATTACTTGGAATGGATTTAGAAAACTTGGAAGTAAACTTGCAATCTTGGAAGTATTCTTGATTTTATGAAACTAGAACTTTTGGAATTTATGAAGAACACTTAGAACTTGAAGATAGAACATGAGAGAGATCAATTAGATGAAGAAAATTGAAGAATGAAAGTGTTTGTAGGTGTTTTTGGTCATTGGTGTATGGATTAGATATAAAGGATATGTAATTTTGTTTTCATGTAAATAAGTCATGAATGATTACTCATATTTTTGTAATTTTATGAGATATTACATGCTAGTTGCCAAATGATGGTTCCCACATGTGTTAGGTGACTCACATGGGCTACTAAGAGCTAATCATTGGAGCGTATATACCAATAGTACATACATCTAAAAGCTGTGTATTGTACGAGTACGAATACGGGTGCATACGAGTAGAATTGTTGATGAAACTGAACGAGGATGTAATTGTAAGCATTTTTGTTAAGTAGAAGTATTTTCATAAGTGTCTTGAAGTCTTTAAAAAGTGTATGAATACATATTAAAACACTACATGTATATACATTTTAACTGAGTCGTTAAGTCATCGTTAGTCGTTACATGTAAATGTTGTTTTGAAACCTTTAGGTTAATGATCTTGTTGAATGTTGTTAACCCATTGTTTATTATAACAAATGAGATGTTAAATTGTTATATTATCATGAACTTATGATATATAATATATCTTAGTATGATGTATATACAGTTAATTATCGTTACAACGATAATCGTTACATATATGTCTCGTTTCGAAATCATTAAGTTAGTAGTCTTATTTTTACATATGTATTTCATTGTTAATACACTTAATAATATATTTACTTATCATTTAACATAATTAACCAAGTGTATCAATATCTTAATATAATTCATATGTACCTAGTAAGACGTTGTTATAACGATAATCGTTATATATATCGTTTTCGAGTTTCTTAAATTAATAGTCTCATTTTTATGTATAAAACTCATTGTTAAAATACCTAATGAGATACATACTTATAATAAAATCATGTTAACTATATATATAACCATATATATGTCATCGTATAGTTTTTACACGTTTTAACGTTCGTGAATCACCGGTCAACTTGGGTGGTCAATTGTCTATATGAAACCTATTTCAATTAATCAAGTCTTAACAAGTTTGATTGCTTAACATGTTGGAAACACTTAATCATGTAAATAAAAATTTCATTTAATATATATATAAACATGGAAAAGTTCGGGTCACTACACGTTTCTCCACCAACATCTCCAATTTACCGACCGGCTACTCCACCCGCATCACTGGTCTACACGCCTGCCACTCCACCATACTCATCAGTGAAGGAAGAATTTCATAATGATTATGATGGGGATGATGAGGGTGATGATGAAGAGATTGAAGAACACATTGAAGGTGAGGATGATTCCGGGGGGGAACCCGAGGAAGAGTCCGAACCCGAAGAAGAGGAAGAGGTTCAAGAACCAGCTAATGAGGAGGCTAATCCTGCTTCTGTTGGTCTTGGAGTTATCTGCAGTTTAGAAGATGATTCCGAGGAGGACGTTGAACCTCCTATTACTAAGACTCCCTCACTTAAGAGGAAGGAGCCGGAGACTCCCGCTACTGTTGATGCTAGTTCATGCAAGAAGCCGAAAGCTTCTGAGTTTGTCTACTCCGAGTATGATCATGCTCTAGTTTGATGTGATATCATGAATTTACAAAGTCGCACCGAAACTATGAGAGATACATTTCGCGATCGTTTGGCTATGATGGAGAAGTGCATCGACTATACAAACAACGATGTGAAGAGAGTCTATGACAAGTTCTCCGTAATGTTTGCTAGGCAAGAGAGAGAGCTCGATCGCCAGCGTTATGCACTGGTGGAATTAGAGAAGTTTGTAATGTACTTTAAGGGGTACATTAAGGATCATTTCAAGCCTCCGTCACCTTAGAAAGATTAGATCTTAGGATTCTCATTTTTTTCCATTTCCATTGTTTATGTAAAGGCATATGCCTAAGTTACATTAGTTTTCTTTGATTCATGTAAAACTAGTGGTTTTTATGGTTTAATGCAAGTATTTTGATTACATCTTGTTATTCCTACTATCTATCATACCTTATTCATATCTGTTTAGATATATCTGTTTGGTTGTATTTATTGTGTGAACTTTGTGCATTTATAAAAGTTATTATTTATTAGCACCACGAACTCTTCGACTAATACTGTATTTATGTATTGAAGAACGATGGTTTAATCAACTCGAGGTGCTACCAATATCACGAATGTCTCTTTGACTCCTGCACAATTCCAACAGCTGTTGGCTGCCGCACAAGGCAATCATAACAATCACCATGGGAACAACCAAGGAAATCCTCCCACTTCCTACAGCTATGTAAAGACCCGCCCTTATCCAACTGGACGAAGTCTTCAACATTTGGTCCCATTGCGATGATCGACTCCAAATAATGTCCTTAAAATGAGCAAATGCACAGCGGAAGACTTAATTCGTACCTGAGAATAAACATGCTTAAAAGTGTCAACCAAAAGGTTGGTGAGTTCATAGGTTTATCATAACAATCTTTTTAATATCTTAATAGACCACAAGATTTCATAATCATAAACATAATACACTCGCAAGTGTATGTAAAGCATTCTAAGTGGTTGAGCACTTGGTAACCATACTTAACATTTAATCAACGTCGCATATTCCCTTTATTATGAAATCTCCCTACACTGTACCAAGTGTAGTAACGAAACGAAGTACTGTGCAACCGTTGAATACTAGTCGTCCAGTCCGGTTGGGGTTGTCAGGCCCGATAGATCTATCAACAGGATTCGCGTTTACAATACCCATGTAAATAGTAGTTACCAAGCTACAGGGAAATGTGCCAGTGGTACAACTCAACGTAGAATATATTTTTAAGTACTTGTGTCTATTTTGTAAACATTTATAAAAGCAGCGCATGTATTCTCAGCCCAAAATATATATTGCAAAAGCAATTAAAAAGGGAGCAAATGAAACTCACATATTGTATTTTGTAGTAAAAATACATATGACGTCATTTAACGAGTGTAGGATTGACCTCGGATTTATGAACCTGTATCATTTGTATATATATATATTAACACACATTATTGTAATCGAACAAAGTTATATATATATATATATATATATATATATATATATATATATATATATATATATATATATATATATATATATATATATATATATATATATATATATATATATATTTATTAGTTATATTATTTTTATATTATTAACCTATATGTTTAATATATTCAATTTATATATTCAAAATAAATAAAAATATAAGTTTTGTTATGCTATATATAGTAACTATATTTTTGTATATATACATATAAATATATTTTTGTATATATATATCGTTTGTTTGTAAAAATTATAGTAATACTAAAATAATATTAGTAATTGTGAAAATAATAATAATGATAATAGAGTTAAAAATGATACTTTTAATATAGATGATAAAAGTTGATACTTTAATAAAAATGATACTTCTTAACAAAAATGTTAATTTTTATAATAATAATAAATAATAATTATATAAATAATAATTTTACTAATAATGATAATAATAAGAACAATAATAATAATAATATAAATTTAAATATAACACTACCTTTAACAAGTCATTAAAACAAAAACAACCCAACTCCGGGCTCGAACCCGTGACCTCATGCTAACACTCTAATCTCATTAACCATTCCTCCAGCTTCTGATTTACAGATTACTTACGCATTTTAATGTTTATAACCCGTAATTCCTCACTCCGTAACCAACATGGCGGCCCAAGTCATGAAACCCAATTCGTTAAGCCCAAAAAGAGAGCATTTTAGCTCGTTTAACAGATTAATAAAAACCGTCGGTGGTGTTTTTAACAAGAACTTACCCTAGTCGCTATCTAAATAGCTTTAACAGCTCATCTTCACACCTAAATCATCGTCTTTCTCATCTCTCTTCTATCATTGTCTTTATCAGTTTCACAGTCCCGTTTAGCAACCCATCATCATCATATCTTCGTTACTATAACAGTAAAAGAAACCGAAGAGATATAGAGAGAGAGAGAAGAGAGAGAGAGATTTCATAGTGATCTTGCCGGTCGACTGTAACAGCAAGGAGGACAACGATGGTGACGATGAAGTGGTGGTTGTTAATAGTTGTGATGGTGATTTTATGGGTTTGTTTAGTATATGTTGAATAACACAACTGCAGTAAATTGACAATGATAATGATGATCAAATAAAACAGAAGATATAGTAGCAATTATAATCGAATGTCTCTATGGTTGGCTGTAAGTCCTTCTTATTCCTCATTGTATCACCAACGTTTATCATCATCTGCTTGTTATTGTGTTTTGTAGGGGTGGGTGATGGTTACAAGGTGGTTTTAAAACAGAATAGAGAGTAGCAGCAGCTACAGTAGTAGAAACGAAGGGAATTGCAGCAGTTAGTAGTCGATGGTGGGGCTGTTTTGTGGTAGTTTTGGTTTTTTAAACGTGAATAGAAACAGAATTTAGGTTCGAATATAGCAGCTGCAATAATTGGTTTGGTGGTGGTTCTTGGAGGTTGACAACGGTGGTGATGGTTCGAGGAAGAAGAAGGAAACAAGAAACTAAAGGTGATGTTTAATATGGTTGGAGTGGTGGCAGTTTGTGGTAGCCGAATGGTGGTTTGCCGGAAGTCGAGAGTGGTGATGGAATGGTGGAGGATGGTGGCTCGGTGATTGGCTTAAACAAGAAAAAGAAGTGTGTGTTTTAATGTGGATGGTAACGAAATAGAAACGAGAACAAAGATGGTGAGGTGATAGGGTTTTATAGATATCAAGGTGGTTATTTGCTGTGTTGTATGTGTCTATGGATGGATATATATATATCACAAGTTGTGAATAAAATTATAAAGTTAATACAGTATCTTTAATCACAAAAGTCTTAAAGTTTCGGTTAAATGTCCACTCAAATGAAAATACAAATATATGATAGTAACTACATATTTGGAACGAGCAGAGAATTAAGGAATCAAACACACTAATTTCAATTAAACACAGTATAAAATAGTATACCAGCCTACTCATTTGTTTTTAATCTGCCGACAGTTTAGTTCAGATATAATATCGGGGTCCGTTGTTAACCAGCTGGGGATAAAAATCCCAATTAAGATGTACGAAGTATTAATATTCAAAGTAGGAATATAATTGTGTTAGACTTATTTGATAACAACCAAAATGACAAACGTATGTTACTATTGCTTAATAACCATATTCAATATATTATATATATAAATATGTTTTAATAATAATTTTCATTATTTTACATATTTATTTATAATAATAAAGTCGTATATTATTTCCAATTATTATTATTATATATATTCATATATATATGTATCTATTTACAAACCGTAGTTCGTGCATCGTCGGACACAGTTAAAGGGTAATTGATTATATGCATATAGATTTCAAAACTTTCGAGACTCAACATTACAAATTTTACTTATTGTGTCGGAACCATATAAAGATTAAAGTTTAAATTTGGTCGGAAATTTCCGGGTCATTACAGTGCCTACCCGTTAAAGAAATTTCGTCCCCGAAATTTGATCGAGGTCGTCATAGGTAACAATAGAAATGTTTTCATGATGAATTTGAGTTGATAAATAGGGTTTGGTTAATATAGACAATACGATTTGATTATGTGAAGCATACAAGTGAAGCTGTCACAAAAGATTGAGATAGAGATTTAACTTTTGACGTAGTCACAATGAATTTCCGAAATTTATGGGATTTAAAGGAAATCTTCGAAATCTAAGGATTTGATTCTTCAGCGAATAAAGAGGTTAAGATCTCTATAATTAAATACGGCGATCTGCCTCGATTTTTATAAATTAACTTCTTCCATTCCGTTACTTTTACCATTCCTATACCCAATTTCCAAATTCGAAAGTTTATGAAAATGCTAAATCTAGTTCTGATCCTTGTCTTTATCCTTACTATCACGAACATCATTCTCCTTTTCCAACTTCCACCAGAGGAATCTGCTTTCTTCTACTTCGCCCTTGGGGTTATAGTGTTTTTAATCCTCCCGTGTCTTTATGTTGCGATAAACATTGACATACACGGTTTGTAATTTATCTGTTGTTGTTGGGCTTTATATTCTCCCTTATACTTCGAAGTCCTTGCTTCTATTTTTTTTATAATCATTGTCATCCCCAGTTAATATTCCCCCTATTTGCTGCGATTTATACTCCAATTTCTCTTTTGGAGCTTTGTCCCTTCGTTTCTTCTTCTTGCAATTGGGCATCTCTTGTAATGATCCAGAATTCGTAGGTATAAGTTTCAGAATGAACATTGTTAATGTTCTAAGAAAGAAGCAGTAATAGTACAATTTGACTTGTCAAATTACCAGAATATCCGAGAAAAGACCGAATCATCCAGAAAAATATTCTCTTGATATGTTTAGAGATTAGATAGAATGTTAGAGTCGTGTAAATGGCACATGATGACGGTACTGTGAATCATCATGCTTCATTAGAAACTCAGCATGACTTACTGTAATATAATGACGTTGATCAAGTGTCATTATATTATACTAATCCATGCTTCAGTTCCCAACACTACTTCAAAACATTCATATTTTAAACTCGAAGGTTTCAGAATTTAGAAACTAACACAGTTTCTTTTATGTTGCAGATATTACGAAGAGATAAATGATCTCAGATAGGAATAGTTGTGAAAATATCGCCAGAAATATGGAGGATATTTATAAAAGAACATACGAGAATATCTTAGAATTTCTAATATTAATGGATGATGAAGAAGATTTGTCTGTGAAGGTTTAGAATGAGAAATAAGATGTTTGCTAACAATTTTAGTAGGCACAGAATCATTTGGATTCTTTGAAGGCAAACTTATTCTTTGTGATTTGTCCACGGCTTTCTTCATAGTTTCACATAATCCGCTTTTCGGTACTAAATTTTCTATCGAGCTTTCCTAACACTCCTTTCTTTATCATCAAACTTTTGGCCAGTAAGATCATCTACAACATGCTGCTTCGTCAGCATTTTCAAGGTTAACTGATCTGGGTCATCGGTTATCAAACCGAGGTAGTTTCAGGAGAATTGTGTTTTTAGAATGATTAATCGCTGATGGTAATATTGTGGAATATAAAAGGTTCTCCGGTAATGATGAGGGAAGCCAATTGTATATATCAAAGTTATAATAAGACATTTCGAATGAAAGGTCGAAGTTGTTCTGCTGGAGCTATGACAAAATTGGCTACTTCGAAAAGGAGTCATAAGGTTGTTTTTGCTAATAAATGCCAAAGAATTCGATGTGAGTACGTGTTAAACTATGACTTTGGGTTCGAGAGTTTTTTCAGGTGCATAAATATATGCAAAGATCTTTTCCTCCATAGACGAGGTGGGTTGGTTCAATTTCTCGGTTGAGGTATTTTCAAGAATCATGAAAAAATTTGAACGCGAATTGTAACTGTCGAGGTACAAATGAGGTTTAAGATGAAATCAAGTGGCAAACTTGAAGAATTATTTAGTTTCATATATTATAATCAATATTTTAATTCATTTTAATTGTCCAAAGTTAGCAGTCCAGTAGTCCGATTGTCCAATGGTCCAATAAATTTATATATAAATTAAATATATAATATTCAAATTAATTAATACGTATCGTGACCCGTGTACCGGTCTCAGTATTGATCACAACTCAAACCATATATATATTTTGGAATCAACCTCAACCCTGTATAGCCAACTCCAACATTCACATATAGAGTGTCTATGGTTGTTCCGAAATATATATAGATGGGTCGATATGATAGGTCGAAACCTTGTATACGTGTCCCGATATTTAAAGTGCGTAAAATAAATAACATAAATTAAATGACGATAAATAAAGTGCGTAAAGTAAATAAAATAAATTAAATGACGATAAATAAAATTGCGAGAATTAAAATTGCGATAATTAAATTGCGATAAATAAATTGCGATAATTAAAATGTAATACGGAATTATCAGTTAGCTAGGAACAATTAGCTCGGATTTCGTTAGCGTGGATTCTTAACAAAATTTCTCATAGTTAATTTGTTTGTTTCTAACAAATTTTATTTTGTCCAACGTTTTCTTCATTATGCCACTTGTTGGATTCTGATAGATCAAAATCCAAATATGAAATTTGAATGAAAATGGTTATTTTGTGGTGAACGAATACGTATGTCTGTGGATGTAAGTAGGATAGTAAATGATCGTCGAATCAGATTCGAAGAATGTACAGTGTAACTTATTAATGTGGAATCTAAATATTCCTCGGGTATTACCTACCTGTTAAAATATTTTCACCATTAACAGTTTGTACGAAAGAATTTTTAATTACAAACTTTATGAAAATATATATACATATATATTTTCTTCAGATATAATCATGGATTTAATGAGTTAATGTGATATTAATCTCATTTGATTTACCGTTAGAACTAGAATATATAATCTCTAAAACATTGAAGATTACATAATCGTCATGTCGAACGAAGATAAATGATATAGAATGATTCGTAGAACGATGATTATGCTCGAGATACAGAATGAGATGTTGAGGCACGGATTGTTGATGGTACTGGTGCTGTTTATTGATGGTACTGTTGGTACTGGTGATGTTGTTGAAGTTGGTAGGTTTTGCACCACATTCTCCAAAAATCATTACTCAGGCGCGAAGCTCGTTGACTTCTTCGATTACTCCAGGATGATTGTCGGTAACAACGAACGAATGAATAAGGTTTAGAATCTAAGATAGTATATAATCATGACGAGATACTCTGGAAATGAGACAGAAAATGGTGTTTCGGACAGGTTCACCGGTAAGTGCTTTGGGTTCTTCGTCAAGAGGGCAATTTGGTTGGTGGAAAGGATCGCCTTCTTCCCGTCTCCATCAATTAAGTCGACTACGAACCCATCAGATTAATTGGGGATGGCTGATTTGGTTGATTCATTCTGGTAACGCTGCTTCCGGAGCTTAGGTGAATATCCATGTCGGAATAGTTGTAGGAATAACTATCGGAATAGCTATCGAAATCTAAGGGACTCGAACTGATTAAGGGATTCATCTCGTACGATCAGATGAAGGATTTTCGATAAGAAATAGATTATAGGATGTAGATTAGTACCCTGCAATACATAATTTACATATGCATATATAATACTAAAATCACATAAGTTACAGAGGAATCTACGGAAGCTGTCAGGCAAAGTCTACAGTAACAGATATGCTAAGATATGAATTAGCAGATACATACGCTAAGATACGAATTTTGTCTATACACTATTCATGCAATCATTGCAATAACATGTGTCTAGACTAAAAATGATAAGCAGGTAATTTCCTAAGGATGATAAGCAGATGATTTCCTACTAGAAATGATAAGCAAAACTTTTGACATGCAGACACGGTCGAAGTCCAGACTCACTAATGCATCTAAACAACTATCGGTTAGACACACTAATGCAAGACCTGGCTCGCTAAGACCACTGCTCTGATACCACCTGTAAAGACCCGCCCTTATCCAACTGGACGAAGTCTTCAACATTTGGTCCCATTGCGATGATCGACTCTAAATAATGTCCTTAAAATGAGCAAATGCACAGCGGAAGACTTAATTCGTACCTGAGAATAAACATGCTTAAAAGTGTCAACCAAAAGGTTGGTGAGTTCATAGTTTATCATAACAATCTTTTTAATATCTTAATAGACCACAAGATTTCATAATCATAAACATAATACACTTGCAAGTGTATGTAAAGCATTCTAAGTAGTTGAGCACTTGGTAACCATACTTAACATTTAATCAACGTCGCATATTCCCTTTATTATGAAATCTCCCTACACTATACCAAGTGTAGTAACGAAACGAAGTACTGTGCAACCGTTGAATACTGGTCGTCCAGTCCGGTTGGGGTTGTCAGGCCCGATAGATCTATCAACAGGATTCGCGTTTACAATACCCATGTAAATAGTAGTTACCAAGCTACAGGGAAATATGGCAGTGGTACAACTCAACGTAGAATATATTTTTAAGTACTTGTGTCTATTTTGTAAACATTTATAAAAGCAGCGCATGTATTCTCAGCCCAAAAATATATATTGCAAAAGCAATTAAAAAGGGAGCAAATGAAACTCACATATTGTATTTTGTAGTAAAAATACATATGATGTCATTTAACGAGTGTAGGATTGACCTCGGATTTATGAACCTATATCATTTGTATATATATATTAACACACATTATTGTAATCGAACAAAGTTATATATAATATATATATATATATATATATATATATATATATATATATATATATATATATTTATTAGTTATATTATTTTTATATTATTAACCTATATGTTTAATATATTCAATTTATATATTCAAAATAAATAAAAATATAAGTTTTGTTATGCTATAAATAGTAACTATATTTTTGTATATATACATATAAATATATTTTTGTATATATATATATCGTTTGTTTGTAAAAATTATAGTAATACTAAAATAATATTAGTAATTGTGAAAATAATAATAATGATAATAGAGTTAAAAATGATACTTTTAATATAGATGATAAAAGTTGATACTTTAATAAAAATGATACTTCTTAACAAAAATGTTAATTTTTATAATAATAATAAATAATAATTTTACTAATAATGATAATAATAAGAACAATAATAATGATAATATAAATTTAAATATAACACTACCTTTAACAAGTCATTAAAACAAAAACAACCCAACTCCGGGCTCGAACCCGTGACCTCATGCTAACACTCTAATCTCATTAACCATTCCTCCGGCTTCTGATTTACAGATTACTTACGCATTTTAATGTTTATAACCCGTAATTCCTCATTCCGTAACCAACATGGCGGCCCAAGTCATGAAACCCAATTCGTTAAGCCCAAAAAGAGAGCATTTTAGCTTGTTTAACAGATTAATAAAAACCGTCGGTGGTGTTTTTAACAAGAACTTACCCTAGTCGCTATCTAAATACCTTTAACAGCTCATCTTCACACCTAAATCATCGTCTTTCTCATCTCTCTTCTATCATTGTCTTTATCAGTTTCACAGTCCCGTTTAGCAACCCATCATCATCATATCTTCGTTACTATAACAGTAAAAGAAACCGAAGAGATATAGAGAGAGAGAGAAGAGAGAGAGATTTCATAGTGATCTTGCCGGTCGACTGTAACAGCAAGGAGGACAACGATGGTGACGATGAAGTGGTGGTTGTTAATAGTTGTGATGGTGATTTTATGGGTTTGTTTAGTATATGTTGAATAACACAACTGCAGTAAATTGACAATGATAATGATGATCAAATAAAACAGAAGATATAGTAGCAATTATAATCGAATGTCTCTATGGTCGGCTGTAAGTCCTTCTTATTCCTCATTGTATCACCAACGTTTATCATCATCTGCGTGTTATTGTGTTTTGTAGGGGTGGGTGATGGTTACAAGGTGGTTTTAAAACAGAATAGAGAGTAGCAGCAGCTACAGTAGCAGAAACGAAGGGAATTGCAGCAGTTAGTAGTCGATGGTGGGGCTGTTTTTTGGTAGTTTTGGTTTTTTAAACGTGAATAGAAACAGAATTTAGGTTCGAATATAGCAGCTACAATAATTGGTTTGGTGGTGGTTCTTGGAGGTTGACAACGGTGGTGATGGTTCGAGGAAGAAGAAGGAAACAAAAAACTAAAGGTGATGTTTAATATGGTTGGAGTGGTGGCAGTTTGTGGTAGCCGAATGGTGGTTTGCCGGAAGTCGAGAGTGGTGATGGAATGGTGGAGGATGGTGGCTCGGTGATTGGCTTAAACAAGAAAAAGAAGTGTGTGTTTTAATGTGGATGGTAACGAAACAGAAACGACAACAAAGATGGTGAGGTGATCGGGTTTTATAGATATCAAGGTGGTTATTTGCTGTGTTGTATGTGTCTATGGATGGATATATATATATATATCACAAGTTGTGAATAAAATCATAAAGTTAATACAATATCTATAATCACAAAAGTCTTAAAGTTTCGGTTAAATGTCCACTCAAATGAAAATACAAATATATGATAGTAACTACATATTTGGAACGAGCAGAGAATTAAGGAATAAAACACACTAATTTCAATTAAACACAGTATAAAATAGTATACCAGCCTACTCATTTGTTTTTAATCTGCCGACAGTTTAGTTCAGATATAATATCGGGGTCCGTTGTTAACCAGCTGGGGATAAAAATCCCAATTAAGATGTACGAAGTATTAATATTCAAAGTAGGAATATAATTGTGTTAGACTTATTTGATAACAACCAAAATGACAAACGTATGTTACTATTGCTTAATAACCATATTCAATATATTATATATATAAATATGTTTTAATAATAATTTTCATTATTTTACATATTTATTTATAATAATAAAGTCGTATATTATTTCCAATTATTATTATTATATATATTCATATATATATATATATATATGTATCTATTTACAAACGTAGTTCGTGCATCGTCGGACACAGTTAAAGGGTAATTGATTATATGCATATAGATTTCAAAACTTTCGAGACTCAACATTACAGATTTTACTTATTGTGTCGGAACCATATAAAGATTAAAGTTTAAATTTGGTCGGAAATTTCCGGGTCATTACAAGCTACAAGGAGTTTATGAATTGCAAGCCTCCGTCCTTTAAGGGGAGTGAGGAAGCTGTGGAACTGACTCGTTGGTTCGAAAAGCTTGAATCCATCTTTCGTATCTATAACTGTATGGATGTCGACCGAGTGAATTATGCCACTCACATGCTAAGTGGCCTAGCTCTAACTTGGTGGAACGGCTATGCCCAAACTGTAGGGTTAGATGCTGCAAATGCCATCCCATGGCCTGTTTTGAAACAAATGATGAAAGATAAATTCTGTCCGCAAAACCAAATTCAAAAGCTGGAAGTTAAATTCTGGGAATTGAAGGTAAAAGGAACCAACATTGAAGCTTATACCAACAGGTTTATAGAGTTGGTTACTTTGTGCCTAGATATGGTACCAACTGAGCAGAAAAAGATTGAGAGGTACATAGAAGGTCTTCCTGAAGAGATTCAGGGAAATGTCATTGCTGCTAGTAAGGAAACTTTAGATGCAGTGATATTGATGGCTCAAAACCTCATGATGGCTAAGAGGAGGAAAGTCGCGGAAAATAAACAAGCCGAGGCTATGACAAATGAAGGCAAAAGGAAGTTTGAACCTGCACAGGGATCGAGTCAAGGTTCGAATAAGAAAGTTGCCGATAATTCAAAAGGAGGTTACTCTGGAAAACAACCTTTCTGTAAGCGTTGTGAGAAACACCATTCTGGGTGGTGCAAGGCTGAGTGCACCAAGTGTAAGAAGATTGGCCATATAGCCAAGAATTGTAGGGTTGCAGTTCCTCCAACGGATACTCCTGCAACTAAAGCCAATGCAATCGTTCCTACATGTTATGACTGTGGTGAAAAAGGGCATTTCCGCAACCAGTGTCCAAAGAAAAAGGGTAACACGGGAAATGCTAATGCTAAAAGCCGAGCTTATGTGATGACTACTGAAGAAGCCCGTCATGATGAAGAAGTGATAACGGGTACATTTCTTGTTAATAACTTCTATCCTACTATTTTATTCGATTCTGGTGCTGATAGAAGTTATGTGTCTACTGAGTTTTGTGCCTTATTCACTGAAAAACCACAAGCCTTAGAAATTAAGCGTATTGTAGAAATAGCCAATGGTAAGGTTATGAAAGTAGAAAATGTGTATAAAAACTGTGATCTAGTTTTACCTGACAAACACTTTAAGATCGACCTATTGCCAGTCGAATTAGGGAGCTTTGATGTAGTCGTAGGGATGGATTGGTTACGCCCATTAAGAGCTACAATCATGCGCTATCAGAAAACCATTAACATACCTCTTGAAGATGGGGAAACGTTAATTGTTCAAGGGGAGATGAGTGGTTCCAAACTCAACATCATCTCTTGCATCAAGACCCGCAAGTATCTAATGAAGGGATACCAAGCCATTTTGACTCATGTTAAGGAAGTCGAATCGGAATAAAAAAGCATTGAAGATGTATCGGTAGTTAGAGACTTTTCTAAAATATTTCCTGAAGAACTCCCTGGTCTCCCTTCCCAACGACAGGTTGAGTTTCAGATCGATTTAACCCCCAGTGCTGCACCTATTGCTAGAACACCATACCGCTTAGCTCATCTCCATGGGGAGCACTCGTTCTATTTGTCAAGAAGAAAGATGGTACGTTGAGAATGTGTATTGATTACCGCGAACTCAACAAGTTAACCATCAAGAATCGTTATCCACTCCCGCGCATTGATGACATGTTTGACCAACTGCAAGGATCAAGCATCTATTCGAAGATTGATCTTAGGTCCGGTTATCATCAACTAAGAGTCAAGGAAGCTGATGTTTCTAAGATTGCTTTCCGAACTCGTTACGGACGTTATGAGTTTCTTGTCATGCCTTTTGGTTTAACCAATGCTCCTGCTGTATTCATGGATCTTATGAACCGTGTATGCAAACCTTATCTTGAAAAGTTCGTGATCGTCTTTATCGATGATATTCTAATCTACTCCAAGAGCGAGAAGGAGCATGAGCAACACTTGTGATTGATTCTAGAGCTCTTAAAGAAGGAACAACTGTATGCTAAGTTCTCCAAGGGTGAACTTTGGCTTCGAACTGTACAATTCCTCGGACATGTAGTTGATAGTGAAGGAATACATGTTGACCGGCGAAAATCTCCGCAATTCAAAACTGGAAAGTGCCAAAGAGTGCGAAACATATTCGCCAATTTCTGGAACTTGCTGGTTATTATTGAAGATTCATCAAGGATTCTTCTTTTCTAGCCAAACCTCTTACCAAACTGACTCATAAGGGAAAGAAGTTTGAGTGGTCTGAAGAACATGAATCTACTTTCAAGATTCTGAAGGATAAATTGACCACAACCCTGATTCTATCATTACCTGAAGGTACCGATGATTTTGTAGTCTATTGTGATGCCTCGAATCAAGGTTTCGGATGTGTTTTGATGCAACGTGAAAAGGTTATCGCCTATGCATCTAGACAGTTGAAAAAACATGAGAAGAATTATACCACACATGACGTGGAATTAGGAGTCATGGTATCTGCACTAAAGATGTGGAGACATTACGTCTATGGGGTTAGAATCAAGGTGTATACCTGTCATAAAAGTCTTCAACATATCTTTGACCAGAAGCAATTAAACATGAGGCAAAGGCATTGGATTGAGTTATTAAATGACTATGATTGTGAACTTCGATATCATCCTGGCAAGGCGAATGTAGTTGCCGATGCCCTTAGTAGGAAGGATCATGCCAAATTGATCCGAGTCCGAGTTTTAAATATACGTATTCGTACGAATCTTACATCTCAAATTCGTGAAGCACAACTTGAGGCATTGAAGGAAGAGAATGTCCAATTTGAGGGACTGAGAAGTCTCGAAAAGCAACTTGAACTAAAGGGAAATGGAACAAGGTATTTCAATAATCGAATATGGGTCCCAATCTTCGGAAATCTACGAGAACTAGTCTTGGATGAAGAACATAAGTCTAGATATTCTATTCACCCAGGCTCCAGTAAAATGTATCACGATGTGAAGGAATTCTATTGGTGGCCTAATCTGAAGTCTGGCATTGCTGATTATGTGAGCAAGTGCCTTACTTGTCTGAAGGTTAAAGCCGAGCATCAAAAGTCGTCTGGTTTACTTCAACAGCCGGATATTCCGTAGTGGAAGTGGGAATGTATCACTATAGATTTTGTCACTAAGTTGCCTAAGAATTCAAACGGCAACGATACTATCTGGGTCATAGTTGATCGATTACTAAATCTGCACATTTCTTACCGATCAAGAAAACCGACAAGATGGAGAATTTATCACAACTCTATATCAAAGAGATTGTCTCACGTCATGGAGTTCCTATCTCAATCATTTCTGATCACGACAGACGACTTGTTTTTAGATTCTGAAAAACTTTACAATCTACTCTTGGAACTCAACTCGACATGAGTACAGCTTATCATCTGCAAACTGTTGGTCAAAGTGAATGAACTATTCAAACGTTGGAAGATATGCTACGTGCTTGTGCTATCGATTTCACCAAAGGTTGGGATAGACACTTGCCTTTAGCTGAATTTTCATATAACAACAACTATCACTCGAGTATTAAGGCTGCACCTTTTGAAGCCTTATACGGACGAAAATGTAGATCCCCGTTATGCTGGGATGAATTAGAGGACAGACAGTTAACTGGTCCTGAATTCATTCATGAAACTACCAAGAAGATCGTTCAGATTAAGAAACGATTAGAAACTGCCTGTAGCCGACAAAAGAGCTATGCTGATAAACGTCGGAAAGATTTAGAATTCCAAGTTGGTGATAAAGTCATGTTGAAAGTATCCCCTTGGAAGGGCGTCGTTCATTTTGGAAAGAGAAGCAAATTAAGTCCACGTTATGTTGGACCTTTCAAGATTATTGAAAGAGTTGGTCCTGTGGCATATCGATTAAAATTATCCACTGAGCTTAGCAATGTGCATGATGTATTTCATGTCTCAAATCTTAAAAAGTGTCTTGCTGATGATACACTTGTTATTCCATTGGATGATATCCGCATTGATGATAAAATGCATATTGTTGAAGAAGCGATAGAGGTTATGGATCGTGAGGTTAAAGGCTTGAAACAAAGCTCTATTTCTATTGTTAAGATCTGTTGGAATTCACGAAGAGGCCCCGAGTATACCTGGGAACGTGAAGACCAGATGAAGCGGAAATATCCTCATATTTTTCCAATTGTTGATACATCAGAGAAGTCTTTCTGAAACTTCGAGATGAAGTTTAAATTAACGGGGAGGTACTATAACAACTCTCATATTTCCACTCTGAAATGACTATAATGCCCCTAGGGTTTCATTGCTGTTTTGTATTACTATTAGGGCTGTTATCCGGACGTATTAAATGAAGTAATTAATACTCGTAATTAATGAACTAAACCCTAAACCTAATCATTTAGTGTAAACCCTAATCATTTAATGTAACCCTAACCCTAACCCTAATAATAATAATAATAATAATAATAATAATATTATTATTAAATGTATATACTACGTATTAAAATGTATATAATCTATATTAATGTAAATAAAATATAAAGAAAATATAATTATGAGTAAATATATAAAATGATTAAGTAATGGGTTACAAATGTAAATTTGTAAAATAAATATAAAAATATGTATATATATATATATATATATATATATATCGAAATATATAAATAAATATATAATAAATTATGATAAATAAATAAAAGGAAATAAAATGCATGTTTTCTAGATTGTTCTATAAAAAAAAATAACAAAAATAAAAATAAAAAGGCCTAGGTCGGCCGAATTAAAAAAGGAAATTTTTTTTAATTAAATTATTTAAATTGATTTATCTTGCTCTCCAAGTAATTAAAAATCTATAAATAGGGCCTTAACCCCTCATAATTTTCACATATAATTTTTGGGAGCTCTCAAACCCTAAAAAAATTGTGAGTTTCTTTTCTTCTTTTTCTTTCTTTTTCTTTTTCATTATTTTTTCTTTTTCTTGTTTCTTTTTTGGCCGAAACCCCCAACAAAAAAAATAAAATACTTTTGCACTTTATAAAATTTTTCTAAATTCATGATAATTAGCTACATGATGAATAAGTTTTATAAAAATTTATTTTACAGAAAATTTATTTGTGTTTGTATTATTTTTATTTTTGTTTATGTTTATTCTCGGCCGAATATATATATATATATATATATATATATATATATATATATATATATATATATATATATATATATATATATATATATATATATATATATATATATATATAATAATTATGTATTGAATTTAATAAATTATAAATTATGCATGTTAATTATTAATAAGTAATATGAGATCTAGGAAAAATAATTTTTCTGATTTTTAATACGTTTTTATATTTTTAATAATTAAAAGAGTTTAATGTATATATATATATATATATATATATATATATATATATATATATATATATATGAATATACATATATATATATATAATAATTATGTATTGAATTTAATAAATTATAAATTATGCATGTTAATTATTAATAAGTAATATGAGATCTAGGAAAAATAATTTTTTTGATTTTTAATACGTTTTTATATTTTTAATAATTAAAATAGTTTAATATATATATATATATATATATATATATATATATATATATATATATATATATATATATATATATATATATATATACGGTATACGCATATATCTATAAAAAAATAGGAAAAAGTGCTATTTAAATTAGAAAAATATTTTTCCAGTAAATTAAGATATTTAACTTAATTAATTAGCTCAGTACCTAATTTATAAAAATTAAATTCGAATTATGTGTTATTTAATTATAGAAACAAGGTGAAATTCATTAAAAAAATATATACAGTAAATAAAAATAAATAAATAATTTTTTTAGGTTTATAAACTTTACATAGATCTGAAAAAATTATAAAAATTAATTTATGGGTCGATTTAATAATTATTGTATAATTAAACTCTTTTATTATATAAATAGAAGGTAATGAAGGAAATAAATGTAAAATTAAAAAAATCTTTTTATAAATATTTTTCTATAGGTTATTAAACTGTAATAAACTTATAAAAATTTCGAAAATAATTATTTAGGTTTATTTAGTATTTTCTGTAGAAATAAACTTGTTTTGTGATTAAATTTGGAATAAAAACAAATATAAATACAAAATTGTAATAAAAATACTTTCTTAAATTTTTCTACTGATTTTTATAATTAAATAAGATTATAAAAATTATGTATATGATTTTTAGGTATTTAATAAATTATTTAGGTATTTATGGATAATATTGGGTTAATAAAGTGCTATATTATTAAGTATCTTGTAAGTTAAATAACAAATAATATAATACATTTATGTTATATATATTGTATGAGATAATGATTAGTATATTATAGATATTAATTAATCCAAGTCAAGATAGTAATTATAGCTTGAGTAATAATACATATATAATTATGAAACTATTAATAGTTATGTAATACTAGTAGTAACTATATATATAATTAACTTAGTTATATAATTAAAGATTATATACCTATAACATGTGAAGGTTATAATCAAGATAACGTGCACTATATACGAACCTCACCACTACATATGGCCTAGGGTGATCCTTGTTGCCTTATGGGAATCGCTTGTGGATTTCGAATACCAAGACATAGATTCTGGTCAAGAATTCTGGGCGCCCGGTAACAACTAATCATCAAAGTGACTGGTATGATAGCAACGAGATTTGAGAAGTTGTACAACGTCTTGCAAAAGATTATAACCCGAACTTTCTATAATTGGAAAATTTCTAAGAATGGAAACTTTCCATGAATAGTAACATTTCCAAAGATGGAATTTCTTTTGGAAAACCATTATCATTAGTATAGTTACTATACTTATGTCTTTAGGCAATATCTGATCGTACATTCGATCTCTAGGCTGAGATCTCAATTACGTTCATCCGTTCAATTCATTTCTCTTGTGGAATAACTCTTCCGTGCTACTAAGGTGAACTCATAGCCCAGCTTTTTACACATTTTATTGTATTTTATAAATCTTGGGGTGAGACACATGCTTACTTTTAAATGATTTACAATTTAGACACAAGTGCCTAAACTATTTGTTATGCAACTTCATGAGACTTTTGTTAACTTGTATTCTTACATGCAAATCCCCACCATAATATCGTTAATTGCTGGAATTGAAATGTTGCAAGCTTAATTATTGTGAGTTGGCCTATTGAGAGAGACATCTCTGTGACAACCGGGAAATTTCTGACCAAATTTAAACTTTATCTTTATATTATTCCGACACGATAAGCAAAGTTCGTTAAGTTGAATTTCAAGAATTTTAAACTGTGTTCATACACTTATTTAACCTCGACCAATTCCGACGATTCACGAACTATTATACAAATGGATATGATTGTATATATATATGTGTATATATATATATATATATATATATATATATATATATATATATATATATATATATATATATATATATATATTATAACTTGAAAATGTAAACAAAGTATTAGGTATAATACTTTACAAGATCGTATTTACCGATGGAATTAAGAGATGATATCAAATGACTGAGTTATCAGATACTTTGTGATGATTATGGGTCTCTGTTGAGAGGTCCACTTTGATTTAGGAAACCTTTCCTTTTTAACGTTATTCGGAATAAATAGAAAAGTGATTTACAAGTAAGAACAAAGTGTCATTAACGAGAGTTAGTCAAAAGTTAGTGAAGATTTCTGTTTAATTTCCAAAAGAATACTTTACATTGATTGCCTCGTGTGCCTTGATAAATTAATTATTTAAGTTTTCATATTATTAAAAAAAATATTATTTGATATAATAACTGTTATTATTTAAACGAGTAAACTTATATAAAACGCACTTTGAAATATAATTGGTTTTGAAAAATTAAATATTATATTAAGTAAATATTTCAATTATATATATATATATATATATATATATATATATATATATATATATATATATATATATATATATATATATATATAAAATTATATTTCTAAAATAAAGATATATACATATATAAATATATTTTACAATATAATATTAATATAGTTATAAAACATTTTGATTTAAGTAATATTTTATATATTTATTATTAAATATATTTTAATAAACAACGAGAAGTTAATTTATAGAAGCAAATGACCAAACACTCAAATGTATAAGTTACACCTCGTGTAATATGGTTTATCAATGATTTTAGTCTATATTATTGATAAAGGTACACGTCGCGAAACATTAAGTATAAGTTTTCTAAGCGTACGAAAGGACATTCGAAAAACCGGAACCCGGACATAAGTCGAGTGACAACGTATGAGTCATTGGAACTAAATTTACAAGTTAACTATGCATGTAAATATTATATAATATATAATTAATTATAGAGATTATTAATTATTAAATTATATTTATTATTAATCGAGTGTCGGTAAGAGGAAACAATGGATGCTAGCTGGAAAACACACACATGCGATCGCATGAGTGTTGCACTCTCATCCCATGCAATCTCATGGCAACTTGGGGCAGCAAAAGTTCTATAAATTTCGCGATTCTGGTTCCATTTTTCACTCACTCATCCAACTTACTCCGTATCATTTAAATTATTTATATTATTATTATTATTATTATTATTATTATTATTATTATTATTATTATTATTATTATTATTATTATTATTATTATTATTATTATTATTATTATTATTATTAATCTTATTATTATTAGTAGTATTAGTATATATTAGCATTATTATTATTATTTATACATAAAATACTACGACGAGGTTTTGCTCGCATGTTTTCAAAATGGATATCTCGAGAGAGATAGAGCTAAGGAAATTATGGGTTATAGCTATGGAGGTTATGGGTTATGTTCGTGGGATATGCTCGTGAGTCTGACCTAGTGTTTATCATCTCCGTTGCGTCTACGTACTTTCCTGCAATATTGAATCACAATATTGATACGTGAGCATTCAAATCCTATCTTTAATATATTAATAGTGTATCCCTGACTAGTGCTCGAGTATATATGATTATGCATTCTTGAATGTTTATTTTCATCGTTATATAGTTTATGATAAATCATGAAGTTAATACATATGCTACTGAGATAAGGTATATGATATGCATGTCGTTGGAAAGCTGTCAAAAAATTAATAACTTTTCATTTAGAAAGCGTATGGTTTTGATGAACGGATTAAAAGATATAATCAACTGAATTATCATTAATTTTAGTATTATTATTAAAATGATTATTATTATTACGGTCGTCGTTATCGTTATCGTTATCGTCGTTATTATCGTCGTTATTATTATTATCAAATAATTAATATTATTATTAATATCATTATCATTATTAATATAAGTATTATCATTAAATATTGTTATTGTTATTATTACGATCGTTATTATCATTAAGATTATTATTAATATTATCAATATTATTATTATTATTATTATTATTATTATTATTATTATTATTATTATTATTATTATTATTATTATTATTAAAATAATTAATATTTTTTTATCAGAACTATCATTTTATTATTTTTATCATCATTATTATTATTAAAAGTATCATTAATATTAAAACCATCATTTTTATTAAAATTATCATTTTTAATAGAAATATCATTGTTATTATAAAATATCATTATTATAATCATTTTAGTATTATTATTATTATTAAAACATTATTATAATCATTTTAGTATTATTATTACTATTAAAAATTATCATTTTGAATAGAATTATTATTTTTATATAAAATATTATTATTACTACAGTTAATATTAAAAATTATCGTTATTATTAAAATTATCATGGTTGTTAGAAAATATCATTATAAATCTTAAAACTTATATTTTCATTTAAATTATCATTTTTATTATTATTAGTATTATTAATAACAACAATATTATTAACATTGTTATTATCATTAACATGATTATAATATTTTTATCATTATTAGTAATATTATTATTATGACATTAGTATTATTATAAAAGATTAATATTAATTATCAAAATTATTATTATTATTAGTAAATATAAATATTGTTATTATTATAATTAATATTTTATATTTACAAAATAATACAACTTTTACTCATTATTATTATTAATATTATTTTTTCAAATAAATATGTGATACAAAGATATTTTTATCACACGTAATATAATTACATTTATAATTATAATACATACCACTATATTTTTTATGATATTAAGTGAGCTTTATAAATTTTATTACTTAAGATAGATAGAAGTATATTTTTATCATATATAATTTTTAATATAAAATTTTTATTAATAAATGACTTGTATTATTTACTCTAATAAAATCTGATAAATATATTATATATATATATATATATATATATATATATATATATATAATGACTATATTTAAGTTATATAATAAATATGTATAAATTTTGGAAGTCATTTTGGGTCAAATTGACTTTTGTCAACTTTTGCATATCATTCTCGAGCATTGGGATTGTGATACACTATGACTTGACCTAAATTGTTAACTAGATATTGACCAACGTATATATATATATATATATATATATATATATATATATATATATATATATATATATATATATATATATATATATATATATATATATATATATTAAGTATATATATATATATATACTTAATATAGGTTCGTGAATTCGAGGCCAACCTTGCATTTGTCAATGCCGTCATATGTATTTTTACTACGAAATACAGTATTGTGAGTTTTATTACTTACTTTTTAAATGCTTTTACAATATATATTTTTGGGACTGAGAATACATGTGCTGCTTTATAAATGTTTTACGAAATAGACACAAGTAATCGAAACTACATTCTATGGTTGAATTATCGAATCGAATATCACCCTTTTTAGTCAGGTAATCTAAGAATAGGGAACAGAAACCCTAATTGACGCGAATCCTAAAGATAGATTTATTGGGCCTAACAAACCCCATCAGGGTTAGGGATGAAATGTCCCATTCTTATCGATTAAAAACGTTCCATATTAATTGATTTCGTTGCGAGGTTTTGACCTCTATATGAGACGTTTTTTCAAAGACTGCATTCATTTTTAAAACAAACCATTACCTTTATTTCATAAATAAAGGTTTAAAAAGCTTTACGTAGATTATCAAATAATGATAATCTAAAATATCCTGTTTACACACGACCATTACATAATGGTTTACAATACAAATATGTTACATCGAAATCAGTTTCTTGAATGCAGTTTTTACACAATATCATACAAACATGGACTCCAAATCTTGTCCTTATTTTAGTATGCAACAGCGGAAGCTCTTAGTATTCACCTGAGAATAAACATGCTTTAAACGTTAACAAAAATGTTGGTGAGTTATAGGATTAACCTATATATATCAAATCGTAACAATAGACCACAAGATTTCATATTTCAATACACATCCCATACATAGAGATAAAAATCATTCATATGGTGAACACCTGGTAACCGAAATTAACAAGATGCATATATAAGAATATCCCCATCATTCTGGGACACCCTTCGGATATGATATAAATTTCGAAGTACTAAAGCATCCGGTACTTTGGATGGGGTTTGTTAGGCCCAATAGATCTATCTTTAGGATTCACGTCAATTAGGGTGTCTGTTCCCTAATTTTTAGATTACCAGACTTAATAAAAAGGGGCATATTCGATTTCGATAATTCAACCATAGAATGTAGTTTCACGTACTTGTGTGTATTTTGTAAATCATTTATAAAACCTGCATGTATTCTCATCCCAAAAATATTAGATTTTAAAAGTGGGACTATAACTCACTTTCACAGATTTTTACTTCGTCGGGAAGTAAGACTTGGCCACTGGTTGATTCACGAACCTATAACAATATATACATATATATCAAAGTATGTTCAAAATATATTTACAATACTTTTAATACATTTTGATGTTTTAAGTTTATTAAGTCAGTTGTCCTCGTTAGTAACCTACAACAAGTTGTCCACAGTTAGATGTACAGAAATAAATCGATAAATATTATCTTGAATCAATTCACGACTGACCCAGTGTATACGTATCTCAGTATTGATCACAACTCAAACTATATATATATTTTGGAATCAACCTCAACCCTGGATAGCTAACTCCAACATTCACATATAGAGTGTCTATGGTTGTTCCGCAATATATATATAGATGGGTCGACATGATAGGTCGAAACATTGTATACGTGTCTATGGTATCTCAAGATTACATAACATACAATATAAGTTGATTAGGTTATGGTTGGAATAGATTTATTACTAACTTTCACGTAGGTAAAATGAGTAGTTTTTATCAATCTTGTTTTACTCGCCATTTCTTCGTTTCTAATCCGTTTTGAGTGATTCCAGTGGCCACGGTTTCGTATTGAACTTAAATTATGAATCTAAATAGAAAAAGTATACGTTTATAGTCAGAAATACAATTTATAAGTCGTTTTTGAAAGAGGTAGTCATTTTCGTCGAAAAAACGACATCATGATGACCATTTTGAAAAACATACTTTCACTTTGAGGTTAACCATGATTTTTGGATATAGTTTCATGATCATAAGAAAAATCATTTTTCCAGAAGTATAGCTTTTAAATCAAAGTTCTTCTTAGCTTTTAATTATCCCAACCAAAACAGCCCCCGGTTTTACTACGACGGCGTATATCCAGTTTTATGGTGTTTATCGTATTTCTGGGTTTTAAATCATTAAGTTAGCATATAATATAGATATAGAACATGTGTTTAGTTGATTTTAAAAGTCTAGTTAGAAGGATTAACTTTATTTGCGAACAGGTTTAGAATTAACTAAACTATGTTCTAGTGATTACAAGTTTATAACGTTGAATAAGACAGCTTTTTATGTATGAATTGAATGATGTTATGAAAATCATTACTACCTCAAGTTCCTTGGATAAACCTACTGGAAATGAGAAAAATGGATCTAGCTTCAAAGGATCCTTGGATGGCTTGAAAGTTCTTGAAGCAGAATCATGACACGAAAACAATTTCAAGTAAGATTTCCACTCGAAATAAGATTGTTATAGTTATAGAAATTGAATTAAAGTTTGAATATGATTATTACCTTGTATCAGAAAGATAACCTACTGTAAGTAACAAAGGTTTCTTGATCTTGGATGATTACTTGGAATGGATTTAGAAAACTTGGAAGTAAACTTGCAATCTTGGAAGTATTCTTGATTTTATGAAACTAGAACTTTTGGAATTTATGAAGAACACTTAGAACTTGAAGATAGAACTTGAGAGAGATCAATTAGATGAAGAAAATTGAAGAATGAAAGTGTTTGTAGGTGTTTTTGGTCGTTGGTGTATGGATTAGATATAAAGGATATGTAATTTTGTTTTCATGTAAATAAGTCATGAAGGATTACTCATATTTTTGTAATTTTATGAGATATTTCATGCTAGTTGCCAAATGATGGTTTCTGCATGTGTTAGGTGACTCACATAGGCTGCTAAGAGCTAATCATTGGAGTGTATATACCAATAATACATACATCTAAAAGCTGTGTATTGTACGAGTACGAATACGGGTGCATACGAGTAGATTTGTTGATGAAACTGAACGAGGATGTAATTGTAAGCATTTTTGTTAAGTAGAAGTATTTTGATAAGTGTCTTGAAGTCTTTCAAAAGTGTATGAATACATATTAAAACACTACATGTATATACATTTTAACTGAGTCGTTAAGTCATCGTTAGTCGTTACATGTAAATGTTGTTTTGAAACCTTTAGGTTAACGATCTTGTTAAATGTTGTTAACCCAATGTTTATAATATCAAATGAGATTTTAAATAATTATATTATCATGATATTATGATGTACGAATATCTCTTAATATGATCTATATACATTAAATGTCGTTACAACGATAATCGTTACATATATGTCTCGTTTCAAAATCATTAAGTTAGTAGTCTTATTTTTACATATGTAGTTCATTGTTAATACACTTAATGATATATTTACTTATAATTTAACATAATTAACCAAGTGTATAAATATCTTAATATGATTCATATGTACCTAGTAAGACGTTATAACGATAATCGTTATATATATCGTTTTCGAGTTTCTTAATTTAATAGTCTCATTTTTATGTATATAACTCATTGTTAAAATACCTAATGAGATACATACTTATAATAAAATCATGTTAACTATATATATAACCATATATATGTCATCGTATAGTTTTTACAAGTTTTAACATTCGTGAATCACCGGTCAACTTGGGTGGTCATTTGTCTATATGAAACCTATTCCAATTAATCAAGTCTTAATAAGTTTGATTGCTTAACATGTTAGAAACACTTAATCATGTAAATATCAATTTCATTTAATATATATAAGCATGAAAAAGTTCGGGTCACTACAACGGATGCTTTAGTACTTTGATTTTATCATGTCCGATGAGAGTCCCGGAATGATGGGGATATTCTAGATGCGTTTTGTTAATGTCAATTACCAGGTGTTCACCATATGAATGATTTTTATCTCTATGCAGTTTTTGCGAAATTCCTGATATGAGATGATGTTTATGAGAAATGGAAATGATCGATTATGATAAACTAATGAACTCACCAACCTTTTGGTTGACACTTTAAAGCATGTTTATTCTGAGGTATTAAAGAAATCTTCCGCTGTACATTTGCGTATTTTAGAGATATTACTTGGAGTCATTCATGACATATTTCAAAAGACTTTGCATTCGAGTCATTGAGTTCAACAAGATTATTTTTAAGTTATTGATAGTTTGATATATTATGAAATGGTATGTGTGCCTGTCAAATTTCGATGTAATGAAAGTTTGTCTTTTAAAAACGAATGTAATGTTTGTAAAATGTATCATTTAAAGGTCAATTACCTCGCAATGTAATCATATGTTATTGTATTCGTCCTTATGGATTAGGACGGGTCGTCTCATGTGGTATCAGAGCAGTGGTCTTAGCGAACCAGGTCTTGCATTAGTGTATCTAACTGATAGTGGATAAGATGCATTAGTGAGTCTGGACTTCGACCTCAGCTGCATGTTAAAAGTTTTGCTTATCATTTTCTGTCGGAAATTACCTGCTTATCATTCTTAGTCTAGACACGTCTTACTGCATTAATTGCATAAATAGTGTATAGACAAAATTCATATCTTAGTGTATCTGTTAATTCACATCTTAGCGTATCTGTTACTGTAAACGTTGCCTGACATATTCCGTAAATTCCTCCATAATCTATGAAATCTTTTGTTCTATATATATAGATATTCTATGTAATTAGAATACCATCCGATAGCCAGAAATTGTTTCATATCGAAAAATCCTTTATTCAATCGTACGAAATGGAACTCGCCACTGTGACGACCCGAAAATTTCCGACCAAATTTAAACTTGATCTTTATATGTTTCCGACACGATAAGCAAAGTTTATTAAACTGAATCTCAAAATTGTTGAACTATTTTAATGTATTCGTTTAACCTTTGACTATTCTCGATGATTCACGAACCTGTAATTGTAAACAGAAAAGTATATATAGATAATTATATATGTAAATATTTATACATAATAAATTAAATATATTAATGAACTATTAAGTGATTTAGTTATTATGAAAGATAATTTAAAATAACTGAAACTTATTATTTTGAATATATAGGGTATATTGAATAGAAAAGATTTCGAACCTAATTGGTAAACGTTAACAAAATGTTAAATATATAATGTATACTTTGAGTTTATTGGTTTATATATATATATATATATATATATATATATATATATATATATATATATATATATATATATATATATATATATATATATATATATATATATATATATATATAATTAATACTATATACAATTGAGCAAAAGGGGTTACTATTCCTCAATAGTAACTCCTTTGTCCTTTTGTGTTTTTTTCAAACTATTTTCGTCTTTGTTCCACCAACTCTAACCTCCATACTTCCGGCAACGCAGTTTTTAGAACCTACGCACATAGCTTTTATACCTAAAAAACCTCATAAACTCACCCCAACTTTGAACGCAAATGCTTTCATTTTCATAGCGAAATAATAAGACACTACCTACACAAATTAACTCGCATCATATCTTCGAAGGTACAATTTTTACCAGCAATCGGTCTGAAACGCACTGCCACACGCCACACACATAGGTCATCATTTATAACAATTAATTTGATATATCTAAAAAAATTATATTATACAACATAATTTGGACAGCTCAGGATAATTAATTTATTACAACCCATATAGTAATATATGACAATATGTTTCTTTGCAATAATATGTTTCTTTGCAATTGTATTATATGTTTAATATGTTAAAACGAATTATGGTCTTATAGGCTACGTTAACTGTTTTGCTTTAATATATTCTTATTAGAATATATAATTGGATGCTACAAAAAAGTTTTACGTAAACGAGTAGTGGCCGTCGCAATGCGCGACTGACCCTGCTTGTTAATATAATTATCTACTTAATATTTAAAACATTTTTGTATATATAATAGTTGAAATATATATATATATATATATATATATATATATATATATATATATATATATATATATATATATATATATATATATATATATATATATATATGACTCCTATACAAAATTAATATTAATATTATATATAATATATAAATATTCAATATCCAATAAATGTTATCATAGGATATATAATATAATTATTAAATATTACATAGCTAATAAGATATAAAAACAACATATTAAACATACTTGCAAATAAAAATATAATTGCTATATTATTATTACTTTCAATATTAACAGTAATATTTATATTAATAATATTATCATATATAGCATATAGATATGAAATCTGATATGTAAAAACTGTTATATCATTTTTATTATTATTATTATTATTATTATTATCATTAATATTATTATAATTAAACTTATTAATAGTATTATTAATAATAATAATAATAATATTATCATTATCTTTATTGATTATTATTAAATTTATTGAAATTATCATTGTTATTATTAAATATTATCATATAATTATTATTATTATGATTATTTTTAAATGTATTATTAGTATTATCTTATAAATAATATTATGATTATTATTATTAATTTAAATATTAATAATTAGTATTATTACTAAAAATTATTATTTTTATTTAAAATTATCATTAACATGATTTTTATTATTTTTATCATTATTAATAATATTACTAGTATTAATTTATTAATATTATTATTATTCATTAATTCATTAATATAAAATATACATAAAATTACATACAGATGCAAGGATCCGTTTCCTTTCAACATCAGCTTTTTAATTCTTTTTTTCTAGTCGATTCCAATTAGCAGACACATCCAAAATCTGTTTGGAAGTCGTACAAATCAGATGATCTTTATTATCTGTATTAAATTTTTTTTATTTATTTAATTCACTAATTTAAATTCCTGTGTAGAAACTGTTACGCGTCCTAATCGATTTGTAATACAAACAAGCAAGTTTACTGCATCAATATTCGATTATTATCTATATATGATGCTACCTTCACAATGCAATTTGATTTTAAAAAGAGAAAAATCAGAAAATAAGCCAACGACCTCTGTTCTTGACCATAATCCACAAAACTTCGATTTCCTATAAATTTTAAAAATCCATTAATGCAGTTTGTTTATAAATCTTTCATTCAATCTTTCTGCAAAATCACAACTTCTAATTCTTTCAAACGAGTTCGGATTTTAGAGTCAAAGTTAAATTTTAAAAGTCAAACAAAGTGTTCTTCATGAAATTGGAAGTCGTTTTGAGATTTCCGGATCAATTGAGGATTCCTAAAGTTTCTAGGAAGGATTTATAATCTATCTCATGAAGAAACCAACGTCTAAAAATGTCTTAATATTTAAATCAAGTTTTGAATTAAGGTTGTTCTTCACGAGCCTGTACAGCAGGTCTTTTTTAAAAAAAAAATTTTGTTGTCTGTTAAACAAATGTATCCAATACAGAATGATTATAATTCAATTTCAAATCTAAATTCACATTAGTAATTGATTGTTATAGTGAAATTGGTCCCTGGTCGATCGAAATAATAGAAGAAGAAGATAGAAATAGAAAGTCAGGTTAAACAGAATTATAGATGATTTAAATTAGAAATGAAAGGGTCAGAGGAATGGTTAAGTGTGTTTCGGTTGAAAGGGAGGTCGCGGGTTCGAGCCTCGTCTACGGCAATTCTTTTTAGCAAAGCATTTTAAAAGGGTATATACTTTTATTTTCATTTCTATTATCAATATTATTATTAATAACATAATTACTAAAATTATTATCATTAATATAATTTATATTATTATCATTACTAGTATTATCAATAGGTATTATTATTATTGTTATTATCAATATTATTAATTATATCAGATTATTAGTAATATAAGTATTATTATTATTATTATTATTATTATTATTATTATTATTATTATTATTATTATTATTATTATTATTATTATTATTATAATTATGATTAGGATTACGAATTAATGTTATAGAAGCTTTGTTCATTAGCTTAGAAATTTAACACGAAGATTATGATTTTTATGACTATGAATATAAAAGTTTTAAAGATATTGCTAAGATTATGAATATAGAAATCTTGGAAATAAATATTATTATGAAAATGATACAAATTATTATTTTTTCATTAATATTAGTATTGGAATTAACAGTTGACATTAAATATTAGTATTATCATATAATTATTGAAATTCTATAAAAACTATCATTTCTATCATTCTTACATTATTAATATTATCAGTATTATCTATATCATTATTATTAAAGTTTTAATGACATTGTTAAGGTTATAAGATAAAAATAAAGATTAATTATATAAAAAATATATTCAATACATATAACTTAACCATATTAATATTATTATGTACAAAATAAAAATATATAAATAAATAATAAAACTTATAAATTATTAAATATAACAATTACATCACTAATAAAAATATATAGATTTATTCGATTACAAGAATATATTTTAATACATATATGAATGATATAGGTTCGTGAATCTGAGGCCAACCCTGCATTATTCAGTATCGTCGTATGAATATTTTTACTACAAAATATTGTATCGTGAGTTTCATTTGCTCCCTTTTTAAATGCTTTGGCAATATATATTTTTGGGACTGAGAATACATGCGCTTTTATAAATGTTTGACGAAATAGACACAAGTACTTGAAACTACATTCTATGGTTGGATTACTATACCGAATATCGCCCCTTCAAGTCGGGTAACCTAAGAATTAGGGAAATGGCCCCTAATTGACGCGAATCCTAAAGATAGATCTATGGGCCTAACAAACCCCATTGTGGAATTTGGTGTGACGACCCGGGAATTTCTGACCAAATTTAAACTTTAATTGATCAATCCTAGATTATCTAATTACGGTTAATCAAGGATTGAGTGCAATGAGGGGGTATAATGGATGTCGATTATGGTTTTGGGACCTTATTGTCATATTTCGTTAAGTGCTAAACGATCAACAACCATGTCCCGGTCTTCGTAAATTACCTTAACCAAATAATGATTTAGTCTCGGGCAAAGTCACGAGAGAAATCAATATGGCTAGGGCAACCCTTCCAGAATCAACAACCTTGAATGAGAGGTCAATCTCCCTATTTACAGGTCTAGGAGTTACGCGGAAGTAAGAATATGCGGGCACTTAGGCATTCCGCACAAATACTGTGAGAAACCTTCGCACTCTTTAATGTTCTGCGCAATCCTACCGCACTCACACCGTGGTTTATCTGTCTTGTGCATTCACCTCTAAAAGGCCTTCCGCACTAAAAATATACATATACATAAGTATGTATATGATTAAGTCCCCCCAGTTTATTGTGTTACATTTTCGCAGAAAAAGTTAGACAATAAACTCTTAAAAAATAAAAAATTGTAGTGTTTATGGGGTTCTTCTTCTTTTATTTTAAAAAACCATTCGCATAGCTTACGCAGTGTCGCACATCATGTAAATGTTCCATCCGCATTTCAGTTTTCCTGCTAACGGCTATATGTCTAGCCGTTGCAATCCCTTCGCATTTTAATAACCGTTGGATCATCATGATTATTCTTAAACGGCTATTTGCAATCGTGCAAGTATAAATAGAAAACATCACCGCATATGTCCATTTTCACTTTCTCACACTATTTTCTCTCTCTAAAAAAGCACACTTACAATTTTCATCGCACTCAATCATCTTGCTGCGTTTTTCATTCTTACACTTAACCGAACCACATCCCTACTTTTATCATGTCTACGTCACGATCCCCTGCAACTTCCGGACCTTCAGTACATGACTTTAATTCGCTAATTACCAAAGAGTTGCTTGAGCAGATCAAACGCAACTATCCATTGCTTGATCAATTCGCACCTGTTGCACCTGCAACAGGTGTTACTGCAGACAATCCTCCAGAAGGATATATTACAATCTACGAAACCTCCCTATATTCAGGCAATCTGAGACTTCCTTTCACTAACTTTTTCTTATCCGCATGTCAGTTTTATGTGGTTGGGCCTGGCCAATTGCATCCGAATGCGGTAGCTAAACTTATAGTGTTCGAGATGTACTGCAAAGCCATAAACAGGCCACCTTCTGTAGATGTATTTCGCAAATTCTCCTCTATCCTAACACATGATGCTAGCTGGTTTAGCTTCAAATGCCGCAATGGTGTCATGGATACACCAAAGGAAAATGTTGGCAAATGGCAACAATCTTACTTTTTTATAAAAAGAACCGCCCTCCGCGATTATAAAAAGATTAACACCTGGGTTAGCTCCTGCTCTGAAAACAACAAGGATCGCGTTACACTTGACGAGTATGAAACCGAGACTTTCCAACAGCTCGTCAATGCGCGTTTACAGATTCGCCCATATGGGATCGTGCCTCTTTATGTAGGCAGAATTTCCACATATTGGCCCTGGGCAAACCAGCTTGGCATCTTCAAGGATGCAGATGACAATGGTATACACTTATTTTTTATTTCAATTTGCATTTTATTACTGCGTATTTTAATATATATGACTGTGCAATAATTATTATAACTATCGTAGAGATCACCCTCGATCAAATTATGCGCCAGAAGAACATTCAAGGCTGCACCTCATACCGTCGTTCATTAGAGAACGACGAAGTTATTGATGTTGAGGAACCGTTGATTAATGAGAACCAGATTGCGAAAATCCACGATAAGGGTAAACGCAAAAGTTCTACCATTAACCCTACCGTTTCAGGAAACAAACGCGAAAAACAAGTCATTCAAGAAGATTATGAAGAAGAAGAAGGTATGCAAAATATCTGCCACAATTACTTTATACAAAATTCTTCATTATTAATGCGATTGTAACGCATTCACACTGCGTTTTATGCGTAACATTCATTATTGTAATTTTTTCGCAGAAACCATCGACCTTACTAAAGGTTCACAAGAAGGTGTGCAGTTGAATATCTCTCAGGATATTCCACACAATGTTTTCAGCAAAGAATTCACTCCAGCAAGCCCTATTATGTCAATAAAATTTGACAATTTTCATGAGCACATAAACATCGACTGCGCAATAGCCGCAAATCAATTAGTGCAGCTTGCATATGCGGTTCCTTCTTGTGGATGATGTCCCCCGCAGGGACAAGTTGGTGAAGGAGCTTATGGCTCAAAAAAAGCTTTAAAGCAAGCTGATAAGGAGATTGCGTGTCTAGAGAAGGAAAACGCAACACTAAAGAAAGATCTTGGATCTTCTCAAACTGCACTTCAATCCGTGGAAGCTCAAGTGACCACACTAACTACCACACTTGAGTCCCAGCCGCAAGCTTAATGCGGCTAAACTCTTTGAACGTTGCGAATTTCTGTCGATAATTGAAAAAGCTTATGGGATTGGACCACCGTATCCAGAGGTCATCGACAATGAAGTATGCGATATAGAGGTTGCGAAGCAGATTTATGATTAAACCAGTAAAGGCATCGAGTGTATTGACATTCCGGCGCATTCTGCGCTTTGCCAAGAGGAAAATGTTACCATGCAAGATATTATGGAACTTAATTTGTAATGATGTAGTTAATCCGCAATAATGATTGCGTGTATTTTTGTTTGTAACACTTGACCGCAGTCATATGCGGTTTTTTAATAGAAAATGTTCATATTAGTTGCAACTTTTAATTTTTATAGCGCTTTAAGTACTTTTTAATATTCATAACTACTAGCATTGTCCTTTGCATGTTCACTGTTTATTATTGTGCACATAATAAACAATTACTTTATGCGAAACAACCTGTATACGCGTGCTAATCTGCACATTATGAATCTTCTAAGTCCGCTGAAACGATCCTTAGGCATATAAATTTGTGTTTTTTGCGAAGCATCCAAGTACGGCTAAATCTAATACTCTGGGAAAAATTTCCAATATTTACCTTTTCGCATACACATTCCATATGTTTATTACCAAACACTAAGTGGGCTTTTCCATCACTTATTAAATTTTGAACTTTGTATCCTCATGTTGCTACTAATTTATAATTTTCGCACAAATGCTCATTTATGTGCATTATTTAATTTCGCATAACAGAATTAATGCGGCTTCACAATGGCTAACATTATTTTGATGCAATCAACTGTATTCTTAGTTTCAACATAATACTGCATAAAGTGGGCTTTTCCATCACTTTTATGCCATACCTTAATAACTTTCTTGTTTTATGCATCATGATTAACTTTACGCACAACAACATCATAAGAAAAATCAACACACTTTATTTATTTACATTTGATTGTTTTCAAACAACAATCAATAGGTGAAAACACTTGGCATTGTTACTTTTAAACAAGAATATGCAAATCACAATTCAGATGATCCACCATTCGCATTAAACCTTCTATGCAGAACTTCATATATTCACATTTTAATATCACTCAATCACCATGACATTTGCGTTTGTTACCACCATATGGCCTTCTGTTCCCGCATTATCATTCAACATTACAGATGCACATAATGACTGCTGAACTGCAGATGTAACCGTCGCAATGCCATTGGTTGTTCCAAACTTTACCATCCCGTGAATTGGGGAGGAAACAATGCCCAGTTTGCAAACAGCTGTGCGCCCCAAAAGAATGTTATAGCGCGAAACAGTATTCATCACATACAAACTCAATTGAGCTTTACGCAAAAGTTGTGCGTTTTGCTCATCAACAACTTCAATTTCCAACTCCAACTGCCCTATAGGCCACGTAGACTCACCAGAAAAGCCTGACAAAGACATTGCGGTTGGCCTCAACTTGGATTGAACATCTTTTGGCAATTTGCGAAAACACTGGTTATACATAACATCAACACTACTACCAGTGTCTATGTGTACTTTCATCACTTGAATAACCAACTCCGCAATCTTGCATGATATAACAATTGGTTCCTCCAAAAATGCGCAACAATTTTCTGCCGCAAAAGTTATAGGCACAAGCTGCCAATTTTCATAGCTTTTCAACGGCTTTTGCTGTTGTGTATCACCATTAACAGTCACCATGTTTATAACTTGAATTTGCTGCAAAGCATCCTTTTTCCCAACCACCTTCGCACCCAAGTTTTTAACCGCGGGTGCTTTGCGTTCTTGTTGCACCACTGTGTTAACATTTGGCGTTTTTGGGGTAGCTGCCAATGCGGGCACAACTATCGCATCAGTGGAACTTGCTTCCTTGGTAATCAAAAGATGATTGAATTTTCCCTGTCCAACCGCGTCTGCGATTAACTCAACAAGGTCGCGACAACGATTTGTATCATGCCCATAGTCGTCAGGAAAAATACAAAACTTTGATTTATCATGCCTATTATTATCACTCAACTGCGGTGGATCTGGAAATGCTTTAGCAACACGCTCCTGCAAAAGGATCTCTTTTGGTGATTTTTTCAAAGTTTGAATTACCGCAAAGGAATCATTATTCCATTTACGCGTATAATTCCTATCACGATTATTATAACCTTGATTACCACCATCTCCCCATTACGCTGTCGGTCATTGTGCCAATTTCCACCATTATTGTTCCTTCTTTGCTGACCAGATCCGAGGTTATAATCACGGTAACCATCCCCGTTACCATCACGGTATGTGTCATTATCATCACGCCAACTCCTGTCTTTGCCCCAGCCGCAGTTTTGCATTATGTTACTGTCTTCACCACAGCGGATGTAATCATATGTTTCTTGCATGACTTTAGCAAAAATGTGCGGAACATCTCTGCGAAGACGCCGCACAAGAGTTGGGTGTTTCTGCGGATTTATTGCATGTACAAAACCAGAGATTTTTTGATCCTCATGGAGATTTGGAATTTTTTGACACTCATAAATGTATCTTGTCAGCAAACTTCCTAATGTCTCTTTAAAGCTTTGTTTGATGTCGTGGCACTCTATGTGGGTCTTTTTCTGCGGTAACAAGTTTTGAAATTGCAAGAGAAATTTTTCTCTTATATTCCTTGGTGCTAATTTTTTGAACATATCCGCCAAAAATGTTTGCGCATTCTCCATTTTCGCAGCCTGAGATGTTTCTCCTTATTCATAATAACGCGGAACGGGTGTGGAAGGCCTTTTACCTTTCAATTTCGCAATTTCTACCACTTCAGGATCACTTTCAGAATTTTCAGAATTATCTGAATTTGGCATTATAACTTTTGCGGTTTTTGCTTTCTTTAAAAGCAACACTGGCGAACCAAAAGCTCTTAGATCTTGCTGTTCATCACGCACTCTTTCATTATGTTGGATGATTAACCTTTGCGTATTCGGTGATGATTCATTAAGTGGCCATTCAAAATTGTTTGGAATATGGAAGTCAAAACCTCTTTCTTTTAATAATTGCTTTGCCTCTAAGGGGCGTGAGCACTTTTTTCGCAGTCTTTTTTGACGCTCCTTTTTCTGCGGTTTCAGCGCCACTATGCGCATTACCTTTATTGATCAAGGTTTTATCTAATTTTTTCTGCGCACTTGCAGAAGTTACTTTTGACCTCATTTCATCTGTTTTCTGCTCTTCACGATTCTGCGGCACATTTCGCCTTGCCGCATTCACCTTTTCAATTGCAACATTCATTTGTGTTTCTTCCATTGCTTTAGCATTTACAGATGCTTTCACAAGCAACTCTTTAGTTTGCTGGCTAACGTCAGGACTTGATTGAAAATCAAAATTCGAAGCATTTTTTGGATCCAATGCACCTATATTGCTTGCATTCTTCTTTTTGTTGCACGTAGACATGTTTATCCAAGAATATCTTGAAATTTTCACTTCTTTTGAATTAAAAACACTTTCCTTAACCAAATAATGATTTAGTCTCGGGCAAAGTCACGAGAGAAATCAATATGGCTAGGGGAACCCTTCCAGAATCAACAACCTTAAATGAGAGGCCAAGCTCCCTATTTATAGGTCCAGGAGTTACGCGGAAGTAAGAATATGCGGGCACTTAGGCATTCCGCACAAATACTGCGAGAAACCTTCGCACTCTTTAATGTTCTGCGTAATCCTAACGCACTCACACCGCGGTTTATCTGTCTCGTGCATTCACCTCTAAAAGGCCTTCCGCACTAAAAATATACATATACATAAGTATGTATATGATCATTAATCTTTATATGTTTCTGACACGATAAGCAAAGTTTGTTAAGTTGAATCTCAAGAATTTTAAACTGTGTCCATACATTCATTTAAACCTCGACCAAGTTCTAACGATTTACGAACCATTAAATATGAACGAACATGATTATATATGTATATGTGTATATATTATAACTTGAAAACATTAACAAAGTATCAGACGTATAATACTTTATATAAACGTATTTGTTTCAAAATATATTCTAATAGTTATCAATGGAATTAAAAGATGATATCAAATGATTGAATTATTAGATACATTGAATTATAATTACGAGTCTCTATTAAGAGGTCCACTATTATTTGAGAAATCTATTCTTTTTAACGATATTCGGAATAATTGGTAAAGTGATTTATTAGAAGGAACAAAAGTGTCAATTAACGGGAACTAGACAAGGGTTAATGGAGATTCACGTTTGATTTTCAATTTATGCTTTACAATAATTGTCTCTTGACTTTTGATAAGATAAACTATTAAACTTGTATATTATTTAACGTGGAAGTAAAATTGTAGAATATAGATAACTTAGAAGATGGATATCGACAAATTAAGTAAATTAACGTTTTACATTAAAATGATTTTTATATGTTTATCTAACCTTTAGATGTTATATCACGTTGCACCAACAAACATTAAAAACTTGAAATCTATTAAAATTATATTTAATCTTACTTTTCTAAAACATTTTTACGATATAACAACTTCTTCTATATTAACCTTTTAATAAAATGATTATTTTATATATTTAGTTTTAGAAAAACAAAGTTATCATATTTGATTTAAATGTATAAAAATGTTTCAGTTTAAAAAGAACTTTACTAATTAGGACGTTTTATAAGATAATTTGTATATGACTTTTGAAGAATTTAAATAAAGTTTATATTATAAATTACAAGTAGATAAAGCGTTTCAAAAATGTAAACGTGATTGATATAATATTTTTCTACTATCTAAACAATTCCAAAATAACTTTAAAAATATAATTAGTTTTGAAAAACTAAATATTGTATTATTACATATTTCAATATGAAAAAATGTATATTTTAAATAAGGATATATATATATATATATATATATATATATATATATATATATATATATATATATATATATATATATATATATATATATATATATATATATATATATATATTATACAAGTAATAATATTTTAAAAGATGATTTAAAATAATATATTTTGACGAACAACGAGTCACTGATTTATAGAAGCAAATGACCACAACGCTCAATTTTATAAGTTACATTTTTATAAGATAATTTATTGATGAGTAAGTCAAATTATTAATAAGGATACACGTCGCGTAACGTAAAAGGCTAGTTTTTCTAAACGTACGAAAGTGCGTTCAAAAAACCGAAAGTGGTACATAAGTCGAGTGAGAACGTACGAGTCATTGGAACTAAAATTACAATTTAACTATGCACGTAAATATAATATAATATATAATTAATTATATAAATTAAATATAATATATATATAATAATATATAAGTGTCGGCAGCCCCTCAATAATTCGTTTATGAGTTGTAGAATACACTCATGCGAGTGCATGATAATTACATGGGAACTCCATGCGAGTGCATGGAGTATGATCCCTGAACACTTATATAAATTGAACGAATCATTTTCATTTAATCACACTCTTTCTATCAATGTTACTCGTATATTATTATATTGATTATTATTATTATTATTATTATTATTATTATTATTATTATTATTATTATTAGTATTATTATTATTAATCCTAATATTATTATTAGTAGTATTATTATTAGTATATACATAAAATACTATGACGAGGTCATGAGTGCATTAATTTCAAAACGGATTTTATGAGCGGGATAGAGCTAAGGAAATTATGGGTTATAGCTATGGCGGTGATGGGTAATGTTCGAGGGTAAGCTCGTAAGGTCAATCTAGTATTTATCATCTCCGTTACATTTACGTACCTTTCCTGCAATATTGAATCTCAATATTGATACGTGAGTACTCATAATTTAACTTTTATATATTAATAGTGATATTGCCATTAGTTAGGTTATGTTGAATCCTGAATTAGTTACATATGCGGTTGAGATAAGGTATAAGATATGCATGTCGTTGGAAAGCTAGCGAAAAATTAAGAACTTTTCATTTAGATATCGAATGGTTTCGATGAACGGATTAGAAGTTATAATCAATTGAATTTTTGCATTATTAATAAAAATGATTATTATTATCGTCGTTATTATCGTTGTTATAGTTATTATTATTATTATCATTATTATCATTATTATTATTATTATTATTATTATTATTATTATTATTATTATTATTATTATTATTATTATCAATAAGTAGTATTATCATTAAAAATTATTATTTTTATTATTATCGTTAAAGTTATAATTAATATTATCATTAATATTATTATAATATTTATTATCATTAGTATTATTATAATTAAAAACTAATATTAGTAACACCTAATTAATATGATTACTATTATTATCATTAACATGAACGCGATATAAAAGACGATTAAAAGCTATTAAATGAATCGATTAAGGAATAATGAGTACGGGTATCCTGATGAAAATTAAAATATTATAAGATATTAATTTAGATAAAATTATCGTTCTTGTTATTTTTATTAATAATATTATTATTAAAAGTATCGTTAGTATTAAAACTATCATTTTAACAAAAATTTTCATTTTAAATGAAATGTAATTGTTATTATAAAATATCATTATTATTATCATTTTAAATAAAATTATCATTTTAAAGTTAATATTAAAAAGTATCGTAAATATTAAAGTTATTATAATTAGAATTATTATTTTATCATAATATCATTTTTTTAGTGAATATAAATATTGATATTTTTATTAATAGAATAATAATAATTATTATTACAAAATAATACAACTTTTACTTATTATTATTATCAATGTTAAATATGTAATACAAACAATATATTTACCATAATAAAACCTATCATAATATTTTTTATGATATTAATGAACTTTATTACTTAAAATATATAAAAGTATATTTTTATATAAAATTTTATTTATTAATAAATGAATAATATTATTTACTCTAATAAATCTTTTAAAAATATTTAAAAATATAAAACAATGATATTTAAACTATATAATAATCATGTATAAATTTTGGAAATCATTTTGAGTCAAATTGACTTTTGTTAACTTTTGCATATTAGTCTCGAGCATTAGGATTGTGGTACACAATGACCTGACCTAATTGTTAGACAAATATTGACCAACATATAAATATATATAATTAATTTAGGTTCATGAATCCGAGGCCAACCCTGCACTTGTTCAATGACGTTATATTTATTTTTACTACGAAATACAGTATGGTGAGTTTCATTTGCCTTTTTACCCTTTATATTTTTGGGCTGAGAATACATGCGAAATTTTTATAAATGTTTTACGAAATAGACACAAGTAATTGAAACTATATTATATGGGTGAATGATCGAAGCCGAATATGCCCCTTTTGCTTGGTAACCTAAGAATTAGTAAACCGATCTACTAATTGACGCGAATCCTAAAGATAGATCTATTGGGCCTAACGAACCCCATCCAAAGTACCAGATGCTTTAGTACTTCGAATTCGTTTTTATCATGTCCGAAGGATTTCCCGGAATGATAGGGGATATTCTTATATGCATCTTGTTAATGTCGATTACCAGGTGTTCACCATATGAATGATTTTTGTCTCTATGCATGGGACATATAATTATGAGAACTGGAAATGAAATTCTTGTGGTCTATTAAAATAATGGAAATGAATGATTATGATAAACTAATGAACTCACCAACCTTTTGGTTGACACTTTAAAGCATGTTTATTCTCAGGTGTTACAGAAATCTTCCGCTGTGCATTTGCTCATTTTAGAGATATTACTTGGAGTCATTCATAGCATATTTTGAAAGACGTTGCATTCGAGTCGTTGAAATTCATCAAGATTATTATTAAGTCAATTATAGTTGGATGTATTATGAAATGATATGCATGCCGTCAACTTTCGTTGTAAAGAAAGTTTGTCTTTTAGAAACGAATGCAATGTTTGTAAAATGTATCATATAGAGGTCAAATACCTCGCGATGTAATCAACTATTGGGAATCGTTTATAATGTATATGAACGGGTCCTCTCATTTGGAATGCTTTAGTACTTCGATTTAAATGGTGATTGCGATTGCCAATATTTATGGCATACTTGCGAGTATGCGGGGGATATTCTATATTCATTATGTTAATGTCGGTTACCAGGTGTTCATTATACGAATGATTTTTATTACACTTGCGAGTGTAATGTTATTTATGAAAAATGAGAATCTTGTGGTCTATTAAAATTATGTAAATGATTGATTACGATAAAACAATGAACTCACCAACCTTTTGGTTGACATTAAAGCATGTTTATTCTCATGTGTTAAAGAAATCTTCTGTTGTGCATTTGCTCATTTTAGAGATATTACTTAGAGTCATTAATGACAAATTTCAAAAGACGTTGCATTCGAGTCGTTGAGTTCATCAAGATTATTATTAAGTCAATTATAGTTGGATATATTATGAAATGGTATGCATGCCGTCAACTTTCGATGTAATGGAAGTTTGTCTTTTTAAAAAATGAATGCAATGTTTGCAAAATGTATCATATAGAGGTCAAGTACCTCACGATGTTGTAAAGACCCGTCCTAATCCATAAGAACGAATACAATAACATATGATTACATTGCGAGGTATTTGACCTCTATATGATACATTTTACAAACATTGCATTCGTTTTAAAAGACAAACTTTCATTTCATCGAAAGTTGACAGACATGCATACCACTTCATAATATCTAACTATAAATGATCTAATCTGTCATTTACTTAATCATAATCTTTACTGAACTCAACGACTTGAATGCAACGTCTTTTGAAATATGCCATGAATGATTCCAAATAATATCTTTAAAATGAGCAAATGTACAGCGAAAGATTTCTTTCAATCCTGAGAATAAATATGCTTTAAAGTGTCAACCAAAAGGTTGGTGAGTTCATTAGTTTATCATAATCGATCATTTTCGTCATTTTAATAGACCACAAGATTTTCATTTCCATTTCTCATAAATATACGTCCCATGCATAGACACAAAAATAATCATTCATATGGATTGAACACCTGATAATCGACATTTACAAAATGCATAAAGAATATCCCCATCATTCCGAGACTCCCTTCGGACATGATAAATTTCGAAGTACTAAATCATCCACAACAACGGATGAGGTTTGTTAGGCCCAATAGATCTATCTTTAGGATTCGCGTCAATTAGGGGCTCGGTTCCCTAATTCTTAGATTACCAGGCTAAAAGGGGCATATTCTGCTTTGATCCATTCAACCATATAATGTAGTTTCGATTACTTGTGTCTATTTCGTAAAATATTTATAAAAGCGCATGTATTCTCAGTCCCAAAAATATAAATTGCAAAAGCATTTAAAAAGGGAGTAATGAAACTCACAATACTGTATTTCGTAGTAAAAATACATATGATGTCATCGAACAAGTACAAGGTTGGCCTCGGATTTACGAACCTATATTAATTATATATATATGTTGGTCAATATTTGTCTAACAAATTAGGTCAAGTCATAGTGTACCACCATCCTAATGCTCGTGACTAATATGCAAAAGTAACAAAAGTCATCTTGACCAAAAAGACTTCCAAAATCTATACATGACTATTATATAGCTTAAATATAGTCATTTTATATATTTAAATACTTTTAACAAATTTTATTAGAGTGAATAATATAACTCATTTATTAATAAATAAAATTTTATATTAAAATTTGTATAATAAAAATATACTTTTATATATCTTAAGTAAATAAATTTATAAAATTCATTTAATATCATAAAAATATAATGATAGGTGTTTATTAATGTAATTATATTACATGTAGTAAAATGTCTTTGTAAAAAAATAATAATAATAAGTAAAAGTTGTATTATTTTGTAATAATAATTATTATTAATCTACTAGCAAAAATAACAATATTTATGTTTACTAAAAAATGATATTAATTATGATAAAATGATAATTTTATTAATAATAATACTAAAATGATGATATTTTATAATAATAATGATATTTCTATTAAAAATAATAATTTTAGTAAAAATGAAAGTTTTAATATTAATAATACTTTTAATAATAACAATAATGATAAAAAATAATGAAAATGATATTTTTACCTAAATCAATAACTTAAAATATTTTTATCTCATCATGATACTTTTGCTCATTAATTCCTAATCAATTTGTTAATAGCTTTTAATCGTCTTTTATACCGCGTTGATAATAGTATTCATAATAATTAGATATTATTAATATTAGTTTTAATTATAACAATACTATTAATAATAAATATTATGATAATATTAATGATAATTTTAATAACTATTTTAATGACAAATATTAATACTAATTATAATCTGAACGATAATAACGATAGTAATAATAATAAAAATAATAATTTTTAATGATAATACCTTTTATTAGTAACGTTAATAATAATAATAATAATAATAATAATAATAATAATAATAATAATAATAATAATAATAATAATAATAATAATAATAATAATAATAATAATAATAATAATAATGATGATGATGATGATGATAATAATAATAATAATAATAATAAGATTATAACGATGATAATAACGATGATAGTAATAATAATACTCATTTTACCAATAATATATAAAATCATAGGTAATCTAATTGACTATAACTTCTAATCAGTTCATCGAAATCATTCGATATCTAAATCAAAAGTTCTTAATTTTTCGCTAGCTTTCCAACGACATGCATAACATATACCATATCTCAGTAGCATATGTATCTAATTCAGAATTCAACATAACCTATCTAATGACAATATCAAACGTACAAGCATGCATAATCCTATATACTCGAGCACTAGTCAGGGATACGCTATTAATATATAAAAGTTAAGTTATGAGTGCTCACGTATCAATATTGAGATTCAATATTGAGATGATAAACACTAGATTGACCTCAAGAGCATGCCCTCGAACATTACCCATAACCTGTAGAGACCCGTCCTAATCCATCCGGACGAAGTCCATATCGATTATAAACGATTCACAACAGTTGCTTACATCGCGAGGTACTTGACCTCTATATGATACATTTTACAAACATTGCATTCGTTTTTGAAAAGACAATCTTTCAATACATCGAAAGTTGACGGCATGCATACCATTTCATAATATATCTAACTATAATTGACTTAATAATAATCTTGATGAACTCAACGACTCGAATGCAACGTCTTTTGAAATATGTCATGAATGACTCCAAGTAATATCTCTAAAATGAGCAAATGAACAGCGGAAGATTTCTTTCATACCTGAGAATAAACATGTTTTAAAAGTGTCAACCAAAAGGTTGGTGAGTTCATAGGTTTATCGTAAACAATAAAAGTAAGTGATTTTGATAGACCACAAGATATAAATGTGCATGGTACAAATGGGCCCGAATCCTATACCCACCTGTAATGTACATGGGATATCTTTTTAAATACAGTACACCTTTCTCATGTACAAAATCATCTTTCATAAATCTTAGTAACAGTACACATATCTCGTGCACAAAAATAACATACACATAACCTGTGTATAAAATCATTCTCTCGATACATAACATTCATATCAATTGGTGGCAATTATCATGTCCACATAATTCAATAGTGGCAATTATCATGTCTACATAATTCAAAGGTGGCAATTATCATGTCCACATAATTCAACGGTGGCAATTATCATGTCCACATAATTCAATATTGGCAATTATCATGTCCACATAATTCAATAGTAATCCGCAGAACTTCTGTCTGCATAATAATTCATTCGAGGAATGTTTTGCTTGTGTCTATCCCGTCAAACATTTATAAAAGCAATTCATGTATTCGCAGTTCAAAATATATTTCAAAAGCATTTAATAAAGCAGTTGTAAAAACAATTATAAAGCAGCGCATGTATTCTCAGTCCCAAAAATGTAAAGAGTAAAAGGGAGCAAATGAACTCACGATACGATATTTTGTAGTAAAAATATGCATACGACGCAACTGAACAATGCAGGGTTGGCCTCGGATTCACGAACCTATATCATTTTTATATATATTAACACACATAATTATAATCGAACAAATTTATACATATATATATATATATATATATATATATATATATATATATATATATATATATATATATATATATATATATAAGGTTATTAGTTATATCATTTTTATATAAATAACTTATATGTTTTATATATTCATTTTATATATATAAAAAATATTAATATAGTTAAGTGATGGGCATTAAATATATTTTTATATAAAAATTAGTTATTTGTTAAATTAATAACTATAATAATACTAGACTAAGGATAATAATAATAATGTTAGTAATAATAGTAATAATAAAAATGTTAATTTTTAAATGATAATTTTAATAATAATTTTAATAAAAATGATAATTTTACTAAAAATGCTTCTTTTATTAATAATATAGTTGTAGTAATAATAATAATAATAATACTACTAATAGTAGGAATGATAATAATAATAATAATAATAATAATAATAATAATAATAATAATAATAATAATAATAATAATAATAATAATAATAATAATAATAATAGTTATAATAGTTATAATACTAATACTAATAATAATAACAATAATAACAATAATAATAACAATATATTAGCTACCTCATGGAAAAGCTTTCAAAAGAAAATAAAGTGCCTCCGCTTAGGCTCGAACCCAAGACCTCTCGAATAATCACACACATGCTCAACCACTAAACCATTCAATTATTTCTGTTTTAATAAGCTCCTAAGACATTTTTAATACGTATAATTCTGCCTTCTTCATTTTAATTAACTAATCCCAAATCATTCTCGTCTACATAACCACATCCATCATCATAATCATAATATGATATCACCTAGTTTTCATATCGTCATCACCATTATTATAATGTTTTCGTTATATCATCATCACTACACATCATTCATCATCAATATCTTACTCGCCATTATAACGTCACGTTCATCATCATCCATCTCACCATCACGATACACGATCATCATTGTCATAATCGTCAACATACAGAATCATTATCACACAACATAATATCAACTTATATCATCATTGTTTGAAACAGGTTTCTGTGTTGATAACGAACCAGAGAACCGAATGGTGGGTTTTGCAGCCATGGCCCAAGTTGTCTCAAGAAAATTTACGGCCCAATTCTATAAAATAGAACTCGGCCCAATTAGCAAATGTTTATGGTTTATTAATCGAACAGAAACAGAAGCTGGTAGACAGAATTAATAGAATCTTCAATATTAAATTATCAAGTTGCACAATTGGGTTTGAAAGGTTTCGTTGAAAACAGAAACCAATTAGTTTGCTTTATGGTAGTGGGGTTTCATTTGATAAAGAAAACAACCGACACAACTCGTCATAATCATTATCATTATTCACAGATTCATCACCCATTCGTCTTTCAATATTTTCGTTCATTATTCATCATCATCCTTTCTTCGTTTAACTAGTAACATCAGCAGTGATATAGAAGCAACAATAGGGTTTTCGATTTGAATTAGAAACAGCAATAAAAGTGTAGCTGTAACAGGAATATAGCTGCTGTAGCAGTTTATTTTGGGTTGATGATATGTTGAAGAAGGGGATTGAAGGTGTCCATAGATGGTGTAAGGTGGCGGGTTGATTCGCATAAGAAGCGTATAAAAAAAATGGTGATTTTATGTGATGTTTTGGTGGGTTGATTGTTGATGATTTACGAAGGAAGAGAGTGGAGAGAGACGAAAATAGAGAGATGAAAGGAGGCGGTTAGGCTGTGGTTGCTAGTGATGGGTTCTAACCGAAGTAATAACAATTAATATGGGTTCATCGATTGTTGGGTTTGGGTAGTGGTTTGTGTCGCTTGATCATCACAAAAAAATATATGCAGCAGTTTAAGATAGGGTCGAAGGTTTATGGGTTTTGGGTTTGTTCTTAGACAAGAACTGAATAGAACAGCAAGAATGTCCACGAGGGATTTCATGGCTAAAGGTGGTGATGTTAGGGTGGCAATGAAATTAGGGATAGTGGGTGTCAAGTGTATAGAATTTTTGTGAATTTGAATTATTCGTTACCGGTTAGTAGATGGCATGATCCGGAAGTTGATACAATGGTTATCATCACCAAAGCCTACGTGTGGTAGTCAAAACGATTGTAATGGGTGCTCGAGTTGTGCTAGCCGGTTGTGATCTAAATGAAAAAGCAAATAGATATCGAATAATGAAGTGGGTTTGTGATGGGTGTTCATGGCGATTGAAGGGGGATGGTACGTGGTGGAGAGGTGATTAGTTCAACGGAGAAGAAAAGTTGGTTTTTGTGTTTAATGAATATAGGTTGTATCTACATATAAAAAGATTTTCAAAGATTGATAGATTATGATTGATATAGATAGGTAACAGAAAAAGGAGTAAGAAATGGATGCATATGGTCGATTATTTCAATTGTGGGGTTATGTATATACATATGAGAGTTGAGATTGAAATAGATGTGTAACAAACATCAATTTAATCATTTACTACACCTTTCCAGCAAACATATTCACTTCTTCCTTGTATAGGGACACAGGAAAACGAATTCAGATGGATAGTGATGTATAACAAAACCATGTGACTATATAATGATTACATTTGTTATAACTATAAATATTGTCAAGACCCGTCCTAATCCATCCGGACAAAGTCCATATCGATTATAAACGACTCACAATAGTTGGTTACGTCGCGAGGTACTTGACCTCTATATGATACATTTTACAAACATTGCATTCGTTTTTAAAAGACAAATTTGCTTTATATCGAAAATTGACGACATGCAAATCATTTCATAATATATTCAACTATAATTGACTAAATAATAATCTTGATGAACTCGACGACTCGAATGCAACGTCTTTTAAAATATGTCATGAATGACTCCAAGTAATATCTTTTAAATGAGCAATTGCACAGCGAAAGACTTCTTTCATACCTGAGAATAAACATGCTTTAAAGTGTCAACCAAATGGTTGGTGAGTTCATTAGTTTATCATAACAATCATTTCAATATTTTTAATAGACCACAAGATTTCATATTTCAATTTCTCATAAACATACGTCCCATGCATAGAGACAAAAATATCATTCATATGGATTGAACACCTGGTAACCGACATTCACAATATGCATATAAGAATATCCCCATCATTCCGGGATCCTCCATCGGACATGATATAAATTTCGAAGTACTAAAGCATCCGGTACTTTGGATGGGGCTTGTTGGGCCTGATAGATCTATCTTTAGAGTTCGCGTCAATTAGGGTGTCTGTTCCCTAATTCTTAGATTACCAGACTAAAAAGGGGTGATATTCGATTCGATCATTCAACCATACAATGTAGTTTCGATTACTTGTGTCTATTTCGTAAAACAGTTATAAAAGCGCATGCATTCTCAGTCCCAAAAATATTTATTGCAAAAGCATTTAAAAAGGGAGCAAATGAAACTCACCATACTGTATTTCGTAGTAAAAATACATATGACGTCATGGAACAATTATAGGGTTGACCTCGGATTCACGAACCTATATCATTTGTGTATATATTAAAACCTATAATAACAATTAAGCAAGTATATATATTAATATTAATATACTTAATAATTTGTATGTGATATTAATAAATAAATTAGTTATAACTATTTTATATTTTTTTTAGATTAAATAATTAATATTTATATATATATGATTATATTAAAATATGTTTACCCATCATATGTAATTTAATTAATATTTTAAAATAATAACATTTCATTAAAAAAAATGTAATATTAATATAGTTATGATACATGTAAAAATATATATATATATTTTTTTTATATAAATATCATTTGTTTGTTAAAATTATAATAATACTAAAATAATGATAATAATAATAATTCATTGTAACTTAATCATTTTCATGATATTATTTGTATCTATATTCTTTATGTTTGTAATCATAATAATAATAATAATAGAAATAAATAAAATGAGAAAAACTACCTCACAAGAAAAGCTCCAAAAAAAATTAACTGCCCATGCCGTGGCTCGAACCCGCGACCTCTCGTTAAACTGAAACATGCCTAACCAGTCTGTTGTCTTTGCATTTTTTTTATTCCCCAACTTAAACCTATCTAACTAGTAATTCAGTTTCTTTTTCTCTTCATCAATTTTAATCGACCAACAACCCATTAATAATCTTAATAGGTGAAAATAATCATCATTCTTAATTAAACCATCATCTGATCATCATTATAATCTAAAATAATCATCAATATCATAATCAATATTACCCTTCTTGTCACCTATATAATATCATCATTATATATCATCTCTAATACCATTATATCATAATCATCATCCTAATTTGTAACAATATCATTTATCATTTCATTTCGATAGCATCACCTTCTTAATCATCCTCGTTATCGATTTAACAGAAAATAATCATAATTTGAGCCCAACCATTTGTAGTCCAATGTTTACGAAGCCCAAGCTATTTTAATCGACCCAATAACCAGATTAAGATTCACGGCCCAACTACCCTAATCCTCACAGCCCAACAGGCTCAGCGGCCCGCATGTACTAAATAAAAAAAATTTGTTTATTATAATCAAAAGGCCTACGGCCCAAAACACTTTCCCAAGTCTTTTGTAAATTAATTTGCAGTTTCCTCTATTTGGAGTTTATCCTTTTTACACACGCATGCATAAGATGTGGGTCATAATTAGTAGCTGACCTCATTGCTATAACCACCGAAATATTTTAGCACATGGGGAACAATAATTGTCGGCCATTAAGGAAATTAAAGAGTACTCAACCTACTCCATTTTGCTTTGATTTTTATGAGGTGGTTTATATTTTAATGACTATATAGAAGCAACTAGTGAGATAGTAATAGTTCTTAATTCAACGTTACTTATTTCGTGAAATTTCTTCAAAAATAGAAGGATTTAGTTACAGCAGATTGTAACGATGATCATGGTGGTTTGGTGTGGCGTTTGAAGAGTAAACAGGAAGACAACAGGCTATAGCACTGGTGTCGATGGTGGTTGGTTGCAAGCTTGAAATAAAAAGCTCAAGTGGTGGTTCTCGAATGGTGATTTAAAGAGTGGTGTTTAGATAGGTCTTGATGGATCAAGGTGGTTAAACATGGTGGAAGCTTGATGGTGGTGTTTAAAAAAAAATAAATAAATAAATATGGCAGAGATGGTGGTTTCATACGGCTGTCAAGAAACAGAAAAATAATAAACCTGTTTAGAGGTAATTGAAGGTGATCATCCCTTTTACACTCGAACGGGACAGTAACAGGAGATGATAGATTTTTTGACTCTTGATGGTTTTGTTTTAGTTGTACAAATACTCGATCAATAGCAGATGAAGGTTTCATTGTGTAGTAACAAGAAGGGTAATATGATGACGATTATCGAACACAAAATAGATAGTTGTAGTAACAAAAATTGCAGCAGTTTTTAGTGGTTTGTGGGTTTCATTTTTTTTTGGACGGGAAATAGAATCATTTTAACATCGTAACAGTAGCTATAGCAGATGGCAATGGGTGGTGTTCTAAACAGCCTCGATGGTGGTGATTCATGATCGAAGAGAGTGGTGATGGAAGGATGGTTTATCAACCAAAAATAGAGAGAGATAGTGAGATGATTCGAAGGGAGGTGAGGATGGGTGATGGTGTTTTAATGGAGGTAATGTGGTGGTGATGTTCATAGGATAATGATGATGACTTGATGTTTGGGCTTCGATTATAGAACATGAAACCGTTATCGGTTAACAAAACCGATGAGTAGCAACGAGCAAGTTGGTGTTCGATGGATTAAAGACTAGGAACAATTATAGATGGTGAATGAATCAAGAATAAGAAAAGAAGTTGGAGAGGGTTTGTAAGATGATATGTATATCTCTTGTATGTTGTAAATGTTACATATAAATATTAAAATAAGGTAATGGACATGGATCAATTAGTTACAGTGTATAATAACTTTATCAATCAATTTGTCGGCTTAATTGTGATCAAATGATTAATTTGATAATAATAATTAATATTAATATTAACATTCTATAAGAATTAAAACGTGCATATCGATAGTTTCAGCGGTCTCTGTACCGACAATTTAATAGGGATAGTATATCGTGTCAATTGCTAAATAGTTAAATTATAAAAGTGTTCCTAACAATACCAATAATTATTTATTTTGGACATTATGGTAAAAATTCAATCATTAACTTGTTAAATAAAAATTACATCAAATGTCCCTCTCATTTATGGATAGAATATAAAAAGTGTTAAAATTAAATAATTAGATCCTAAATATACTTTTAATAAGTCTATAACTTATATATCTCATTTTCGGATCCCCGTTTATTTAAAAATTACATAAGTTCGAATTTAACCTTTTGAATGATAAACGAGTGTCATTATTGTTTCCTAAGTGAATTCAAAATCATTTATTTTCGAATTACATAAATATATATTAACTAACAATTTAATTATAAATTCAAATCATCAAATCATATAACACTTTATTTAATATCTCTAATTAATGTTATATACATACATACATACATATTTATTTATATATATATATATATATATATATATATATATATATATATATATATATATATATATATATATATATATATATATAATTTACATATTTATTTACACATCATTGTTCGTGAATCGTCGGGTACAGTCAAAGGGTAATTGATTACATGTATATAGATTTCAAAACTTTCGAGACTCATCATTACAGATTTTTGCTTATCGTGTAGGAAACATATAAAGATTAAAGTTTAAATTTTGTCGTAAATTCCCGGGTCATCACAGTACCTACCCGTTAAAGAAATTTCGTCCCGAAATTTGAGTGAGGTGGTCATGGTTAACAATAAATATGTTTTCATGAAGAAAATCAAATTGATAAATAGAGTTTTATCATCATTGAGTAATATGGATAAAACAATTCGATTACTCGAAGATCACGAATGAGGCTATCACAAAAGTGTGAAATGAGAAAGACAAGTTTCATCATAATTTTTGACTAGTCATGGTTTAATTTAGAAAATAAGGTACGTCTTAACCTTTGACGTGGTCACGTTTGAATTCCGGAATTCAAGAGATTTAAAGGAAATCTTCAAAATCTAAAAGATTTGATTCTTTGGCGAGTAAGGAAATTAAGATCTCTATAATTAAATGCTATGATCTTTATCGATTGCTTTGTCTGGTATCTTCACTATAAATGAACTTCTTCCGTTCCCTTATTTTCATCATTTCTATACATTCATTCTTAATTCTTACTTCTAAAAGGTTGGGAAAATGCTTCATCCAGTTCTACTCCTTGATATTTTCTTAATTATCATTTCTATCATCCTTCTTTTTAATCTTCCACCAGAAGAATCTGGTTACTTCTACTATCGCCTTGGGGTGATACTATTCTTAATTATACCGTGTCTTTATATTGCTATTCGCATTAATATTCACGGTTTGTAATTTCTGAGTCGTTGGGTTTTATATTTTCCTTTATACCTTGAAGTCCCCGCTTTCATCTTTTATAATCATTGTCATCCACAGTTAATGCTCTCTCCTATTTTGCTGCGATTTATACTCCAATTTTCTATTTCTTTTGGAGCTTTGTCCCTTCGTTTCTTCTTTTTATGATTGGACATCTCTGTTAATGGTCCAGAATTCGTAGATATGGAGTTTTGAATGAATTTAATGTTCTAAACAAGAAAAAACGTTATAACACGATTTGATTCGTCAAATTACCAGAATCACTGAGAATAGAACTATCAAGAATATATTTTCTTGATATGTTCAGAAGTTAATCAAAATGAAAGAGTTATGTAACATGACGCACGATGACGTTATAATCTGTGAATCATCATGTTCCATTTAGAAACTCAGCATGACTTGCTGTAATATAATCACGTTGATCAAGTGTCATTATATTATACTTTTTCATGCATCAGTTCCCAACATTACTTCAATAACATTCATATTTTAAGCTCGAAAGTTTACAGAATATAGAAACTAACAGTTTCTATATGATGTAACACTGATATTAGGAAGAGATTAATGATTTCAGGTAAAAATAGTTATGAAAATATCTTCAGAAATATGGAGGATATTTATAATGAAAGATACGATGATATCTCGGAATTTCTAATATCGATGGATGATAGAAACTATTGTCTGCAAGGGTTTAGAGTAAGGAGCAAGATATTCACTAAAGACTTTAGCAGACATTGAATCATTTGGATTCTTTGAAGTCAAACTTATTCTTTGTGATTTGTCCACGGCTTTCTTCATAGTTTCGCATAATCTGTTTTTCGGTACTAAATTTTCTATTGAATGTTTCCAATATAATGATACACAGGAAACACGAAGAGGTATATAATTTCGGACGAGAATATTTATGAAAATATCCTCAGAAATATCGAAGATATTGATGATGATATTTTGGAATTTCTAAGTTCGATGGTTGGTGGAGAAAGATTTTCCGCAAGATTTTTAACATGACTTCGGAGCAAGATATTATCTAAAGATTTCAACGGATCTAGAATTATCTGGATTCTTTGAATATATGGTATGGTCTTGGTATTTGGCCTTGGTCTCCTTCATGGTTTGCTCAATCTGTTTTTTAGTACCAAATTTTCTATCGAGCGTTCCTAACACTCTCTTCTTTATCATCAAACTTTTGACCGTTTAGACCATCTACAATTTTTCTGTTTCCTCTGCATTTAATGCTACGATATCTGAATCATCGGTTATCATCCCGAAGTGGTTTCAAGAGAATTTTTTTTTTAGATGATTAAACGCTGATGGTAACATGGTGGAATATGAAAGGTTCCCCGGTAACAATAAAAGAGCACGCAGATATATCAAGATTATTATAAGATTGTTTCGAACAAAAAGTCGAAGTTGACTTGTTGGAGCTGTGACAAAACTGGCTATCTCGAACAGGAATTGCAAAGTTATTTTCGGTAATAGTAACGCTAAAGGAATTAGCACAGCTACGCGTTAAACGTTTAGTAAGTTTTTGAGAGTTTTTCAAGTGTAATACTATATACATAAATCTTTCCTTCCGTAGATGAAGTGCGGTTGATTCATCCTATCGATTGAAGTGTTTTCAAGAATCATGAAAGGTTTGAACGCAGATTGAAATCATCAAGATACAAATGAGGCTTAAGAAGAAATCAAGTGGAAAACTTGAATGAGATGTTTAGTTTCATATGTTATAATTAATATTTTAATTCATTTTAATTGTCCAATGTCATTATTCCATAGTCGATAGTCCACATTTAACAGTCAAATAATTCATATATAATTTAATATATAATATTTGAATTAATTAATACGTATCGTGACCCGTATACGTCTCAGACTCGATCACAACTCAAAGTATATATATTATTTGAGAATCTACCTCAACCCTGTATAGAGAACTCGATCATTACTGCATATAGACTGTCTATGGTGATTCCGAATAATATATATAGATGCGTCGATATGATATGTCAAAACCTTGTATACGTGTCCCGATATTTATAGTGCGTAAAATAAATACAGGAATTAAGTGACGATAAATAAAATGCGTAAAGTAAATAACAGAAATTAAATAACGATAATTAAAATTGCGATAATTAAATTGCGATAAAATAAATTGCGATAAATAAATTGCGATAATTAAAATGTAATAAGGAATTAACAGTTAGCTAGGAACAGTTAGCGTGGATTCTTAACAAAGTTTCTCATTGTTAATTTGTTTGTTTCTAACAAATTTTATTTTGTCCAATGTTTTCTTCATTATGCCACTTGTTGGATTCTGATAAATCAAAATCCAAATATGAAATTGGATGAAAATGGTTATTTTGCGGTGAACGGATACGTATATCTGTGGATGTAAGTAGGATAGTAAATGACTGTTGAATTAGATTGGAAAAATGTACCGTGTAACTTATTAATGTGAAATTTAAATATTCCTCAGGTATTACCTACCCGTTAAAATATTTTCACCATTAACAGTTTGTACAGTAAAACTTTTAATTACAATCTTTATGAAAACATATATACATATATTTTCTTCGGACGTAATCATGGATTTAATGAGTCAATGTGATATTAAACTCATCAGATTTACAGCTAGAACTAGAGTACATAATCTCTAAAACATTAGAGATTACATAATTGCCATGAAGGACGAAGATAGTTTATGTAGAACGATTCGTAAAACGATGATTATGCTTGAAATATAGATTGCGAGGTTGAGACGTGTAATGATGTTGTTGTTATTAGTACTGGTTTATGCTGCTGATGCTGCTGATGGTGGTACTATTGCTGTCGGTGCTACAAGTGTTGTTGGTGCTGAGGTTGGTGATGATGTTGGTGTAGTAAGTATAGCTTATAGATCACGCACCATTCTTGTCAGGGTTTCTATCCTACCCTCTATCATTTCTATCCATCCACTCATCTGATTCGATAGATTTTGATTATCAATTCGAAGTTCCCTAACTTCTTCTAATATTCCCCTTCGATTAGTATTCGGAAGTAGAGGTTGAATATTTTCTGAGATTGTAGTAATGCGACCTTCGAGGTGGAAAACTTTAGCAAGAAGGGTGAAAACAGTGTTGCGCATAGGTTCACCAGTGAGTACATCATTTTCTCCGATGTTAGGAGGTAAGTTTGGTTCGCGGTAGGGCTCGCCTTCTTCATTTCTCCATCGAGTGATTAAGTCTCGGACCCACCCCCATCTCCTCCAAAAAGAAAAATAACTAAATGGTTGAGGCACTTCCGGTTCATTGACTTCGGAGTCTACTTCAATATACATCTCGAAATCGCTTCCGGAACTAATGGAATCCAAGCTAGGTGTAGGATCCATCTCTCATTATCAGTTAAAGGGTTTTGATATGAAATGATTTTCGGATATCGAATGATATTCTAATTATATATAGAATATCTATACATACTTCCAATGATCACGTGAATTACGGAGAAAATTAAGGAAACGTGTCAGATAAAGTCTACAGTGACAGATTCGCTAAGATATGAATTTTGTCTATACACTATCCATGCAACCAATGCAGCAAGACGTGTCTAGACTAAGAATGATAAGTAGATAATTTTCAACACCAAATGATAAGCAAAACTTTTGACATGCAGACACGGTCGAAGTCCAGACTCACTAAAGCATCCTAACGACTTATCAGTTAGACACACTAATGCAGACCTGGTTCGCTAAGACCACCGCTCTGATACCAACTGTCAAGACCCGTCCTAATCCATCCGGACAAAGTCCATATCGATTATAACGACTCACAATAGTTGGTTACGTCGCGAGGTACTTGACCTCTATATGATACATTTTACAAACATTGCATTCGTTTTTAAAAGACAAATTTGCTTTATATCGAAAATTGACGACATGCAAATCATTTCATAATATATTCAACTATAATTGACTAAATAATAATCTTGATGAACTCGACGACTTGAATGCAACGTCTTTTGAAATATGTCATGAATGACTCCAAGTAATATCTTTAAATGAGCAATTGTACAGCGAAAGACTTCTTTCATACCTGAGAATAAACATGCTTTAAAGTGTCAACTAAAAGGTTGGTGAGTACATTAGTTTATCATAACAATCATTTCAATATTTTTAATAGACCACAAGATTTCATATTTCAATTTCTCATAAACATACGTCCCATGCATAGAGACAAAAATATCATTCATATGGATTGAACACCTGGTAACCGACATTCACAATATGCATATAAGAATATCCCCATCATTCCGGGATCCTCCATCGGACATGATATAAATTTCGAAGTACTAAAGCATCCGGTACTTTGGATGGGGCTTGTTGGGCCCGATAGATCTATCTTTAGAGTTCGCGTCAATTAGGGTGTCTGTTCCCTAATTCTTAGATTACCAGACTAAAAAGGGGTGATATTCGATTCGATCATTCAACCATACAATGTAGTTTCGACTACTTGTGTCTATTTCGTAAAACAGTTATAAAAGCGCATGCATTCTCAGTCCCAAAAATATATATTGCAAAAGCATTTAAAAAGGGAGCAAATGAAACTCACCATACTGTATTTCGTAGTAAAAATACATATGATGTCATGGAACAATTATAGGGTTGACCTCGGATTCACGAACCTATATCATTTGTGTATATATTAAAACCTATAATAACAATTAAGCAAGTATATATATTAATATTAATATACTTAATAATTTGTATGTGATATTAATAAATAAATTAGTTATAACTATTTTATATTTTTTTTAGATTAAATAATTAATATTTATATATATATATGATTATATTAAAATATGTTTACCCATCATATGTAATTTAATTAATATTTTAAAATAATAACATTTCATTAAAAAAAAATGTAATATTAATATAGTTATGATACATGTAAAAATATATATATATTTTTTATATATAAATATCATTTGTTTGTTAAAATTATAATAATACTAAAATAATGATAACAATAATAATTGATTGTAACTTAATCATTTTCATGATATTATTTGTATCTATATTCTTTATGTTTGTAATCATAATAATAATAATAATTAAAATAAATAAAATGAGAAAAACTACCTCACAAGAAAAGCTCCAAAAAAAATTAACTGCCCATGCCGGGGCTCGAACCCGCGACCTTTCGTTAAACTGAAACATGCCTAACCAGTCTGTTGTCTTTGCATTTTTTTTTTATTCCCCAACTTAAACCTATCTAACTAGTAATTCAGTTTCTTTTTCTCTTCATCAATTTTAATCGACCAACAACCCATTAATAATCTTAATAGGTGAAAATCATCATCATTCTTAATTAAACCATAATCTGATCATCATTATAATCTAACATAATCATCAATATCATAATCAATATTACCCTTCTTGTCACCTATATAATATCATCATTATATATCATCTCTAAGACCATTATATCATAATCATCATCCTAATTTGTAACAATATCATTTATCATTTCATTTCGATAGCATCACCTTCTTAATCATCCTCGTTATCGATTTAACACAAAATAATCATAATTTGAGCCCAACCATTTGTAGTCCAATGTTTACGAAGCCCAAGCTATTTTAATCGACCCAATAACCAGATTAAGATTCACGGCCCAACTACCCTAATCCTCACAGCCCAACAGGCTCAGCGGCCCGCATGTACTAAATAAAAAAAAATTTGTTTATTATAATCAAAAGTCCTACGGCCCAAAACACTTTCCCAAGTCTTTTGTAAATTAATTTGCAGTTTCCTCTATTTGGAGTTTATCCTTTTTACACACGCATGCATAAGATGTGGGTCATAATTAGTAGCTGACCTCATTGCTATAACCACCGAAATATTTTAGCACATGGGGAACAATAATTATCGGCCATTAAGGAAATTAAAGAGTACTCAAACTACTCCATTTTGCTTTGATTTTTGTGAGGTGGTTTATATTTTAATGACTATATAGAAGCAACTAGTGAGATAGTAATAGTTCTTAATTCAACGTTACTTATTTCGTGAAATTTCTTCAAAAATAGAAGGATTTAGTTACAGCAGATTGTAACGATGATCATGGTGGTTTGGTGTGGCGTTTGGAGAGTAAACAGGAAGACAACAGGCTATAGCACTGGTGTCGATGGTGGTTGGTTGCAAGCTTAAAATAAAAAGCTCAAGTGGTGGTTCTCGAATGGTGATTTAAAGAGTGGTGTTTAGATAGGTCTTGATGGATCAAGGTGGTTAAACATGGTGGAAGCTTGATGGTGGTGTTTAAAAAAAAATAAATAAATAAATATGGCAGAGATGGTGGTTTCATACGGCTGTCAAGAAATAGAAAAATAATAAACCTGTTTAGAGGTAATTGAAGGTGATCATCCCTTTTACACTCGAACGGGACAGTAACAGGAGAGGATAGATTTTTTGATTCTTGATGGATTTGTTTTAGTTGTACAAATACTCGATCAATAGCAGATGAAGGTTTCATTGTGTAGTAACAAGAAGGGTAATATGATGACGATTATCGAACACAAAATAGATAGTTGTAGTAACAAAAATTGTAGCATTTTTTAGTGGTTTGTGGGTTTCGTTTTTTTTTTGGACGGGAAATAGAATCATTTTAACATCGTAACAGTAGCTATAGCAGATGGCAATGGGTGGTGTTCTAAACAGCCTCGATGGTGGTGATTCATGATCGAAGAGAGTGGTGATGGAAGGATGGTTTATCAACCGAAAATAGAGAGAGATAGTGAGATGGTTCGAAGGGAGGTGAGGATGGGTGATGGTGTTTTAATGGAGGTAATGTGGTGGTGATGTTCATAGGATAATGATGATGACTTGATGTTTGGGCTTCGATTATAGAACATGAAACCGTTATCGGTTAACAAAACTGATGAGTAGCAACGAGCAAGTTGGTGTTCGATGGATTAAAGACTAGGAACAATTATAGATGGTGAATGAATCAAGAATAAGAAAAGAAGTTGGAGAGGGTTTGTAAGATGATATGTATATCTCTTGTATGTTGTAAATGTTACATATAAATATTAAAATAAGGTAATGGACATGGATCAATTAGTTACAGTGTATAATAACTTTATCAATCAATTTGTCGGCTTAATTGTGATCAAATGATTAATTTGATAATAATAATTAATATTAATATTAACATTCTATAAGAATTAAAACGTGCATATCGATAGTTTCAGCGGTCTCTGTACCGACAATTTAATAGGGATAGTATATCGTGTCAATTGCTAAATAGTTAAATTATAAAAGTGTTCCTAACAATACCAATAATTATTTATTTTGGTCATTATGGTAAAAATTCAATCATTAACTTGTTAAATAAAAATTACATCAAATGTCCCTCTCATTTATGGATAGAATATAAAAAGTGTTAAAATTAAATAATTAGATCCTAAATATACTTTTAATAAGTCTATAACTTATATATCTCATTTTCGGATCCCCGTTTATTTAAAAATTACATAAGTTCGAATTTAACCTTTTGAATGATAAACGAGTGTCATTATTGTTTCCTAAGTGAATTCAAAATCATTTATTTTCGAATTACATAAATATATATTAACTAACAATTTAATTATAAATTCAAATCATCAAATCATATAACACTTTATTTAATATCTCTAATTAATGTTATATATATATATATATATATATATATATATATATATATATATATATATATATATATATATATATATATATATATATATATATATATATATATATAATTTACATATTTATTTACACATCATTGTTCGTGAATCGTCGGGTACATTCAAAGGGTAATTGATTACATGTATATAGATTTCAAAACTTTCGAGACTCATCATTACAGATTTTTGCTTATCGTGTCGGAAACATATAAAGATTAAAGTTTAAATTTTGTCGTAAATTCCCGGGTCATCACAAATATAAATACAATTAATAATAATAATATTACCTTTAATATTATTCATAAAAATACTAGTACTAATAATATAATTATAGAAATAATAATAATAAGAATAAGGATAAAAATAATAATAATACTTTTAATTAAATTGATAATTTTGAATAATTTTTTTATTAATAATATTAACCATAATATTATAACAATTTATACTTATTAAATTTTTATATATGTATATATATACTTTAATCAATATTAAATATAATAATATTAATATATCAATTTTTCTTTAACTAGCAATTACATGTAGTATGTTACTATTTATTATATTGTATCTATTAATTATATAATTTATTGAATCTTTTATATAATCTTACATATGTATAGAATCCATATATATATTTACATTTTTATTTACACACAAAAGTTCGTGAATCGTCGGGCATAGTCAAAGGGTATTTGGTTACATGAATATAGTTTCAAAATTTTCGAGACTCAACATTACAGATTTTGCTTATCGTGTCGGGAACATATAAAGATTAAAGTTTAAATTTGATCGGAAATTCTCGGGTCATCACAGTACCTACCCGTTATAGAAATTTTGTCCCGAAATTTGAGTGAGGTGGTCATGGCTAACAATAAAAATGTTTTCATGACAAATATGAGTCGATAAATTGAGTTTTATCATCATCGAGTAATATGGATAAAATAATTCAATTATTCTAAGAGTACGAATGAAGTTATCACCAAAGAGTGAAATAGAAAAGTAAAGATTTATCTTAACTTTTGATAGAGTCAGGGTTGAATTCCGGAATTCAAGGGATTTAACGAAAATCTTCGAAATCAAAAAGATTTGATTCTTCGGCGAATAAGGAAATTAAGATCTCTCGAATTAAATGCAGTGATCTGCTTTGATTACTCTGTCTGATATTTCCATTATAAATTAAACTCTTCCGTTCCATTATTCTTACCCTTCCTATACTTTCCTTCTTATTTCATACATCCAAAAGATTCTGAAAATGCTTAATCCAGTTCTGATCCTTGTCCTCATCCTTATTATCGCAACAATCATTCTCCTTTTCCAACTTACACCAGAGGAATCTGTTTTGTTCTACTTCGCTCTTGGGGTTATAGTGCTTTTAATCCTCCCGTGTCTTTATGTTGCTATAAACATTGATATACATGGTTTGTAATTTATGTGTTGTTATCGGATTTATATCTTTCCTTATACTTTGAAGTCCTTGTTTCTATTTTCTATAATCATTGTTATTCACAGTTAATGCTCTCTCCTATTTGCTGTGATTTATACCCCCCATCTCTATTTCGGAGATTCATTCTTTTGTTTTCTCTTCCCGACTTTAAATCAAGCGAATAATGGTCCAGAATTCGTAGACATAGAGTTTTGAATGATTATAATGTTCTAAGCAGGAAAGAACGTGATAGCACGATTTGATTTTCAAATTTATCAACATCACGGAAGGTAGATTCATCAAGAATACATTTTCTTGATATGTTCAGAAGTTAAGTAAAATGAAAGAGTTATGTAACATGACACATGATGATGGTATGATCTACTGTGAACTATCATCACGTTTCATTAGAAACTCAGCATGACTTACTGTAATATAATCACGTTGATCAAGTGTCATTATATTATACTAACACATGCATCAGTTCCCAACATTACTTTAATAACATTCATATTTTAAGCTTGAAAGTTTACAGAATATAGAAACTAACAGTTTCTATATGATGTAACACTGATAACACGAAGAGATTAATGATTTTAGATAAGAATAGTTAAAAAAAATATCTTCAGAAATATGGAGGATATTTATAATGAAAGATACGATGATATCTTAGAATTTCTAATATCTATGGATGATGAAGAAGATTTATCCGTAAGAGTTTAGATTCGGAAGCAAGGTATTCGCTAAAGATTTCATCAGAAACAGAATCATTTGGATTCTTTGAAGTCAAACTTATTCTTTGTGATTTGTCCACGGCTTTCTTCATAGTTTCGCATAATCTGCTTTTTAGTACTAAATTTTCTATTGAATGTTTCTAATATAATGATACACAGGAAGCACGTAGATGTATATAATTTTGGATGAGAATATTTATGAAAATATCCTCAGAAATATCGAAGATATTAATGATGATATTTTGGAATTTCTAATTTCGATGGTTGATGGAGAAAGATTTTCCGTAAGATTTTAACATGACTTCGGAGCAAGATATTCTCTAAAGATTTCAACGGATCTAGATTTATCTGGGTTCTATGAATTTAGGGTATGTTACTTGTATTTCTCCTTGGTTTCCTTTATGGTTAGCTCAATCCGCTTTCCAGTTCCAACTTTTCTGAGCTTTTCCAACATACTAATCTTTATCATCAAACTTTCGATGATTATGGTCGTTTACGGTTATCTACAGTTTCTGCTGCTTCATTCAGCTTTTTCAACATTCAGAGTATTGATTTGTGACTGAGTGCTTTTCAGAATTTCAGAATGAGAGATCATAATTCTAAGAGATAAATGTCATATATATAACTGTTGATGTAGATATGCTGTGAGTTTTCAAAGTACTGATTGCTGATTCCCGGTAATTGTTATGGCAATTATTGTTATAGTGTGTGGATGAATACAAGATGGGGTTTCAATGAATAAATATAATGATTCTTCGGAGAAATTAGGTCGATGAGTAATGAAGTTGCTGATAAGTTTTTGTTAATGTGGTGAAATGTAAACAGTTCCCCGGTAACGATAACGAAAGGTGGGCTTATAAATCAAGTTATAATAAGTTTAATCTAAATGAAAGTCAAAGTTGATTTGCTGGAGCTATGACAAAATTGGCTAATTGGAAAAGGAATTGTAAAGTTATTTTCGGTATTAACAACGCCAAAGGAGCTAGCACAGATACGTGTTAAACATTTACTCATGTTCTGAGTGTTTTCAGGTGCATAACTATATGCATCAATCTTTTCTTTCGTTGATGAAGTGTGGTTGGTTCATCCTCTCGATTGAGGTGTATTCAACAATCATGAAAGGTTTGAACGCAGATTGTATTCGTCAAGATACAAATGAGGTTTGAGATAAAATCAAGTGGCAACTTGAATAATTGTTTAGTTTCATATGTTATTATCAATATTTTAATTCATTTTAATTATCCACTGTTGGTAGTCCTCAGTTGATTAGTCCACAGTTAGCTAGGAACAGTTAGCTAGGATTTTTGTTAGCGTGGATTCTTAACAAAATTTCTCATAGTTAATTTGTTTGTTTCTAACAAATTTTATTTCGTCAACTATTTTCTTCATTATGCCACTTGTTGGATTCTGATAAATCAAAATCCAAATATGAAATTGCATTAATATGGTTATTCTGTGGTGAACGAATTTGTATAGCTATGGTTGCAAGTAGAATAGTAAATGACTGTTGAATCAGATTCGAAGAACATACAATGTAACTTATTAATGTGAAATTTAAATATTCCTCGGGTATTACCTACCCGTTAAAATATTTTCACCATTAACAGTTTGTACAAGAGAATTTTTAATTACGATCTTTATGAAAACATATATACATATATATTTTCTTCAGATGTATTAATGGATTTAATGAGTTAATATGATATTAAACTCATTTGCTTTTTGGTTGGAACTAGAATAAATAATCTCTAAAACTTTAGAGATTACATATTCGTCATGTCTAACGAAGATAAATGAGGTAGAACGATACGTAGAACGAAGATCATACTCAAAGTACATACGATGATATTGAAGCATGGATTGATGATGGTACTGGTGTTGTTATTGATGGTACTGTTGGTGCCGGTGATGTTGCTGAAGCTGGTACATTTTGCACCATATTCTCCGAATAGATTATTCGAGTGCGAAGTTCGTTGTCTTATTACTCCAGGATGATTGTCGGTCGGAACGAGCGGATGAATAATGTTCAGAATTGTGGATAGAATATAATCTTGTCGAGTTACCCTGGAAATAAGACTGAAAATGGTGTTTCGAACAGGTTCGCGGGTAAACGCTTCAGGTTCATTGTCAAGAGGTGAATTCGGTTGGTGGAAGGGATTACCTTCTGCGCGTTTCTATTAATTAAGTTGACTACGAACCCATCAGATGAATTAATGATGGCTGATTGGTTGATTCATGCCGATGACGCTGTTTTTGGAGCTTAGGTGAACATCTATGTCGGAATAGCTATCGGAATAACTATCGAAATCTGAGGGACTCGAACTGGTTGCAGGATTCAACTCGTACGATCAGATGAAGGATTTTCAATAAGAAATAGATTGTAGGATATAGATTAGTACCCTGCAATACATAATTTACATATGCATATATAATACTAAAATCCCATAAGTTACGGAGGAATTCTACGGAAGTTGTCAGGCAAAGTTACAGTAACAGATACGCTAAGATATGAAGTAGCAGATACGCTAAGATATGAATTTTGTCTATACACTATTCATGCAGTCAATGTAGTAAAACGTGTCTAGACTAAGAATGATAAGCAAGTGATTCTCTAAGAATGATAAGCAGGTAAATTTCGACACGAAATGATAAGCAAAACTTTTGACATGCAGACACGGTCGAAGTCCAGACTCTCTAATGCATCCTAACGAATTATCAGTTAGACACACTAATGCAGACCTGGTTCGCTAAGACCACCGCTATGATACCAACTGTAGAGACCCGTCCTAATCCATCCAGACGAAGTCCATATCGATTATAAACGATTCACAACAGTTGCTTACATCGCGAGGTACTTGACCTCTATATGATACATTTTACAAACATTGCATTCGTTTTTGAAAAGACAATCTTTCAATACATCGAAAGTTGACGGCATGCATACCATTTCATAATATATCTAACTATAATTGACTTAATAATAATCTTGATGAACTCAACGACTCGAATGCAACGTCTTTTGAAATATGTCATGAATGACTCCAAGTAATATCTCTAAAATGAGCAAATGAACAGCGGAAGATTTCTTTCATACCTGAGAATAAACATGTTTTAAAAGTGTCAACCAAAAGGTTGGTGAGTTCATAGGTTTATCGTAAACAATAAAAGTAAGTGATTTTGATAGACCACAAGATATAAATGTGCATGGTACAAATGGGCCCGAATCCTATACCCACCTGTAATGTACATGGGATATCTTTTTAAATACAGTACACCTTTCTCATGTACAAAATCATCTTTCATAAATCTTAGTAACAGTACACATATCTCGTGCACAAAAATAACATACACATAACCTGTGTATAAAATCATTCTCTCGATACATAACATTCATATCAATTGGTGGCAATTATCATGTCCACATAATTCAATAGTGGCAATTATCATGTCTACATAATTCAAAGGTGGCAATTATCATGTCCACATAATTCAACGGTGGCAATTATCATGTCCACATAATTCAATGGTGGCAATTATCATGTCCACATAATTCAATAGTAATCCGCAGAACTTCTGTCTGCATAATAATTCATTCGAGGAATGTTTTGCTTGTGTCTATCTCGTCAAACATTTATAAAAGCAATTCATGTATTCGCAGTTCAAAATATATTTCAAAAGCATTTAATAAAGAAGTTGTAAAAACAATTATAAAGCAGCGCATGTATTCTCAGTCCCAAAAATTTAAAGAGTAAAAGGGAGCAAATGAACTCACGATACGATATTTTGTAGTAAAAATATGCATACGACGCAACTGAACAATGCAGGGTTGGCCTCAGATTCACGAACCTATATCATTTTTATATATATTAACACACATAATTATAATCGAACAAATTTATACATACATACATATATATATATATATATATATATAAGTTTATTAGTTATATCATTTTTATATAAATAACTTATATGTTTTATATATTCATTTTATATATAAAAAAATATTAATATAGTTAAGTGATGGGCATTAAATATATTTTTTATATAAAAATTAGTTATTTGTTAAATTAATAACTATAATAATACTAGACTAAGGATAATAATAATAATGTTAGTAATAATAGTAATAATAAAAATGTTAATTTTTAAATGATAATTTTAATAATAATTTTAATAAAAATGATAATTTTACTAAAAATGCTTCTTTTATTAATAATATAGTTGTAGTAATAATAATAATAATACTACTAATAGTAGGAATGATAATAATAATAATAATAATAATAATAATAATAATAATAATAATAATAATAATAATAGTAATAATAATAATAGTTATAATAGTTATAATACTAATACTAATAATAATAACAATAATAACAATAATAATAACAATATATTAGCTACCTCATGGAAAAGCATTCAAAAGAAAATAAAGTGCCTCCGCTTAGGCTCGAACCCAAGACCTCTCGAATAATCACACACATGCTCAACCACTAAACCATTCAATTATTTCTGTTTTAATAAGCTCCTAAGACATTTTTAATACGTATAATTCTGCCTTCTTCATTTTAATTAACTAATCCCAAATCATTCTCGTCTACATAACCACATCCATCATCATAATCATAATATGATATCACCTAGTTTTCATATCGTCATCACCATTATTATAATGTTTTCGTTATATCATCATCACTACACATCATTCATCATCAATATCTTACTCGCCATTATAACGTCACGTTCATCATCATCCATCTCACCATCACGATACATGATCATCATTGTCATAATCGTCAACATACAGAATCATTATCACACAACATAATATCAACTTATATCATCATTGTTTGAAACAGGTTTCTGTGTTGATAACGAACCAGAGAACCGAATGGTGGGTTTTGCAGCCATGGCCCAAGTTGTCTCAAGAAAATTTACGGCCCAATTCTATAAAATAGAACTCGGCCCAATTAGCAAATGTTTATGGTTTATTAATCGAACAGAAACAGAAGCTGGTAGACAGAATTAATAGAATCTTCAATATTAAATTATCAAGTTGCACAATTGGGTTTGAAAGGTTTCGTTGAAAACAGAAACCAATTAGTTTGCTTTATGGTAGTGGGGTTTCATTTGATAAAGAAAACAACCGACACAACTCGTCATAATCATTATCATTATTCACAGATTCATCACCCATTCGTCTTTCAATATTTTTGTTCATTATTCATCATCATCCTTTCTTCGTTTAACTAGTAACATCAGCAGTGATATAGAAGCAACAATAGGGTTTTCGATTTGAATTAGAAACAGCAATAAAAGTGTAGCTGTAACAGGAATATAGCTGCTGTAGCAGTTTATTTTGGGTTGATGATATGTTGAAGAAGGGGATTGAAGGTGTCCATAGATGGTGTAAGGTGGCGGGTTGATTCGCATAAGAAGCATATAAAAAAAATGGTGATTTTATGTGATGTTTTGGTGGGTTGATTGTTGATGATTTACGAAGGAAGAGAGTGGAGAGAGACAAAAATAGAGAGATGAAAGGAGGCGGTTAGGCTGTGGTTGCTAGTGATGGGTTCTAACCGAAGTAATAACAATTAATATGGGTTCATCGATTGTTGGGTTTGGGTAGTGGTTTGTGTCGCTTGATCATCACAAAAAAATATATGCAGCAGTTTAAGATAGGGTCGAAGGTTTATGGGTTTTGGGTTTGTTCTTAGACAAGAACTGAATAGAACAGCAAGAATGTCCACGAGGGATTTCATGGCTAAAGGTGGTGATGTTAGGGTGGCAATGAAATTAGGGATAGTGGGTGTCAAGTGTATAGAATTTTTGTGAATTTGAATTATTCGTTACCGGTTAGTAGATGGCATGATCCGGAAGTTGATACAATGGTTATCATCACCAAAGCCTAGGTGTGGTAGTCAAAACGATTGTAATGGGTGCTCGAGTTGTGCTAGCCGGTTGTGATCTAAATGAAAAAGCAAATAGATATCGAATAATGAAGTGGGTTTGTGATGGGTGTTCATGGCGATTGAAGGGGGATGGTACGTGGTGGAGAGGTGATTAGTTCAACGGAGAAGAAAAGTTGGTTTTTGTGTTTAATGAATATAGGTTGTATCTACATATAAAAAGATTTTCAAAGATTGATAGATTATGATTGATATAGATAGGTAACAGAAAAAGGAGTAAGAAATGGATGCATATGGTCGATTATTTCAATTGTGGGGTTATGTATATACATATGAGAGTTGAGATTGAAATAGATGTGTAACAAACATCAATTTAATCATTTACTACACCTTTCCAGCACACATATTCACTTCTTCCTTGTACAAGGACACAGGAAAACGAATTCAGATGGATAGTGATGTATAACAAAACCATGTGACTATATAACGATTACATTTGTTATAACTATAAATATAAATACAATTAATAATAATAATATTACCTTTAATATTATCCATAAAAATACTAGTACTAATAATATAATTATAGAAATAATAATAATAAGAATAAGGATAAAAATAATAATAATACTTTTAATTAAATTGATAATTTTGAATAATTTTTTTATTAATAATATTAACCATAATTTTATAACAATTTATACTTATTAAATTTTTATATATGTATATATATACTTTAATCAATATTAATATTAAATATAATAATATTAATATATCAATTTTTCTTTAACTAGCAATTACATGTAGTATGTTACTATTTATTATATTGTATCTATTAATTATATAATTTGTTGAATCTTTTATATAATCTTACATATGTATAGAATCCATATATATATATTTACATTTTTATTTACACACAAAAGTTCGTCAATCGTCGGGCATAGTCAAAGGGTATTTGGTTACATGAATATAGTTTCAAAATTTTCGAGACTCAACATTACAGATTTTGCTTATCGTGTCGGGAACATATAAAGATTAAAGTTTAAATTTGATCGGAAATTCTCGAGTCATCACATAACCTCCATAGCTATAACCCATAATTTCCTTAGCCCTATCCTACTCGAAAACCAGTTTTGAAAACCCATTTTAGATCACTTGAGCCGCACTCCGTCATAGTATTTTATGTATAATACATAATAATAATACTACTAATATGATTAATAATAATATTAATAATAATAATAATATAAATAACATAAATATTACGGAGTATTATAGACAAAGAGATTGATATGATATATGTGTGTGTGTGTGCAGAAATGAAATCGATCGAATTTAAGGATCTGGCCTCACTTTCCTAGCCATGCGATCGCATGGCTCTGTAAGGTTAATCCCATGCGATCGCATGGGATCGTTTTCCAGCTGTGATCCTCAAACTCAAGGCTGTCGACACTCTTAATTATTATTATATATAATTAATGTTTTAATTTATATAATTATTTATATATTATATTATATTTATGTTCATGGTAAAAATGTAATTTTCGTTCCGATGACTCGTACGTTGTCACTCGACTCGTGCCCTGGTTCCGGTTTCTCAAACGGCTTTTCGTACACTCAGAAACTAGTTCTTTATGTTACGAGACGTTCACCTATTATCAATAACTAGACTTAATCATCTATAATCTATATTACCCAAAGTATAATCTCTTCATCTGAGTATTGTGGTAATTTGCTTCTATAATCAATGTCTCGTTGTTTATTGAAATACGTTTACTAGTATCAAAACGCTTTATATTTAAATTATACAATAACACATTGTAATATATATATATATATATATATATATATATATATATATATATATATATATATATATATATATATATATATATATATATATATATATATATATATATATATATATATTCTTATAAAAAATATAATTTTGTATATCTTATATATAATTGAAATATCTATCTAATTATATTTGAAAGTTCAAAACATTTAAGTAATAGAAAATATTATGTCGTATCACGTTTACGTTTTTGAAACAATATATATATATGTATATATATATATATGTATATATATATGTATATATATATGTGTGTATATATATATATATATGTAATTTATGATACAAATCTTTAATTAAGTTCTTTAAAACTTATGAACAAATTATCTTATAAAACGTTTTACTAATAAAGTTCTTTTTAAACTAAAAAAATGTTTTTGTACGTTTGAAACAATATTAAATAAATATGAAACCTTTGTTTTCCAAAACTAAATATATTTAAGAATCATTTTACTAAAAAGGTTATAATAGAAGAAGTTGTTATATCGTAAAATGTTTTAGAAAAGTAAGATTAAATATACTCTTAATAGGTTTCAAGTTTTTTTTAATTAACGTTTGTTGATGAAACGTGATATAAAATTCAAAGGTTAAATAAACATATAAAATCATCTTAATGTAAAATGTCGATATCCAACATCTAAGTTATTTACATTCCACGTTCTAACTTTAGGATGAAAGTTAAAATAGTTATCTTATTAAAATCACGAGGAAAATGTTGTAAAGCATAAATTGAAAATCTAATAGGAATCTCCACTAACTCTTGTCTAGTTCCCGTTAATTGACACTTTGTTCTTATTTGTAAAATCACTTTACCATTTTCCGAATATGGTTAAAAAGGAATGGTTTCCTAAATCAAAGTGGACCTCTCAACAGAGACTCGTAATCATACAATGTATCTGATAATTCAATCATTTGATATTATTTTCTAATTCCACCGATAAACATATTGCAACAAATACGTTTATGTAAAGTATTATATGTTTAATACTTTGTTAACGTTTTCAAGTTATAATATATATACACATATACATATAATCATATCCATTTATATAATGGTTCGTGAATCGTTGAAATTTGGTCGAGGTTAAATTAATGTATGAACATAGTTTAAAATCCTTGAGATTTAACATTATAGACTTTGCTTATCGTGTCGAAAACATATAAAGATTAAGTTTAAATTTGTTCGGAAATTTCTGGGTTGTCACAGTACCTACCCGTTCAAAAAATTTCATCCCGAAATTTGATTGGGATGGTCATGGCTGACAATAAATATGTTTTCATGACGCATGCGAGCTAAAAATTAGAGTTTTATCATCAGCGAGTGATATGGATAAAACAATTTGATTTTTGTGAAGAGTGCAAGTGAATTTATCACAGAAGGGTTAGATGAGAAGTGTAGATTTGTCATATCATTTGACATAGATATGATTGACCTCCAGAATTCAAAGGATTTGGAGAAAATCTTCGTAATAAGATTTGATTCATCGGTAATCAAGGAAATTAGGATCCGCTTTAAATGCGATCATCTGTTTTGATTGCTCTATCGGATATTTTACTATAATTCCACCCCTTTCGTTTCCTTATAACTCACACCTTATATTCTTTCTCCCTCAACTCATACTTTAAAGCATTCGTCAATATGCTTCATCCGGTTCTGATTCTCGATATACTCCTAACTTTCATATCTATCATTCTTCTTTTTCATCTGCCACCGGAGGAATCTATTCACTTTTACTATAATCTTGGCTTTATAGTGTTTTTAGTTCTCCCGTGTCTTTACATTGCAATACTTATTGATATACATGGTTTGTAATCTATGTGTTGTCTTCGGGCTTTATATATTTCCTTATTTTTCAGAGTCCCTGATCCTGTCTTTCTATAATCATCGACATCCACAGTTAATGCTCTCTCCTATTTGCTGCAATTTATACTCTCATTTCTATTTCGGAGCTTCATTCTTTCGTTTCCTCTTCTTGCGATTAAGCACCGTATGTAATGGTCCAGAATTCGTAGATATGAATTTCGGAATGAACATAGTTAATGTTCTAAGAAGTAAATTGTAATAGCACGATCTTGATTTGTCAAATCACCAGAATACCTCGAAAAAGACCGAGTCATCAAGAAAAATAGTTTCTTGATATGTTTAAAGGTTAAGTAGAATACAAGAGTCGTGTAACATATCACATGATTACGTTATGATCTGTGAATCATCACGTTCCATTTAGAAACTCAGCATGACTTACTGTAATATAATCATGTTGATCAAGTGTCATTATATTATACTAACTCATGCTTCAGTTCCCAACACTACTTCAAAAGCATTCATATTTTTAAAATTTGAAGGTTTCAGAATTTAGAAACTAAAATAGTTTCTTTACAGATAGCGCGAAGAGGTAAATAATTTCGGATAACAATAATTATGGAAATATCTTCAGAAATATGGAGGATATTTATAATGAAAGAAATGATGATATCTTAGAATTTCTAATATCATAGGATGATGAAGAATATTGTCCGGAAGGGTTTAGAGTCAGGAGCAAGGTATTTGCTAAGGATTTTAGCAGACACTGAATCATTTGGATTTTTTGAAGGTAGATTTCGTCCTTGTGATTTGTCCACAGCCTCCTTCATAGTTTGCTCAATCTGTTTTCCAGTTCCAAACCTTCTCTTCTTCTGAGCTTTGCCAACACATTATTCTTTATCATCAATCTTTTGACTATTACGGTTGTCTACAGTTTCTGCTGCTTCATTTAGCTTTTCCAAAACTTCAGAGAACTAAATCGTATATTGGGGTATTTTTCAGAAACTTCACATTCGAAGTATGGAGTTTTAGGAGATAGACGTTATATGTATATATATAACTGTTGAAGTAGAAACGCTGCGAGATTTTAAAATACTGATTGCTGATTCCTGGTAATTGATATGGCAATTCTTGTTATAAGATGCAGATGAGTATATGATAGGGTTTTAATGAATAAATATAATGACTTTTCGGAGAGGCTAAAGTCAAAGGGTAATGAAGTTGCTGGTACATCTGCTGATAATGTGGTGGAATATAAAAGGTTCTCCGGTAACAACAGGGTAATCGTATATGTCAGGGTTATAATAAGACTACTCCGGATGAAAATCGAAGTTGATTTGCTGAAGCTGTGACAAAACTGACTAATTTGAAAAGGAATCGCAAAGTTATTTTTTGCTAATAAATGCCAAAGGGTCTGACACGGATACGTGTTAAACTATGACTTTGGTTTCGAGGGTTTTTCTGATACAAGACTGTGGGTAACATGTGGTTAAATCATCATCTCGATTGTTCATTGTTTGAAGTGTCTTCAGGAATTTCGAAGGGTTTGAACACAGATCATAATCATCAATACACATATGTTGTTCTAGAATTTTGAATGATACAAATATTTTTCTGGACTCTATGTATAGAAATGATGTCCTAGCACAGTTTTAAAATCAAAGTATATCTTTGAAAACTGTAGGAATATAAGAGTAATGATTTCGGTTATATCTCGAATTGAATTATGAGATTTCAAAATCAGAATATGTAATTGGATTTGAATGAGTATGGTTGTTTTGATTTCTATAAAAGAATGTATTTTATTGTGAAAGGAGTGAGTATAGTCGATGTTTGCTAAATCAGATTCGAAGAATGTAACATATTAATTGTGTATTTATATCTCTCGGTTAATACCTACCCGCTAAAAAAAAATTACAATTAATATTTTGTACAACAGAATTTTATTACAGTCTTTATGAAAATATATATATATATATATATATATATATATATATATATATATATATATATATATATATATATATATATATATATATATATATATATATATATATATATATATGTATATTTTCTTCAGATGTAACATAGATTTAATGGGTTAATATTAAATTAAACTCATTTGGTTTATGGTTGAAACTAGAATTGAATAATCCCTAAACTTTAGAAATTACATAACTTTTACAGAGTATTTCTTCAATGTGATTGAAATTATGAATCAATACTTCGTTATTTATTGATGCATGATGTTGGTATTTGTGGAATCCTTGTGAACTTCGCAAGGTACGAATGTTGTTATCTGAAAAGTTTCGAGTACATCGATGATGAAAGTGTAAAATCAAACATATATTCGAATAATACACTTGATTTATTATGAGTTGGAATTTATTGAATTGAGACATAGATTGTAAATAACGATGGTTAAGTTGCGGACGAAGGACGTACATCATTGCATATTTGTAATATGAATTAACCGAGTAGTTAAGATTCACACATAATAGCTTAGTACGGAAAGATTTATTATGGTTTAAAAATTTATATATATAGAATATACATATAAATCTTTCGGTGGAAATGGGTTAATACTTCATAACTCTTTGATACATTATACTCGTTGTTGATTCGTAATGATGTCCACAGTGATTCTTAAACTGACGGAGTTTGTGATGTTATAAGTGCTGCTGATTCTGACGATGCTGAAGGCACTGACTATGCTGGTGATGCTACGGTACTGTTGATGCTGTTGGTAAAATAATTCTAGCTTGTAAATCACACACCATTATTGTCAGGGTTTCTACTCTTCCTTCTATCATTTTGGTTCACTCAACTGATTTATGGTTAGGGCTAGAATAGATAATCTCTAAGACTTTGGAGGTTACCTAATCGCCGCGGAGTGTTTCTCCAATGAGGTTATGAATCAATACTTCATCGTTTGTTGTTGTTGGTATTCCTTGGTATCTATAGAGCGTATGACACTAGTGCTCGTGGGATATAGGTTGTGATGTTGAAGTGTGGGAGGCGGATGTTGCTGTTGGTGGTGGTGATGGTACTGTTGGTGTTGCTGATGATGGTACTGGTTATGCTGCTGGTGCTGCTGCTGGTGTTTGTAACCTTTGCACCATATTCTCTAAAGCCACTACCCGAGCGCGAAGCTCGTTGACTTCTTCTATTACACTGGGGTGATTGTCGGTTGGGACGAGCGGATAAATAAGATCTAGAATTTGGTATAGTATATAATCATGACGAGATACTCTGGAGATGAGAGAGAAAATGGTATTACGAACAGGTTAGCCGATAAGTGCTTCAGGTTCATCGCCAAGAGGGCAATGTGGTGGATGGAAAGGATCGCCTTCTTCTTGTCTCCAATGATTGAGGAGGCTACGAACCCATCCCCAATTCATCCAGAATAGATGATGGCCGATTGGTTGATCCATTCTGGTCACACTACTTTCGGAGCTTGAGTGGGATTCCATTTCGGAATCCGAGGGACTTGAACTAATGACAAATTCCATTTTGTACGATTGAATAAAGAATTTTTCGATATGAAATGATTTTCTGACTGTCAGGTGGTATTCTAATTACATAGAATATATATCTATATAGAGCAAAAGATTTCGTAGATTACGGAGGAATTTACGAAATATGTCAGGCAAAGTTTATAATAGCAGATACGCTAAGATATGAATTAGCAGATACGTTAAGATACAAATTTTGTCTATACACTATTCATGCAATTAATGCAGTAAGACTTGTCTAGACTAAGAATGATAAGCAATCAATTTTCGACAAAAATGATAAGCAAAACTTTTGACATGCAGACACGGTCGAATTCCAGACTCACTAATGCATCCTAATGACTATCAGTTAGACACACTAATGCAGACCTAGCTCGCTAAGACCACCGCTCTGATACCACATGTAAAGACCCGTCTTAATCAATAAGAACGAATACAATAACATATGATTACATTGCGAGGTATTTGACCTCTATATGATACATTTTACAAACATTGCATTCGTTTTAAAAGACAAACTTTCATTTCATCGAAATTTGACAGTCATGCATACCACTTCATAATATCCAACTATAAATGATCTAATCTGTCATTTACTTAATCATAATCTTTACTGAACGCAACGACTTGAATGCAACGTCATTTGAAATATGCCATGAATGATTCCAAATAATATCTTTAAAATGAGCAAATGCACAGCAGAAGATTTCTTTCAATCCTGAGAATAAACATGCTTTAAAGTGTCAACCAAAAGGTTGGTGAGTTCATTAGTTTATCATAATTGATCATATTCATCATTTTAATAGACCACAAGATTTTCATTTCCATTTCTCATAAATATACGTCCAATGCATAGAGACAAAAATAATCATTCATATGGATTGAACACCTGATAATCGACACTTACAAGATGCATATAGAATATCCCCATCATTCCGGGACTCCCTTCGGACATGATAAATTTCGAAGTACTAAAGCATCCGCAACAACGGATGGGGTTTGTTAGGCCCAATAGATCTATCTTTAGGATTCGCGTCAATTAGGGGCTCGGTTCCCTAATTCTTAGATTACCAGGCTAAAAGGGGAATATTCGGCTTCAATCCATTCAACCATATAATGTAGTTTCGATTACTTGTGTCTATTTCGTAAAATATTTATAGAAGCGCATGTATTCTCTGTCCCAAAAATATATATTGCAAAAGCATTTAAAAAGGGAGTAATGAAACTCACAATACTGTGTTTCGTAGTAAAAATACATATGATGTCATTGAACAAGTGCAAGGTTGGTCAATATTTGTATAACAAATTAGGTCAAGTCATAGTGTACCACCATCCAAATGTTCGAGACTAATATACAAAAGTCAACAAAAGTCATCTTGACCAAAATGACTTCCAAAATCTATACATGATTATTATATAGCTTAAATATAGTCATTTTATATATTTAAATATTTTTAACAGATTTTATTAGAGTGAATAATATAACTCATTTATAAATAAATTAAATTTTATATTAAAATTTGTATAATAAAAATATACTTTTATATATCTTAAGTAAATAAATTTATAAAGTTCATTTAATATCATAAAAATATAATGATAGGTATTTATTAATGTAATTATATTACATGTAGTAAAATGTCTTTGTAAAATAATATCGATAATAAGTAAAAGTTGTATTATTTTGTAATAATAATTATTATTAATCTACTAGCAAAAATAACAATATTTATGTTTACTAAAAAATGATATTAATTATGATAAAATGATAATTTTATTAATAATAATACTAAAATGATGATATTTTATAATAACAATGATATTTCTAATAAAAATAATAATTTTAGTAAAAATGATAGTTTTAATATTAATAACACATTTAATAATAATAGTAATGATAAAAAATAATGAAAATGATATTTTTACCTAAATCAATAACTTAAAATATTTTTATCTCATCATGATACTTTTACTCATTAATTCCTAATCAATTTGTTAATAGCTTTTAATCGTCTTTTATACCGCGTTGATAATAGTATTCATAATAATTAGATATTATTAATATTAGTTTTAATTATAACAATACTATTAATAATAAATATTATGATAATATTAATGATAATACTAATAACTATTTTAATGATAAATAATAATGCTAATTATAATCTGAACGATAATAACGATAGTAATAATAATAAAAATAATAATTTTTAATGATAATACCTTTTATTAATAATGTTAATGATGATGATAATAATAATAATAATAATAATAATAATAATAATAATAATAATATTAATAATAATAATAATAATAATAATAATAATAATAATAATAATAATAATAATAATAATAATAATAATAATAATAATAATAATAATAATAATAATAATAATAATAATAATAATAATAATAATAATAATAATAATAATAATTGACCTCACGAGCATGCCCTCGAACATTACCCATAACCTCCATAGCTATAACCCATAATTTCCTTAGCACTATCCTACTCGAAAACCAGTTTTGAAAACCCGTTTTAAATCACTCGAGCAGCACTCCGTCGTAGTATTTTATGTATAATACATAATAATAATAATACTACTAATATGATTAATAATAATATTAATAATAATAATAATAATAATATAAATAACATAAATATTACAGAGTATTATAGACAGATATATATATATATATATATATATATATATATATATATATATATATATATATATATATATATATATATATATATATATATATATATATATATATGATATATGTGTGTGTATGTGCAGAAATGAAATCGATCGAATTTAAGGACCTGGCCTAACTTTCCTAGCCATGCGATCGCATGGCTCTGCAAGGTTAATCCCATGCGATCGCACGGAATCATTTTCCAGCTGTGATCCTCAAACTCAAGGCTGCCGACACTCTTAATTATTATTATATATAATTAATTATTTAATTTATATAATTATTTATATATTATATAATATTTATGTTCATGGTATAAATTTAATTTTCGTTCCGATGACTCGTACGTTGTCCTCGACTCGTGCCCTGGTTCCAGTTTCTCGAATGGCTTTTCGTACACTCAGAAACTAGTTCTTTATGTTATGCGACTTGCACCTATTATCAATAACTAGACTTAATCATCTATAATCTATATTACCCAAAGTATAATCTCTTCATCTGAGTATTGTGGTCATTTGCTTCTATAATCAATGTCTTGTTGTTTATTGAAATACGTTTACTAATATCAAAACGCTTTATATTTAAATTATACAATAACACATTGTAATATATATATATATATATATATATATATATATATATATATATATATATATATATATATATATATATATATATATATATATATATATATATATAGTTTATGATACAAAGCTTTAATTAAGTTCTTTAAAACTTATGAACAAATTATCTTATAAAATGTTTTACTAATAAAGTTCTTTTTAAACTAAAAAATGTTTTTGTACGTTTGAAACAACATTAAATAAATATGAAACCTTTGTTTTCCAAAACTAAATATATTTAAGAATCATTTCACTAAAAAGGTTATAATAGAAGAAGTTGCTATATCGTAAAATGTTTTAGAAAAGTAAGATTAAATATACTCTTAATAGGTTTCAAATTCTTTTTTTTTAATTAACGTTTGTTGATGAAACGTGATATAAAATTCAAAGGTTAAATAAACATATAAAATCATCTTAATGTAAAATGTCGATATCCAACATCTAAGTTATTTACATTCCACGTTCTAACTTTAGGATGAAAGTTAAAATAGTTATCTTATTAAAATCACGAGGAAAAATGTTGTAAAGCATAAATTGAAAATCAAATAGGTATCTCCACTAACTCTTGTCTAGTTCCCGTTAATTGACACTTTATTCTTATTTGTAAAATTACTTTACCATTTTCTGAATATGGTTAAAAAGGAAAGGTTTCCTAAATCAAAGTGGACCTCTCAACTGAGACTCGTAATCATACAATGTATCTGATAATTCAATCATTTGATATAATCTTCTAATTCCACCGATAAACATATTGAAACAAATATGTTTATGTAAAGTATTATACGTTTAATACTTTGTTAACGTTTTCAAGTTATAATATATATACACATATACATATAATCATATCCATTTATATAATGGTTCGTGAATCGTCAAAATTTGGTCGAGGTTAAATGAATGTATGAAGACGGTTTAAAATCCTTGAGATTTAACATTACAGACTTTGCTTATCGTGTCAGAAACATATAAAGATTAAGTTTAAATTTGTTCAGAAATTTCCGGGTTGTCACCAAATGTAATGTATTCATCCAGATGTATTAGGACGAGTCGCTTCATATGGTATCAGAGCGGTGGTCTTAGCAAACCAGGTCTTGCATTAGTTTGTCTAACTGATAGTTGTTAGGATGCATTAGTGAGTCTGGATTTTGACCGTGTCTGCATATCAAAAGTTTTGCTTATCATTTTTGTCAGAAATTAACTGCTTATCATCTTAAGTCTAGACGCTTCTTACTGCATTCATTGCATAGATAGTGTATAGACAAATTCATATCTTTACATATCTATTACAGTAAACTCTGTCTGACATCTTTCGAAAATTTCTCCGTAATTTATGGGATCTTGGTATTATATATACATATGTACAATATGTGTTGAAGAATACCAAACTTAATCCTATAATCTATTACATATCAAAAATTCATTTCCCTGATTATACGAGATGTATCTCTCGACTAGTTCAAGTTCCTCGGATTCCGACAGCTATTCCGACATGGATTTTCATTCGAGCTCCGAAAGCAATGTGACCGGAATGAATCAACCAATTAGTCATCATCTATTCTGGATTAATTGGGGATGGTTTCGTAGCCTACTTAATCATTGGATACAAGAAGAAGGTGATCCCTTCCATCCACCACATTGCCCTCTTGACGAAGAACCTGAAGCACTTACCGGTGAACCTGTCCGAAACACCATTTTCTCTCTCATTTCCAGAGTATCTCGCCATGATTATATTCTATCTAAAATTCTAAACCTTATTCATCAGCTCGTTCTGACCGACAATCATCCTGAAGTAATGGAAGAAGTTAACGAGCTTCACGCTCGAGTAATAAATTTGGAGAACATGGTACAAAACTTACCAACTTCAGCAACATCACCAACACCAACAGTACCACCAACAACCCAAGATTTAACATCACATGCCTCAACATCTCATTCTGTACCTCGAGTATAATCATCGTTCTACATGACGTTTTACATCATTTATCTTCGTTCGACATGATGATTATGTACTCTAGTTCTAATGTTTGAAAGATTATGTGTGTGTGTGTGTGTAGGTATATTTTCATAAAGATTGTTATTAAAAAATTCTATTGTACAAACTATTAACGGTGAAAATATTTTAACGGGTAGGTAATACCCGAGGAATATTTAGATTTCACATTAATAAGTTACACTGTACATTCTTCGAATCTGATTCAACAGTCATTTACTATCATACTTACAACCATCGATATACGTATTCGTTCACCACAGAATAACCATTTTCATCCAACTTCATATTTGGATTTTGATTTATCAGAATCCAACAAGTGGCATAATGAAGAAAACATTGCACAAAATAAAATTTGTTAGAAACAAACGAATTAACTATGAGAAATTTTTTGTTAAGAATCCACACTAACTGTTTCCAACTAACTGTTCCTAGCTAACTGATTACATTTTATTTATCGCAGTTTATTTATCTCAATTTAATTATCGCAATTTTATTTATCGTCATTTAATTTCTGTTATTTATTTTACGCACTTTATTTATCGTCATTTAAATACTGTTATTTACGCATTTAAATATCGGGACACGTATACAAAGTTTTGAAATATCATATTGACGTCATCTATATATATTATTTGGAATAACCATAGACACTCTATATGCGGTAATGTTCGAGTTAGCTATACAGGGTTGAGGTTGATTCTAAATAATATATATACTTTGAGTTGTGATCGAGTCTGAGACATGTATATAATGGGTCACGACACGTATTAATTAGTTCGAATATTATATATTAAACTATATATGAATTGTTGAACTACTAACTGTGGACTAATAACATTGGACAATTAAAATGAATTAAAATATTGATTATAACATATGAAACTAAAAAATTCTTCAAGTTTGCCACTTGATTTCAACTTAAACCTCATTTGTATCTTGACGATTACAATCTGCGTTCACACCTTTCATGATTCTTGAAAACACCTCAATCGAGAGGATGAACCAACCGCACTTCATCTACGGAAGAAAAGATTGATGCATATAATTATGCACCTGGAAACACTCGGAACCTGAGTAAAAGTTTAACACGTATATGTGCTAGCTCCTTTGGCGTTGTTATTATCGAAAATAACTTTGCAATCCCTTTCCAAAGTAGCCAATTTTGTCACAGCTTCAGCAAATCAATATCAATTTTCATTCGAATAAACTCTATTATAACTTTGATATATAAGATTACCCTTTCATCATCGTTACTGGAGAACCGTTTATATTCCACCACATTAGCAGTAAACTTACCAGCAACTTCATTGATCTTTGACTTTCTGAAAAGTTATTATATTCATTGAAACCGTATAACCTACTCATCTGCATCTTGTAACGATAGTTGCCATACCAAATACCGAGAAGCATTAATCATTAATTCTCAAATTTCACAGCGTTCCTACGTCAATAATTATACATCTATATATAACGTATATCTTCTGGACTGATGAATTTCAATTCGGAATCTCTGAATTCCTGAAAAGCACTCTAGCTTACGAATCAGATCTTCGAATTCTGAAAAAGCTGATGAAGCAGCGAAAACTGAAGACTGCCTTAACAGTTAAAAGTTTGATGATAAAGAATGAAGTGTTGAGAAAACTCAAAAGTTTGATACTGAAAAAATGAATTGAGCAAACCATGAAGGAGGCTATGGACATATCACAAAGTCTAAACCTGCTTCAAAGAATCCAAATGAATCAATATCAAGTCATTAACGAATACCTTGCTCCTGACTCCACACTTTTACGGACAAATCTCCATCATCATCCATCAAAATTAGAAATTTTAAGATATCATCGTATCTTTCATTATAAATATCCTCGATATTTCTGAAGATATTTTCGTAATTATTCTTATCTAAAATCATTTACCCCTTCGCACTATCAGTGTTACATCATAAAGGAAACTGTTTAGTTTCTATATTCTGTAAACCTTCAAGTTTAAAAATATGAATGTTTTTGAAGTAGTGTTGGGAACTGAAGCATGAGTTAGTATAATATAATGACACTTGATCAACGTGATTATATTACAGTAAGTCTTGCTGAGTTTCTAAATGGAACGTGATGATTCACAGATCATAATGTCATCATGTGCCATGTTACACGATTCTTGTATTCTACTTAACCTCTAAACATATCAAGAAAATATTGTTCTTGATGATTCGGTCTTTTCCAGGATATTCTGGTAATTTGACAAATCAAGATTGTACCATTACAATTACCTCCTTGGAACATTAACTATGTTCATTTCAAAATCCATACATATGAATTCTAAACCAATATTCGCTTGACTTGGAGACGGGAAGAGGAGACAAAAGTATGAAACTCTTGAATATAAAAGAAAATATAAAGCTCGACAACAACACATAAACTAAAAACCGTGCATATCAATACGTATTGCCACGTAAAGGTACGGGAGAATTAAAAACACTATAACCCCAAGGTAATAGTAAAGGTAAATAAAATTCTCCGTTGGTAGATGAAAGAGAAGAATGACAGGTATGAAACTTAGGAGTATATCAAGGATCAGAACGGGATGGAGTATATTGACGAATGATTCAAAGTATGAATTAAAGGAGAAAGAATAGAAGGTGTGAATTGTAAAGAAACGAATGGGTAGATATATAGTAAGATATCCGACAAAGCAATTAAAACAGATCATCGCATTTAATCAAAGAGGATACTAATTTCTTTAATTTCTAAAGGATCAAATATTATATAGATTACGAAGATTTTCTTTACATTCCTTGAATTCCGGAATTCAACAGTAATTACGTCAAAAGTTAAATCTCTATCTCAATCTTTTGTGACTGCTTCACTTGTACTCTTCGATTAATTGAATTGTTTTATCCATATTACTCAATGATGATAAAACTCTACTTATCAACTCATATTCGTCATGAAAATATTTTTATTGTTAGCCATGACGACCTCGATCAAATTTCGGGACGAAATTTTGGGACGAAATTTCTTTAACGGGTACGTACTGTGACGACCCTGAAATTTCCGACCAAATTTAAATTTGATCTTTATATGTTTCCGACACGATAAGCAAAGTTTATTAAACTGAATCTCAAAATTGTTGAACTGTTTTAATGTATTCGTTTAACCTTTGACTATTCTCGACGATTCACGAACCTGTAATTGTAAACAGAAAAGTATATATAGATAATTATATATGTAAATAAATAATTATATATGTAAATAATTATACATAATAAATTAAATATATTAATGAACTATTAAGTGATTTAGTTATTATGAAAGATAATTTAAAATAACTGAAACTTATTATTTTGAATATATAGGGTATATTGAATAGAAAAGATTTCGAACCTAATTGGTCAACGTTAACAAAATGTTAAATATATAATGTATACTTTGAGTTTATTGGTTTAAATATATATATATATATATATATATATATATATATATATATATATATATATATATATATATATATATATATATATATATATATATATATATATATATATAATTATCTACTTAATACTTTGAGTTTATTGGTTTCAATATATTAATATAAAATATATATAAAATTATATACATATGCAAGGATCCGTTTCCTTTCAACATCATCTTTTTAATTCTTGTTTTCTAGTCGATTCCAATTAGCAGACACATCCAAAATCTGTTTGGAAGTCGTACAAATCAGATGCTCTTTATTATCTGTATTATTTTTTTTTTAATTTAATTCTCTAAATTAAATTCCTGTCTAGAAACTGTTACGCGTCCAAATCAATTTGTAATACAAACAAGCAAGTTTACTGCATCAATATTCGATTATTATCTATATATGATGCTACCTTCACAATGCAATTCGATTTTAAAAATAGAAAAATTAGAAAATAAGCCAACGACCTCTGTTCTTGACCATAATCCACAAAACTTTGATTTTCTATAAATTTTAAAAATCCATTAATGCAGTTTGTTTATAAATCTTTCATTCAATCTTTCTGCAAAATCACAACTTCCAATTCTTTCAAACGAGTTCGGATTTTAGAGTCAAAGTTAAATTTTAAAAAGTCAAACAAAGCGTTCTTCATGAAATTGGAAGTCGTTTTGAGATTTCAGGATGAATTAAGGATTCTTAAAGTTTCTAGGAAGGATTTATAATCTATATCATGAAGAAACCAAAGTCTAAAAACATCTTAATATTTAAATCAAGTTTTGAATTAAGGTTGTTCTTCACGAGCCTGTACAGCAGGTCTTTTTTTGTTGTTGTTGTTGTCTGTTAAACAAATGTATCCAATACAGAATGATTATAATTCAATTCAAATCTAAATTCAAGTTAGTAATTGAATGTTATAGTGAAATAGGTCCCTGGTCGATCGAAATAATAGAAGAAGAAGATAGAAATAGAAAGTCAGGTTAAACAGAATTAAAGATGATTTAAATCAGAAATGAAAGGGTCAGAGGAATGGTTAAGTGTGTTTTGGGTGAAAGGGAGGTCGCGGGTTCGAGACTCGTCAACGGCAATTCTTTTTAGCAAAGCATTTTAAAAGGGTATATACTTTTATTTTCATTTCTATTATCAATATTATTATTAATTATTAATAACATAATTACTAAAATTATTATCATTAATATAATTTATATTATTATCATTACTAGTATTATCAATAGGTATTATTATTATTGTTATTATCAATATTATTAATTATATCAGATTATTAGTAATATAAGTATTATTATTATTATTATTATTATTATTATTATTATTATTATTATTATTATTATTATTATTATTATAATTATGATTAGGATTACGAATTAATGTTATAGAAGCTTTGGTCATTAGCTTAGAAATTTAACACGAAGATTATGATTTTTATGACTATGAATATAAAAGTTTTAAAGATATTGCTAAGATTATGAATATAGAAATCTTGGATATAAATATTATTATGAAAATGATACAATTATTATTTTTTCATTAATATTAGTATTGGAATTAACAGTTGACATTAAATATTAGTATTATCGTATAATTATTGCAATTCTATAAAAACTATCATTTCTATCATTCTTACATTATTATTATTATCAGTATTATCTATATCATTATTATTAAAGTTTTAATGACATTGTTAAGGTTATAAGATAAAAATAAAGATTAATTATATAAAAAATATATTCAATACATATAACTTAACCATAATAATATTATTATGTACAAAATAAAAATATATAAATAAATAATAAAACTTATAAATTATTAAATATAACAATTACATCACTAATAAAAATATATAGATTTATTCGATTACAAGAATATGTTTTAATACATATATGAATTATATAGGTTCGTGAATCTGAGGCCAACCCTGCATTGTTTAGTATCGTTGTATGAATATTTTTACTACAAAATATTGTATCGTGAGTTTCATTTGCTGCCTTTTTAAATGCTTTTGCAATATATATTTTTGGGACTGAGAATACATGCGTTTTTATAAATGTTTGATGAAATAGACACAAGTACTTGAAACTACATTCTATGGTTGGATTACTATACCGAATATCGCCCCTTCAAGTCTGGTAACCTAAGAATTAGGGAAATGGCCCCTAATTGACGCGAATCCTAAAGATAGATCTATGGGCCTAACAAACCCCATTCTGGAATTTGGAATGCTTTAGTACTTCAATTTAAATGGTGATTGCGATTGTCAATATTTATGGCATACTTGCGAGTATGCGGGGGATATTCTATATGCATTATGTCAATGTCGGTTACCAGGTGTTCATCATACGAATGATTTGTATTACACTTGCGAGTGTAATTTTATTTATGAAAAATGAGAATCTTGTGGTCTATTAAAATTATGGAAATGATTGATTACGATAAACCTATGAACTCACCAACCTTTTGGTTGGCACTTTAAAGCATGTTTATTCTCAGGTGTTAAAGAAATCTTCTGCTGTGCATTTGCTCATTTTAGAGATATTACTTGGAGTCATTCATGACATATTTCAAAAGACGTTGCATTCGAGTCGTTGAGTTCATCAAGATTATTATTATTATGTCAATTATAGTTGGATATATTATGAAATGGTATGCATGCCATCAACTTTCGATGTAATGGAAGTTTGTCTTTTTAAAAAACGAATGCAATGTTTGTAAAATGTATCATATAGAGGTCAAGTATGAAATGTCCCGTTCTTATTGATTAAAAACGTTCCATATTAATTGATTTCGTTGCGAGGTTTTGACCTCTATATGAGACGTTTTTCAAAGACTGCATTCATTTTTAAAACAAACCATAACCTTTATTTCATAAATAAAGGTTTAAAAAGCTTTACGTAGATTATCAAATAATGATAATCTAAAATATCCTGTTTACACACGACCATTACATAATGGTTTACAATACAAATATGTTACATCGAAATCAGTTTCTTGAATGCAGTTTTTACACAATATCATACAAACATGGACTCCAAATCTTTTCCTTATTTTAGTATGCAACAGCGGAAGCTCTTAATATTCACCTGAGAATAAACATGCTTTAAACGTCAACAAAAATGTTGGTGAGTTATAGGTTTAACCTATATATATCAAATCGTAACAATAGACCACAAGATTTCATATTTCAATACACATCCCATACATAGAGATAAAAATCATTCATATGGTGAACACCTGGTAACCGACAATAACAAGATGCATATATAAGAATATCCCCATCATTCCGGGACACCCTTCGGATATGATATAAATTTCGAAGTACTAAAGCATCCGGTACTTTGGATGGGGTTTGTTAGGCCCAATAGATCTATCTTTAGGATTCGCGTCAATTAGGGTGTCTGTTCCCTAATTCTTAGATTACCAGACTTAATAAAAAGGGGCATATTCGATTTCGATAATTCAACCATAGAATGTAGTTTCACGTACTTGTGTCTATTTTGTAAATCATTTATAAAACCTGCATGTATTCTCATCCCAAAAATATTAGATTTTAAAAGTGGGACTATAACTCACTTTCACAGATTTTTACTTCGTCGGGAAGTAAGACTTGGCCACTGTTGATTCACGAACCTATAACAATATATACATATATATTAAAGTATGTTCAAAATATATTTACAACACTTTTAATATATTTTGATGTTTTAAGTTTATTAAGTCAGCTGTCCTCGTTAGTAACCTATAACTAGTTGTCCACAGTTAGATGTACAGAAATAAATCGATAAATATTATCTTGAATCAATCCACGACCCAGTGTATACGTATCTCAGTATTGATCACAACTCAAACTATATATATTTTGGAATCAACCTCAACCCTGTATAGCTAACTCCAACATTCACATATAGAGTGTCTATGGTTGTTCCGAAATATATATAGATGTGTCGACATGATAGGTCGAAACATTGTATACGTGTCTATGGTATCTCAAGATTACATAATATACAATACAAGTTGATTAAGTTATGGTTGGAATAGATTTGTTACCAATTTTCACGTAGCTAAAATGAGAAAAATTATCCAATCTTGTTTTACCCATAACTTCTTCATTTTAAATCCGTTTTGAGTGAATCAATATGCTATGATTTCATATTGAACTCTATTTTATGAATCTAAACAGAAAAAGTATAGGTTTATAGTCGTAAAAATAAGTTACAAGTCATTTTTGTAAAGGTAGTCATTTCAGTCGAAAGAACGACGTCTAGATGACCATTTTAGAAAACATACTTCCACTTTGAGTTTAACCATAATTTTTGGATATAGTTTCATGTTCATAATAAAAATCATTTTCTCAGAATAACAACTTTTAAATCAAAGTTTATCATAGTTTTTAATTAACTAACCCAAAACAGCCCGCGGTGTTACTACGACGGCGTAAATCCGGTTTTACGGTGTTTTTCGTGTTTCCAGGTTTTAAATCATTAAGTTAGCATATCATATAGATATAGAACATGTGTTTAGTTGATTTTAAAAGTCAAGTTAGAAGGATTAACTTTTGTTTGCGAACAAGTTTAGAATTAACTAAACTATGTTCTAGTGATTACAAGTTTAAACCTTCGAATAAGATAGCTTTATATGTATGAATCGAATGATGTTATGAACATCATTACTACCTTAATTTCCTTGGATAAACCTACTGGAAAAGTGAAAAATGGATCTAGCTTCAATGGATCCTTGGATGGCTCGAAGTTCTTGAAGCAGAATCATGACACGAAAACAAGTTCAAGTAAGATCATCACTTGAAATAAGATTGTTATAGTTATAGAAATTGAACCAAAGTTTGAATATGATTATTACCTTGTATTAGAATGATAACCTACTGTAAGAAACAAAGATTTCTTGAGGTTGGATGATCACCTTACAAGATTGGAAGTGAGCTAGCAAACTTGAAAGTATTCTTGATTTTATGAAACTAGAACTTTTGGAATTTATGAAGAACACTTAGAACTTGAAGATAGAACTTGAGAGAGATCAATTAGATGAAGAAAATTGAAGAATGAAAGTGTTTGTAGGTGTTTTTGGTCGTTGGTGTATGGATTAGATATAAAGGATATGTAATTTTGTTTTCATGTAAATAAGTCATGAATGATTACTCATATTTTTGTAATCTTATGAGATATTTCATGCTAGTTGCCAAATGATGGTTCCCACATGTGTTAGGTGACTCACATGGGCTGCTAAGAGCTGATCATTGGAGTGTATATACCAATAGTACATACATCTAAAAGCTGTGTATTGTACGAGTACGAATACGGGTGCATACGAGTAGAATTGTTGATGAAACTGAACGAGGATGTAATTGTAAGCATTTTTGTTAAGTTGAAGTATTTTGATAAGTGTATTGAAGTCTTTCAAAAGTGTATAAATACATATTAAAACACTACATGTATATACATTTTAACTGAGTCGTTAAGTCATCGTTAGTCGTTACATGTAAGTGTTGTTTTGAAACCTTTAGGTTAACGATCTTGTTAAATGTTGTTAACTCAATGTTTATAATATCAAATGAGATTTTAAATTATTATATTATCATGATATTATCATGTATGAATATCTCTTAATATGATATATATACATTAAATGTCTTTACAACGATAATCGTTACATATATGTCTCGTTTAAAAATCATTAAGTTAGTAGTCTTGTTTTTACATATGTAGTTCATTGTTAATATACTTTATGATATGTTTTCTTATCATAGTATCATGTTAACTATATATATATATCCATATATATGTCATCATATAGTTTTTACAAGTTTTAACGTTCGTGAATCACCGATCAACTTGGGTGGTCAATTGTCTATATGAAACATATTTCAATTAATCAAGTCTTAACAAGTTTGATTGCTTAACATGTTGGAAACATTTAATCATGTAAATATCAATCTCAATTAATATATATAAACATGGAAAAGTTCGGGTCACTACAGTACCTACCCGTTAAATAAATTTCGTCCCGAAATTTTAAGCTGTTGAAGGTGTTGACGAATCTTCTGGAAATAGATGCGGGTATTTCTTCTTCATCTGATCTTCACGCTCCCAGGTGAACTCGGGTCCTCTACGAGCATTCCATCGAACCTTAACAATTGGTATCTTGTTTTGCTTAAGTCTTTTAACCTCACGATCCATTATTTCGACGGGTTCTTCGATGAATTGAAGTTTTTCGTTGATTTGGATTTCATCTAACGGAATAGTGAGATCTTCTTTAGCAAAACATTTCTTTAAATTCGAGACGTGGAAAGTGTTATGTACAGCCGCGAGTTGTTGAGGTAACTCTAGTCGGTAAGCTACTGGTCCGACACGATCAATAATCTTGAATGGTCCAATATACCTTGGATTTAATTTCCCTCGTTTACCAAATCGAACAATGCCTTTCCAAGGTGCAACTTTAAGCATGACCATCTCTCCAATTTCAAATTCTATATCTTTTCTTTTAATGTCAGCGTAGCTCTTTTGTCGACTTTGGGCGGTTTTCAACCGTTGATGAATTTGGATGATCTTCTCGGTAGTTTCTTGTATAATCTCCGGACCCGTAATCTGTCTATCCCCCACTTCACTCCAACAAATCGGAGACCTGCACTTTCTACCATAAAGTGCTTCAAACGGCGCCATCTCAATGCTTGAATGGTAGCTGTTGTTGTAGGAAAATTCTGCTAACGGTAGATGTCGATCCCAACTGTTTCCGAAATCAATAACACATGCTCGTAGCATGTCTTCAAGCGTTTGTATCGTCCTTTCGCTCTGCCCATCAGTTTGTGGATGATAGGCAGTACTCATGTCTAGACGAGTTCCTAATGCTTGCTGTAATGTCTGCCAGAATCTTGAAATAAATCTGCCATCCCTATCAGAGATAATAGAGATTGGTATTCCATGTCTGGAGACGACTTCCTTCAAATACAGTCGTGCTAACTTCTCCATCTTGTCATCTTCTCTTATTGGTAGGAAGTGTGCTGATTTGGTGAGACGATCAACTATTACCCAAATAGTATCAAAACCACTTGCAGTCCTTGGCAATTTAGTGATGAAATCCATGGTAATGTTTTCCCATTTCCATTCCGGGATTTCGGGTTGTTGAAGTAGACCTGATGGTTTCTGATGCTCAGCTTTGACCTTAGAACACGTCAAACATTCTCCTACGTATTTAGCAACATCGGCTTTCATACCCGGCCACCAAAAATGTTTCTTGAGATCCTTGTACATCTTCCCCGTTCCAGGATGTATTGAGTATCTGGTTTTATGAGCTTCTCTAAGTACCATTTCTCTCATATCTCCAAATTTTGGTACCCAAATCCTTTCAGCCCTATACCGGGTTCCGTCTTCCCGAATATTAAGATGCTTCTCCGATCCTTTGGGTATTTCATCCTTTAAATTTCCCTCTTTTAAAACTCCTTGTTGCGCCTCCTTTATTTGAGTAGTAATGTTATTATGAATCATTATATTCATAGATTTTACTCGAATGGGTTCTCTGTCCTTCCTGCTCAAGGCATCGGCTACCACATTTGCCTTCCCCGGGTGGTAACGAATCTCAAAGTCGTAATCATTCAATAATTCAATCCACCTACGCTGCCTCATATTCAGTTGTTTCTGATTAAATATGTGTTGAAGACTTTTGTGGTCGGTATATATAATACTTTTGACCCCATATAAGTAGTGCCTCCAAGTCTTTAATGCAAAAACAACCGCGCCTAATTCCAAATCATGCGTCGTATAATTTTGTTCGTGAATCTTCAATTGTCTAGACGCATAAGCAATCACCTTCGTTCGTTGCATTAATACACAACCGAGACCTTGCTTTGATGCATCACAATAAATCACAAAATCATCATTCCCTTCAGGCAATGACAATATAGGTGCCGTAGTTAGCTTTTTCTTCAATAACTGAAACGCTTTCTCTTGTTCATCATTCCATTCAAATTTCTTCCCTTTATGCGTTAATGCAGTCAAGGGTTTTGCTATTCTGGAAAAGTCTTGGATGAACCTTCTGTAGTAACCAGCTAGTCCTAAAAACTGGCGTATGTGTTTCGGAGTTTTCGGGGTTTCCCACTTTTCAACAGTTTCTATCTTTGCCGGATCCACCTTAATACCTTCTTTGTTCACTATGTGACCGAGGAATTGAACTTCTTCCAACCAAAATGCACACTTTGAAAACTTAGCGTACAATTCTTCTTTCCTCAATACTTCTAACACCTTTCTCAAATGTTCACCGTGTTCTTGGTCATTCTTTGAGTAAATAAGTATGTCATCAATGAAAACAATGACAAACTTGTCAAGGTATGGTCCACACACTCGGTTCATAAGGTCCATGAACACAGCTGGTGCATTAGTTAAACCAAACGGCATGACCATAAACTCGTAATGACCGTAACGTGCTCTGAAAGCAGTCTTTGGAATATCATCTTCTTTCACCCGCATTTGATGATACCCGGAACGTAAGTCAATCTTTGAATAAACAGACGAGCCTTGTAGTTGATCAAATAAGTCGTCGATTCTCGGTAGTGGGTAGCGGTTCTTGATGGTAAGTTTGTTCAACTCTCGGTAGTCGATACACAACCTGAATGTACCATCTTTCTTCTTGACAAACAAAACAGGAGCTCCCCACGGTGATGTGCTTGGTCGAATGAAACCACGCTCTAAAAGTTCTTGTAATTGGCTTTGCAGTTCTTTCATCTCGCTGGGTGCGAGTCTGTAAGGAGCACGAGCTATTGGTGCAGCTCCTGGTACAAGATCTATTTGAAATTCAACGGATCGATGTGGGGGTAATCCCGGTAATTCTTTCGGAAATACATCGGGAAATTCTTTTGCAATGGGAACATCATTGATGCTCTTTTCTTCAGTTTGTACTTTCTCGACGTGTGCTAGAACAGCATAGCAACCTTTTCTTATTAGTTTTTGTGCCTTCAAATTACTAATAAGATGTAGCTTCGTGTTGCCCTTTTCTCCGTACACCATTAAGGGTTTTCCTTTTTCTCGTATAATGCGAATTGCATTTTTGTAACAAACGATCTCCGCTTTCACTTCTTTCAACCAGTCCATACCGATTATCACATCAAAACTCCCTAACTCTACTGGTATCAAATCAATCTTAAATGTTTCGCTAACCAGTTTAATTTCTCGATTCCGACATATATTATCTGCTGAAATTAATTTACCATTTGCTAATTCGAGTAAAAATTTACTATCCAAAGGCGTCAATGGACAACTTAATTTAGCACAAAAATCTCTACTCATATAGCTTCTATCCGCACCCGAATCAAATAAAACGTAAGCAGATTTATTGTCAATAAGAAACGTACCCGTAACAAGCTCCGGGTCTTCCTGTGCCTCTACCGCATGAATGTATGAATGTTTTTGAAGTACCCGTAAATTATGAAACCTTCGAGTTTAAAATATGAATGTTTTTGAAGTAGTGTTGGGAACTGAAGCATGAGTTAGTATAATATAATGACACTTGATCAACGTGATTATATTACAGTAAGTCATGCTGAGTTTCTAAATGGAACGTGATGATTCACAGATCATAACGTCATCATGTGCCATGTTACACGACTCTTACATTCTACTTAATCTCCAAATATATTAAAAACATATCCTCGTGATAGTTCTAATTTTCAGGATATTCTGGTAATTTGACAAATCAAGATCGTGCCATTACAATTTCATTCTTAGAACATTAACTATGTTCATTCCGAAATTCATATCTACGAATTCTGGACCATTACACGCGGTGCTTAATGGTAAGAAGAGAAAACAAAAGAATGAAGCTCCGAAATAGAAATTGGAGTATAAATCACAGCAAATAAGAGAGAGCATTAACTGTGGATGACAATGATTAAAGAAGATAGAAGCAGAGATTTTGAAATATAAGGGAAGATATAAAGCCCAACAACAACCCAGAAATTACAAACCATATATCGATGCATATAGCAATATAAAGACACGGGAGAACTAAAAACACTATAAAACCAAGAGTATATTAGAAGTAAATAGATTCTTCTGGCGGTAGATGAAAAAGAAGAATGACAGATATAAAAGTTAGGAGTATATCAAGAATTAGAACCGGATGGAGCATATTGAAAAATGATTTAAAGTATGAGTTGAGGGAGAAAGAATAGAGGATGTGAGCTGTGGAAAATAAGGAAACGAAGAATCACATCTTATCACGAAGATTTTCTCTAAATCCCTTGAACTCCGGAAATCAATCCTATCTACGTCAAAAGATATGACGAATCTACATTTACTTATTTCACTCTTTTGCAATAGCTTCACTCGTACTCTACAAATAATCGAGTTGTTTTATCCATATTACTCAATGATGATAAAACTCTAATTTTCAATTCATATGAGTCATGAAAACATACTTATTGTCAGCCATGACCATCCCAATCAAATTTCGGGACGAAATTTCTTTAACGGGTAGGTACTGTGACAACTCGAAAATTTCCGACCAAATTTAAACTTTATCTTTATATTATTCCGACACGATAAGAAAACTTTGTTAAGTTGAATTTCAAGAATTTTAAACTGTGTTCATACACTTATTTAACCTCGACCAATTTCGACGATTCACGAACTATTATACAAATGGATATGATTGTATATATATGTATATATATATATATTATAACTTGAAAACGTAAACAAAGTATAAGGTATAATACTTTACATGATCGTATTTACCGATGGAATTAAGAGATGATATCAAATGATTGAGTTATCAGATACTTTGTGATGATTATGGGTCTCTGTTGAGAGGTCCACTTTGATTTAGGAAACCTTTCCTTTTTAACGTTATTCGGAATAAATGAAAAAGTGATTTACAAGTAAGAACAAAAATGTCATTAACGAGAGTTAGTCAAAAGTTAGTGGAGATTTCTGTTTAATTTGCAAAAGAATACTTTACATTGATTGCCTCGTGTGCCTTGATAAATTAATTATTTAAGTTTCATATTATAAAAAATAATATTATTTGATATAATAACTGTTATTATTCAAAAGAGTAAACTTATATAAAACACTTTAAAATATAATTGGTTTTGAAAAATTAAATATTATATTAAGTAAATATTTCAATTATATATATATATATATAAATTATATTTCTAAAATAAAGATATATATATATATATATATATATATATATATATATATATACATATATATATATATATATATATAATATAGTTATTGTTAACACCTATTTCCTTATGAGGTAAGGCTTAGTGTGTCAACAAGATACTAGAAGTAATATAGCTTTAGGAGGGCGGAGTGTTGCCGATTGATTTTTACCCTCGGGAAATAATCCCTGCAGACCTGGTTCACAAGTGTAGAAACTTGTGGGGTGGCTTAATCAATCTGTCGTCCGTAGAGCGTAAAAGTGCTAGCCGGATGACTTCTAGTGAGAGAAAGTAGAGAGAGAAAGAGAAGTGAAATCTCAGCTCTCAAAGTTGTCAGAATATCTGAACTGTGTGAAATGACGACCCAAGGGGTCTATTTATAGTGTCAGATCCACCAGATTGTTCAGGGATACGTGTCAGATGATGATACGTTCTGTTATTCGTGATCCGAAATTTATGCTGAAGGTGGCGTTCTCCGGCCAGGGCTTACGCGCTAGGCGGCCTTCAGGGGTTATGCATGACGGAGCAACCTGTACAGCGGAGAACGCTGGACGGATAACTCCACAAAACTGTTGTTTCCAGCCTTCCTGATGCTACTTTTATGCAACCATTATGCCTTTTATGTGTGTATACGATAGGATACACCATTAGTTATAAAACGTTTTGATTTAAGTAATATTATATATATATATATATATATATATATATATATATATATATATATATATATATATATATATATATATATATATATATATATATATATGTATTATTAAATACATTTTATTAAACAACGAGAAGTTGATTTATAGAAGCAAATGACCAAAACACTCAAATGTATAAGTTACACCTCGTGTAATATAGTTTATCAATGATTTTAGTCTATATTTTTGATAAAGGTACAAGTCGCGAAACGTTAAGTATAAGTTTTCTAAGCGTACGAAAGGACATTCGAAAAATTGGAACCCGGACATAAGTCGAGTGACAACGTACGAGTCATTGGAACTAAATTTACAAGTTAACTATGCACATAAATATTATATAATATATAATTAATTATATAGATTAGTAATTATTAAATTATATTTATTATTAATCGAGTGTCGACAAGAGGAAACAATGGATGCTAGCTGGAAAACACACTCATGCGATCACATGAGTGTTTCACTCTCATCCCATGCGATCGCATGGCAACTTGGGGCAGCAAAAGTTCTACAAATTTCGCGATTCTGGTTCCATTTTTCACTCACTCATCCAACTTACTCCGTATCATTTAAATTATTTATATTATTATTATTATTAAGATTAATATTATTATTATCTTATTATTATTAGTAGTATTAGTATATATTAGCATTATTATTATTATTTATACATAAAATACTACGACGAGGTTCTGCTCGCATGTTTTCAAAATGGATTTTTCGAGAGGGATAAAGCTAAGGAAATTATAGGTTATAGCTATGGAGGTTATGGGCTATGTCCGTGGGATATGCTCGTGAGTTTGACCTAGTGTTTATCATCTCCGTTGCGTCTACGTACTTTCCTGCAATATTGAATCACAATATTGATACGTGAGCATTCAAATCCTATCTTTAATATATTAATAGTGTATCCCTGACTAGTGCTCGAGTATATATGATTATGCATTCTTGAATGTTTATTTTCGTCATTATATAGTTTATGATAAATCATGAAGTTAATACATATGCTACTGAGATAAGGTATATGATATGCATGTCGTTGGAAAGCTGTCGAAAAATTAATAACTTTTCATTTAGAAAGCATATGGTTTCGATGAACTAATTAAAAGATATAGTCAACTGAATTATCATTAATTTTAGTATTATTATTAAAATGATTATTATTATTACGATCGTCGTTATCATTATCGTTATCGTTATCGTCGTTATTATCGTCATTATTATTATTAAAAAATAATTATTATTATTATTATTATTATCATTATCATTATTAATATAAGTATTATTATTAAAAATTATTATTTTTATTATTATTACTATCTGATGTCGAACGAGGTGTATATAAAATAGCTTATATTTTACTAGGAAAAACTATTAAATATGATACAATTTTACACAAGATATTTATTTATTTATAGAATGGATATACTTAAACCTTGCTACAACACTTATAGGCAGTGTACCTAATCGTACAGTAGTGTAGTTTTTAGTAAGTCCGGTTCGTTCCACAGGGAAATCTTTAAACAAAGCTCAACGCTATATTAGTTAACTTTTATAAAAATACAAATATATATATAAGTAATATTATTATTATAAAGAGGGGTTTTTACCGTTTAATGACCGGTTTGTCGATTTTAAAACTTTAGTCGCAGTTAAAACCTAATGTAAAATATAAAATAAATACAAGACTTTAAATTAAAGCGTAAAGTAAATAACGATAATGAAATTGCGAATAATAAAAATGCGATAAAAATTAAATTGCGATAATTAAAAAGTACGATAATTAAAAGTGCGATAAAATGAAATAACAATAAATAAAAGTGCGATAATTAGAAGTGCAATTAAATATAAAATAAAGGAAATAAAATATGATATAAAAGAATTATGCTTATTTAAACTTCCGTAATCATGATGTTTGACGTGTTGATTTTAGTTTTATGCCCTTGGGTTAATTGTCCTTTGTCCTGGATTATTCAATATGTCCATCTGGTTTTTGTCCATAACAGTCCATCAGTCATAAATATAAATTGCAAGTGTCCTTGTCAAATTATTATTATACCCGAAGATAAATATTCCAACTAATTGGGGATTCGAATTGTAACAAGGTTTTAATACTTTGTTTAATGAATACACCAGGTTATCGACTGCGTGTAAACCAAGGTTTTACTACTTTGTTAACAATTACACCAATTACCCTTGAATGTAATTCCACCCCTGTTTTAATTATTCTAGTGGCTATTAATCCATTCCCGTGTCCGGTTAAATGAACGATTATTCGTACATATAAATATCCCGCCCATCGTGTCCGATCGAGTGTATATGGTAATTTATAGGGACGTCCAATTGTAAATCTTTATATTAACATTAACAAACTTTCATTTAGTTAAACAAATAATAAGCCCATTAATAGCCCATAGCCTAGTTTCCACAAGTGTCGTTCTTTTGTCCAAACCCCAATTATGGTACAAAGCCCAATTACCCAATTTTAGTAATTAGCCCAACATCATGATTACTTCGTTTTAAATAAGCATAATAATAACTTAGCTACGAGACATTAATATAAAAAGGTTGAACATAACTTACAATGATTAAAAATAGCGTAGCGTTACACGGACAGAATTTCGACTTACACCCTTACAACATTCGCTAACATACCCTTATTATTAGAATTATAATTAAAATTAAAATATAAATTATAAATATAAATATATATTACTTATGAAGAGGAAGAGAAAAAGGATGATAAAACTCGTCAGAAAACTGGCTATTTATAGGACCTGACCAGCAATCTCACACCATGCGACTCGCATGGTTTTGTGCTTCTGGCCATGCGAGTCGCATGGCCACCCTGGATTCAGCCAACTACTTTTGTTTTCTTCTTGCCGACGTAATATAATAATAATAATATATATAATATATAATTATATATAATTATATATATATTATATTATATTCTTGTGCATAGTAGACTAGATATTTTTGGTCTGTTGCGTCGGGCGTTTCTTCTTGGCTCAGGTCCCGGTTCCGGATTTTCGGACGTCCTCGCGTATTATTTTATATCGTGTACTTTGCGTCTTGTAACTTGTACTCTTGTCATTTTGAGACGTTCCTCATCAATATTTTGAACCTTTTTGATTGTATCTTGTACTTTTTAGCTCTTTGGACCTTTTTGTCTTCAATTTGTCGAATCTGCCTTTTGTCTTCACCTTTTATTATTTAAACGAATATTACTTGTAAATAGAACAATTGCAACTAAAAGCTTGTCTTTCTTGAGGAATAATGCTATGAAATATATGTTCGTTTTTAGCATTATCAAATATTCCCACACTTGAGCGTTGCTTGTCCTCAAGCAATATTGTCTTGAAATACTAGAATCACTTCTTTATTCTTCACACTTTGTACATCAGTGATTTCTATACGGCGGTATAAACAATGGAAGTAACGATATGGTTTACAGTCCCACATGACTATAAAAATTTAGATCCATTAAGGAAATTGGATCTTTATGAAAACATTTGATCTTTTGAAAATTAAATCTAGTTTTTTCCCTAGATAAGTTTTCCGGAATAACCCTTTACCGGTGTTTGCAAAATATTTTTGTGGGTTTGGTGGGTTTCAGATTTGAAAATTTTAGCTCAAAACTTGCGGTTTTGTGTCACCCACTTGCTAACCTTGTATTTGGAAAGCAACACGTCCAGTTTACTTGTTCTGTATATTACCTTTCGGCAAACTACCGTCCGGTTGTAAAGGAAAGCGTTGAACAAGCAACTGTTTAAGGCAATGTCCCGTGACATGCTTTTGATTATGTCTATAACGTGTCGGACGCAATTACTATCCTTGGTAGGAGCAATAGTAAAGCTCACCCTTATAATTTTTCGGTCTGGCACAAAGTCCTGTCTTTGACCATGTTATGCAACCATCGTTCTTACGGTTGACACCCGATTTAGTTCAGGTGACCTAATGAATTCCAGGTGAATTCCTAGGATTTTACGTTCAATGGTAATGAACGCATTGAAAATGGGTTTTTCAGAAAACAAATCGGTTTATAATTTTGATCAAAATATTTTCTCGTTCAAGCTCGAGTTTAGATATCATCGAATTCCATGAGTTTGTAATTCTCAATCTTTAAGGTCAATCTCTAGGATTGAGTAATATCAGTCTTAAAAGCTGATTTTTAATCTTTAAGGAGATTATCCTTTTCTGGGGATCTGATTCATTAGTCTTATCAAGCTAATTTGCACGGTGCCCCCCCATTGTACGAGATAAATCCTTCTCATGGTTAGGATAAATCTGACCACTTGGCGACCCTGTTTAATGCTGAGGTCCGTGGATTTCCTGCTGATTTTAGTGATGACTTTTCTAGATTTTTCGTCAACCTACAGCTGGTCTGAACGACAACTTCATGACCTAAATCAAGAAGCGCGTGTCTTTTTCGGAAGACTTTACTTCCTTTTAATGATGGAATTGATTCATCGTGTAGATCCATCTCTTCTTTTCTTTCATCGGGTAAAACAGTTTAGTTTAGTCCAAAGCAAAAGTATTTTCAGTTATTTGTTACAAATATATGTGACATATGTTTAAAATAACTTGGTAAATTTTCCCACACTTGGCTTTTATTTTCCTTTTTATCGTCCTCTATTCCATTTTAAATGAATTTTAACATTTTAGTTTGTTTCTCAATTTATGTCCTTTCCGAGGTAACAATAATTTCGGTGTTAAAACCTAGTTTTATCATTCATAAATATGTATAAACATGATTTTGAATTCATTTAATTGAAAATTTTGAAAAATTTTACTAGAATTGGGTAGTCAGTATATAAGACTAGGGCTGTTCTTTTTTATCAGAGAGCACTAGATTCTAATACAACTACTGCTTTACTAGTATTTTTAATGGTAACCAAGTGTTTAATATAAAAATTTTAAAATCCGAAAGAATTTAACCCCTTCCCACACTTAAGATCTTGCAATGCCCTCATTTGCAAGAAATCAGTAACAATTTAAATTATTGAGGGTGATTTGTGTGAAAATGATTAAATTTTTACCAAAGTTTCCAAATATATTGGCGTTTGTTTGCTGAATGATAAATGGTGCACGTCATTTGTTCATTCCGTCTTGTTGTTATTTCACATACATTTTGCATCATTGTCGTCAAAATTACTTGCTTTTGCTGAACTTAATGCCAGTCTTTGAAAACGCGTTGTTTTACCCTGTTTTGTGCATAAAATAGAATACATACAATACAAATATAATCATACATGCAATTTGAAATGGAACTTTGGCATCCCACTTTCAAACTATAAGAAAAATATTAGTACACAATAATAATAAAATATCCAACATTACATAAACATAATAAAATGTTAAGTGTTTAAAATAAAAATAAAAATTACCACTTATCTCTACTGATCAGGAGGTGGGTTAGGCGGAAAATTAGGATATGGATCCCAATTCATGTTCGCGTCCGGGTTCCATGGCTGATTATAGGTGTACTGGTATGCTGCGTCATAATCATATGAATCATAGGGTGGTCTCATCTCTGGCTGATGTGCGGGATAGTATGCGGGTCGGGTCGGATAATACATCTCACCAGGCTGCAACTGGCTTATAATTTGGCGCTGATGATAATCCCATCGGCCATGCTCTCGTTGCCGGGAATGCTCGTAGTCATTCCGGCGTTGCCATGCCTCGTACTGCATATGCCTATCATAGTTCGTCATGTATTCATCCTCCATACGAATACCTAAATCAAGAGCAGTCTCCCGAACAACTCCTATAATGTTGTTCGCCTCCTCCATCTCGTCATCCGAACCTCTCTCTACCTGTCGCTGAGGTCCCTCGTATCGATATACCCGACCACGTTTCATCAATAATACCCTTGCACCGTGATAAAGGTTTGAACTTATAGTTTCACCTCCGTCCTCTATTTCGTTCATTGGACCCCCTTGGTGCTTATCTACACCTAAATACTCTCCAATGAGAGTAATGAAAATACCACCACCTATAATACTCCCTGATTTCATCCCCGAAACTACATTAGCGAGATAATAACCAACACAATAGGGAATGTTAACGAAACTCCTCGGGTCTCTAATACACTTGAGGTAGAACAAATCGTTTACGGTCAATTTCTCCTTATTCCTACCCCTTTGTGTAATTGTGTTTGCTAAGAATCTATGAATCACCCGGAGTTCAGCTCTGTCTATATCTAAGTATGTATGATTTCCACTGGCGTGAAATTCATTAAAGTGGGACATACGCCTCCAGACAGCGTTAATATCAAATTCCCTATCTACCCTTTCTCCTTGGGCAATCAGGCTATTACAGTCGGGGCTCAAAAGTTCAGCAGGGGTGTAAATCTGTAAGGCCCTGGCTAAATCTATCATGGACATTCTGTACATGCGTCCACCTAACAGAAACCTAATAAAGCTTCTATCATCTATCCTCCTAACATCACTGTTTAACTTAATAGTACTAAGTAATTCTATACACCATTCCCTATATATGGTTCTACGAATGGAAAATAGGCGCATCCAATCGTTAAACTGAGAATTACCATACCTTTGCACCAATAATTGCCGAATCGGTTCGGCAAGGTCAACTGTTTCCAAAGGTACCCAGTCAATTGCCCTTGGCATTTCAACAACCTTAAAGTAGAGAATGTGCATGTTCTTTTGATAATCTGGATACTCTATCCAACATCTATCAAATCTCAGATTTGGGTGTAACTGATCTTCATTAATGTCTAAACTCAGAATCCTTTGATGTGGAGCGAATTGACGAAACTGATTCACGAATAATTGATCTTGATCGTGATAAGGAATATGTTGCTCCTCCTGTTCTTCTTCTTCTTGTTGCATATGTTGTTCATGTTCATGAAACATTTCCGGTTCCGGCTCTGGTTGCCTGGACGATGATGCTCCTGAACCTCCAGTATCGGCTTTCTGCAAAACACATTAAACACAAAATTTGTGCATCCAAATATGCATTAGTGTTAGCAAAATAATAACTTGAAACAATTATGATGACCTGTTCAATTCATAACACATTTTATACACATTTTCTTAACAATAACAATTCTACACTTTTACATACGAAAATGTGTACAATGTTTTATCACATTTAAACTCTTAAACATGTCAACAATAATCATTATAGCAATTAAACACTTGTTACATGGCATTCAAATCAAACTAGTGTTCATTTTCATATTTTTGTCAAGTCTACACTTCGTCAAATAAGCCTATACGAAAAATGTACATCAAGTTCATAAGCATTTATCTCAAATAACATGCCAAAATAATCACTACTAGCAATGAGACAAGTTTCAAATGGCCTTTATATCAAATTATCCAAGTTCATGAATTTTTAGACTTAAAAAGTCTACTTTAATTCTCAAAAACATGTTTAGGCTCAAAGTTTGGATCAATTAACTACCTAAACATGTTACACTACTTAATTTAGCAACAATTCATGACAAAAATCGGCCATAACCTGTTTATATCAAAAAGTCCCAAATTGCTCAAGAACACAAACCCTAGATTCTTAAAAATTTGAAGTTTTTAGCTTCAATTCATGTTAAATAGCTTCTATCTAGGATATACATGCATAATATAACAACAATTCAGCTCTAATTACACCTAAATTTAACAAAATCAAAATATAAATTTTCTAGCTCAAGAACACAAAAATTCGAATTTAAAGAGATTAGGGGTGAAATCTTTACCTTTCTCCTGAAGGGGTTGAGACTACTGAATCTAGGCATGATTATTGTGAAGTTTTGCAAGAAATTTGGTGAAAAATGGCGGATTTTTGAGAGGATTTGGGAGAGTTTTCGTGTATATGTGTGTGTGTTGTGAAAGAAGCAGAACTCGGCTGCCTTTTGATCCTGTCCAGTTTTTAACAGCCATGCGAGTCGCATGGCTTAAGCCTTTCCCCCATACGACTCGCATGGGGGTATTTTCCAGAATTTTTGTTTTTTTTTTTTTTTTTTTTTTTTTTTTTTTTTTTTTTTTTTTTTTATAAAAACCTTATACTTTTAAAACATATAATTAAATAAAATTTTAAAAATTTTGTTTCTTTTTAAGACGAAGTCGTTTCGGGACGATGCCCTAGTCCGTCCCTCGACAAAAATTTTAAAATTTGTCTTTTTGTAGCGATTGTTTTAAAAGCTAAGATTTTTGGGTTTTTTAATGTTTTTGGCATACTTTAAATCAATAAGATTAAAAATAATGATAATAAAAGTTCTCGTCCCTCCCTCGGGTAAAGCAATTTCGGTTCAAAGACCTAGTCTTCAACTTACGACGAATTTTAAAAATCATATTCTTAACTTAAGGAGATAAAGTAAATTTTTGTTTTTAAATTCACACAACTTAAATATAAAATTCAAAATTAAAAAATTAAAAATTAAAAATTCACACCAAACTTAAAATTTGAAATGCATAAAATTAAAATTCATATTTTAAAAATTAAAAATTCACACCAAACTTAATTTAAAAATTCATAAATTCATATCAAACTTATATTAATTTTTCAAATATTTATAATTTAAATATATTGTTTTTACAAAGTTTACAATATTAATTTAAGACTTAAATATTAATTTTTAAAAATATGGTAAAAATAAAATTAAAAATCTTTTTGTCTTTTTATCCCACTTTAATCAATCAAATATTATCAAAAATATGCGCCCCTCTTTTCGGTAAAGTAATTTCGGTTCCAAAACCTAATTTAACTCATGACGAATTTTTGAAATATTTTGGGTTGATTGATTAAAGATATTTATACCTTAAGAATAAACGTTAAATTTCGCAGTGATGTAATAAATTTTTGAATGATATCAATAATTTCGGTCGCCAAACCTAATTTTATTTAATACCAATTTAATACTTTTTAGCGAACAAATTAGCGTTTATTATCAAAAGGTTAAAAATAAAAATAAAAATAAAAACTGTACAGACATACCTGTGAAATAGATTTCTTAGTTATATGATCTATTATATTCATAAGATAGTCGGTTTAATTGGTCTTCCATGGCTGCATAGGCGTAACCTCGAGCATTCATTGTCTTTTCTTCTAAACATATGAACGGTCCGTCTCTGCATAAAGTAACAAATTCGGTATTTGAATAGGTTTGATTATTTGAACATTTACCTCCATGTGACCATTTTCCGCATTTGTGACATTTTTCTAGGTGTCGTGCTCTTCTTTTCGCTGCGGATTTTGATTTTCCTTTACCAAATTGTAACTTATTATCTTCGCATCTGGATCCTTTTCTAACTCCGTCCATTCTTTCTCTGATTACTGATACTATTTCACTCGGGAGTATGTCATTATTACGTTTAGTGATCAAAGCGTGTAGCATTAGACCATGGTTTAGTTCACAGGCAGTCTTCATTTTGTAAAAACCTAAAAAAATAAAAATTCAGAATGGGGGGAGAAGACTAGTTCTTTAGGGTCTGCTAGGGAAAGACCATACGTGTTCCATTTTCGAGAACTACACGAAAACAGACAATCTAACTCTAACAGAAATACATATTATCCCTTAAACACTTGATTCTCCCCACACTTAGTTAGCTGTGGTGTCGAAATTGTGATTAACTTCGTTGTCGACTTCCATCGGACCATGTATGTAATGTTTAACTCTGTGACTATTAACTTTAAATTCAATCCCATTTGAATTTATTAATTCTATCGTTCCGTATGGGAAAACTCTTTTGACTATGAATGGTCCAGACCATCTTGATTTCAATTTTCCAGGAAATAGCTTGAATCGTGAATTGAAAAGAAGAACTCTGTCTCCTTCTTTAAATTCTTTTGAACTTCTGATTCTTTTATCATGCCATTTCTTCGTTCTTTCTTTATAGATTAACGAATTTTCGTATGCTTCATGTCTTAATTCTTCTAATTCGTTTAGTTGACTTAATCGTAGACGTCCGGCTTCATGTAAATCAAGATTACATGTTTTCAAAGCCCAAAATGCTTTGTGTTCAATTTCTACTGGAAGATGACATGCTTTTCCATAAACAAGTCTAAAAGGTGTGGTTCCAATTGGAGTTTTGTAGGCTGTTCTAAAAGCCCAGAGTGCATCCTCCAATTTAATGGACCATTCCTTCGGATTTGATCCTACGGTTTTCTCTAGAATACGTTTTAAAGCTCGGTTGGTATTTTCAACTTGTCCACTCGTTTGTGGATGATATGCGGTGGAGATTTTATGAGTTACTCCATATCTTTTAAGAACTTTTTCAAGTTGATTATTACAGAAATGAGTACCCCGATCACTTATTAAAGCTTTCGGTGTTCCAAACCTTGCAAAAAGACGTTTTAAAAAGTTTACTACAACTCGTGCATCGTTAGTTGGGAGAGCTTGTGCTTCCGCCCATTTAGATACATAATCAATGGCTACGAGTATATATAGATTATTATGAGATTTTGGAAATGGACCCATAAAGTCAATACCCCAAATGTCAAATACTTCACATACTTGGATGACATTTTGTGGCATTTCATCACGTTGACTTATTTTTCCGGCCCTTTGACATGCATCACAGGATTTGCAAAGAAGGTGTGCGTCTTTGTAAATTGTAGGCCAATAGAATCCAGCTTCATAAACTTTTCTTGCTGTTAGTTGAGGCCCATAATGCCCTCCTGTTGGTCCTGTGTGACAATGGTTTAAAATTTTACTAGCTTCATCTCCAAATACGCATCGACGTATTATTTCATCGGGACAACTTTTAAACAGATGTGGATCTTCCCAGAAATAGTGTTTTATATCACTGAAGAATTTCTTTCGTCTTTGGTATGATAATCCTTTTTCAAGGAATCCACAAACTAAGTAGTTTGCATAGTCTGCAAACCATGGGATTTCTTTATAATCTATCTTCAATAGATATTCATCAGGAAAGTTGTCTTGTATGGCCGATTCATTCAGAACTTCTAATTCGGGATTTTCAAGACGAGAAAGATGATCAGCGGCGAGATTTTCTGCTCCTTTTTTATCTCGGATTTCAATATCAAACTCTTGTAAGAGTAAGATCCAACGGATTAATCTTGGTTTAGCATCTTGTTTTGAAAATAGGTATCTAAGAGCAGAATGGTCGGTATAGACCACCGTTTTTGCTAGAACGAGATATGATCGAAATTTGTCAAAAGCAAAGACAATAGCAAGGAGTTCTTTTTCAGTAGTTGTATAGTTCGTTTGTGCTCCTTGTAATGTCTTACTAGCATAATATATAGGTTGAAATCGTTTTTCAATCCTTTGTCCTAAAACGGCTCCCATTGCAAAATCACTTGCATCGCACATTAGTTCAAATGGTAGATTCCAATTTGGTGTTATCATGATCGGTGCATTAGTGAGTTTTTCTTTAAGAATATTAAAAGATTTGATACATTCATCTGAAAAGATGAATGGCGCATCCTTTTCTAGGAGTTTATTCATAGGAGTGGCAATTTTAGAAAAATCTTTTATAAAACGTCGGTAAAAACCGGCATGCCCTAGAAAACTCCTAACTCCTCTAACATTGGTGGGATGTGGAAGTTTAGCAATTACATCTACTTTAGCTCTATCCACTTCAATTCCTTCTTTTGAAATTTTATGTCCAAGAACGATGCCTTCTTTAACCATGAAATGGCATTTCTCCCAATTAAGTACTAGATTTGATTTTTCGCATCTAATTAGCATTCGTTCCAGATTAACTAGACATGATTTAAATGTATCACCGAAGACTGAAAAGTCATCCATGAATACTTCCATGCATTCTTCTATCATGTCGTGAAAAATCGCCATCATACACCTTTGAAAGGTTGCAGGGGCGTTACAAAGTCCAAATGGCATGCGTTTGTAAGCAAAAGTACCATAAGGGCACGTGAATGTGGTTTTCTCTTGATCTTCGGGTGCTATTGGAATTTGAAAATATCCGGAAAATCCATCTAGAAAACAATAGTAACTATTTCCGGCTAATCTTTCCAACATTTGATCTATGAAAGGTAAGGGAAAGTGATCTTTTCTGGTGGCGTCATTTAATTTTCTATAATCAATACATACACGCCATCCTGTTACAGTCCTAGTAGGAATAAGCTCATTTTTCTCATTTGTGATAACAGTCATGCCACCCTTCTTAGGCACGCATTGAACTGGGCTTACCCATGGACTATCAGAAATTGGATATATCAAACCTGCATCTAGCAGTTTAATAATCTCTTTCTTAACTACATCTTGCATATTAGGATTTAGTCTTCGTTGGCGTTGCACATACGTTTTATGACCTTCTTCCATAAGGATTTTATGTGTGCAATACGAAGGACTTATTCCTTTAATATCATGAATCTTCCATGCAATGGCTTGTTTATGAGCTTTCAACACAGAAATGAGTTGTGATTTCTCATTTTCAGTAAGAGAAGACGATATTATTACAGGTAATTCAGATTCACCATGTAAATAAGCGTATTCCAAATGGTTTGGAAGTGGCTTTAACTCTAATTTCGGCGGTTCTTCTATCGATGATTTATATCGATATCTGTCTTCTTCTTTTAGCATTTGAATTTCTTCTGTTGTTGGTTCATATCCATTAGCTATAAGTGTAGCTAACATTTCAGCTTCATCAATTGGTTCATTTCCTTCTCCTAAAGAACATTCTCCTGTTCCTTGTAATTCTGGAAATTCTTCTAATAATTCTGCATGTGCATCTATAGTTTGAATATAATAACATGTATCATCTGCAGATTGTGGTTGTTGCATTGCTCTATCAACTGAAAAGGTAACACTCTCATCCTCTATACTTAGGGTCAGTTTCTTACCGAACACGTCTATCATTGCTTTAGCCGTGTTTAAGAATGGTCTTCCTAATATGAGAGGAACTTGAGAATCTTCTTCCATGTCCAAAACAACAAAATCTACTGGGAATACTAAAGTACCAACTTTAACTAGCATGTTCTCCATTATCCCTCTAGGATATTTTATTGATCTATCGGCTAGTTGTATGCTTATTCTGGTTGGTTTCAATTCTCCAAGGTCTAGTTTAGCGTATAGTGAATACGGCATTAAATTTATACTAGCACCTAAGTCTGCCAATGCTTCTATTGAACTAAGACTACCCAGAAAACATGGAATTGTGAAACTTCCTGGATCAGATAGTTTTTCTGGTATCTTATTCAACAGCACTGCTGAACAATTAGCATTCATAGTGACAGCCGAGAGTTCTTCCATTTTCTTTCTATTTGTGATTAGATCTTTCAAGAATTTAGCATACCTTGGCATTCCTGAAATCACATCAATGAAAGGAAGATTTACATTTATTTGTTTAAACATATCCAAGAATTTGGATTGCTCGGCTTCAAGTTTTTCTTTCTTCATTTTACTCGGGTAAGGAAGTGGTGGTTGGTATGGTTTAACATAAGGTTTATTCTTAACTGTGTTATCTTCATTAACCTTTTCAACTACCGGTTCTTTTTCCTTATCTTGATCAGGTTGTGGTTCTTGTGGAGTAGAAATAGTTTCATCAGAAGTTACTGGTATTTCAGGTGGTTTAAGTGTTGTACCACTTCTTGTGGTAATAGCTTTAGCTGTTTCATTCCGGGGGTTAGCATTTGTATCGCTAGGTAAACTTCCCGGTTTTCTTTCACCTATTAACCTTGCTAGGTTACTTACTTCTTGTTCCAGATTTTGAATAGAAGCTTGTTGATTTCTAAATGCTTGAGCATTTTGTTCATTTGTTTGTTTTTGAGATGTGAAAAACTGCGTTTGAGTTTCAACTAGCTTCGTCATCATATCTTCTAAATTCGGCTTTTTATCATCGGTTTGTTGTGGTGGTTTGTTTTGAAAATTCGGTCTTTGCTGATTGTAAATATTATTGGATACTTGTTGATTGCTAGGACCTTGTTGGTTGTTGTATGGAATATTTCGGTTATAATTCTGGTTTTGATTGTAAATCGGTCTTGGCGGTTGATAATTATTCTGATAATTATTTCCAGGCCTTTGGTTTATGTATGAAATATTCTCTCTTTGTTCCATTGTTAATTCAATACATAGACAATCTTTTGTCAAATGTGGTCCTCCACACTGCTCACAACTAATTCGTATTGAGTGAATATCCTTAGTCATCTTTTCCATTCGTCTCTCCACAGCGTCTATCTTTGCAGAAATGGAATCTAAGTCATGGCTAGAATCGGCTCTAGCTGCTTTAGATGATCTAATGATATCTTTTTCTTGGTGCCACTCATGTGAGTGGGAAGCAGTGTTATCAATAATTTTGTAAGCATCAGTTTCAGTTTTCTTCATAATAGAACCACCAGCTGCTATATCTATGTCTTTCCTTGTAGTGATGTCGCATCCTTGGTAGAATATTTGTACTATTTGACAAGTGTCTAAACCATGTTGCGGACATCCTCTTAACAACTTTCCATATCTTGTCCACGCCTCATATAGAGTTTCATTTGGTTTCTGTGTGAACGTAACAATTTCTGCTTGAAGTCTTACGGCTTTAGATGCAGGAAAAAATTGTTTAAGAAATTTGTCAATTAAAACATCCCATGTATCAATCGCCCCTTCAGGTAATGATTCCAACCAATCTTTGGCTTCTCCCTTTAAAGTCCAGGGAAATAACATGAGATATATCTGTTCATCCTCCACTTCTCGTATTTTAAATAGTGTGCAGATCCTATTAAAGGTACGTAGATGTTCATTTGGATCTTCCTTCGGCGCACCACTAAATTGGCATTGATTAGTCACCATGTGTAGAATTTGTCCTTTGATTTCATAATCTGGCGCATTAATGTCTGGATGAGTAATTGCGTGACCTTGGCCAGTGCGTTTAGCTCTCATTCGGTCTTCCATACTTAAAGGTTCCAGATTCTCCATAATTGAATTTGTTGAATCGGTATCACTGAATGATTCTGATTTAATAGTTCGTTCCTCAACAATCTCTGTTTGAATGATTGGTGGTTCCGGAGGAAAGTTTAATGGTTCAGGATCTACGAACCGTTCCTGAATATTTTCTGGATTCTCAATTGTGAGGTTTGTTTCAAAAACTGGATTATCGGAAATTTGAACTGAAGTACTTGGTCGACTGGATGACGATTCTAAAGAAAAATCAACGGCGGTTATATTTGTTAAACGATGTCTTGATCTAGTTACAGGTGGTGAACGTACAAAAGGTGATGAACGTCTTGCTCGGTGCATTCACAGAATATCCTATTAGTTTTTAAAAGGAAAGAAAAATTATAATAAGTTATCCAATCAATAGACTTTTCTGATTTTGCCCACGTTTCGAATAGCCAAAAGATGCAGCAGAGGGGCAGGATTCGTTTGGTCTCAATATAATTGAGGACTGTTTGGCTCCAATAACCCGGTCCACGTACAAATCCAACTATTACTACGAACCAGAAAATTTTGATGTCTATTAATTTAACCACTTAAAATAAATTTTCGTAATTTTAAGAAATTTAGATAAGAAGTAGAAAAAAAAAAAAAAAATTCTATGTCCTAAAACTAGAATAGCGAGAAATAAGAGAGAAAAAGATTGCGCGTCGCAAAAGGTCGAAAAAGAAAAAAAATGGTTGAAAAATAAAAGGTGACGGAAAAATAAAAGAAACTTATAAAAACTTAAAAATACTTAATTAATTTAACCTTATTACTACAACTAACTTAAAATTATAATCGCAAATTGATATTACTAATTGGAATGATAATTGATACATAGTAAAAGGTCTAAAAATATTAAAGCTTACAGGAAAAACTAAATCCCAAATGAAAATAACTTAAAAAGAAACTAAAACTTAAAAAGGCGTCGCAAAATTCTAAAGCACCTAAATCTTAGTCTAAAGAAAAAGCACTTAAGGAATTCTACGGCAAAGCCTAAAAATCTAGGAGTAAAAATGACTATAGCAAAAACTAAGTTTAAAATTAATTATGAGTTAGAAATACAAATATTACGCTACAACGATTAAAAAGGTACAAAATATTAAAAGTTATTAAAAGTTATAAAAATATTAGATTTTATAAAAATATTATTTTTATATTTTATAATTTAAAGTATTAAGTATTATATAATTAAAACTAGTTAAAAGTAATAATTAATTTAAATAACTAAAACTTAATTAATAATAATAAATAAAACTAGGGTTTAAATAATAATAATAAATTAATACGCATTAAATGCGAAATTAGGGTTTGAATGTGGCCCTGTCAGACCCGTCATGCGAGTCGCATGATTTAAAAGGGTAGGTCATGCGAGTCGCATGACTAACTGGACCGGTTCAACTGGACAGGTTCAATTTGACAGGTCACGTATATTTAATATTTATTTTCTTTTTTTCTGTTTTATATTTAAAATATAAATATATATATATAATTAAAATAAAACTTAATTTTTAAAACTAAAAATAAACTTAAAATACTTTATAATTTTGTAAAAAGAAAAGAAAAACTTAAAAATACACTTTAAAATACTCTTTTTTTTTTTTTCGATTTTAAAAGCTTTTTTTTTTTTTTTTTTTTATATATGTTTTTTAATTTTTAAAAAAAAAAATATAAATTTTACAAAAACTAATTATAACTTAAAAATTAAAAATATGGCGTTTTGCTTCGGCGAGCATTCCCCGGCAGCGGCGCCAAAAATACTTGGCGTCGAACGAGGTGTATATAAAATAGCTTATATTTTACTAGGAAAAACTATTAAATATGATACAATTTTACACAAGATATTTATTTATTTATAGAATGGATATACTTAAACCTTGCTACAACACTTATAGGCAGTGTACCTAATCGTACAGTAGTGTAGTTTTTAGTAAGTCCGGTTCGTTCCACAGGGAAATCTTTAAACAAAGCTCAACGCTATATTAGTTAACTTTTATAAAAATACAAATATATATATAAGTAATATTATTATTATAAAGAGGGGTTTTTACCGTTTAATGACCGGTTTGTCGATTTTAAAACTTTAGTCGCAGTTAAAACCTAATGTAAAATATAAAATAAATACAAGACTTTAAATTAAAGCGTAAAGTAAATAACGATAATGAAATTGCGAATAATAAAAATGCGATAAAAATTAAATTGCGATAATTAAAAAGTACGATAATTAAAAGTGCGATAAAATGAAATAACAATAAATAAAAGTGCGATAATTAGAAGTGCAATTAAATATAAAATAAAGGAAATAAAATATGATATAAAAGAATTATGCTTATTTAAACTTCCGTAATCATGATGTTTGACGTGTTGATTTTAGTTTTATGCCCTTGGGTTAATTGTCCTTTGTCCTGGATTATTCAATATGTCCATCTGGTTTTTGTCCATAACAGTCCATCAGTCATAAATATAAATTGCAAGTGTCCTTGTCAAATTATTATTATACCCGAAGATAAATATTCCAACTAATTGGGGATTCGAATTGTAACAAGGTTTTAATACTTTGTTTAATGAATACACCAGGTTATCGACTGCGTGTAAACCAAGGTTTTACTACTTTGTTAACAATTACACCAATTACCCTTGAATGTAATTTCACCCCTGTTTTAATTATTCTAGTGGCTATTAATCCATTCCCGTGTCCGGTTAAATGAACGATTATTCGTACATATAAATATCCCGCCCATCGTGTCCGATCGAGTGTATATGGTAATTTATAGGGACGTCCAATTGTAAATCTTTATATTAACATTAACAAACTTTCATTTAGTTAAACAAATAATAAGCCCATTAATAGCCCATAGCCTAGTTTCCACAAGTGTCGTTCTTTTGTCCAAACCCCAATTATGGTACAAAGCCCAATTACCCAATTTTAGTAATTAGCCCAACATCATGATTACTTCGTTTTAAATAAGCATAATAATAACTTAGCTACGAGACATTAATATAAAAAGGTTGAACATAACTTACAATGATTAAAAATAGCGTAGCGTTACACGGACAGAATTTCGACTTACACCCTTACAACATTCGCTAACATACCCTTATTATTAGAATTATAATTAAAATTAAAATATAAATTATAAATATAAATATATATTACTTATGAAGAGGAAGAGAAAAAGGATGATAAAACTCGTCAGAAAACTGGCTATTTATAGGACCTGACCAGCAATCTCACACCATGCGACTCGCATGGTTTTGTGCTTCTGGCCATGCGAGTCGCATGGCCACCCTGGATTCAGCCAACTACTTTTGTTTTCTTCTTGCCGACGTAATATAATAATAATAATATATATAATATATAATTATATATAATTATATATATATTATATTATATTCTTGTGCATAGTAGACTAGATATTTTTGGTCTGTTGCGTCGGGCGTTTCTTCTTGGCTCAGGTCCCGGTTCCGGATTTTCGGACGTCCTCGCGTATTATTTTATATCGTGTACTTTGCGTCTTGTAACTTGTACTTTTGTCATTTTGAGACGTTCCTCATCAATATTTTGAACCTTTTTGATTGTATCTTGTACTTTTTAGCTCTTTGGACCTTTTTGTCTTCAATTTGTCGAATCTGCCTTTTGTCTTCACCTTTTATTATTTAAACGAATATTACTTGTAAATAGAACAATTGCAACTAAAAGCTTGTCTTTCTTGAGGAATAATGCTATGAAATATATGTTCGTTTTTAGCATTATCACTATCGTTATTATCATTAAGATTATTATTAATATTATAAATATTATTATTATTATTATTATTATTATTATTAAAATAATTAATTTTTTTTTTATCAAAACTATCATTTTATTATGTTTATCGTCATTATTATTATTAAAAGTATCATTAATATTAAAACCATCATTTTTATTAAAATTATCATTTTTAATAGAAATATCATTGTTATTATAAAATATCATTATTATAATCATTTTAGTATTATTATTATTAAAAATTATCATTTTGAATAGAATTATTATTTTTATATAAAATAATATTATTACTGCAATTAATATTAAAAGTATCGTTATTATTAAAATTATCATGGTTGTTAGAAAATATCATTATAAATATTAAAACTTATATTTTCATTTAAATTATCATTTTTATTATTATTAATATTATTAATAACAACAATATTATTAACATTGTTATTATCATTAACATGATTATAATATTTTTATAATTATTAGTAATATTATTATTATGACATTAGTATTATTATAAAAGATTATTATTAATTATCAAAATTATTATTATTATTAGTAAATATAAATATTGTTATTATTATAATTATTATTATTATCACAAAATAATACAACTTTTATTCATTATTATTATTAATATTATTTTATCAAATAAATATGTGATACAAAGATATTTTTATCACACGTAACAGAATTACATTTATAATACATACCAATATATAGAAGTATATTTTATAATATATAATTTTTAATATAAAATTTTTATTAATAAATTACTCGTATTATTTACTCTAATAAAATCTGATAAATATATATTATATATATAAAACGACTATATTTAAGTTATATAATAAACATGTATAAATTTTGGAAGTCATTTTGGTTCAAACTAACTTTTGTCGACTTTTGCATATCAATCTGGAGCATTAGGATTGTGATACACTACGACTTGACCTAAATTGTTAACCAGATATTGACCAACATATATATATATATATATATATATATATATATATATATATATATATATATATATATATATATATATATATATATATATATATATATATATATATACATATACATATATATATATATACATATACATATATATATATATACATATATATATATATATATACATATATATATATATATACATATATATATATATATACATATATATATATATATACATATATATATATATATATATATATACATATATATATATATATATATATATATATATATATACTTAATATAGGTTCGTGAATTCGAGGCCAACCTTGCATTTGTCAATGCCGTCATATGTATTTTTAGTACGAAATACAGTATTGTGAGTTTCATTACTCCCTTTTTAAATGCTTTTGCAATATATATTTTTGGGACTGAGAGTACGTGCGCTGCTTTATAAATGTTTTATGAAATAGACACAAGTAATCGAAACTACCTTCTATGGTTGAATTATCGAATTGAATATCACCCTTTTTAGTCTGGTAATCTAAGAATTAGGGAACATAAACCCTAATTGACGTGAATCCTAAAGATAGATCTATTGGGCCTAACAAACCACATCCGGGTTACAGATGCTTTAGTACTTCAATTTTATCATTTCCAATGAGAGTCCCAGAATGATGGGGATATTCTAGACGCGTTTTGTTAATGTCGATTACCAGATGTTCACCATATGAATGATTTTTATCTCTATGCAGTTTTTGCGAAATGCCTGATATGAGATGATGTTTATGAGAAATGGAAATAAAAATCTTGTGGTCTATTAAAATTATGAAAATGATCGATTATGATAAACTATTGAACTCTCCAACCTTTTGGTTGACACTTTAAAGCATGTTTATTCTCTGGTATTAAAGAAATCTTACGATGTGCATTTGCTTATTTTAGAGATATTACTTGGAGTCATTCATGACATATTTCAAAAGACGTTGCATTCGAGTCATTGAGTTCAACAAGATTATTATTAAGTCATTGATAGTTTGATATATTATGAAATGGTATGCGTTCCTGTCAACTTTCAATGTAATGAAAGTTTGTCTTTTAAAAACAAATGTAATGTTTGTAAAATGTATCATTTAGAGGTCAATTACCTCGCAATGTAATCATATGTTATTGTATTCGTCCTTATGGATTAGGACGGGTCGTCTCTGTCTCTACCCATTGACTGATCGTCAAGGGGGTACATAATAATGATTACCGACACCCGTACAGTGTCAGGGGTTAATGTTTAGCTCGATATTATAACTCATGGCATATTGAATATTTTGATGTTTTGAAATGAATCTTGTCGTCTAAACTTATTAATTATTAAACCTATGAAGTTCACTCAACCATTATGTTGACATTTTAAGCATGTTTGTCTCAGGTGAAGAATGACTTATTTTAAGCATGTTTGTCTCAGGTGAAGAATGACTTATGTGCTGCCCTATGTTGCTTGCTTGCTGTTGCATTGGAGTCTACATTATTTATATTATAGCATTTGTTAAACATTAATTACTTTTAATGTAAAACATTTCACTTTCCGCTGCAATTGAATTAATGATTTTATTAAACGTCTCATTTAGAGTCGTTCTCATTATATAACTGTGTGATGGTATTGGAACAGTCATATTTACCCCCGGCCCTATTTGGGGGGTATGACACACCATCACATGGGAACATCTGTTTGGTTACCCGTTCTACAAAAGAAAATTCATGGTTATGGCATCATCGGATGTCACACCTGAATTACAAGGGTATCAGTCAACTAGTCTCTAAAGACGTAATTGATGGTATACCTAGCTTTCAATATGATAAGCATCATGTATGTCCATCATGTGCTATGGGTAAACTAAAACAGACTAATCATCCGCTTAAGCAAAACCCCAGTACTTCATCATCTTTGCAATTATTGCATATGGACTTATGTGGACCTATGAGAGTTTCTAGCCTCGGTGGTCGGAAACATGTGCTTGTCATTGTAGATGATTATACACGTTTTACATGGATTTTTCTTTTAAGGACTAAATCTGAAACCCCCGCCATTATCATTAGTTCATCAAAAAGACTCAACGCTCTTTTGACAAATATGTTAAGAGCATTCAAACTGATAATGGGACGGAATTTTAGAATGACCTGCTTGATAGTTATTTAAAAGACCAAGGCATTGAACATCAGTTCCCTTCTGCACGAACCCCTCAACAGAATGGAGTAGTTAAATGACGTAATCGTACGTTGTGCGAGGCAGCTCGAACGATGCTTGCCTACTCCAAACTACCTCTAAAAATGTGGGGGGAAGCCATTTCAACTGCATGTGATACCCAAAATCGTTGTATTATTAGTAAATGCTTTTACAAAACTCTTTATGAGTTATTGTATGGTAGACGCCCGAATGTAAAATATTTCCGTGTCTTTGGTTGTATATGCTATCTGCTTAACGATTTTGACAGCCTCAGAAAGTTTGATCCTCATGGTGATCTGGCCATATTTCTTGGTTATTCTTCGAAAAAAGTTGCTTATAGTGTCTATCACAAATGGACAAAGACGATCAAGGAAAGCATCAATGTCAAGTTCGATGAATTTTCGGGAATGGATTTTTAACAACTCAGTTCAAAACCCGATCCTAACCTGTCTACTACTTCTTCCGCACAAAATTCAATTTTCTTGAAGAAGGGTATTCCGACGGTTACAACAGAGGAACTGGATATCTTTTTTAATAGTCTTTATGCTCCTCAACGGAATTCAAATGTTCAAGCCGTACCAGTTACACCATTACAATCAACTACTATGGAGACTCAACCAAGTCTCTATGATGAAGATACAACACCAAATGATTCATCTGTTGCTTCTTCATCCTCCCTCCCACCTCCTGATGATCATCTTAAATCAATTTAAGATACACCCATTGATACAATTCCAGTTGTTTCTCCAGATACTCAAATGAATCCATTAGATAATGCTACATCAGCACTAGAGGATCATGGCTCAACGTCAACACATGTGGATATTTTAATGGATACCAGTGATGTACAACCTCTTTCACATATCAACCGATGGACTAAAAGTCATTCAATTGATCTTATCATTGGTGATGCATCTGCTCTAGTTTCAACTCGACGGGCTACTCGGAACATGTGTTTATACACTGCCTTTCTTAGAAAGATTGAACCAACAATGGTTGCTCAAGCTTTACTAGATCCAACTGGGTGGTAGCAATGCAAGAGGAGATCAATCAGTTTGATTGTTTGAAAGTATGGCGATTAGTTCCAAGACCAGCGGGTCAACGACCAATAGGGGTTAAGTGGATTTTCAAGAACAAGAAGGATTCTGATGGAATTGTGGTTAGAAATAAGGCACATCTTGTGACCTTAACAAAGTACTTACTGGATAATGGCTTCTCTCGTGGAACGATTGATACAATGCTCTTCATCCGTAAAAACCACGATCACATTCTCTTGGTTCAAATTAACGTTGATGATATTATTTTTGGTTCCACGTCTCCGGCCCTTTACAAAGAATTTGGTGACCTTATGGCCAACAAATTCGAAATGATCATGCTTGACCAGCTTAATTTGTTCTTGAGGTTACAAGTAAAATAATTACCAAACGGGATTTTTATCAGTTAAACAAAGTATATCAATGATATGCTAAAACGTTTTAAAAGGAATTCTTTAAAACTAATGACAACCCCAATGAGGACATTACTGGATGCTGATGCTAATGGGGAACCCTTTAACATTATGCTTTATCGAAGCATGGTTGGCTCTTTAATGTATCTAACTGCAAGCAGACTAGATATTACACTTGCTGTAACTGTCTGTGCCGCTTTCAGTCGAACCCTAAGAAATCCCACTCCAAAGCGGTGGTTAGGATTATTCAGTACCTAAAGGGTACTTCTAATCTTGGAATCTGGTATCCACATGGATCTGATTTCAATCTCACTGTGTCTCTTTATCAACTGCTGAGTCTGAGTATATTGCTGCAGCTCATTGTTGTTCACAAGTTTTGTGAATGCAAACTAAACTCCTAGATTATGGCTTTAAGATCACTAAGACCCCGATATATTGTGATTCACAGAGTGCAATTGCCATAACTAGCAACCCGGTTCAACATTCTAAGACTAAACACATAGATACTCGTTATAATTTCATTAAGGACCATGTTGAAAAAGGAGATATCGAGTTATACTCTGTGGCTACCAAAGTGCAATTAGCTGACAAGTTCACTAAACCCTTAGATGAACTTAGGCTAAAGTTCTTGATCAAAGAGATTGGCATGGTAGAGTATAGTGCTTAATTTTTCTTAGCAATATTGGGACTTATGCCTGGGATCATGTGTTTAGGGGGAGTACTATTTTTCTAGGGGGAGCAACTGCTTTCTTCTTCTTTAGATATTATCTTTCAAGGGGGAGCCTTTAGATTTCTGTTAACTTCCTGAGATTATTTTTTCAATGGTTACGAAAGGGGGAGGTAACTAATTGATTTCATCTTTTAAGGGGGAGTTATTAATTTTTTTTTGGGAGATCAAAATGGTGATTACTTGATTGTGTATCACATTTTGAGGGGGAGAAAGAGAGAGAATTAAAAAGAGAAAATTGATTTTCAAAAAGTAAATTCATAAAAACTCATGTTTCAAATTGGAAATATTCACTTTGGCTTGTATACATCTCTGTATGCAACCCGTTTTTACAATTGGTATCATTGAAGATTTGTACTTTGTACATATTTCAAACTTTTCTAAAGTGCAAATCTTATTTTTCGAGAAAATTCTTTAAAATTGGAAAAGATAAAATCCAAAAAGAATTGTTTTCACTGAGTAAATGCTACTTTTAGCATTATACCGAATCTGACAACCAACAGTATAGATTCGGTAAGTTCTAAAACTTTCAAAAGTGTCTCAGAAATGTTTTTCATTGAAAATATGATAAACTTAAAAAATCGTATTAAAGATTTGTCAAAATTTGAAGTTAAATTGATTATAATTTTGAAAGTGGACTGCATTCGGTATAATGGCCTATTCGGTAATGTCCATTATTGAACATCTTTGGTATCTTTAAAAGGAGGGTCAAAGTCAAACTTTCTCTCTCACTATTCTAAATTACATACCGAGTCTGATTAAACATACCGAATTTGCCTAATCTATCGAGTCCGTCCTTCTCTTTCTTCAAATCTTTGGTATTTCTTCATTTTAATCAAGTTTAAGATAAATATCTTGTAGATCTGAGATAATTGAATGTTTATAAACCAGAAAAGATCACAAACAACAGGATTATGACACTCAATTTTGAAAAAGTGTTGATTATATCGAATCTGAGTCGAAAGTCTTTAATCTTAGATTAAACTCAATTGATTAGGATAACTAAAATGAAATCTTGTCTAATCTTTGATAATTTGATTGATCTATCAATTGACGGAGTCTGATTACATGTTTCATTAATTGTTTAATGGATTCTGTACATACCGAATATGTTCTTGCTACAGTACCGAGTCTGTTCAATCGACTAACATGTTTTCTTGTATTAATTGAGGTGTTAATTGATTATGTTTATAATTTTGCATGATATGAGACTGAATATGCATGTTTGAGTGACTATCTGTGAATTTTAAAGTTACCGAATCTGAATTTTGGCTTGTTACCGAGTCTGGTATTTGGTACTTTGAAATAAATTGAACTTTTATTTGAAAATCTTGCATGCTTATTCTAGATCTTTTAAATGAAAACACAAGCAATTTTGGTTACTGAATCTGAAAATTTTTATGAATACCGAATCTGCTTGACAAATGTTGAAAAATTGACTAAGTGTTGTTCTGATTCTTTGTGTTACATATTTGATTATACATGATAATTTGTTAAAGTGTTGAATATCGTATGAATATCATGTTTATCAAATGTTTGTACATATATGGAATAAAAGATTTTTATAACTTAGAAAATCCATAAAAATTATAAAATCTGAAAATACAAAGAACTTCAAAAGGAAATAAGAATAGAGATATACTTTATGATAACATCTTGTGGTCTTCTATTTCTTATTTATACAGCTAAATGGTGAACAATAACTTCATCAATTCTGAAACCAATATTCCTTGTAATTATTGGATTGCAATTCTGGAGAGGCATACTTTATGGCCTGCACTAAGCTCAACAGCTAGTGTGCCTGTTACAGACTCGGAGCTTCTAAATAGAACAATCAGGTTTGTGGAGGCTACACAACCTACAACTGCCAATCCACAGGGAGAACCAGCTAGATTTTAATTTGAGCTGAGAGGGGTACATGGAGTGAGGAGGATCACTTAAGCTGGCTTCAGGAGGATCTTTCAGCTTCCTCTTGTACAGAATGCTCCTGCTTTCCCTGCTACTCAGCAAATGATGAGCTCAATCTTCCAGCTTGGTTATAGTGGAGCTACCAATGTTCCACCAGTTAAGTTACAAAAGAAGTACTTGCACTCTCGGTGGTATATGATCTTCTCGATCATCAACATATGCTTGCTAATGACAAGGAGTGGATCTGATAGCTTAACTGTGCCAATGCTCAAGCTATTCTACTCATTCACAAGAGTGGAAACTCCAGACTATGCAGAACTCTTGTGGGATTTGGTTCAAGCACAAGTGGATAAACCAAGGGGTTCCTACATCTCTTGTGAAAGGTTTTTCTGTATCTTTATCCATGATGCTATTAATGCTTACAGAGATGCAAATATTTTTGTACCAGATACCCATGGATTACAGATGAAGAAATTTGGGGAGTTAAAGATGAATACCCCAGTGATTTCTGACAATCAATTCACTGTGCCAATTCCAAATTGGCTAGTGTAGTGACCCGAACTTTACCATGTTTATATATATTAAATGAAATTGTTATTTACATGATTAAGTGTTTCCAACATGTTAAGCAATCAAACTTGTTAAGACTTGATAAATTTAAATAGGTTTCATATAGACAATTGACCACCCAAGTTGACCGGTGATTCACGAACTTTAAAACTTGTAAAAACTATATGATGACATATATATGATTATATATATAGTTAACATGATATTATGATAAGTAAGTATCTCATTAGGTATTTTAACAATGTGTTATATACATAAAATTGAGTTCATAGAATTAAGAAACTCGAAATGATATATATAAAGATTATCGTTATAACAACGTCTTACTAAATACATATGAATCATATTAAGATATTGATACACTATGTTTAATCATGATAAATGATAAGTAAAAATGTCATCAAGTGTATTAACAATTAACTACATATGTAAAAACAAGACTACTAACTTAATGATTTCGAAACGAGACATGTATGTAACGATTATCATTGTAACAACATTTAACTTTATATATATCATACTAAGATATATTAATATATCATAATATCATGATAATGTAATAATTTAACATCTCTTTAGATATAATAAACAATGGGTTAACAACATTTAACAAGATCGTTAACCTAAAGGTTTCAAAACAACATTTACATGTAACAACTAACGATGACTTAACGACTCAGTTAAAATGTATATACATGTAGTATTTTAATATGTATTCATACACTTTTGAAAGACTTCAAGACACTTATCAAAATACTTCTACTTAACAAAAATGCTTACAATTACATCCTCGTTCAGTTTCATCAACAATTCTACTCGTATGCACCCGTATTCGTACACGTACAATACACAGCTTTTAGATGTATGTACTATTGGTATATACACTCCAATGATCAGCTCTTAGCAGCCCATGTGAGTCACCTAACACATGTGGAAACCATCATTTGGCAACTAGCATGAAATATCTCATAAAATTATAAAAATATTAGTAATCATTAATGACTTATTTACATGTAAACAAAATTACACATCCTTTATATCTAATCCATATACCAATGACTAAAAACACCTACAAACACTTTCATTCTTCAATTTTCTTCATCTAATTAATCTCTCTCAAGTTCTATCTTCAAGTTCTAAGTGTTCTTCATAAATTCTATAAGTTCTAGTTTCATAAAATCAAGAATACTTTCAAGTTTGCTATCTTACTTACAATCTTGTAAAGTGATCATCCAACCTCAAGAAATCTTTTTTATTTATCGTAAGATATCTTTCTAATACAAGGTAATACTCATATTCAAAATTTGATTCAATTTCTATAACTATAACAATCTTATTTCGAGTGGAAATCTTACTTGAACTTGTTTTCGTGTCATGATTCTGCTTCAAGAACTTTCAAGCCATCCAAGGATCCTTTGAAGCTAGATCTATTTTTCTCATTTCCAGTAGGTTTATCCACAAAACTTGTGGTAGTAATGATGTTCATAACTTTATTCGATTCATATATATAAAACTACCTTATTCGAAGGTTTAAACTTGAAATCACTAGAACATAGTTTAGTTAATTCTAAACTTGTTCGCAAAAAAAAGTTAATCCTTCTAAATTGACTTTTAAAATAAACTAAACACATGTTCTATATCTATATGATATGCTAACTTAATGATGTAAAACCTGGAAACACAAAAAATACCGTAAAACCGGACATACGCCGTCGTAGTAACACCGCGGGCTGTTTTGGGTTTGATAATTAAAAACTATGATAAACTTTGATTTAAAAGTTGTTCTTCTGGAAAAATGATTTTTCTTATGAACATGAAACTATATCCAAAAATCATGGTTAAACTCAAAGTGGAAGTATGTTTTTCAAAATGGTCATCATGACGTCGTTCTTTCGACTGAAATGACTACCTCTTACAAAAACAACTTGTAACTTATATTTCCGACTATAAACCTATAATTTTTCTATTTAGATTCATAAAATAGAGTTCAATATGAAACTATTACAATTTAATTCACTCAAAATGCATTTAAAAAGAAGATGTTATGGGTAAAACAAGATTGGATATTTTTTTTTATTGTTGTAGCTACAAGAAATATTGTAACAATTCTATAAAAATCATATCCTAGCTAACTTATATTGTATTATATATGTATTCTAATATATTATGTAATATTGGGATACCATAGACACGTATGCAAATGTTTTGACATATCATATCTGTAGTGACCCGTCCTAATCCATCTGGATGAAGTCTTCAACAGTTGGTCCCATTGCGAGGTTCTGACCTCTATATGCCATGAACGACTTCATTTAAGATGAGAAAATGCACAGCGGAAGATTTCTTTAATACCTGAGAATAAACATGCTTTCAAGTGTCAACCAAAAGGTTGGTGAGTTCATAAGTTGATCATAAAACAATAAAATTATGTAATTTTGATAGACCACAAGATTTAAATCCTGCATGGTACAAATGGGCCCGAATCCTATACCCACCTGTAATGTACGTGCGATATCTTTTAAATACAGTACACCTTTCTCGTGTACGAAATCATCTTTCATAAATCTTAATAACCGTACACATATTTTGTGCACAAAAATAACATACACATAACCTGTGTATAAAATCATTCTCTCGATACATAACGTTCACATCAATTGGTGGCAATTATCATGTCCACATAATTCAATGGTGGCAATTATCACGTCCACATAATTCAACGGTGGAAATTATCATGTCCACATAATTCAACGGTGGCAATTATCATGTCCACATAATTCAACGGTGGCAATTATCATGTCCACATAATTCATTCGAGGAATGTTTTGCTTGTGTCTATCTCGTCAAACATTTGTAAAAGCATTTCATGTATTCACAGTTCAAAATATATTTCAAAAGCATTTAATAAAGCAGTTATAAAAACAGCGCATGTATTCTCAGTCCCAAAAATGTAAAGAGTAAATGAGAATCAAATAAACTCAAATCCAATATTTTGTAGTAAAAATATTCATACGATGAAACTGAACAATGCAGGGTTGGCCTCGAACTCACGAACCTCAAAAAAGTAGCCCTTAAAAGAAAAATGATCAAGTCCAGGTTTGAACCCGCGACGTACCGCTAACCCGTTAACGCCTTTAACCAATCATCTGTCACCTAATTTCACATTTGATTATGTCCCCAATTCTATTTGACCCAAATTACTTTTGTTTCAAATTTCACCTTCTTTATTACTTAAATCGTGACATCCGCCATCGTACGATTAACATAGTTCAACTAAATCAAAGACCACCACTACCAATAATCATCATCACTTATATGTCATCTATATCAATACTAGTGTTCATCTCATCATCACCACATAATCATCTATCATTATCATTATCACATACGTCATTCACCATGCCCCATACATCATCATTTTTTAATCTTCACTTTGTGATCATCTTTATGATACCATCATTCTTAAAGTTTATTTACCATCATCATAGTAACTAACTGTATTAACATCCTTATACCATGTATCACTTGTTTTCTTATGAGTCGTAATTAACAAAAAAATATAGATTCATTCTCGGCCAAACATAAATAAGGATCTCGACCCAATATAAATAAGGATCTCTGCCCACTAGCAGGCTTGAGAGCCCAACAGCAACATCTCTCAGTCTAAAATAAATCACCATGGCCCAACAATGAAACCCGATAGAATTTTATGTTTTTTTTTAACGTGATTGGAAGCAGGGATTGAAAGGTGTCGGCCATTTTTGTTGTATGTAGTCCCACCTTGAAAGACTATGGTTGGCCAAAATAAGTCCACTTTCGTAAAGGGTCCAATAAGTTATCATATGGTAGGGTATCGAGAGCAGGGAAATATATTAGGAGATTAGTATGCAAATAAAATAAGTGGGTTTGGTTCCCATTCAAAATACAAAGAATTAATCAAGTTGATGTAGTGAATCATCAACCTTCTTCCTTTTTGACTATAATCATAATTTAACAAGTGAGTTATGAGGTGGACTTTGGGTTTGGTTTTTAAATAGATATAGATGAGAAACAAAAAGGCGTATAATAAGTGGATAATAGGGTTAGCATCCAAATAGAAACAGGAAACAAAAGTTGTAGCTAAACCGATGAATGGCTGTTTTGGTGATCAACGCAAGACAGAAGAACAAGGCAGTAGAAACAACAAGCTAAATGGTGGTGGTTTCAAAGGCACTAACATGTATCAATTAAATATGAGTTGTGGGGTTACTTAATTACTGCTTGTCTGCCATACAGAAAAGAATGAACACTCAAAAGTCGCCTAGATATATCACTAAGTGCTTGGCCAAAAGAGAAGACATTATACCAACTTTATTTGCATGCTTTAGTTCACCAATTCTCTCTATCAGTTATTGCCACTCCACGAAAATGATAGCTAGTTCATTCCAAATGGGAATGTGGCCCAATCAGAAACATATCTATCGGCCATCATATGTTATTAAATCCCACTTGCATTTGATAATGTGTTTTGTAATATACTATATATATATCATCAAGTTGACAAACTCCAAACAACCATTTCATCATTTCATTTCTTTACTTGCTTCATTCCTGGATCGAGTAGTAAACGAAATAGCAGATGCAGTAGTTTCAAATATCGCGTGAAAGACATACAAGGTGGTCGTTTGGTGGTGTTTGATTGGCCTTTTGAGCTGGCCGAACAGAAAGAGAGAAAAAAAATAATATTGCAGCAATGATTGTAGGTTGCTAGATCAGAAGAAGGAAGTTAAACAAGCAAGTTATAGAGTGGTGGTTTGTCATTAATGAGAGGAGAGAGTGAGATTAATGGTGGTGTTGAGCTATGGTTTGAAGTGGTGATCGAAGGGTGATAACCATTGGTTCAAAACAGAAAAACAAGAAAGAGTTCGAGTAAGGTGGTGTTGGATGCTAGAGGTGGTGTTTAAGAAATGATACCGAAGCTTATTCATGTAGCATCATATAGTAATAAAAGGTGGTTATGGTGGTTCATCGAAGAAGAAATAAGAAGGAATGTTCAAGGGTGAAGGTGATTGAAAAGTGATAAGGTAAAATCAATTGATATCATATACAATGGATTTGTTTGAGTTTAATAACAATGGAGCTCGACAGGAGAAATCAATCGTACACAAAAAAATATAGAACGATGTCGATTGTTAACAAATTTTGGATTCATCCTATTGTTTTAGATTCTGATTCTTCATAGATTGGTACGAATGATATAGCTGTAAACGACTTTTAGGGACAGAAACAAAAATCAAAAGCAATTTGATAAGGATAGGAAACAGAATACGTTCCTTCATGTAATTATACAAGAATATACGGTGTCTGTATATGTAATTATATATGAATATATCTGCATTTTGTGTATATATAAGTATTTATATATAACTGTAATTATCTGTATTATATATCTGTATTGGTTTATTGAATACGTAAAGGAACATATTAATATTTATAATACAACCATTAATATTTAATATTAATATTAATAATATTAATAAAACTAATAATAATAATGATAATAGAAATAATAATGATATTAATATCATAACAATATTAATAAGAATACTGATAATAATAACTTTAAATAAAAATAATTATTTTTAGTAATCAAGTTAATATAATAACTTATACATAACAATTTTATATATATTTTATATTATGAATAATAATATTAATAATACAATTATTGATATTAATATTACCAATAATAAAAGTAACGTTAATAATATTAATATAACAATTATATTCGAACTTGTAATTTAATATCATTTATTATTTATGTGATATTATATTATTTGATGACGTTTACTGAATAATTAACATTTACATATTTTATATATATAATAGAGTCATATCTAGTTTCAATATAACATGTATATATATTCATATATCTATATTTTATCCATAACTTAATTATTAATTATTATTTTTACATTTTCAATTCCAATTAATTAAAGTATACTTTATTAATTCAAAATATTATATATATACTTATATTTATATTTATATAATATTTATATAATATTTATACATATTTATTTACAAGTAATTGTTCGTGAATCGTCGGAAGCGGTCAAAGTTCAAATGTATACATGAACATAGTTCCAAGTTTTTAAGATTCCAATATGACAGACATTGCTCATCGTGCCGAAATCAAATAAGTATCAAGTTTAAATTTGGTCAAAATTTCCGGGTCGTCACAGTACCTACCCATCTATATATATTATTTGGAACAACCATAGACACTCTATATGTAGTAATGTTGGAGTTAGCTATACAAGGTTGAGGTAGATTCCAAAAATATATATACTTTGAGTTGTGATCTAGCCTGAGACGTGTATACACTGGGTCGTGGATTGGGTCAAGATAATATATATCAATTTATTTCTGTACATCTAACTATGGACAATTAGTTATAGGTTACTAACGAGGATAGCTGACTGAAAATATTTAAAACATTAAAACATATTAAAAATGTTGTAAATATATTTTGAACATACTTTGATATATATGTACATATTTGTTATAGGTTCGTGAATCGACCAGTGGCCAAGTCTTACTTCCCGACGAAGTAAAAATTCGTGAAAGTGAGTTATAGTCCCACTTTTAAAATCTAATATTTTTGGGATGAGAATACATGCAGCTTTATAAATGTTTTACAAAATAGACACAAGTACATGAAACTACTCTCTATGGTTGAATGATCGAAGCCGAATATGCCCCATTTGCTTGGTAGCCTAAGAATTAGGGAACATCACTAATTTTGAGAATTAGTGCACGCCTAATTGACGCGAATCCTAAAGATATATCTATTGGGCCTAACGAACCCCATCCAAAGTACCGGATGCTTTAGTACTTCGAGTTTTATATCATGTCTGATGGATGCCTCGGAATGATGGGGATATTCTTATATGCATCTTGTTAATGTCGGTTACCAGGTGTTCACCATATGAATGATTTTTATCTCTATGTATGGGATGTATATTGAAATATGAAATCTTGTGGTCTATTATTATGATTTGATAAATATATAGGTTAAACCTATAACTCACCAACATTTTTGTTGACGTTTAAAGCATGTTTATTCTCAGGTGATTATTAAGAGCTTCCGTTGTTGCATGCTAATATATGGACAAGATTTGGAGTCAGCATGCTTGTATAATATTGTTTAAAACTGCATTCGAAATTTACTTTGTTGTAACATATTAATATCGTAAACCAATATGTATTGGTAGTGTGTAAGTGTCATATTTTTTAGATTATCATTTCTGATAACCTAGGTGGTGTCCTTTTAACCTTGTCGATAAAATAAATGTTATGGTTTGTTTTTAAAAAACGAATGCAGTCTTTGAAAAACATCTCATATAGAGGTCAAAACCTCGCAATGAAATCAATTAATATGGAACGTTTATAATCAATATGAACGGGACATTTCAGTTGGTATCCGAGCATTGGTCTTAGAGAACCAAAAATTTGCATTAGTGTGTCTTATCAAGTTTGTTAGGATACATTAGTGAGTCTGGACTTCGACCGTGTTTTCTTTAAAAACAATTGCTTAACACTTTTGTTGGAAACTATATGTAATTATTATGTGATATATTAACCTCTTAATATGTTTGATATTGTGTGATAGATGTCTACTACTAGTACAAATCCCATCGACTCACCTGATAATAATGAAGAGTCGAATATACTTTGGAAAGATTCACAAATTCCCGAAGAGGAATCAGAAGAGGAGGATCTGGAAGAGGAGGAACCGAAAGAGGAGGAACCGGAAGAAGAGGAACCGGAAGAGGAAGAACCGGAAGAAGAAGAGGTTCTGGAGGAAGAAATATTGATACCTACAGTAAATCGATTAAATAAAAGAAAATCCTCAACCAACGGACCAACGTTAAAAATGGTCAATGGTGTTTCCGCCAAGGAAGCAAAATATTGGGAAGATTACCAATTTTCTGATGAATCGGATCCCGATGAGGATTCTGATGATATTATAGAAATTACCTCGACCCAATTTAATAAAGCAAAAGAAAATAATAAGGGAAAAGGTATAAAAATAGAGAAAGCTGATTCCAACCCCGATGAACTTTATATGTATCGGCAACGTCCGTATTTCCTAAATTGTAACAATAACCCGGGAACCTCGAAACCACCATATTTTTCTAAACCATTGTGAAAAACAACGGCTCGTATTAGAGGAACACCATATATCCCTAGAAAATTAGGAAAACGCACCAAGTCCGAAGAAGAAGAAACTAGTGATTTAGATTAGCGGGTTGTAATCATGTTGTGTATTATGTTTATTATAGTGTGCTTGTCCTTTTATGTTCTATGTAAAATTGTTTGTATTGTTTGTTAATTATGTTTTACGAATCTAATCCTTGTCTATTTTACAGTATAAAAACAAAATGGACGTTAAGGGTAGACAACTGAATATTTTAGAAGACCTACCAGAGGATATGATTGAGGAAATCTTGTCTAGAGTCGGTCAGAATTCATCAGCACATGTAGTTATTACGAAATTAACTTGTCAAACATTTGAAAGACTTTCCAGAAATGCCTTAGTTTATAAAAGGCTTTCCTTTGATAGGTGGGGTATATCACATTGGGGAGACTGTAAGTTACGCCGTGTTTTCTTTAAAGCGTTAAATGCGGAGAACCCAAATGCAATTTTACGCTACGGGTTAAGCACCTATTTTGACTCAACATATCCCAACATAAGATTTCGTGAGTTAGAAAGAGCTTCTAACATGCAACACAAAGAAACATGTTATGCTTACGGGTTAATAATGTTCGCTTCTCATCAAATTGAGAAAAAGAACGTTAGGTTGCAACTTTTAAATAAAACATTCCCACAAGTGACGGACTCGGTAGTTGAGATGAGAAACAAGGTTTTTAGATTGTTACGGGGCTGTTGGGCATTACGAAACCCTCGTCCTTTTGACGACATTACAACATGCTACTTAGCTAATGGTCATAACGGTTACTTTCCACAAAACCAAGGATGGGAAGTCATCTCAGTAAAACCAGAATGCATGACTTGTTTATGGACTTATGAATTACGTGTCTTTATTTCTTTTGCTGAACAACTTGCGTATTTGTAGTGACCCGAACTTTTCCATGCTTATATATATATATATATTAAATGAAATTGTTATTTATATGATTAAGTGTTTCCAACATGTTAAGCAATCAAACTTGTTAAGACTTGGTTAATTGAAATAGGTTTCATATAGACAATTGACCACCCAAGTTGACCGGTGATTCACGAACGTTAAAACTTGTAAAAACTATACGATGACATATATATGGTTATATATATAGTTAACATGATTTTATTATAAGTATGTATCTCATTAGGTATTTTAACAATGAGTTATATACATAAAAATGAGACTATTAATTTAAGAAACTCGAAAACGATATATATAACGATTATCGTTATAACAACGTCTTACTAGGTACATATGAATCATATTAATATATTGATACACTTGGTTAATTATGTTAAATGATAAGTAAATATATTATTAAGTGTATTAACAATGAAATACATATGTAAAAATAAGACTACTAACTTAATGATTTCGAAACGAGACATATATGTAACGATTATCGTTGTAACGATATTTAACTGTATATATATCATACTAAGATATATTATATATCATAATATCATGATAATATAACAATTTAACATCTCATTTGTTATAATAAACAATGGGTTAACAACATTCAACAAGATCGTTAACCTAAAGGTTTCAAAACAACATTTACATGTAACGACTAACGATGACTTAACGACTCAGTAAAAATGTATATACATGTAGTGTTTTAATATGTATTCATACACTTTTGAAAGACTTCAATACACTTATCAAAATACTTCTACTTAACAAAAATGCTTACAATTACATCCTCGTTCAGTTTCATCAACAATTCTACTCGTATGCACCCGTATTTGTACTCGTACAATACACAGCTTTTAGATGTATGTACTATTGGTATATACACTCCAATGATCAGCTCTTAGCAGCCCATGTGAATCACCTAACATATGTGGGAACCATCATTTGGCAACTAGCATGAAATATCTCATAAAATTACAAAAATATGAGTAATCATTCATGACTTATTTACATGAAAACAAAATTACGCATCCTTTATATCTAATCCATACACCAATGACCAAAAACACCTACAAACACTTTCATTCTTCAATTTTATTCATCTAATTAATCTCTCTCAAGTTCTATCTACAAGTTCTAAGTGTTCTTCATAAATTCCAAAAGTTCTAGTTTCATAAAATCAAGAATACTTCCAAGATTGCAAGTTTACTTCCAAGTTTTCTAAATCCATTCCAAGTAATCATCCAAGATCAAGAAAACTTTGTTACTTACAGTAGGTTATCTTTCTAATACAAGGTAATAATCATATTCAAACTTTAATTCAATTTCTATAACTATAACAATCTTATTTCGAGTGGAAATCTTACTTGAAATTGTTTTCGTGTCATGATTCTGCTTCAAGAACTTTCAAGCCATCCAAGGATCCTTTGAAGCTAGATCCATTTTTCTCATTTCTAGTAGGTTTATCCAAGGAACTTTAGGTAGTAATGATGTTCATAACATCATTCGATTCATACATATAAAGCTATCTTATTCGAAGGTTTAAACTTGTAATCACTAGAACATAGTTTAGTTAATTCTAAACTTGTTTGCAAATAAAAGTTAATCCTTCTAACTTGACTTTTAAAATCAACTAAACACATGTTCTATATCTATATGATATGCTAACTTAATGATTTAAAACCTGGAAACACGAAAAACACCGTAAAACTGGATTTACGCCGTCGTAGTAACACCGCGGGCTGTTTTGGGTTAGTTAATTAAAAACTATGATAAACTTTGATTTAAAAGTTGTTATTCTGGGAAAATGATTTTTATTATGAACATGAAACTATATCCAAAAATTATGGTTAAACTCAAAGTGGAAGTATGTTTTCTAAAATGGTCATCTAGACGTCGTTCTTTCGACTGAAATGACTACCTTTACAAAAATGACTTGTAACTTATTTTTTCGACTATAAACCTATACTTTTTCTATTTAGATTCATAAAATAGAGTTCAATATGAAACCATAGCAATTTGATTCACTCAAAACGGATTTAAAATGAAGAAGTTATGGGTAAAACAAGATTGGATAATTTTTCTCATTTTAGCTACGTGAAAATTGGTAACAAATCTATTCTAACCATAACTTAATCAACTTGTATTATATATTATGTAATCTTGAGATACCATAGACACGTATACAATGTTTCGACCTATCATGTCGACACATCTATATATATTTCGGAGCAACCATAGACACTCTATATGTGAATGTCGGAGTTAGCTATACAGGGTTGAGGTTGATTCCAAAATATATATAGTTTGAGTTGTGATCAATACTGAGATACGTATACACTGGGTCATGGATTGATTCGAGATAATATTTATCGATTTATTTCTGTACATCTAACTGTGGACAACTAGTTGTAGGTTACTAATGAGGACAGCTAACTTAATAAACTTAAAACATCAAAATATATTAAAAGTGTTGTAAATATATATTGAACATACTTTGATATATATGTATATATTGTTATAGGTTCGTGAATCAACCAGTGGCCATGTCTTATTTCCCGACGAAGTAAAAATCTGTGAAAGTGAGTTATAGTCCCACTTTTAAAATCTAATATTTTTGGGATGGGAATACATGCAGGTTTTATAAATGATTTACAAAATAGATACAAGTACGTGAAACTACATTCTATGGTTGAATTGTCGAAATCGAATATGCCCCTTTTTATTAAGTCTGGTAATCTAAGAATTAGGGAACAGACACCCTAATTGACGCGAATCCTAAAGATAGATCTATTGGGCCTAACAAACCCCATCCAAAGTACCGGATGCTTTAGTACTTCGAAATTTATATCATATCCGAAGGGTGTCCCGGAATGATGGGGATATTCTTATATATGCATCTTGTTAATGTCGGTTACCAGGTGTTCACCATATGAATGATTTTTAACTCTATGTATGGGATGTGTATTGAAATATGAAATCTTGTGGTCTATTGTTACGATTTGATATATATAGGTTAAACCTATAACTCACCAACATTTTTTGTTGACGTTTAAAGCATGTTTATTCTCAAGTGAATACTAAGAACTTCCGCTGTTGCATACTAAAATAAGGACAAGATTTGGAGTCCATGTTTGTATGATATTGTGTAAAAACTGCATTCAAGAAACTGATTTCGATGTAACATATTTGTATTGTAAACCATTATGTAATGGTCTTGTGTAAACAGGATATTTTAGATTATCATTATTTGATAATCTACGTAAAGCTTTTTAAACCTTTATTTATGAAATAAAGGTTATGGTTTGTTTTAAAAATGAATGCAGTCTTTGAAAAACGTCTCATATAGAGGTCAAAACCTCGCAAAGAAATCAATTAATATGGAACGTTTTTAATCAATAAGAACGGGACATTTCAGTTGGTATTAGAGCGTTGGTCTTAGAGAACCAGAAAATTTGCATTAGTGTGTCTTATCGAGTTTGTTAGGATGCATTAGTGAGTCTGGACTTCGACCGTGTTTTCTTTAAAAATGATTGCTTAACATTTTTGTTGGAAACTATATATTATTAACATATATATATTATGTGATATATTAATCTCTTAACATGTTTGATATTGTGTGATAGATGTCTACCTCTAGCACAAATCCCATTGACTCACCTAATAATAACGAAGTGTCAAATATATATTGGACTGATTCACAAGTTCCCGAAGAAGAACCGGAAGAAGAATCAGAACCGGAAGAGGAAGAACCGGAGGAGGAAATAGAACCGGTGGGGGAAATAATAAAACCATTAAGTAAAAGAAAATCCTCAACCAACCGACCAAGGTTAATTATGGTCAATGGTGTTTCCGCCAAGGAAAGAAAATATTGGGAGGATTACCAATTCTCCGATGAATCGGATTCCGACGAGAATTCCGATGATGTTATAGAAATTACCCCAACTGAATTTAAAAAGGCAAAAGAAAATAATAAGGGAAAGGGCATAAAAATAGAGAAATCTAATTCCAACCCCGATGAACTTTATATGTATCGTCAACCCCCGAAGCCCTTAAGTTGTAACAATGACCCGGGAACCTCTAAACCACCATGTTTTTCTAAACCGTTGTGGAAAACGACAGCTCGTATTAAGGGAACATCATATATCCCTAGAAACTTGGCAAAATGAACCAAAATCGAAGAAGAAGAAACGAGCGAGTCGGAATAAGATAGTTGTATTCGTGTGGTGTAATATATGTAATATAGTGTGCTTATGCTTTATGATATATGTAAAAATTGCTTGTATTAATAAGTATTTTTTTTTTAATCTAACTCTTGTCTATTTTACAGTATAAAAACACAAAATGGATAGACAACCCAATATTTTAAGAGACCTACGTGGAGACATGATTGATGAAATCTTGTCTAGAGTCGGTCAGAATTCTTTGGCACAACAATTTACTGCGAAATCACTTTATAAGACATTCGAAGAACGTTCCAAGAATGTCTTGGTTTATAAGAGACTTTCGTTTGAAAGATGGGGGATATCACATTGGGAAACCCATAAGTTACGATGTGTTTACTTGGACGCATATATTGCGGGGAACCCAAATGCTATTTTACGTAACGGGTTAAGAAATTATTTTGACTCAATGTATCCGAATATAGGACTTCATGATTTAGAAAAAGCGGCTAACATGAAACATAAAGAAGCATGCTATGCTTACGGGTTAGTAATGTTCGCTTCACACCAAAGTGAGAAAAAGAACATCGGGCTACAACTATTAAACAAAACGTTCCCACAAGTGACGGAGTCGGTAATTGGGGTAAGAAATGAGGTTTTTAGGTTATTACGAGACTGTTGGTCATTACGTAACCCTCGTCCCTTTGACGACGTTACAACACGCTGTCTTATCAACGGCCATAACGGTTATGTTCCACAAGAGCAAGGATGGAAAGTAGTCCTAGTAAAACCAGAATGCATGACATGTTTCTGGACGTATGAATTACGTGTCTTTATTGCCTTTGCTGAACGACTTGTATACTAGCTAGAATTATCTTCACAACCATCTTGTATCAAATTTATTGTGTGATATATTTCATGCTATATGTAAAATAAGCGGTATTGTTAGTTTGTAAAATATTGTATAAAAGTTTAAATATTATTATAATCAGTTTTTCATATAGAATTGTAGTAGTTGAATTGTATATTAGCTACTAAGTATGAACTTAACGGGTAGGTACTACCCGAATTTAAACTTATAAAACGCTAATATGAAGAAAAAGCTTTTATAAATGAGTTCATATTATGCTACGAAATACTATTAACTACTCTTAATATTCTGTATGATTAACTTGTTCCATTTGACTATTTTGAATGAAATGGCACCGACTACTCCACACACCATGAATATGAATGAAGAGGAATTCCGTACTTTTCTAGCTTCAAACATAGCCGCAGTACACGCTGCGCTACATACCAACAATAACCTTGGATCTAGCAGTACAGGAAATTGTGTAGGATGCACCTACAAAGAATTCACTGCCTGCAAACCTTTGGAATTTGATGGAACCGAAGGACCGATCGGATTGAAACGGTGGACCTCGAAGGTCGAATCGGTTTTTGCCATAAGTAAGTGTACTGAAGAGGACAAAGTGAAGTACGCTACGCATACCTTCACAGGTTCTGCGTTAACATGGTGGAATACCTATCTAGAGCAAGTGGGACAAGATGATGCTTACGCACTACCGTGGTCAGCATTCAAGCACTTGATGAACGAGAAGTACCGTCCCAGAACCGAGTTCAATAAGCTCAAGACAGAACTTAGAGGGTTACGAACCCAAGGATTTGAAATTACCACGTACGAAAGACGATTCACAGAATTGTGCCTATTGTGTCCGGGAGCGTTTGAAGATGAGGAAGAGAAGATCGACGCATTTGTGAAACGATTACCGGAAAGAATCCAAGAAGATATAAGTTCACACGAGCCCGCCTCCATACAACAGGCATGTAGAATGGCTCACAAACTAGTGAACCAGATTGAGGAAAGAATTAAAGAACAGACGACTGAAGAGGCCAATGTGAAGCAAGTCAAAAGAAAGTGGGAGGAAAACGGTGATAAGAATTACCAATACAACAACAACAGAAATTACAATAATAATCGCAACAATTATCCCAACAATCGCAACATCAATCACAACTACAACAAACGGCCCAACAACAACAACAACAACAACAACAACAACAACAACAACAACAACAACAACAACATCAACTACAACAATCATCCCAACAACAATAACAACCGCAACAACAACAACAATCAGAAGCAGCTATGCCAAAGGTGTGAAAAGTATCACTAGGGGTTCTGCACCAAATTTTGCAACAAGTGTAAAAGAAATGGTCATAGCGCGGCGAAGTGTGAGGTCTACGGACCAGGGGTTAACAGAACGAAAGGAACAAATGGTGTCAGAACGAGTAATGGCGGAGCAAGTAGTGTCGGAGCAAGTTATGCCAATGTAGTTTGTTATAAATGTGGAAAACCGGGCCACATTATTAGAAATTGCCCGAACCAGGAGAACACGAATGGACAAGGCCGCGGAAGAGTTTTCAATATTAATGCGGCAGACGCACAGGAAGACCCAGAGCTTGTTACGGGTACGTTTCTTATTGACAATAAATCTGCTTACGTTTTATTTGATTCGGGTGCGGATAGAAGCTATATGAGTAGAGATTTTTGTGCTAAATTAAGTTGTCCATTGACGCCGTTGGATAGTAAATTTTTACTCGAATTAGCAAACGGTAAATTAATTTTAGCAGATAATATATGCCGGAATCGAGAAATTAAACTGGGTAGCAAAATATTTAAGATTGATTTGATACCAGTAGAGTTAGGGAGTTTTGATGTAATAGTTGGCATGGATTGGCTGAAGAAGGTGAAAGCAGAGATCGTATATTATAAAAATGCAATTCGCATTGTACGAGAAGAAGGAGAACCCTTAATGGTGTACGAAGAAAAGGGCAACATGAAGCTACATCTTATTAGTAATTTGAAGGCACAAAAACTAATAAGAAAAGGTTGCTATGCTGTTCTAGCACACGTCGAGAAAGTACTAACTGAAGAAAAGAGCATCAATGATGTTCCCGTCGCAAAAGAATTTCCCGATGTATTTCCGAAAGAATTATCAGGACTACCTCCACATCGATCTGTTAAATTTCAAATAGATCTTGTACCAGGAGCTGCACCAATAGCTCGTGCTCCTTATAGACTCGCACCCAGCGAGATGAAAGAACTATAAAGCCAACTGCAAGAACTATTAGAACGTGGTTTCATTCGACCAAGCACATCACCATGGGGAGCTCCTGTTTTTTTTGTCAAGAAGAAGGATGGTACATTTAGGTTGTGTATTGACTACAGAGAGTTGAACAAACTTACCATCAAAAACCGTTATCCACTGCCGAGAATTGACGACTTATTTGATCAACTACAAGGCTCGTCGGTTTATTCGAAGATCGATTTACGTTCTGGATATCATCAAATGCGAGTAAAGGAGGATGATATTCCAAAAACTGCTTTTAGGACGCGTTATGGTCATTACGAGTTTATGGTTATGCCGTTTGGATTGACTAACGCACCAGCTGTGTTCATGGACCTTATGAACCGAGTGTGTGGGCCATATCTTGACAAGTTTGTCATTGTTTTCATCGATGACATACTTATTTACTCAAAGAATGATCAAGAGCACGAAGAACATTTGAGAAAAGTGCTAGAAGTATTGAGGAAAGAAAAACTGTACGCTAGAACATTTTGGTTGGAAGAAGTTCAATTCCTCGGTCACATAGTGAACAAAGAAGGTATCCAGGTGGACCCGGCAAAGATCGAAACCATTGAAAAGTGGGAAACCCCAAAAACTCCGAAGCATATACGTCAATTTTTAGGATTGGCTGGTTACTACAGAAGATTCATCCAAGATTTCTCCAAAATAGCAAAACCCTTGACTGCATTAACGCATAAAGGGAAGAAATTTGAATGGAAGGATGAACAAGAGAAGGCGTTTCAATTATTGAAGAAAAAGCTAACTACGGCACCTATATTATCATTGCCTGAAGGGAATGATGATTTTGTGATTTATTGTGACGCATCAAAGCAAGGTATCAGTTGTGTATTAATGCAACGAACGAAGGTGATTGCTTATGCGTCTAGACAATTGAAGATTCACGAACAAAATTATATGCCGCATGATTTGGAATTAGGCGCGGTTGTTTTTACATTAAAGACTTGGAGGCACTACTTATATGGGGTCAAAAGTATTATATATACCGACCACAAAAGTCTTCAACACATATTTAATCAGAAACAACTGAATATGAGGCAGCGTAGGTGGATTGAATTGTTGAATGATTACGACTTTGAGATTCGTTACCACCCGGGAAAGGCAAATGTGGTAGCCGACGCCTTGAGCAGGAAGGACAGAGAACCCATTCGAGTAAAATCTATGAATATAATGATTCACCATAACCTTACTACTCAAATAAAGGAGGCGCAACAAGGAGTTTTAAAAGAGGGAAATTTAAAGGATGAAATACCCAAAGGATCGGAGAAGCATCTTAATATTCGGGAAGACGGAACCCGGTATAGGGCTGAAAGGATTTGGGTACCAAAATTTGGAGATATGAGAGAAATGGTACTTAGAGAAGCTCATAAAACCAGATACTCAATACATCCCGGAACGGGGAAGATGTACAAGGATCTCAAGAAACATTTTTGGTCGCCGGGTATGAAAGCCGATGTTGCTAAATACGTAGAAGAATGTTTGACGTGTTCTAAGGTCAAAGCTGAGCATCAGAAACTATCAGGTCTACTTCAACAACCCGAAATCCCGGAATGGAAAAGGGAAAACATTACCATGGATTTCATCACTAAATTGCCAAGGACTGCAAGTGGTTATGATAATATTTGGGTAATAGTTGATCGTCTCACCAAGTCAGCACACTTCCTGCCAATAAGAGAAGATGACAAGATGGAGAAGTTAGCACGACTGTATTTGAAGGAAGTCGTCTCCAGACATGGAATACCAATCTCTATTATCTCTGATAGGGATGGCAGATTTATTTCAAGATTCTGGCAGACATTACAGCAAGCATTAGGAACTCGTCTAGACATGAGTACTACCTATCATCCACAAACTGATGGGCAGAGTGAAAGAATGATACAAACGCTTGAAGACATTCTACGAGCATGTGTTATTGATTTCGGAAACAGTTGGGATCGACACCTACCGTTAGAAGAATTTTCCTACAACATCAGTTATCATTCTAGTATTGAGATGGCGCCGTTTGAGGCACTTTATGGTAGAGAGTGCAGGTCTCCGATTTGTTGGAATGAAGTGGGGGATAGACAGATTACGGGTCCGGAGATAATACAAGAAACTACCGAGAAAATCATCCAAATTCAACAAAGATTGAAAACCGCCAAGAGTCGACAAAAGAGCTACGCGGACAGTAAAAGAAAAGATATAGAGTTTGAAATTGGAGAAATGGTCATGCTTAAGGTTTCACCTTGGAAAGGCGTTGTTCGATTTGGTAAACGGGGGAAACTAAATCCAAGGTACATTGGACCATTCAAGATTATAGATCGTGTCGGACTAGTAGCTTACCAACTGGAGCTACCTCAACAACTCGCGGCTGTACATAACACTTTCCAGGTCTCAAATTTAAAGAAATGTTTTGCTAAAGAAGATCTCACTATTCCGTTGGATGAAATCAAATCAATGAAAAACTTCAATTCATTGAAGAACCCGTCGAAATAATGGATTGTGAGGTTAAGAGACTTAAACAAAACAAGATACCGATTGTTAAGGTTTGATGGAATGCTCGTAGAGGACCCGAGTTCACCTGGGAGGGTGAAGATCAGATGAGGAAGAAATACCCGCATTTATTTCCAGAAGATACGTCAACACCCCCAACTGCTTAAAATTTCGGGACGAAATTTATTTAACGGGTAGGTACTGTAGTGACCCGAACTTTTCCATGTTTATATATATATTAAATGAAATTGTTATTTACATGATTAAGTGTTTCCAACATGTTAAGCAATCAAACTTGTTAAGACTTGATTAATTGAAATAGGTTTCATATAGACAATTGACCACCCAAGTTGACCGGTGATTCACGAACGTTAAAACTTGTAAAAAATATACGATGACATATATATGGTTATATATATAGTTAACATGATTTTATTATAAGTTTGTATCTCATTAGGTATTTTAACAATGAGTTATATACATAAAAATGAGACTATTAATTTAAGAAACTCGAAAATGATATATATAACGATTATCGTTATAACAACGTCTTACTAGGTACATATGAATCATATTAAGATATTGATACACTTGGTTAATTATGTTAAATGATAAGTAAATATATTATAAAGTGTATTAATAATGAAATACATATGTAAAAATAAGACTACTAACTTAATGATTTCGAAACGAAACATATATGTAACGATTATCGTTGTAACGACATTTAACTGTATATATATGATACTAAGATATATTATATATCATAATATCATGATAATATAACAATTTAACCTCTCATTTGTTATAATAAACAATGGGTTAACAACATTCAACAAGATCGTTAACCTAAAGGTTTCAAAACAACATTTACATGTAACGACTAACGATGACTTAACGACTCAGTTAAAATGTATATACATGTATTGTTTTAATATGTAATCATACACTTTTGAAAGACTTAAAGACACTTATCAAAATACTTCTACTTAACAAAAATGCTTACAATTACATCCTCGTTCAGTTTCATCAACAATTCTACTCGTATGCACCCGTATTCGTACTCGTACAATACACAGATTTTAGATGTATGTACTATTGGTATATACACTCCAATGATCAACTCTTAGCAGCCCATGTGAGTCACCTAACATATGTGAGAATCATCATTTGGCAACTAGCATGAAATATCTCATAAAATTATAAAAATATTAGTAATCATTCATGACTTATTTACATGTAAACAAAATTACACATCCTTTATATCTAATCCATATACCAAAAACCAAAAATACCTACAAACACTTTCATTCTTCAATTTTCTTCATATAATTGATCTCTCTCAAGTTCTATCTTCAAGTTGTAAGTGTTCTTCATAAATTCTATAAGTTCTAGTTTCATAAAATCAAGAATACTTCCAAGTTTGCTAGCTTACTTCCAATCTTGTAAAGTGATCATCCAACCTCAAGAAATCTTTCTTATTTACAGTAAGATATCTTTCTAATACAAGGTAATACTCATATTCAAACTTTGATTCAATTTCTATAACTATAACAATCTTATTTCGAGTGAAAATCTTACTCGAACTTGTTTTCGTGTCATGATTCTGCTTCAAGAATTTCAAGCCATCCAAGGATCCTTTGAAGCTAGATCTATTTTTCTCATTTCCAGTAGGTTTATCCACAAAACTTTAGGTAGTAATGATGTTCATAACATCATTCGATTCATATATATAAAACTACCTTATTCGAAGGTTTAAACTTGAAATCACTAGAACATAGTTTAGTTAATTCTAAACTTGTTCGCAAACAAAAGTTAATCCTTCTAACTTGACTTTTAAAATCAACTAAACACATGTTCTTAATCTATATGATATCCTAACTTAATGATTTAAAACCTGGAAACACGAAAAACACCATAAAACCGGACATACGCCGTCGTAGTAACACCGCGGGCTGTTTTGGGTTTGATAAGTAAAAACTATGATAAACTTTGATTTAAAAGTTGTTCTTCTGGGAAAATGATTTTTTTATGAACATGAAACTATATCCAAAAATCATGGTTAAACTCAAAGTGGAAGTATGTTTTTCAAAATGGTCATCAAGACGTCGTTCTTTCGACTGAAATGACTACCTCTTACAAAAATGACTTTTAACTTATATTTCTGACTATAAACCTATACTTTTTCTGTTTATATTCATAAAATAGAGTTTAATATGAAACCATAGCAATTTTATTCACTCAAAACGGATTTAAAACGAAGAAGTTATGGGTAAAACAAGATTGGATATTTTTTTTTTATTGTTGTAGCTACGGGAAATATTGTAACAATTCTATACAAATCATATCCTAGCTAACTTATATTGTATTATACATGTATTCTAATATATTATATAATCTTGGGAAAACCATAGACACTCTATATGCAGTAATGTTAGAGTTAGCTATACAGGGTTGAGGTTGATTCCAAAAATATATATACTTTGAGTCGTGATCTAGCCTGAGACATGTATATACTGGGTCGTGGATTGGGTCAAGATAATATATATCAATTTATTTCTGTACATCTAACTATGGACAACTAGTTGTAGGTTACTAACGAGGATAGCTGACTGAAAATATTTAAAACATTAAAACATATTAAAAATGTTGTAAATATATTTTGAACATACTTTGATAGATATGTACATATTTGTTATAGGTTCGTGAATCGACCAGTGTCCAAGTCTTACTTCCCGACGAAGTAAAAAATCTATGAAAGTGAGTTATTGTCCCACTTTTAAAATCTAATATTTTTGGGATGAGAATACATGCAGCTTTATAAATGTTTCACAAAATAGACACAAGTACATGAAACTACTTTCTATGGTTGAATGATCGAAGCCGAATATGCCCCTTTTGCTTGGTAGCCTAAGAATTAGGTAACATCACTAATTTTGAGAATTAGTGCACGCCTAATTGACGTGAATCCTAAAGATAGATCTATTGGGCCTAACGAACCCCATCCAAAGTACCGGATGCTTTAGTACTTCGAGTTTTATATCATGTCCGATGGATGTCCCGGAATGATGGGGATATTCTTATATGCATCTTGTTAATGTCGGTTACCAGGTGTTCACCATATGAATGATTTTTATCTCTATGTATGGGATGTATATTGAAATATGAAATCTTGTGGTCTATTATTACGATTTGATAAATATATAGGTTAAATCTATAACTCACCAACATTTTTGTTGACGTTTAAAGCATATTTATTCTCAGGTGATTATTAAGAGCTTCCGCTGTTGCATGCTAATATATGGACAAGATTTGGAGTCAGCATGCTTGTATAATATTGTTTAAAACTGCATTCGAAATTTACTTTGTTGTAACATATTAATATTGTAAACCAATATGTATTGGTAGTGTGTAAGTGTGATATTTTTTAGATTATCATTTCTGATAATCTAGGTGGTGTCCTTTTAACCTTGTCGATAAAATAAAGGTTATGGTTTGTTTTTAAAAAACGAATGCAGTCTTTGAAAAACGTCTCATATAGAGGTCAAAACCTCGCAACGAAATCAATTAATATGGAACGTTTATAATCAATATGAACGGGACATTTCAGCTAGCGAGGCAAGCTGAACCCCAAGACGCTCAAATGCGTTCTTATTTTAAGGTGGTAGGAATACCTCTTCCGAACCCGGTACAACAAGAACAAGTTGAACCAGCCGCGGTTCCAGCCCCAGAGGTTGTAGAGGAACCAATAGTTCAACCACCCGGGCCAGCTAATCCTCTACTTAGGATAAACCTCAAACGCCCTAGGGTAGCACAACAAGCTCAACCCGTGAGGATCAGGTAACCTAGTCCTCTTAGGATTAGACCTACCCTATCAACTACACCTGAGGATAGCAGTGACACTGATTCATGAGCAACTGAATCATCTCCAGAAAATTCTCCAAAGAGAACTCGATATATGCTCGATGAGATGATTCAGACTCCGCCACCCCTACGCGTAACTTGATCTAGGACTAAGACTCCTATCGTACGCCGAACAGTTACTCCAATCATTAGTGATATGGACCAAGGCTTAGAACCTATTAGGTCACCTTCACCCATCTCCGTATCACATCTAACAATAACAGTAAGCCCTACACTAAATGAAGCGCAAGCTTCGGCAGGCAAGAGAGCTAAAAGAACGGATGGTAAAAATATCAATAAGCCCATCCAATCTAATAAGGATTTAAAAATAAATCCTACCCAGCAAGATGCTTCTGCATCTAAGAAAGTAGAGTCTTCCTCTGCAGTGAAGTCTGCGATGACTCAATCGATTGAGGAAACCCAATCATTGAAGTCCAGAAAGGCTGAAGGGGGCCCGAAAAATCTTGAAAAGGCACCCTGCGTATCAGCTAGAAATCTTCTTGTGCCTCAACGTTCAACATGGTCTAGAGGTCCGGCTTATCTTTATGAGGGAGATCTGCCGCGTCCCATGGAAACGAGTCAACATGAAAATCCTTCGGGATACATAGCAGACTTCCAGTAGACTATTCCTTTGGTTCAAGAAATTGATCCATTGGTTCAAACCACTTCTCTTCCGGATTCTGAATCTCAGGATCTGGAGGATGAGTCTTTAACTGAAAGAGATGTGCCACCTCATGGTATATCAGAGACATCAGGAGTCAGAGATAGTAATATCTCTGCGAGAGCTAATATGACGAGTAGTTCTGCTACTTTGTCAGAGTCTCATGAGACTAAAGTCATGGAGGCGGGTGATTCAAAAGAATCTTCACCGGTGACAACTCTGGTTGTTGCCCAACCTCTATCAGAAAGGGATATCACGAATCGGACTAGTAGTATGTACAACCCTACATATAAGAATAATACCGCACGCTTATCCTTACCATCCCTCACGGTAATTCAAATAATTTCACCGACATCACCTTCAACAGTTGCTGCTGATGCTGATGTTGTTCATGGTTACACTATTGTTTCACCAACTGGGTCACCTTCTCGTATTTCAAACAGATATGGATTCAAATATCTCTCTGACAATGAGGTCAAGGAGCTATATCTTGCTGAGTTTGCTAAACAAACTGATCTTAATGATGTTCACGATAAGATGATGATTTATCTTGAGCAAGCAAGAGTAGTATATCCTTTATCTCCATGTAAGTCACCTGGACCAATTCACATGCCTGACCATGACGATTTCGATCCTGATAATCTTCATGAGGGGGAGAATAGACATGGTGGTTATAGGTCCAGTGGTCTTCAAAGATCAACTTATGAAGCTGGTTCGTCTAGTCATCATTGGGATCACAATGTCGTTGAAATATCTGATTCTGAGAGTGCTAAAATTGAAAAAATTCAGTGTGAAATTTTTCTAGATGAATCGGAAGCTCAGAGAGAGGGTGACTCAGGGACGTTAATGATTATGGATTCAGCTGAACAAACAAGGAACAAGTCAGCTCCAGAGGACAATCGAAATTTTGATAATATTTAAAATATTTTGAGGGGATCTAGTGTCACAATTGAATTTAATGAACATCAATTTGTTAACATGACATCTCCAACCGATGAATTTGGGATACACTTCGAGAAGGAGATTTTCTCAAATGGCAAAGAAGATATTACGACTCCTCCTGATCTTAATGTTCCATTTCAAACTACAGAAATTGTTCTTGAGCGTGACACTGATTACTAAATTGATGAGAATGAAGAGAAGATGATTCTTCGTTCACCATTCATAGAACAACAAACTTATAAAATCTATGGTGATTCTGATCTCGTCCTTTCTGCCTCAATGAGTGTTCTGGGTGCATGGAAATATCATAAGAAACCAGAATATCTCAAAGCCTATCTGAATGTGCGCAAAAAATTCAAATTGAAGAATGAAATGAAACTTCAAGAACAGCAGAATTCAGAAATCAAAAGCATTAACAAGATTTTAATGGTTAACAAGGATGGAGTGAAGATGCCATTATTTCAAGTGACAAGAATGGATGATAAGGATTATCAGTTCTTAGAAGCAGATTTTGATAGATTAAAGATGGATGACTTATCTTCATCTACAATTACTTGATAGACTTGAATAAATCTGCAACAACTTATCATGCTACTGCGATGAAGGCAGTCTATAGATTTATTCCTGACTCAATGAGATGGATGTCTGTTCGTGACTTTCAGATGGGGTTAGAATCTAGACACAAAATGCTTGGAATCAAATCGCCAAATCAAGTGATTGAAGAGCTAAGATATATGTCCTTACTTGAAGTAAGTGACAGTCCTTATGGGTTTGTGTTTGTTAATTCTCACTATACAAAGGTCTTCATCAGAGTTTCAGACTTCAGAAGATACTCAGATGGAACGTTGATGTATGCTTTTAAATACTTGAGATGGAGACTGATCAATGAATGCTATTCATCTGAAGATAATGAGATTGTCAGATATATTCTCACGAGATTGAAGAGTCATCTCAAAACAAAAGTGAACATAAGAAGATATGAGAGTCTCAAAGGATTCAAATCCAAAGTTCACTTCAGAGGAACAAAGTTCCTATAGATATCTCAATAGGATTATATTGTAAATTTCACATTTAACACTAAGGGGGAGATTGTTAGGACCCCGAAGTATGTATAGTGTTAATGTGAAATAAGTTTAAATGAAGGTTCCTTAGAAGAGGGCTATATAAGGAACCTAAGTAGTCCTAATTCGATAGCCATTGCATTGTAACTGAGTTCTAGAAGCTGTGGAATGTAAATTTACCGATTCTCTCTAATACCGAATCTATTCTTCACTTACCGAGTCTGACTTTAACTCATCACATCTTCTAATCTCACCATGATTTGACCTATCACTTATGAAATATAAAGTAGAGATTATGAATTAAAAAATAAGCCTTAACTAGTTTACAAAACACCTATAAAATATAATAAGCTCTATCTTAACAGCTTGAAAAATAAGCTCTAACTCCTACAAGCTCCAGCTCCAGCTAGTTTCATTTAAACACAATCTTAGATGCTTAAAAATCTAGAGCTCATATTTTCTATAATCTCTACTTTCTATTATCTACCAAAGAAAGATTATAACTTGTAGCTCAATAAAACTATAAGATCAAGCTCTCATAAGCTCCCACAAGCTCTTACTAGCTAGTCACCCAAACACACCGCATATATGAAAGTATTCTTACTCATGACATATGTATCAAAAATATTGTAAAGGAGATGATGGTTAGTATTACAAAACTCGAAGCAATTCAGGTGGCATCAAACATCTGATTGAGAATTCTTATAAAACAATTAGAGGTAGGGTTTCATTCACGGACTTTTTTATTATGAATCTCCCAGATCAGGATGATCGAAAAGGTTTATGGCTGTTGTGTGAGACTTATGTCCATGTTGTTGATTCCTACGCGGCATACAAAAGATCAAAAGAAGGAAAATGCTTTGGTTTTGTTCAGTTTACAGATGTTTAGTATGAATTTTTTTCCGAAACGTTTGATACGATTCAGGTCGAAGATGAAAAAACTATTTCCTTGTGTTGCATGATTTGAAAGAAGTAACAAATTGGTGCTAAGAACACTCATGTGAATTCCGGGGTTTCACCTATGTCAACAAGTCGAAAAATAGGGTTCCATCGAGATGGGTTAAATTTCAAAACAATTCATGTCTTTCTTCTGCTGAGGTTATTATGAACGATAACAATAGTGACGGTGGTACTTAATGGACAAAGAAACCTGACATCGCTGTTACACTTTAGGAGTATGATTTACTACAAATATCAAACCCGGCCTGTGGAATCTCTTTTAATCAAAGTTGATGTCGTGGATATGATGACAAGTATCTAAACGATTTGCAAGGAGGAAGGGTTTGATGATGTTTATCATTCGATGTATTGGAGGATAATGGTTATGGTGTATGTAACACCCCGTTTTTTTCCGTACATGATGTATAGGTGTACTGTGTGGGTACGACTAGAGTTTGAAGGATTTGAGACGTGTTCGGATCTTAAAGTCTTGTACGCGGGAGAAGGGCTCAGGTCGAGCTTTGGGTCGCGGCGCGACAAACGATTCCGCGGTGCGGCATTCTACTAAAACAAAGATCAGAAGTTAGGTTTAAAATGATCCCAGACTTAGTCAAATGTCGGGGCGCGACATTTAAGGTTGCGGCGCGGCATACTGCACGAACTGGCACCAGATTCTTGTAATTTTAAATGAAGTTCAAGGGCATTTTGGTCTTTTCACGTTTGAGCCAGATTTGAGGCTTTAACCTCATCCACTCTTTCATTTTCCTAATTTCATTTTCCTTTTCTTTCCTAATTTCCTCTCAAAACATAAATTCCTCAAGTGATTCAAGTGGGATTTTGGAAAGGAAGAAGCGGGTTTTGATCTTTGGCGTAGTTAACAAGTTTGTTCTCCTCGTTCTTAGTTACACGGTGATACTAGTGGTAAGCTCTAACTCCGAATTTCATTTTCGTGTTCATCATTCAAATTTGGGGCTTTTGATTGTATGATTCATAGGTAAAACCCATTTAGTTGTTAATTAGAGATTAAAACCAATATTTGGGTTTATTGTTGTTAAAGGCGGGTTTTGAAATGTCCCGTTCTTATTGATTAAAAACGTTCCATATTAATTGATTTCGTTGCGAGGTTTTGACCTCTATATGAGACATTTTTCAAAGACTGCATTCATTTTTAAAACAAACCATAACCTTTATTTCATAAATAAAGGTTTAAAAAGCTTTACGTAGATTATCAAATAATGATAATCTAAAATATCCTGTTTACACACGACCATTACATAATGGTTTACAATACAAATATGTTACATCGAATTCAGTTTCTTGAATGCAGTTTTTACACAATATCATACAAACATGGACTCCAAATCTTGTCCTTATTTTAGTATGCAACAGCGGAAGCTCTTAATATTCACCTGAGAATAAACATGCTTTAAACGTCAACAAAAATGTTGGTGAGTTATAGGTTTAACCTATATATATCAAATCGTAACAATAGACCACAAGATTTCATATTTCAATACACATCCCATACATAGAGATAAAAATCATTCATATGGTGAACACCTGGTAACCGACAATAACAAGATGCATATATAAGAATATCCCCATCATTCCGGGACACCCTTCGGATATGATATAAATTTCGAAGTACTAAAGCATCCGGTACTTTGGATGGGGTTTGTTAGGCCCAATAGATCTATCTTTAGGATTCGCGTCAATTAGGGTGTCTGTTCCCTAATTCTTAGATTACCAGACTTAATAAAAAGGGGCATATTCGATTTCGATAATTCAACCATAGAATGTAGTTTCACGTACTTGTGTCTATTTTGTAAATCATTTATAAAACCTGCATGTATTCTCATCCCAAAAATATTAGATTTTAAAAGTGGGACTATAACTCACTTTCACAGATTTTTACTTCGTCGGGAAGTAAGACTTGGCCACTGGTTGATTCACGAACCTATAACAATATATACATATATATCAAAGTATGTTCAAAATATATTTACAACACTTTTAATATATTTTGATGTTTTAAGTTTATTAAGTCAGCTGTCCTCGTTAGTAACCTATAACTAGTTGTCCACAGTTAGATATACAGAAATAAATCGATAAATATTATCTTGAATCAATCCACGACCCAGTGTATACGTATCTCAGTATTGATCACAACTCAAACTATACATATTTTGGAATCAACCTCAACCCTGTATAGCTAACTCCAACATTCACATATAGAGTGTCTATGGTTGTTCCGAAATATATATAGATGTGTCGACATGATAGGTCGAAACATTGTATACGTGTCTATGGTATCTCAAGATTACATAATATACAATACAAGTTGATTAAGTTATGGTTGGAATATATTTGTTACCAATTTTCACGTAGCTAAAATGAGAAAAATTATCCAATCTTGTTTTACCCATAACTTCTTCATTTTAAATCCGTTTTGAGTGAATCAAATTGCTATGGTTTCATATTGAACTCTATTTTATGAATCTAAACAGAAAAAGTATAAGTTTATAGTCGGAAAAATAAGTTACAAGTCATTTTTGTAAAGGTAGTCATTTTAGTCGAAAGAACGACGTCTAGATGACCATTTTAGAAAACATACTTCCACTTTGAGTTTAACCATAATTTTTGGATATAGTTTCATGTTCATAATAAAAATCATTTTCTCAGAATAACAACTTTTAAATCAAAGTTTATCATAGTTTTTAATTAACTAACCCAAAACAGCCCGCGGTGTTACTACGACGGCGTAAATCCGGTTTTACGGTGTTTTTCGTGTTTCCAGGTTTTAAATCATTAAGTTAGCATATCATATAGATATAGAACATTTGTTTAGTTTATTTTAAAAGTCAAGTTAGAAGGATTAACTTTTGTTTGCGAACAAGTTTAGAATTAACTAAACTATGTTCTAGTGATTACAAGTTTAAACCTTCGAATAAGATAGCTTTATATGTATGAATCGAATGATGTTATGAACATCATTACTACCTTAAGTTCCTTGGATAAACCTACTGAAAAAGAGAAAAATGGATCTAGCTTCAATGGATCCTTGGATGGCTCGAAGTTCTTGAAGCAGAATCATGACACGAAAACAAGTTCAAGTAAGATCATCACTTGAAATAAGATTGTTATAGTTATAGAAATTGAACCAAAGTTTGAATATGATTATTACCTTGTATTAGAATGATAACCTACTATAAGAAACAAAGATTTCTTGAGGTTGGATGATCACCTTACAAGATTGGAAGTGAGCTAGCAAACTTGAAAGTATTCTTGATTTTATGAAACTAGAACTTTTGGAATTTATGAAGAACACTTAGAACTTGAAGATAGAACTTGAGAGAGATCAATTAGATGAAGAAAATTGAAGAATGAAAGTGTTTGTAGGTGTTTTTGGTCGTTGGTGTATGGATTAGATATAAAGGATATGTAATTTTGTTTTCATGTAAATAAGTCATGAATGATTACTCATATTTTTGTAATTTTATGAGATATTTCATGCTAGTTGCCAAATGATGGTTCCCACATGTGTTAGGTGACTCACATGGGCTGCTAAGAGCTGATCATTGGAGTGTATATACCAATAGTACATACATCTAAAAGCTGTGTATTGTACGAGTACGAATACGGGTGCATACGAGTAGAATTGTTGATGAAACTGAACGAGGATGTAATTGTAAGCATTTTTGTTAAGTAGAAGTATTTTGATAAGTGTATTGAAGTCTTTCAAAAGTGTATAAATACATATTAAAACACTACATGTATATACATTTTAACTGAGTCGTTAAGTCATCGTTAGTCGTTACATGTAAGTGTTGTTTTGAAACCTTTAGGTTAACGATCTTGTTAAATGTTGTTAACCCAATGTTTATAATATCAAATGAGATTTTAAATTATTATATTATCATGATATTATCATGTATGAATATCTCTTAATATGATATATATACATTAAATGTCTTTACAACGATAATCGTTACATATATGTCTCGTTTAAAAATCATTAAGTTAGTAGTCTTGTTTTTACATATGTAGTTCATTGTTAATATACTTTATGATATGTTTTCTTATCATAGTATCATGTTAACTATATATATATATCCATATATATGTCATCATATAGTTTTTACAAGTTTTAACGTTCGTGAATCACCGATCAACTTGGGTGGTCAATTGTCTATATGAAACATATTTCAATTAATCAAGTCTTAACAAGTTTGATTACTTAACATGTTGGAAACATTTAATCATGTAAATATCAATCTCAATTAATATATATAAACATGGAAAAGTTCGGGTCACTACAGTACCTACCCGTTAAATAAATTTCGTCCCGAAATTTTAAGCTGTTGAAGGTGTTGACGAATCTTCTGGAAATAGATGCGGGTATTTCTTCTTCATCTGATCTTCACGCTCCCAGGTGAACTCGGGTCCTCTACGAGCATTCCATCGAACCTTAACAATTGGTATCTTGTTTTGCTTAAGTCTTTTAACCTCACGATCCATTATTTCGACGGGTTCTTCGATGAATTGAAGTTTTTCGTTGATTTGGATTTCATCTAACGGAATAGTGAGATCTTCTTTAGCAAAACATTTCTTCAAATTCGAGACGTGGAAAGTGTTATGTACAGCCGCGAGTTGTTGAGGTAACTCTAGTCGGTAAGCTACTGGTCCGACACGATCAATAATCTTGAATGGTCCAATATACCTTGGATTTAATTTCCCTCGTTTACCAAATCGAACAACGCCTTTCCAAGGTGCAACTTTAAGCATGACCATCTCTCCAATTTCAAATTCTATATCTTTTCTTTTAATGTCAGCGTAGCTCTTTTGTCGACTTTGGGCAGTTTTCAACCGTTGTTGAATTTGGATGATCTTCTCGGTAGTTTCTTGTATAATCTCCGGACCCGTAATCTGTCTATCCCCCACTTCACTCCAACAAATCGGAGACCTGCACTTTCTACCATAAAGTGCTTCAAACGGCGCCATCTCAATGCTTGAATGGTAGCTGTTGTTGTAGGAAAATTCTGCTAACGGTAGATGTCGATCCCAACTGTTTCCGAAATCAATAACACATGCTCGTAGCATGTCTTCAAGCGTTTGTATCGTCCTTTCGCTCTGCCCATCGGTTTGTGGATGATAGGCAGTACTCATGTCTAGACGAGTTCCTAATGCTTGCTGTAATGTCTGCCAGAATCTTGAAATAAATCTGCCATCCCTATCAGAGATAATAGAGATTGGTATTCCATGTCTGGAGACGACTTCCTTCAAATACAGTCGTGCTAACTTCTCCATCTTGTCATCTTCTCTTATTGGCAGGAAGTGTGCTGATTTGGTGAGACGATCAACTATTACCCAAATAGTATCAAAACCACTTCCAGTCCTTGGCAATTTAGTGATGAAATCCATGGTAATGTTTTCCCATTTCCATTCCGGGATTTCGGGTTGTTGAAGTAGACCTGATGGTTTCTGATGCTCAGCTTTGACCTTAGAACACGTCAAACATTCTCCTACATATTTAGCAACATCGGCTTTCATACCCGGCCACCAAAAATGTTTCTTGAGATCCTTGTACATCTTCCCCGTTCCAGGATGTATTGAGTATCTGGTTTTATGAGCTTCTCTAAGTACCATTTCTCTCATATCTCCAAATTTTGGTACCCAAATCCTTTCAGCCCTATACCGGGTTCCGTCTTCCCGAATATTAAGATGCTTCTCCGATCCTTTGGGTATTTCATCCTTTAAATTTCCTTCTTTTAAAACTCCTTGTTGCGCCTCCTTTATTTGAGTAGTAAGGTTATTATGAATCATTATATTCATAGATTTTACTCGAATGGGTTCTCTGTCCTTCCTGCTCAAGGCATCGGCTACCACATTTGCCTTTCCCGGGTGGTAACGAATCTCAAAGTCGTAATCATTCAATAATTCAATCCACCTACGCTGCCTCATATTCAGTTGTTTCTGATTAAATATGTGTTGAAGACTTTTGTGGTCGGTATATATAATACTTTTGACCCCATATAAGTAGTGCCTCCAAGTCTTTAATGCAAAAACAACCGCGCCTAATTCCAAATCATGCGTCGTATAATTTTGTTCGTGAATCTTCAATTGTCTAGACGCATAAGCAATCACCTTCGTTCGTTGCATTAATACACAACCGAGACCTTGCTTTGATGCATCACAATAAATCACAAAATCATCATTCCCTTCAGGCAATGACAATATAGGTGCCGTAGTTAGCTTTTTCTTCAATAACTGAAACGCTTTCTCTTGTTCATCATTCCATTCAAATTTCTTCCCTTTATGCGTTAATGCAGTCAAGGGTTTTGCTATTCTGGAAAAGTCTTGGATGAACCTTCTGTAGTAACCAGCTAGTCCTAAAAACTGGCGTATGTGTTTCGGAGTTTTCGGGGTTTCCCACTTTTCAACAGTTTCTATCTTTGCCGGATCCACCTTAATACCTTCTTTGTTCACTATGTGACCGAGGAATTGAACTTCTTCCAACCAAAATGCACACTTTGAAAACTTAGCGTACAATTCTTCCTTCCTCAATACTTCTAACACCTTTCTCAAATGTTCACCGTGTTCTTGGTCATTCTTTGAGTAAATAAGTATGTCATCAATGAAAACAATGACAAACTTGTCAAGGTATGGTCCACACACTCGGTTCATAAGGTCCATGAACACAGCTGGTGCATTAGTTAAACCAAACGGCATGACCATAAACTCGTAATGACCGTAACGTGTTCTGAAAGCAGTCTTTGGAATATCATCTTCTTTCACCCGCATTTGATGATACCCGGAACGTAAGTCAATCTTTGAATAAACAGACGAGCCTTGTAGTTGATCAAATAAGTCGTCGATTCTCGGTAGTGGGTAGCGGTTCTTGATGGTAAGTTTGTTCAGTTCTCGGTAGTCGATACACAACCTGAATGTACCATCTTTCTTCTTGACAAACAAAACAGGAGCTCCCCACGGTGATGTGCTTGGTCGAATGAAACCACGCTCTAAAAGTTCTTGTAATTGGCTTTGCAGTTCTTTCATCTCGCTGGGTGCAAGTCTGTAAGGAGCACGAGCTATTGGTGCAGCTCCTGGTACAAGATCTATTTGAAATTCAACGGATCGATGTGGGGGTAATCCCGGTAATTCTTTCGGAAATACATCGGGAAATTCTTTTGCAATGGGAACATCATTGATGCTCTTTTCTTCAGTTTGTACTTTCTCGACGTGTGCTAGAACAGCATAGCAACCTTTTCTTATTAGTTTTTGTGCCTTCAAATTACTAATAAGATGTAGCTTCGTGTTGCCCTTTTCTCCGTACACCATTAAGGGTTTTCCTTTTTCTCGTATAATGCGAATTGCATTTTTGTAACAGACGATCTCTGCTTTCACTTCTTTCAACCAGTCCATACCGATTATCACATCAAAACTCCCTAACTCTACTGGTATCAAATCAATCTTAAATGTTTCGCTAACCAGTTTAATTTCTCGATTCCGACATATATTATCTGCTGAAATTAATTTACCATTTGCTAATTCGAGTAAAAATTTACTATTCAAAGGCGTCAATGGACAACTTAATTTAGCACAAAAATCTCTACTCATATAGCTTCTATCCGCACCCGAATCAAATAAAACGTAAGCAGATTTATTGTCAATAAGAAACGTACCCGTAACAAGCTCCGGGTCTTCCTGTGCCTCTGCCGCATTAATATTGAAAACTCTTCCACGACCTTGTCCATTCGTGTTCTCCTGGTTCGGGCAATTTCTAATAATGTGGCCCGGTTTTCCACATTTATAACAAACTACATTGGCATAACTTGCTCCGACACTACTTGCTCCGCCATTACTCATTCCGACACCATTTGTTCCTTTCGTTCTATTAACCCCTGGTCCGTAGACCTCACACTTCGCCGCGCTATGACCATTTCTTTTACACTTGTTGCAAAATTTGGTGCAGAACCCCGAGTGATTCTTTTCACACCTTTAGCATAGCTGCTTCTGATTGTTGTTGTTGTTGCGGTTATTATTGTTGTTAGGATGATTGTTGTAGTTGCTGTTGTTGTTGTTGTTGTTGTTGTTGGGCCGTTTGTTGTAGTTGCGATTGTTGGGATAATTGTTGCGATTATTGTTGTAATTGCTGTTGTTGCTGTATTGGCGATTCTTATCACCGTTTTCCTCCCACTTTCTTTTGACTTGCTTCACATTGGCCTCTTCAGCAGTCTGTTCTTTAATTCTTTCTTCAATCTGGTTCACTAGTTTGTGAGCCATTCTACATGCCTATTGTATGGAGGCGGGCTCGTGTGAACTTATATCTTCTTGGATTCTTTCCGGTAATCCTTTCACAAACGCGTCGATCTTCTCTTCCTCATCTTCGAATGCTCCCGGACACAATAGGCACAATTCTGTGAATCGTCTTTCGTACGTGGTAATATCAAATCCTTGGGTTCGTAACCCAGTTCTGTCTTGAGCTTATTGACCTCGGTTCTGGGACGGTACTTCTCGTTCATCAAGTGCTTGAATGCTGACCACGGTAGTGCGTACGCATCATCTTGTCCCACTTGCTCTAGATAGGTATTCCACCATGTTAACGTAGAACCTGTGAAGGTATGCGTAGCGTACTTCACTTTGTCCTCTTCAGTACACTTACTTATGGCAAACACCGATTCAACCTTCTCGGTCCACCGTTTCAATCCGATCGGTCCTTCGGTTCCATCAAATTCCAAAGGTTTGCAGGCAGTGAATTCTTTGTAGGTGCATCCTACACGATTTCCTGTACTGCCAGATCCAAGGTTATTGTTGGTATATAGCGCAGCCTGTACTGCGGCTATGTTTGAAGCTAGAAAAGTACGGAATTCCTCTTCATTCATGTTCACGGTGTGTCGAGTAGTCGGTGCCATTTCCTTCAAAATAGTCAAATGGAACAAGTTAATCATACAGAATATTAAGAGTAGTTAATAGTATTTCGTAGCATAATATGAACTCATTTATAAAAGCTTTTTCTTCATATTAGCGTTTTATAAGTTTAAATTCGGGTAGTACCTACCCGTTAAGTTCATACTTAGTAGCTAATATACAATTCAACTACTACAATTCTATATGAAAAACTGATTATAATAATATTTCGCGTTCAAACTTTTATACAATATTTTACAAACTTACAGTACCGCTTATTTTACATAAAGCATGAAATATAGCACACAATAACTTTGATACAAGATAGTTGTGAAGATAATTCTAGCTAGTACACAAGTCGTTCAGCAAAGGCAATAAAGACACGTAATTCATACGTCCAGAAACAAGTCATGCATTCTGGTTTTACTAGGACTACTTCCCATCCTTGGTCTTGTGGAACATAACCGTTATGGCCGTTGATAAGACAGCGTGTTGTAACGTCGTCAAAGGGACGAGGGTTACGTAATGACCAACAGTCTCGTAATAACCTAAAAACCTCATTTCTTACCCCAATTACCGACTCCGTCACTTGAGGGAACGTTTTGTTTAATAGTTGTAGCCCGATGTTCTTGTTCTCACTTTGGTGAGAAGCGAACATTACTAACCCGTAAGCATAACATGCTTCTTTATGTTGCATGTTAGCCGCTTTTTCTAAATCACGAAGTCCTATATTTGGATATACTGAGTCAAAATAATTTCTTAACCCGTTGCGTAAAATAGCATTTGGGTTCCCCGCAATATATGCGTCAAAGTAAACACATCGTAACTTATGGATTTCCCAATGTGATATCCCCCATCTTTCGAACGAAAGCCTTTTATAAACCAAATCATTCTTGGAACGTTCTTCGAATGTCTTACAAACTGATCTCGCCTTAAATAGTTGTGCCGAGGAATTCTGACCGACTCTAGACAAGATTTCATCAATCATGTCTCCGGGTAGGTCTCTTAAAATATTGGGTTGTCTATCCATTTTGTGTTTTTATACTGTAAAATAGACAAGAGTTAGATTCAAAAAAAAAAATACTTATTAATACAAGCAATTTTTACATATATCATAAAGCATAAGCACACTATATTACATATATTACACCACACGAATACAACTATCTTATTCCGACTCGCTTGTTTCTTCTTCTTCGGTTTTGGTTCGTTTTGCCAAGTTTCTAGGGATATATGATGTTCCCCTAATACGAGCCGTAATTTTCCACATTGGTTTAGAAAAACCTGGTGGTTTAGAGGTTCCCGGGTCATTGTTACAACTTAAGGACTTCGGGGGTTGACGATACATATAAAGTTCATCGGGGTTGGAATTAGATTTCTCTATTTTTATGCCCTTTCCCTTATTATTTTCTTTTGCCTTTTTAAATTCAGTTGGGGTAATTTCTATAACATCATCGGAATTCTCGTCGGAATCCGATTCATCGGAGAATTGGTAATCCTCCAAATATTTTGCTTCCTTGGCGGAAACACCATTGACCATAATTAACCTTGGTCGGTTGGTTGAGGATTCTCTTTTACTTAACCGTTTTATTATTTCCCCCACCGGTTCCGATTCTTCTTCCGGTTCCAATTCTTCTTCCGGTTCTAATTCTTCTTCCGGTTCCGACTCTTCTTCCGGTTCCTCTTCGGGAACTTGTGAATCAGTCCACGAATCATTCCAATTTACATTTGACTCTTCATTATTATTAGGTGAGTCAATGGGACTTGTTCTAGAGGTAGACATCTATCACATAATATCAAACACGTTAAGAGATTAATATATCACATAATATTCATATGTTAAAAATATATAGTTTCCAACAAAAATGTTAAGCAATCATTTTTAAAGAAAACACGGTCGAAGTCCAGAATCACTAATGCATCCTAACAAACTCGATAAGACACACTAATGCAAATTTTCTGGTTCTCTAAGACCAACGCTCTGATACCAACTGAAATGTCCCGTTCTTATTGATTAAAAACGTTCCATATTAATTGATTTCGTTGCGAGGTTTTGACCTCTATATGAGACGTTTTTCAAAGACTGCATTCATTTTTAAAACAAACCATAACCTTTATTTCATAAATAAAGGTTTAAAAAGCTTTACGTAGATTATCAAATAATGATAATCTAAAATATCCTGTTTACACACGACCATTACATAATGGTTTACAATACAAATATGTTACATCGAATTCAGTTTCTTGAATGCAGTTTTTACACAATATCATACAAACATGGACTCCAAATCTTGTCCTTATTTTAGTATGCAACAGCGGAAGCTCTTAATATTCACCTGAGAATAAACATGCTTTAAACGTCAACAAAAATGTTGGTGAGTTATAGGTTTAACCTATATATATCAAATCGTAACAATAGACCACAAGATTTCATATTTCAATACACATCCCATACATAGAGATAAAAATCATTCATATGGTGAACACCTGGTAACCGACAATAACAAGATGCATATATAAGAATATCCCCATCATTCCGGGACACCCTTCGGATATGATATAAATTTCGAAGTACTAAAGCATCCGGTACTTTGGATGGGGTTTGTTAGGCCCAATAGATCTATCTTTAGGATTCGCGTCAATTAGGGTGTCTGTTCCCTAATTCTTAGATTACCAGACTTAATAAAAAGGGGCATATTCGATTTCGATAATTCAACCATAGAATGTAGTTTCACGTACTTGTGTCTATTTTGTAAATCATTTATAAAACCTGCATGTATTCTCATCCCAAAAATATTAGATTTTAAAAGTGGGACTATAACTCACTTTCACAGATTTTTACTTCGTCGGGAAGTAAGACTTGGCCACTGGTTGATTCACGAACCTATAACAATATATACATATATATCAAAGTATGTTCAAAATATATTTACAACACTTTTAATATATTTTGATGTTTTAAGTTTATTAAGTCAGCTGTCCTCGTTAGTAACCTATAACTAGTTGTCCACAGTTAGATATACAGAAATAAATCGATAAATATTATCTTGAATCAATCCACGACCCAGTGTATACGTATCTCAGTATTGATCACAACTCAAACTATACATATTTTGGAATCAACCTCAACCCTGTATAGCTAACTCCAACATTCACATATAGAGTGTCTATGGTTGTTCCGAAATATATATAGATGTGTCGACATGATAGGTCGAAACATTGTATACGTGTCTATGGTATCTCAAGATTACATAATATACAATACAAGTTGTTTAAGTTATGGTTGGAATATATTTGTTACCAATTTTCACGTAGCTAAAATGAGAAAAATTATCCAATCTTGTTTTACCCATAACTTCTTCATTTTAAATCCGTTTTGAGTGAATCAAAGCTATGGTTTCATATTGAACTCTATTTTATGAATCTAAACAGAAAAAGTATAAGTTTATAGTCGGAAAAATAAGTTACAAGTCATTTTTGTAAAGGTAGTCATTTCAGTCGAAAGAACGACGTCTAGATGACCATTTTAGAAAACATACTTCCACTTTGAGTTTAACCATAATTTTTGGATATAGTTTCATGTTCATAATAAAAATCATTTTCTCAGAATAACAACTTTTAAATCAAAGTTTATCATAGTTTTTAATTAACTAACCCAAAACAGCCCGCGGTGTTACTACGACGGCGTAAATCCGGTTTTACGGTGTTTTTCGTGTTTCCAGGTTTTAAATCATTAAGTTAGCATATCATATAGATATAGAACATTTGTTTAGTTTATTTTAAAAGTCAAGTTAGAAGGATTAACTTTTGTTTGCGAACAAGTTTAGAATTAACTAAACTATGTTCTAGTGATTACAAGTTTAAACCTTCGAATAAGATAGCTTTATATGTATGAATCGAATGATGTTATGAAAATCATTACTACCTTAAGTTCCTTGGATAAACCTACTGAAAAAGAGAAAAATGGATCTAGCTTCAATGGATCCTTGGATGGCTCGAAGTTCTTGAAGCAGAATCATGACACGAAAACAAGTTCAAGTAAGATCATCACTTGAAATAAGATTGTTATAGTTATAGAAATTGAACCAAAGTTTGAATATGATTATTACCTTGTATTAGAATGATAACCTACTGTAAGAAACAAAGATTTCTTGAGGTTGGATGATCACCTTACAAGATTGGAAGTGAGCTAGCAAACTTGAAAGTATTCTTGATTTTATGAAACTAGAACTTTTGGAATTTATGAAGAACACTTAGAACTTGAAGATAGAACTTGAGAGAGATCAATTAGATGAAGAAAATTGAAGAATGAAAGTGTTTGTAGGTGTTTTTGGTCGTTGGTGTATGGATTAGATATAAAGGATATGTAATTTTGTTTTCATGTAAATAAGTCATGAATGATTACTCATATTTTTGTAATTTTATGAGATATTTCATGCTAGTTGCCAAATGATGGTTCCCACATGTGTTAGGTGACTCACATGGGCTGCTAAGAGCTGATCATTGGAGTGTATATACCAATAGTACATACATCTAAAAGCTGTGTATTGTACGAGTACGAATACGGGTGCATACGAGTAGAATTGTTGATGAAACTGAACGAGGATGTAATTGTAAGCATTTTTGTTAAGTAGAAGTATTTTGATAAGTGTATTGAAGTCTTTCAAAAGTGTATAAATACATATTAAAACACTACATGTATATACATTTTAACTGAGTCGTTAAGTCATCGTTAGTCGTTACATGTAAGTGTTGTTTTGAAACCTTTAGGTTAACGATCTTGTTAAATGTTGTTAACCCAATGTTTATAATATCAAATGAGATTTTAAATTATTATATTATCATGATATTATCATGTATGAATATCTCTTAATATGATATATATACATTAAATGTCTTTACAACGATAATCGTTACATATATGTCTCGTTTAAAAATCATTAAGTTAGTAGTCTTGTTTTTACATATGTAGTTCATTGTTAATATACTTTATGATATGTTTTCTTATCATAGTATCATGTTAACTATATATATATATCCATATATATGTCATCATATAGTTTTTACAAGTTTTAACGTTCGTGAATCACCGATCAACTTGGGTGGTCAATTGTCTATATGAAACATATTTCAATTAATCAAGTCTTAACAAGTTTGATTACTTAACATGTTGGAAACATTTAATCATGTAAATATCAATCTCAATTAATATATATAAACATGGAAAAGTTCGGGTCACTACAGGTTTTGGGTTGGTTAATGATTTAACCATGTTTAAGACTTGTAAATGGTGTACAATCACTAGCATTAGTGATTATTGGTGTTTTGGAGACTTTTAGAGTTTTCGTGGTTGACTAACTTTGACTAGAGTCGAAATTAGGGTTTGTTGAGGATTATAACCCGAATGTCGATTCGATGAGGTTTGTAAACTTAAAATGGATTAAGTTGAAGTATAAAACCGAGTTAAACATGTTTTGGTGTCAAAACTTGTAAATGGTGAGATTTTGACCTTATGGGTCAAAATTAGGGTTTATGGGCGATTTTGAGAACGATAAGTGTTTAACACTTGTGTTCGGGTTTAATTGGCATATTAGGACCATTATCGCTTGTGTTAGTGATTATTGGGTAGTTTGGGCGCGGTTTGTCCTTGGAAGTGCATTTGGCTCGAAATTGCACTAAGTGTCGAATTGGGTGGTTTGTAGATCCAATCTAAGTGCGTTGTTGAATTTGTGATAATGGATTAGGTACTTTCCATTGACGAGTTGCGGATTACTTGGAAGCATTTCTTCAAGGCGACAAGGTGAGTGTTAATATCCTATGTGCATATGTATGTGTAGGATGGGTGCGGGTCGGGTGAAGTGGTTCTCCGTTATAGAGCTCACTTCACATATAGGTGGATTGATGGACTTGTGTATAGGTCCAATTGGCACGGTTGTGCATTTTGGTTGACCACCTTTGACGAGGTGCACACTTTGTGTGTACGTTATCACATGGGCGGGTGATGTGGATTATATAACCCTAATGGCGAAGGGTTAATATTGTGAGTGGAATAATTATGCGTTCATGTTTATGGCGTATTTGTTTGTGGATGTTATGGTAGCATCGAGTGTGAACCACGAGCCGGTAGCACTATAAAAATAGATGTGAACCACGAGCCGGTAGCATCGAGTGTGAACCAAGAGCCGGTAGCACTATAAAACGAGGCGTGAACCACGAGCCGGTAGCATCAAGTGTGAACCACGAGCTGGTAGCATCGAGTGTGAACCACGAGTCGGTAGCACTATAAAAATAGATGTGAACCACGAGCCGGTAGCATCGAGTGTGAACTACGAGATGGTAGCACTATAAAACGAGGCGTGAACCACGAGCCGGTAGCATCGAAGTGTGAACCACGAGCCGGTAGCACTATAAAAGAGTATGACTCAAATACGTATGGTGTGAACCACGAGCCGGTAGCACCATAGCGTTATGGTTAACCATATTGTGTTTGTGATTGTTTAGCATGTTAAATATTGTATACGTATAATGTTGTATCGTCGTGAAGTAGCTAACCCTCCGGGTGTAGCTTATTGGCATTTGTTCACATTGTCATTGGTGAACTTACTCATTATTGATATTGTTAGCTTGTTGCTTAGTGATCGTACGGTATGCTTAGATTAGCTTGCCTTTATGCTTGGATGCTTCGGTATGCGGTATTTGTTTATTTATGTGGCGTGTCCATTTTATGCATATATATGTATGTAGTATATTTACACTCACTAAGCGTTAGCTTACCCTCTCGTTGTTGACATTTTTATAGATTGCATGGACGCGGCGGCTCGGGTAAGTGCGGGGACTAGTGGACTTGCGTAGTTGCTTTAGAGGCATGCTTTTGGACTCGATTAGGATTTGGGTAGCGTAGTCCCAAATCACCATGCTCGGTTTTGTGCAAACGTAACTAGTCGGGTCATAATGATTATAACTGGTTTACGATTTAATTAATGAACCATTGTATTAGGGAGTTTAAATTATTAATGTATGTTTTAAGTTCGTTGAACTTACTTTGGTAACAAATATGTTTTGGAAATTGTGTAATGGGACCTAAAGTATTATTTAACGCGTATTAAAAGGAAAAATTTTGATGGGCCGGTTTTAATACGGGTTGGGTTGTTACAGTATATGTTTTCATCCATTGAAGCATGTATGGCCTTCAAACTCAATGACATGATGAAGACTTTCTATTCGGTTATAAAACCTATGTATAACAATTTCGTTGTGGAAGAAAGAATTACATGGGTTGAAATTACTCAGATGCCTCTTTGCGTTTGGAAACTGTCTTTGTTTAATAAGGTGGTGTCTACGGTGGGGAGGTTTGTATTTTCTGATTCCTATAACTCTGTTGCGATAAGCTTGGATCGTTCTTGTATTGAAACGAATGCTCCAGGTTTAATATTGGAGAATGATCATTAATGATGTTACTTAATTACAGATTGAGTGCAATAAGATTATAATGGAGGATGGAATGTTTGATGATTATTTTGGGCCCCAATGATCGTCTTTTACTTTAACTATCAAGGGATCAACCACCCCGACCCGGTCTTGATTGTTAATTAGCATAATTCACCTTTATGCGATGTAAAAATCCCTTGGGCAAGGTCACAAGTGGAAATCACAAAGGCTTAGGCAAAATGGCAGAGAATCAACAACCTACAAATGAGAGGCCAAGCTCCCTATTTATAGTATTCGAGATATCCGCGGTCTGCGAACTACTTATCCATCCGTGGAAACTCAGCTGATTAAACCGCAGTCCCTTATTAACGCGGAAATATAACTACTGCACTTTATTTTCAGCGAATATTGCATATCTTAGCTTTAGGGTCCGCGTAATTCTGCTTTTAGCCTTTAGTAAATAAAACACACATATACAATGCTATGTATATGATCAAGTCCCCCCTAGTTTATTATGATACATTTTCGCGAAGCAAATGTATCATGATATACTCTAAAAATAAAAAAGTGCTTATTTAAAATATTTCACAAGCAATATATTATAATTTTTACCGTCCATTTATTACCGTTGTTTTTATTAGGCTCAACGCGTAATTACAACGGTAACTTTCGCCATTCTGTCAAATTAATATGCTGTAACGGTTAGAAATTTACCGTTTATACGTTGCGGTAATTTCAGCCGTTTAAATGTAATGATTACCTTTTCCACTTGCTCGCCCTAATTCCAATTATAAATAGCTGAATAATCCGCATAAAAACTTTACGCTTTCTCACTCGATTTCATTTTCAATCAAATTCATCTAATCACAATCGTACCGAGCAATTAACGAATCCAACCTTTAATTTATTCAATTCCAACATCCGATTTATTTTCCTTATTACAAATGGCGTCGTCTTCATCTATGCATACTCCTGGAGGTTATGTTTCCTATATGACGGAAACAAAACTCCAAACCTTACAGGAGTGGTATCTGCCACTTGCCCAGTTTGTTCCTACCGCACCCGCTGCAGAACAACGAGCTGACACTCCCCCTAAGGGGATGATTACCGTATATGAGGCTACCATCTCTCAAGGAAACCTTCGATTTCCAGTTACTGAATTTTTCCGCAGTGTCTGCGAGTATTATAAGATCGCTATGGCACATCTGCATCCGAATACGGTTAATAAAATTGTGCTGTTCGAGATGTACTGCCATGCCAACAGCAAACAACCGCTGTTAAACATGTTTCGCACGTGTAACAGTCTAATTTTATACGATGTGGGATGGTTTTCATTCCGCAGCAAACTGGGCACAATGATTTCACCAAAAGACTCAATCGGCAACTAGCGCGGTTCTTTCTTTTACATTAACGACACCGCCAATGTGGACAGCGACATACCAAGAACATGGTGTACGGAACTTGATCCCAATCTTAATGAGGAACCTGTACTTGATGATCTTGAGAATGATATTCTCAAGACACTAAAAAACGCAGGCCTAATTCTGCGAGCTTATTCGAATGTACCGCTGTACATCGGCAGAGTTTCAATTCAATGGCCATGGAGCGACTATGACGCGCTTTTGGTTGACCAGGAAAAAAATGGTATTTCGCTTAAACTTATCGCATAATACTTTTTATACTTTTCACAGTATATTTTTGCTTCACATAACACTATATGTTTATATTTTCGCAGAGATTGCTCTTGACCTTATCATGAGGTCTGCCGATATCAGCAGGATCAGCTCTGTTCGTCGCCTAAAGAATGGCGACGACGACATTGTTCTTATTGATGAGCCAATCATCAATACATGTTATATTACTGGTGGCGAAGACTGCAGCAAGCGAAAAGTTGTTGAAGGTGCCACCACCCCGCATACAAAACGATTACGCTCTCTTGCTGAACAAGAAACGAGTACGTAATTGTGAATTCGCAGTATTTATTTATTACGCGTTTTTTACTTTCGCATAAACTCGTTATATTTGTTTATCTGGTTATAGTTGTTCTTTCAGAGTCGTCCGCTGAAGCCACCCCACTCTACAACATCAGAGGGAGCATCCCCACAGATGTTCTTGAAGAGCCCGGGCAAGAAGATTTGTCTCTTCCATCTGACGCAGAAGCGTCTAATCAGGAGGAGGAAGGAGAAGCTGATGCAGAAGAAACCACAGCAGCAGAACAGGCCAATAGACTATACCGCAGGCTTTATAAATTTGTTCCCCAGGAAACAAAAGAGCAATATCGCAAACTATCATACCACGAAGCTGCAAGACAGCGGCTGCATAATTGTTATAATGGAATTTATCTAACAATTGACAGCATGGAGAGCTTCACCGAGATGTCGCAAAGGGCTGAGGCGCGGCTTAAAAAGGCTGCGGAAGAGAATGCCAAGCTCAAAAAGAGGGCGGAAACTGCGGAACAAAATTTCGCACAGCTGGTCAAGTATCTCCCAACTTTCGCAGATAAAGTGATAGACTACAATCCAGTCACTGAAAAATTTTAAGTGTATGCCCAAGCAGCAAAACTTGCCACTCGCTGTGAGTGGTATGATCGATTGTGCAATCTTGGCGATCTTTCTCAACCTCTACCTTCTGACATGGCGAAAGAAATATGCGCCACAGATGATGCTCGCGAAGCACTCGACAGAGCGAAGAAGGAGGTCGAGAAAGTCAGCATACCTGCCCTGGAGGAACTTAGTCAGCGCGACGGCGTTTCATTCGCAGATATTGAAGCATTAGAGCTTTAAATTTGCCTTAGCTAGCTTTTAAATGTATTCTCGCAATCTTGAATTGCATTTTTTGTAATGATCCGCGTTGTTTCCACGCTTAATATTAATGACTTATTTACAATTCGCAGTTGCAACTTCTTTTATTTATATAGCGCTTTACATTACCATATATTTATAATTCAGACTTGCCCTTTGCAATTTCCGCATTCGCTATTATGCACATAACAAAGCGTACTTTATGCGAAACAATCTTTTAATCATTATGAATCTTCTAAGTCTGACAAATCGATCCTTAGGCAAATTTAGCATTGTGAAGCATCTAAGTATTGGCAAGATCAAATACTTAGGAAATTTTATCCTTTCGCAATTATTAACACAAGTGGGCAATTTCATCACTTTGTTTTTAACAAATTATTTCGCAATGCATTTTTGCATTATTATAACATTTAAGTAGGCCATGTTTAGCGAAAACCATGCCACTTTACTTAAAGTATCCACAAAACAAACATTAACTTAGTGTTATAAAAGATAAGTAATTATATTCTGCGAAATTATCACTACGTGTGGCCACACGCAGTGCATTCGCTTTGTTAAAGAAACAACTACTAACACTGAAATTAACTTTGCCTCATTCATTATTGTTTCGCATTACAAGGTTCAAAAATAAACGCAACAATCATATTCGCATCATTATATCATACATTGATGAAGTTTGCCTTAGCATCTCATTACAACTTTTAAAATTTCGCACTATTCAGGATTAACTGAATGTCCTTCAATACCCATATTAGTATTTGCCATAATCATAGCGCAGAATGGCTCCATCTCCATAGAAATTAGCGTGCCAATTCTCTTATTGGCAGAAAATTTAACCATGCCATGTATAGTAGAAGGAATAGAGCCAAACATGCGCAGAGCAGTGCGCCCAAGTATCATATTGAATCACGATTGATTTCGTATTATGAACAGATTCAATAAAGCTTGGCACTTTAGCGACTCATCGCTGTCATCAACTAGCTCCATTTGCAATTTCAACTGGCCAACATGCCAGGATGACTCTCCTGAGAACCCAGCAAGTGAAACCGTAGTAGGTTTCATCAAAGCTTGAATGTTCGCGGGCAGCTTGCTAAAACATTGTTCGTACATGACATCGACACTGCTATCAGTGTCCACATGTACCTATATTATCATTACACCAGTATTCACAATGCGACATGAAACCACCACAGGTTTATCTACATCCGCGGTCAAGATTCCAGGAGGAAAAGTAATGGAGGGGCACCTCCAACTTACAATCTGTTCAGAAATTTGAAGTACTGACAGTTCGCCCTGCACTTCTACCACATTAATTACTTGAATTCTGCACTGATTTTCTTTGTTATTCACCATCTTTACCCCCAGATTTTTCACTGCGGGAGCCTTTCGCTCAACCGCATTTGATGCATTTGAGGTGTTAGCTTCTGTAGGCATTATAATCGCATTTTCAGTGTTCTGTGCGATTAAATGGTCCAGCTTGCCTTGCTCATATGCTTCTGTAATGAATTCTGCCAAATCTCTGCAGCGATTGGTGTTATGACCATAATCGTCATGGAAAACACAAAACTTTGATCGATCTCGCCTGCTATTTTCTCCCAAAGGCTGCGGATCAGGAAAAGATTTAGCGACTCTTTCCTGTAACAAAATCTCCTTTGGTGTTTTTGTTAGCATCTGAATGATATTGAAAGATTCACTGTTCTACTTTCGCGTAGAATAGCGATCACGACGGCCATATCCATGGTTATCATTTTGACCTTGAAACCTGTCATTTCGCGGGTATCCACTGCCGCCATTTCTCCGCGGAAAACCTGATCCGCGGTAATTATCACTGTTTCCATCATGAAAATATTCATTGTCATCTCGCCAACTTTTGTCTCTACCCCACCCACACGCAGGGGTTATACTGCTATCCTCTCTACCACGGAGATAATCATATGTTTCTTGTTGAACTTTTGCGAAAGTCGGCGGGACATCTCGTCGCAATCTTCACACAAGAGTAGGATGTCGCTGTGGGTTAATAGCATGCAAAAAACTAGAAATTTTTTTATCTTCATTCAATCGTGGAATTTTTTGGCACTCGTAAATGTACCGCATAAGTAACGCATTCAAGGTTTCCTTATTGCCTTGTTTAATATCGTGACATTCGATATGCATCTTTTTCTGCGGTAGTAGATTCTGGAATTGTAACAAGAATTTTTCGCGAAGATCAACAAAGCCAATAATACTGCGAGATTGCAGACTATGATACCACTCCCTTGCTGACCCTTGCAAAGCCATGGGGAACACTCTACACGCGACTGGTTCATCCCAGTTATAGGTGCTCACTACCCCTTCAAAGCACTGCAGAAAATCTTAAGGGTCGGTTAAACCCGAATAAACTCCCAGAGTTGCCGGCACAATTGGCGGAGAAACAATTGGATAATCAGAAATATGTTGAATAAACTTGTCCACAGCAGTAGTGATTTCTGTTGCCTTTTTTGTGCGAGTATCTGCATTCTCCGCACAAAACTTGGTAAGCATGTCTTGTAAAAAATTTGGCTGATCAAACTTATGTTGCATTAATTTTGGCGCAATGCTTCAGAAAGCATCCACCAAAAAATTTTGGGCATTTTCTCTGCGAGCAGCATCAGATGCTTCACCCCCTTCCACATAACGAGGAAAAAGTGTTGGTGGTCGCTTTCGCTTAACATGTGGATTTTTAACAAACTCTTCCACGCTGTCGGAGTCATCAGAAAATTCGCTTTCTTCTCTAGGCGTCTTCGCCATTTTTGAGTTATATGCAGAGTTCAAATGAATGCGATCTTCTGCATTATCACTATCGCTATCATTACGCTCAAGAACTAAGCGAGCAACTTGTGATCCTGAATCGTTCAATGGCCATAAGTAAGTGCGCGGTATGCGAGACTCACGACTGCACTTAGCATCTTTCTTAGCTTGCTCGATAGCAGTACCAACAATTTTGTCAGTTCGCAGACTAGATTTTCCAGATAAAACTTTTACTCGCTTCCCATCAGCGATTGTTTCATCGTGATTTTGCAGCGAAGTTCTGCGCGCAATCATTTTCTCAGCAGCGATTTCTGGCGGCGAATCACTAGCGTTGTTTACAGTGGATGTTTTAGCAATCAGTTCTTGAACCTATTTTCCCGCAGTTATACCAGCATTTATTTGAAACGGAAATATCATGACGTTCTGCGAATCGCCAGGTAGTGCATCAGCATTCGCAGAAACACCAGTTTGCTTTGCATTTGTCATCATGACTGTCAAGCAGATCAACTGATTGCATATTCAAAAAGCACCTGCAAATCATCACAACAAAAACACGATTGAAATTAAACCGACGAATTAATTATTTGATGGCACGAAACAAAAAATTTTCAGTTTAATTTGTAAAACGTGTCCCACGGATGGTGCCAAATGATCAATCCTTAATTAATGATGTTACTTACTTACGGATTGAGTGCAATAAGATTATGATGGTGGATGGAATGTTTGATGATTATTTTGGGCCCCGATGATCGTCTTTCACTTTAACTATCAAGTGATCAACCACCTCGACCCGGTCTTGATTGTTAATTAGCATCATTCACCTTTACGCGATGTAAAAATCCCTTGGGCAAGGTCACAAGTGGAAATCACAAAGGCTTAGGCATAATGGCAGAGAATCAACAACCTATAAATGAGAGGCCAAGCTCCCTATTTATAGTATTCGAGATATCCGCGGTCTACGAACTACTTATCCATCTGCGGAAACTCAGTGGATTAAACCGCAGTCCCTTATTAACGCGAAAATATAACTACTGCACTTTATTTTCAGCGAATATTGCATATCTTAGCTTTAGGGTCCGCGTAATTCTGCTTTTAGCCTTTAGTAAATAAAACACACATATACAATGCTATGTATATGATCAGAGAAGATTAAGGTTTTGATTAATGGGGTGTTGTATGATGTTTGCATTAACGAACTAGGCACATTGTCACGACCCTACTTTTTCCGTTATCTTTTTCCATTTATATTTAACGTCTGTTAATTGATATTCGTGCCACATCATTTCCATGACTTATATTATTATTTTAATAATAATATATTCTTTAGTATGTGTTGTATGAATATATATGTTCGTATTTAGAATTGTATATTTCTACGTATCGTGGATTTCTATCAGGTGAATCGTTTTGGTTTTCAAACCAATAATCAGACTTTTGTGATTTTCGAATCCAAATTATTTTATTTATGATATTTTTATATCATATGAGTATATATAGTATTTCTATATTTTATTTTTCGCGTGTGCGTGTTCTTTCCGAAATTTTAATCGCGTAACGGTGTTTTCTCGAATCGTGCATTTGAGTAATTGGGCCAAACCATGGACTATTTTAAATAAAACAAATGAATGGGGCCACTTCCAAGGCCATTTTGGCCGTACACCATTCCAACCATAACCCTTTATTATATTTTTAATTTTTATTTTGAAAACATATCTGATTTCTCATTTCATTTCAACCCTAACCCGAGCACACACTTCCTCCCTTTTTCCTCTCCTCTTTTTGGATGAATTCAACAGCTCCCCATCATCATTTTCAGCCATCATCATCATCCTAGCACTCTTTCATCACCAATCAAGATCAATAGCATATTTGGATTCCCCATTTCGCGATCTTTAACACCCTTCTTCTTGATTTTTGATTTGGGTATGAACATAAACCATATATATTTTAATTTCATTTCTTTTTACTGAGTATGATCTTATTTTGATGTTATAGTACTTGTGTGTTGTAGTAATGTTGATTTGATGCTTAGAAATGCTCGATTTCATATGTTTTCAATTTGATCAAAAGTGGACAGCAGCCTTTTTGTTAAAATCAGTATACTTAACACATGTTTATGATTAATTAGAGAGTATAAATGATTTCCTCTCATCAAGTACAAAATTTTAGGCTTTGGATTCATGTCATTTTGAGTTACGGATCAAAAATTATGCATGATTTAGGGTTTTAATGAGATTGAAATGTGATATCTTGTAAGACCAGGTTTGGTCCGACTTCGTGGCCATATTTGGAGTCTTTAGGGTGTGCCATTGGGTTAGGATTGATGATGGGATGAACATTCTTGTTCAGGTCATCGAAATTTGAGCCACGGATCTCCCGGAATGCAGTGGCGGATCTTGAACACAATTGTTGAGGGGGATAACCTTGAACATAATTTTGAAAGGTTAATCAACAACTACAAAACCCAATACCACATAAGTGGTGTGGGGGAGGTGATATGTAGACAATCCTTCCCCTATCCGAGAATACAAATAAGTCATTTCTCCATCCAGAGTGAAACACTCTCAAAAGTTGAGAAAATCATCTCTCTCTCTATTCGACAAATAAAGAGATTGATTCCGAGTGGACTTCCGACCAATAAGTAGGAAATTTTATTAAACAAAATTGTAAAATAAAATTGAGACACCATGAAAATGGTATAATCAAATTTCCATGAGTTTTAAATCCTGCCTGGAATTCAATTTAGGCTCTAAACGACAGTCAAGACGCCAATAAATCGACGCTTGCTTTTGAATAAAAAATAGAGCCACTTCGAAAGGTTTATCATGAACATAATATGCGATGAATATTTATATAAATCAAATAGCTTATTAGCTATCATGTAGAATATATATATATATATATATATATATATATATATATATATATATATATATATATATATATATATATATATATATATATATATATATATAAGTGTTAAATAAGTATAATTTAGTTAGTAATATAGTAATAAGTAATGTATAAAAATTGACAACTGAAATATTAAAAAAAATAGTGGGTGCAAGAATTGAACCTGCACCATCCTAAGAATCGTATTTAGAAATTACATGCAAAGGAAAACCACTGAACCATCTTGATGTTTGTGTATTATACTTCAAAGAACTAGTATTAACCCAATTTTTTGGAAGGGCCATGACCCACCCATGCTCTCCCAAAGATCCGCCAATGCCGGAATGGCTAAAACAAGTTTTTGAAATGAATTAAAGAAATGTTTGGTTCATGGCTATATATCACGACCTATAAACTGATATTAGGGTGTTGTTGAGTTTTCTAAGTTGTCAGGATAGTTGGTTAGACGAGGATATATAAGATTCGTAAAAAATTGACACCCGGGGCTCAAGTTATGACCCGACGAACTTTTTAATGAAACTTATGGTTATAAAATTTAACTTAGGTTATGAATAATAATTTTCATTATTATTAAATTACTTAGGTTATAAATGAGATAATTAAAATTTATACTTATGATATATATTTATTATATCATTTAATAATTATATTATGATTTAATTATTCCTATAATTAAACTTATGAATTAATAATACAATTTTTATTAATGAAATACTTATGATAAGTATAAAACTTATGATATAATATTATTATATCAAGACTTATAATAAAGGTTAATTATTTATTTATTTATTATAAGACTTAGTTATTATTTAATTATAATACAATTTAATTATTAAATACTTATGATTTAATAATTACATTTAAAATACTTATGATTTGTGTAGCATTTTATAATTAATTCAAGATACTTATGTTAAGATTAATAACTCATTATTAATTAATAATACTTATAATATGATTAATATTTAATTAATTAATTAAATACTTATGTTATACATATTATATCATTAAACTTACACTAACTTTATAATTCAATTTAATTTAATTAAACTTATGATATGACATGGTTATGCAAATATTATTTTAAATAATGTTATAACTTATACTAACAACATGAATTACACCTTAAATTTCAATGTTGACTAAGTTTGACTTTTGAGTTGACTTTCGGTGGACTTTGACTTTTAGTTGACTTTTATTGACTTTTCTAATTAAAGAAACTTTCTAAAAATAGAAACTTTTCAAAAATAGAAACTTGCTAAAAATAGAAACTTTCTAAAAATAGAAAGTACGTGTTATACGTTGTCCTGATCATACCGAATCATACCGAGTGATGTTCTTTGCTTTACTACAACAAGTACTATGGATATCATATTAAGACTTAACCTAAGTTAGTTATTTATATCGACCTGCTTTATTTTTAGATCGGAGTTATGATCATTCTTGATCACTTTACCTTTTTTGTTCGCTTATCTGTTTCATTTACTTCATTTGCTTTAAGGTGAGTTATAGTCCCATTTTTCATACTATTTAAAGTATTTTTGGGATAAGATTACATGCAATTTTTGTTTTACGTTTAGACACAAGTGAAAATTAATTTAAATTATTCATTATGAGTTGAACGAAAATATTCCATAATCTGGTAGCTATAATCACTGGTTTCTACTAGTGAACGCGAATCCTATGGATAGATCTATCGGGCTTGACATACCCGTTTCGAGCTAGTCGCGCTAGCAATTTATAATCGGAATGTATTAGTACTTTGTAATTTTTGAAGATACATATGTTCAGTATATATTGTTGTATGGTAAGGGTAAGGAAATGGTTAAGTGATTACTAGGTGGCTCATGGATTAATGAAATAATATTTTTATGTTTTCTAACATTTGAAATCTTGTGGTCTAAAGCTTACGTTATTTAAACCTTATATAATTCACTCAACATTTTTGTTCACAATTTACTCACATGTTTTCTCAGGTACTTGATTATTTGGCTTCCGCTGTGCTAGAGTGTCTGCATGCATGTTGGCAGATTTTATTAAACGTTTAAACTTGCATTCTGTTTTGATACATTAAATTGTGGGTGTTTGTTGACTTTGTTTTGGTCAACTTTTGGTTAAGTACTTATATTGGTTTTTCTAAACTTACATATTTTGGTAGGTTTTCTTTATAGGAAATCATTTTTAAATAAAGAATACAATGGTATTTATTAAAATCATTTAGAGTTATGATCAAGCTGTGGGACCAAGAGACGGAGTCGTTAAGGGTACTTGATGGGTCGTATCAGTTGGTATCAGAGCGTTAGTTGTAGGGAACTAGGTGGTCATAATATGGTCAACCCTTGCTCTTTAGGGTACATTAGAGTCTAGTCTACAGCCCGAACCTTCCTGTTATAGCATTATTATGCACCTCTGTTCATATGAAGAATATTTATAAGTTTATTACTTATTATTATTTCTCCAATGTATGTTCGTATATGTTTTTCTGTTTACAGATGTCGGCTTCGAGTAACACCTCCGTTCCTGCTCCTGTTTCTCCGTCTGCCGCTCGATGTCGTGCTTGTCAGCCTTTGATTGTTGACCCGGTTAATTACTACATGTCTACTATTACCCACATGACCCGGGCTTTCCAACCAGAGACCCGTATTGATGCCTTGAGTGACTGCATGCATGTTCTGCTGCATGTGGACGTGCTTGATTAAGTTAAGCATTATATGGCTAGGTTCTACAGCTTCAGAAACGGTGTTGAGTTCGGGATTTGTAAGCGTAATCGAGAGGTGGATGCGAAGTTTGAGGCATTGGAGGTTGAGATGCATGGCATCAAGGCTGAGTTAGGGGTGTTGAAGGATACATGGAGAAAGCATGAGCCTCCCGAGAAGCCTCATGCTAAATCATCTTATCATACCCGCTCCAAGAAGATGTGATATGATATGATCATGAGTGATTTATTTATTTCATAAACATATTTCCTATTTACATACATTTTTGTGATGTACGGCATTTTTTCCGAGCATTTTGTCATGATATATTTTCATTTATATTATGGATGGTTATTTCATTTATATCATCTGTTTATTTATCATTAGCATGATTATATTCTGGTGTTGTGACTCTTGGCATGTTATATTATATGTGTAATATAGTTCATGTATGTTAGATGCTATGTATGGTGTATGATTTTTATCATAAGTATGTACGCATGTGGTGGCTATTTCTATAACTATCAAAACTATCATAATATTACCCATTAGTGTTCATTGACTATTATTATAATGGTTAATCTTTCTGTGTTTGATCTATTCCTTTATAACACTAGTATTATTCTTAATACTAACGATTGTGTTATTCTGTTTTAAAGATCATGCCTCCCCGTGAGTCGTCCGAAGCTCGTATGCAGCGATTAATTGCTGAAGGGATATTTGCTGCAGTGGCAGCCAATGCTAATGTGAATGCTAATGGAAATGGTAACAACCAAGCTGGGTGTTCCCATAAGACTTTCATTGCTAACCGACCGCAAGAATTCAGTGGTACTGAGGGGCTTATTGGTCTTACTCGCTGGTTCAAAAAATTAGAATCTATCTTTCGTGTTAGCAGGGTCCGTGATGAGGACAAAGTTAGTTTTTTTAGTTGCACTCTAAAGGACAGTACCCTAACCTGGTGGAACAATCTTGTTAACAGTTCTGGAAATGATGCTTCTTATAACCTTACCTGGTGTAACATCCCGCATTTTTTCGTTAAATTATTTTAACGCCCGTCTTTTTATTTTGTTGATATCTTTCGTATCTAGATTTGTATCCTCCGTTGGTTAACGTTCTTAATATTTTCGTTATTGAATTATAACACCTCCCATTTACTCTCGTGTATTTCAAAATAATTCGTTTGGTTAACTCATGCACCCGCATCCGAACTCGAGGGACTAATTTCATCATTTGATCAAAGATGTGACTAGTTGGACTAGTCTACATCCACCACCACCATTCATTTCATTCATCACCTCCCATCTTTCTCTACTACTTCCATTTTTACTCTCAAACACCCATTTCACTATATCATCATCCATTTTGAATCTAGCAAGCATCAACTAAAACAAACTACATATTTGGAATCCTTGCATCTTCCTCTTCAATTCCATACCAACTTCATCTATTTTGAGTAACTTTCTAAAAACACTATATTTTGTGTTCTTGATAATTTTGACTTATAGAAGTGTTAATTAGTGTCTATGGCTCAAGTCTAACATGAATATGTGTTTGGTTTGATCGATTTGTTGTTTTGAGTAACTAGTTTGAATATGAAAAACGAGTGTGCTTAATCTTGAATTTTGTATGATTAAATGTTTTTTAAATGTTAAAGTTCATGTATTAAATGTGTTACTAGCATCATTAGCTTCAATTTGATGTGTAGGTTGATTTAGAAAAGCTTCATTTACAAAATGGTTGAATTCATGATTTTGGTTTGGGCTTGATGAACTTTAAAATGAACTTTTGATGCATTGAATGCTTGTTAATGTTGTTAGTAAGTGTTTAGTTGCAATGTATGTTTAATTACCTTTGAAACGGCATATCGTATGTGTAAATTTGATTCCCGAATCATAAAATGCGTTTTACGAACTTGAAACTTCAATGATGAACTTTTAACGATCATTTGACGAGGATTTGGTCATTTAAATTATGTAATTGTTTGATGATATGTGATTAGTTGTATTCCTCGTCAAAATACCTTTCTAACGATATAAGATACATGTTTTAAGTGTTTTCGGTTCACAATTTGTGTTTGTTTGAGTTTTGGTTCGAGACTTGTGAAATTTCAGCTTCAGCAACCTCTAGTTCATTGGGATGCAGTCCCATATCTTGGACGCCGTCCTGGCTTTCACATCTGGACGTCGTCCAGCCAATCTGGACGCTGTCCAAATGAACTACCAGGTTCTGTTTTGGATGTTCGTTCACCGTTTAATTCTAACTATGCTACGTACCTACGATTAACATGCAACTTGTTCTAACATGCTTATATATGATTAAAAACCTCAGAAAAATAGTTCGAGACCCGACCCGAATGTGTTGACTTTTTCATTGACTTTGACCCGACCAAAATTGACTTTTGATCGAACTTAACCAATTAATTATGCAATCATTCTAACTTGCTATTATACTTATATCCTGCTTGAAACTTGACAAATTTGATTCACATGCTAATTAATCGAGTCGTAACGAGTCATATGACTAATTGAACAACTTTGACCAATCGTGTTTACCATTATTGATACAACCTACTTGTTTAGGTCAAGACTAGCAATTGTCCTTACACACATTTACTTGTGAAGAGCTTTTACACTCTTGCACTCAAGGTGAGATCATAGTCCCACTTTTACTCTTTTACACTTACATTTGGGATGAGAAAACATAAACGTTTCATTTTACAAAGTGAACACAAGTATGAAAACAAACATCCTACATACGAGTTAGAACAAAATCCTCAATTCTATTATCATTAGTTACACTTGCTGGGTGTAAGCGAGAACTTATGTTGTATGGCCATATAGGTTTGACAAACCCTCATTCGGACAGTTCGCTACCGTTACTTCGGATGAAATATATTTTCGAGAAACAGTGTATGTTCTAACACTATTGTGATGGGGTTCTATGGAAGGAAAGTTAAGCCTTGATTATTGGGTGCTCGTGATAACAATTTTTGGAATGGTTTACTATTATTGAAATGTTATAAATCTTGTGGTTCATTTTACTTACTCACTTACTTACTTAAACCTATGATTTCACCAACGTTTTCGTTGACAGATTCCTATATTTTTCTTAGGTCTTTGAACGATATGTGATACATGCTTCCGCTCATTATTTTGATACCTGCATTGGATGTCGAGTATATATGCATACATGGAGCATCTTTTGACTTTATTTTAAACTGTGTCGCATAAGTTTCATTTGTACTTATAACATTGTAACATAACTTGTGGTTGAACTATTCTTGTAAACTTGAAACAATCTTTACATTTGAAATGAATGCGACATATTTTTGGTCAAACGTTATTTTAAAGACTTATGACCACGTAACGGGACCTAAGTAGACGGTGCCATCAATGACGATTTTGTCGGGTCGCTACAGATGGTATCAGGGCGTTGGTTGTAGGGATTTAGAGTTCATTGGTGTCGACCCTGAATCATAGGGTACATTAGTGAGTCTAGACTACAACCAGCATATAGTCTAGAAGTAGGAATTACTTGACTACTTGTGCATTTATACTCGAACTCTTCTATTCCCATCTAACTCTTATTCCATCTAAATCTCACGTTGTTTAATTTGATTGCCATGCCACCTTGACTATATGGAATAATGTCGAATGCACATATGAATCAGGGTAATATAATTTCCGGGATTATATTACGGTGACTCATATGAACTTTCCGACATTATGACATAAAGAATTTAAGGAGAGTTAAGGAAAATCTTCTCCCTATCATAATTCCATATCACAGTTAGTATTATTGAGGATACTAATCAATGATATTCTTGTGTTTTCAAGGAACAATGGCTCACCAAGGTCAACACAATACTCCTCCCGAAACTCTAGAACAAGCTCTTCAAGGAATGATAGCCACCGTCGTGGGTGCGGCCGTGGCCGGTCACTTCTCCAACAACAACAATAACAATCATGGAGCCGGTGATTCAAATGAGGGGTCCTCCTACAAAAACTTCATGGAGTACAAACCTCCCACTTTCGATGGAACCGGGGGACCGGTTGCTCTCACCCGATGGCTCGAACAAACGGAAGCCGTTTTTAGAATAAGCGGCTGTTGGGACCAAGATAAGGTCAAGTTTTCCACCCTCACTTTCGTCGGTATTACTCTCTCAAGGTGGAACATGTATGTACAATCGGTGGGGTACCGATGAAGCCCATACACTCACTTGGACCGAATTAAGAGAAAGAATGATCACCGACTTCTTCCCTCGCCAAGAGACTCGAAGGCTCGAACAGGGGCCAAGAAATTTAAAAATGGCCCTAAATGACCTCGAAGCTTTTAATCAACGGTTTGCCGAATTAGCCTCAATTTGTCTAAACCTCATGGCTCCCGGGCCTCAAGGAGTTAAATTTTACATGGATGGCCTCTCTAAGAGCATTCCACATGGGGTAATGCCATCAAGACCCACCAACCAACAAGAGGCTTTGACGATGGCCCGCCGATTTATAAAAATAGTGGATGAAATTGAAGCACCGGCACCAACGGCCGAAGACCAACTGGGTAACAACAAAAGAAAACGGGAAGCCTCTCCATCAAGTAACCACAACCACAACGACTCCACCAAGAAGCCTTTCACCCCCGGTGGCAGGAAAAGTTATGCCGGAACTCAACCTTTTGCAACAAGTGCCACAAACATCATTATGGTGAATGTAGCAAACCATTTTGCAACAAGTGCCGCAACCATCATTATAGAAAATGTGACAAGCCATTTTGAATCAAGTGTCAAGGAAGTGGCCATGTGGCCCAAGTTTGTAAGAGTACCATTACCGTCGCTCAAAAGGGGCCCAATGCGCCAAAATCGGGTGTTTGTTTCGAATGTGGCCAACCGGACATTTTAGGAATGCGTGTCCAAATAAGAATGCAAACCCCAATGTGCACGGATGAGCCTTCAACACTAACGCCAAGGATGCCCGAGATGAAAATGAACTAGTCATGGGTACGTTTCTTCTCAACAACTCTTATATTTCTTGTTTATTCAATTCGGGTGCCGATGAATGTTTTGTATCCAAGGCTTTGACTCCTACTCCTTGCACTCCACCATTCTCCTTAAATACTACTTATGCCATTCAAGTGACCAACGAAAAACTATTGCGTGCCGACAAATTTTATCGGATGGTGTATGTTAAACTTTTTAGGTAAAGAATTCGAAATTGACTTGATACCTAGGAATAGAACTAGGAAGCTCAAAACCTAGTCGTTAAGAAGAAAGTGTTTTATTTTCATGTGTATAGATTAGCGTGAACTAAATAATTTCAGGTTAAGAACCGATATCCTTTTTCCCGTACCAATGACCTCATGATCAATTACAAGGATTCCGTGTGTATCCCCAAAATCGACCTCCATTCCTGTTATCATCAATTAAGGGTTAAGGGAGAAGATATCTCTAAAACTGGTTCCCAAACTCGTTACGATAGTTATGAATTTCTTTTAGTGTTGTTCAGTTTAACTAAGGCTTCGTCCGTATTCATGGGCCTTATAAATCGCGTATGTAAACTTATCTAGACAAATCCATTATCATATTCATAGGTGATGTCTTAACCTATTCAATTCAAAAGAGAAAGAAAATGAACAACATCTCCGTCTTACGCACGAACTCTAGAGAAGGAGTAACTCTATGCCAAAGTCTCCAAGTGTGACTTTTGGCTAACGAAGTCCAAATTTTAGACATGTTTTTAGTAGTCAAGGTTTAAAAGTCGATCCCGCGGAAATCAAGCCATACGTAATTGGGAAACTCTCACGACTCCGACTTATATTCGTAAATTTTTAGATCTCGCAAGGTATATCGAAGATTCATTTTCGACTTTTCTGTATTCTCGACATTTAACCTCGTTAACTCACGAAGGAAAGAAATTCTTTTGGTCCGTCGAACAAGAATCGACATTTCGTATCTTTAAAAAGAAGTTAACCACCGCACCTATCCTATCTCTTCCCGAAGGCACTGATGATTTTGTTGCATGTTGTGATGCCTCCAAACAAGGTTTTGGGTGTGTGTTAATACTACGAAAGAAAAGTTATTGCCTACTCTTCTCGACAATTGAAATCTCACTAAGGAAACTACTTGACACACTAACTTGAATTAAGAACCGTTGTCTTTGCACTTAAAATGTGGAGACACTATCTTTATAGGACCAAAGGTACCATTCTCACCAATGCCTCCAACACATTTTCGATCAAAACAACTCAACCCGAGACAACGACGGTGGACTGAAACATTAAATGATTACCATACGGGCAAGATAAATGTTGTAGCCGATGCCTTGAGCCAAAAGGAAAGAATTAAACCTCTCCATGTCCGAACCTTGAACGTGATTATCCACACCAACCTCGCTAGCTGAATTCATGTAGCATAAAATGGAACTCAAATATGAAAATATTTCTAAGTGAACACACCTGGAAGGCTTTCTCTCTCGACTCGAGATCAAAGAGACTGAAATTCGTTATTTTGCCTGAAGAAATTTGAATACCTAATTATAGGCTCGACCAACTTTCTCATCACCACGTACCACGTTATATAACTCCGTTATTTCACTATTGCCGTATGATATTTGTAGTGACCCGAACTTTTCCATGTTTATATATATTAATTGAGATTGATATTTACATGATTAAATGTTTCCAACATATTAAGCAATCAAACTTGTTAAGACTTGATTAATTGAAATATGTTTCATATAGACAATTGACCACCCAAGTTGACCGGTGATTCACGAACGGTAAAACTTGTAAAAACTATATGATGACATATATATGGATATATATATAGTTAACATGATACTATGATAAGTAAATATATCATTAAGTATATTAACAATGAACTACATATGTAAAAACAAGACTACTAACTTAATGATTTTTAAACGAGACATATATGTAACGATTATCGTTGTAAAGACATTTAATGTATATATATCATATTAAGAGATATTCATACATGATAATATCATGATAATATAATAATTTAAAATCTCATTTGATATTATAAACATTGGGTTAACAACATTTAACAAGATCGTTAACCTAAAGGTTTCAAAACAACACTTACATGTAACGACTAACGAAGACTTAACGACTCAGTTAAAATGTATATACATGTAGTGTTTTAATATGTATTTATACACTTTTGAAAGACTTCAATACACTTATCAAAATACTTCTACTTAACAAAAATGCTTACAATTACATCCTCGTTCAGTTTCATCAACAATTCTACTCGTATGCACCCGTATTCGTACTCGTACAATACACAGCTTTTAGATGTATGTACTATTGGTATATACACTCCAATGATCAGCTCTTAGCAGCCCATGTGAGTCACCTAACACATGTGGGAACCATCATTTGGCAACTAGCATGAAATATCTCATAAAATTACAAAAATATGAGTAATCATTCATGACTTATTTACATGAAAACAAAATTACATATCCTTTATATCTAATCCATACACCAACGAACAAAAACACCTACAAACACTTTCATTCTTCAATTTTCTTCATCTAATTGATATCTCTCAAGTTCTATCTTCAAGTTCTAAGTGTTCTTCATAAATTCCAAAAGTTCTAGTTTCATAAAATCAAGAATACTTTCAAGTTTGCTAGCTCACTTCCAATCTTGTAAGGTGATCATCCAACCTCAAGAAATCTTTGTTTCTTACAGTAGGTTATCATTCTAATACAAGGTAATAATCATATTCAAACTTTGGTTCAATTTCTATAACTATAACAATCTTATTTCAAGTGATGATCTTACTTGAACTTGTTTTCGTGTCATGATTCTGCTTCAAGAACTTCGAGCCATCCAAGGATCCATTGAAGCTAGATCCATTTTTCTCTTTTCCAGTAGGTTTATCCAAGGAACTTAAGGTAGTAATGATGTTCATAACATCATTCGATTCATACATATAAAGCTATCTTATTTGAAGGTTTAAACTTGTAATCACTAGAACATAGTTTAGTTAATTCTAAACTTGTTCGCAAACAAAAGTTAATCCTTCTAACTTGACTTTTAAAATCAACTAAACACATGTTCTATATCTATATGATATGCTAACTTAATGATTTAAAACCTGGAAACACGAAAAACACCGTAAAACCGGATTTACGCCGTCGTAGTAACACCGCGGGCTGTTTTGGGTTAGTTAATTAAAAACTATGATAAACTTTGATTTAAAAGTTGTTATTATGAGAAAATGATTTTTATTATGAACATGAAACTATATCCAAAAATTATGGTTAAACTCAAAGTGGAAGTATGTTTTCTAAAATGGTCATCTAGACGTCGTTCTTTCGACTGAAATGACTACCTTTACAAAAACGACTTGTAACTTATTTTTCCGACTATAAACCTATACTTTTTCTGTTTAGATTCATAAAATAGAGTTCAATATGAAACCATAGCAATTTGATTCACTCAAAACGGATTTAAAATGAAGAAGTTATGGGTAAAACAAGATTGAATAATTTTTCTCATTTTAGCTACGTGAAAATTGGTAACAAATCTATTCCAACCATAACTTAATCAACTTGTATTGTATATTATGTAATCTTGAGATACCATAGACACGTATACAATGTTTCGACCTATCATGTCGACACATCTATATATATTTTGGAACAACCATAGACACTCTATATGTGAATGTTGGAGTTAGCTATACAGGGTTGAGGTTGATTCCAAAATATATATAGTTTGAGTTGTGATCAATACTGAGATACGTATACACTGGGTCGTGGATTGATTCAAGATAATATTTATCGATTTATTTCTGTACATCTAACTGTGGACAACTAGTTGTAGGTTACTAACGAGGACAGCTGACTTAATAAACTTAAAACATCAAAATATATTAAAAGTGTTGTAAATATATTCTGAACATACTTTGATATATATGTATATATTGTTATAGGTTCGTGAATCAACCAGTGGCCAAGTCTTACTTCCCGACGAAGTAAAAATCTATGAAAGTGAGTTATAGTCCCACTTTTAAAATCTAATATTTTTGGGATGAGAATACATGCAGGTTTTATAAATAATTTACAAAATAGATACAAGTACGTGAAACTACATTCTATGGTTGAATTATCGAAATCGAATATGCCCCTTTTTATTAAGTCTGGTAATCTAAGAATTAGGGAACAGACACCCTAATTGACGCGAATCCTAAAGATAGATCTATTGGGCTTAACAAACCCCATCCAAAGTACCGGATGCTTTAGTACTTCGAAATTTATATCATATCCGAAGGGTGTCCCGGAATGATGGGGATATTCTTATATATGCATCTTGTTAATGTCGGTTACCAGGTGTTCACCATATGAATGATTTTTATCTCTATATATGGGATGTGTATTGAAATATGAAATCTTGTGGTCTATTGTTACGATTTGATATATATAGGTTAAACCTATAACTCACCAACATTTTTGTTGACGTTTAAAGCATGTTTATTCTTAGGTGAATATTAAGAGCTTCCGCTGTTGCATACTAAAATAAGGACAAGATTTGGAGTCCATGTTTGTATGATATTGTGTAAAAACTGCATTCAAGAAACTGATTTCGATGTAACATATTTGTATTGTAAACCATTATGTAATGGTCGTGTGTAAACAGGATATTTTAGATTATCATTATTTGATAATCTACGTAAAGCTTTTTAAACCTTTATTTATGAAATAAAGGTTATGGTTTGTTTTAAAAATGAATGCAGTCTTTGAAAAACGTCTCATATAGAGGTCAAAACCTCGCAACGAAATCAATTAATATGGAACGTTTTTAATCAATAAGAACGGGACATTTCAGTTGGTATCAGAGCGTTGGTCTTAGAGAACCAGAATTTTGCATTAGTGTGTCTTATCGAGTTTGTTAGGATGCATTAGTGAGTCTGGACTTCGACCGTGTTTACTTGAAAAATGATTGCTTAACAAATTTTGTTGGAAACTATATATTTTTAACATGTGAATATTATGTGATATATTAATCTCTTAACGCGTTTGATATTATGTGATAGATGTCTACCTCTAGAACAAGTTCCATTGACTCACCTAATAATAATGAAGAGTCAAATGTAAATTGGAATGATTCGTGGACTGATTCACAAGTTCCGGAAGAGGAACCGGAAGAAGAGTCGGAACCGGAAGAAGAATCGGAACCGGAAGAAGAATCGGAACCGGATGAAGAAATAGAACCGGTGGGGAAAATAATAAAACGATTAAGTAAAAGAAAATCCTCAACCAACCGACCAAGGTTAATTATGGTCAATGGTGTTTCCGCCAAGGAAGCAAAATATTGGGAGGATTACCAATTCTCCGATGAATCGGATTCCGACGAGAATTCCGATGATGTTATAGAAATTACCCCAACTGAATTTAAAAAGGCAAAAGAAAATAATAAGGGAAAGGGCATAAAAATAGAGAAATCTAATTCCAACCCCGATGAACTTTATATGTATCGTCAACCCCCGAAGTCCTTAAGTTGTAACAATGACCCGGGAACCTCTAAACCACCAGGTTTTTCTAAACCAATGTGGATCACGACGGCTCGTATTAGGGGAACATCATATATCCCTAGAAACTTGGAAAAATGAACCAAAACCGAAGAAGAAGAAACAAGCGAGTCGGAATAAGATAGTTGTATTCGTGTGGTGTAATATATGTAATATAGTGTGCTTATGCTTTATGATATATGTAAAAATTGCTTGTATTAATAAGTATATTTTTTTTATGAATCTAACTCTTGTCTATTTTACAGTATAAAAACACAAAATGGATAGACAACCCAATATTTTAAGAGACCTACCCGGAGACATGATTGATGAAATCTTGTCTAGAGTCGGTCAGAATTCTTCGGCACAACTATTTAAGGCGAGATCAGTTTGTAAGACATTTGAAGAACGTTCCAAGAATGCCTTGGTTTATAAAAGGCTTTTGTTCGAAAGATGGGGGATATCACATTGGGAAATCCATAAGTTACGATGTGTTTACTTTGACGCATATATTGCGGGGAACCCAAATGCTATTTTACGCAATGGGTTAAGAAATTATTTTGACTCAATATATCCGAATATTGGACTTCGTGATTTAGAAGCATGTTATGCTTACGGATTAGTAATGTTCGCTTCTCACCAAAGTGAGAACAAGAACATCGGGCTACAACTATTAAACAAAACGTTCCCACAAGTGACGGAGTCGGTAATTGGGGTAAGAAATGAGGTTTTTAGATTGTTACGGGACTGTTGGACATTACGTAATCCTCGTCCCTTTGACGACGTTACAACATGCTGTCTTATCAACGGCCATAACGGTTATGTTCCACAAGACCAAGGATGGGAAGTAGTCCTAGTAAAACCAGAATGCATGACTTGTTTCTGGACGTATGAATTACGTGTCTTTATTGCCTTTGCTGAACGACTTGTGTACTAGCTAGAATTATCTTCACAACCATCTTGTATCAAATTTATTGTGTGCTATATTTCATGCTATATGTAAAATAAGCGGTATTGTAAGTTTGTAAAATATTGTGTAAAAGTTTGAACGCGAAATATTATTATAATCAGTTTTTCATATAGAATTGTAGTAGTTGAATTGTATATTAGCTACTAAGTATGAACTTAACGGGTAGGTACTACCCGAATTTAAACTTATAAAACGCTAATATGAAGAAAAAGCTTTTATAAATGAGTTCATATTATGCTACGAAATACTATTAACTACTCTTAATATTCTGTATGATTAACTTGTTCCATTTAACTATTTTGAAGGAAATGGCACCGACTACTCGACACACCGTGAATACGAATGAAGAGGAATTCCGTACTTTTCTAGCTTCAAACATAGCCGCAGTACAGGCTGCGCTACATACCAACAATAACCTTGGATCTAGCAGTACAGGAAATCGTGTAGGATGCACCTACAAAGAATTCACTGCCTGCAAACCTTTGGAATTTGATGGAATAGAAGGACCGATCGGATTGAAACGGTGGACCGAGAAGGTCGAATCGGTGTTTGCCATAAGTAAGTGTACTGAAGAGGACAAAGTAAAGTACGCTACGCATACCTTCACAGGTTCTGCGTTAACATGGTGGAATACCTATCTAGAGCAAGTGGGACAAGACGATGCGTACGCACTACCGTGGTCAGCATTCAAGCACTTGATGAACGAGAAGTACCGTCCCAGAACCGAGGTCAATAAGCTCAAGACAGAACTTAGAGGGTTACGAACCCAAGGATTTGATATTACCACGTACGAAAGACGATTCACAGAATTGTGCCTATTGTGTCCGGGAGCATTCGAAGATGAGGAAGAGAAGATCGACGCGTTTGTGAAAGGATTACCGGAAAGAATCCAAGAAGATATAAGTTCACACGAGCCCGCCTCCATACAACAGGCATGTAGAATGGCTCACAAACTCGTGAACCAGATTGAAGAAAGAATTAAAGAACAGACTGCTGAAGAGGCCAATGTGAAGCAAGTCAAAAGAAAGTGGGAGGAAAACGGTGATAAGAATCACCAATAAAACAACAACAGCAATTACAACAATAATCGCAACAATTATCCCAACAATCGCAACATCAATCGCAACTACAACAAACGGCCCAACAACAACAACAACAACAACAACAACAACAGCAACTACAACAATCATCCCAACAACAATAATAATCGCAACAACAACAACAATCAGAAGCAGCTATGCCAAAGGTGAGAAAAGAATCACTCGGGGTTCTGTACCAAATTTTGCAACAAGTGTAAAAGAAATGGTCATAGCGCGGCGAAGTGTGAGGTCTACGGACCAGGGGTTAATAGAACGAAAGGAACAAATGGTGTCGGAACGAGTAATGGCGGAGCAAGTAGTGTCGGAGCAAGTTATGCCAATGTAGTTTGTTATAAGTGTGGAAAATCGGGCCACATTATTAGAAATTGCCCGAACCAGGAGAACACGAATGGACAAGGCCGCGGAAGAGTTTTCAATATTAATGCGGTAGAGGCACAGGAAGACCCGGAGCTTGTTACGGGTACGTTTCTTATTGACAATAAATCTGCTTACGTTTTATTTGATTCGGGTGCGGATAGAAGCTATATGAGTAGAGATTTTTGTGCTAAATTAAGTTGTCCATTGACGCCTTTGGATAGTAAATTTTTACTCGAATTAGCAAATGGTAAATTAATTTCAGCAGATAATATATGTCGGAATCGAGAAATTAAACTGGTTAGCGAAACATTTAAGATTGATTTGATACCAGTAGAATTAGGGAGTTTTGATGTGATAATCGGTATGGACTGGTTGAATGAAGTGAAAGCCGAGATCGTTTGTTACAAAAATGCAATTCGCATTATACGAGAAAAAGGAAAACCCTTAATGGTGTACGGAGAAAAGGGCAACACGAAGCTACATCTTATTAGTAATTTGAAGGCACAAAAACTAATAAGAAAAGGTTGCTATGCTGTTCTAGCACACGTCGAGAAAGTACAAACTGAAGAAAAGAGCATCAATGATGTTCCCATTGCAAAAGAATTTCCCGATGTATTTCCGAAAGAATTACCGGGATTACCCCCACATCGATCCGTTGAATTTCAAATAGATCTTGTACCAGGAGCTGCACCAATAGCTCATGCTCCTTACAGACTCGCACCCAGCAAGATGAAAGAACTGCAAAGCCAATTACAAGAACTTTTAGAGCGTGGTTTCATTCGACCAAGCACATCGCCGTGGGGAGCTCCTGTTTTGTTTGTCAAGAAGAAAGATGGTACATTCAGGTTGTGTATCGACTACCGAGAGTTGAACAAACTTACCATCAAGAACCGCTACCCACTACCGAGAATTGACGACTTATTCGATCAACTACAAGGCTCGTCTGTTTATTCAGAGATTGACTTACGTTCCGGGTATCATCAAATGCGGGTGAAAGAAGATGATATTCTAAAGACTGCTTTCAGAACACGTTACGGTCATTACGAGTTTATGGTCATGCCGTTTGGTTTAACTAATGCACCAGCTGTGTTCATGGACCTTATGAACCGAGTGTGTGGACCATACCTTGACAAGTTTGTCATTGTTTTCATTGATGACATACTTATTTACTCAAAGAATGACCAAGAACACGGTGAACATTTGAGAAAGGTGTTAGAAGTATTGAGGAAGGAAGAATTGTACGCTAAGTTTTCAAAGTGTGCATTTTGGTTGGAAGAAGTTCAATTCCTCGGTCACATAGTGAACAAAGAAGGTATTAAGGTGGATCCGGCAAAGATAGAAACTGTTGAAAAGTGGGAAACCCCGAAAACTCCGAAACACATACACCAGTTTTTAGGACTAGCTGGTTACTACAGAAGGTTCATCCAAGACTTTTCCAGAATAGCAAAACCCTTGACTGCATTAACGCATAAAGGGAAGAAATTTGAATGGAATGATGAACAAGAGAAAGCGTTTCAGTTATTGAAGAAAAAGCTAACTACGGCACCTATATTGTCATTGCCTGAAGGGAATGATGATTTTGTGATTTATTGTGATGCATCAAAGCAAGGTCTCGGTTGTGTATTAATGCAACGAACGAAGGTGATTGCTTATGCGTCTAGACAATTGAAGATTCACGAACAAAATTATACGACGCATGATTTGGAATTAGGCGCGGTTGTTTTTGCATTAAAGACTTGGAGGCACTACTTATATGGGGTCAAAAGTATTATATATACCGACCACAAAAGTCTTCAACACATATTTAATCAGAAACAACTGAATATGAGGCAGCGTAGGTGGATTGAATTATTGAATGATTACGACTTTGAGATTCGTTACCACCCGGGGAAGGCAAATGTGGTAGCCGATGCCTTGAGCAGGAAGGACAGAGAACCCATTCGAGTAAAATCTATGAATATAATGATTCATAATAACATTACTACTCAAATAAAGGAGGCGCAACAAGGAGTTTTAAAAGAGGGAAATTTAAAGGATGAAATACCCAAAGGATCGGAGAAGCATCTTAATATTCGGGAAGACGGAACCCGGTATAGGGCTGAAAGGATTTGGGTACCAAAATTTGGAGATATGAGAGAAATGGTACTTAGAGAAGCTCATAAAACCAGATACTCAATACATCCTGGAACGGGGAAGATGTACAAGGATCTCAAGAAACATTTTTGGTGGCCGGGTATGAAAGCCGATGTTGCTAAATACGTAGGAGAATGTTTGACGTGTTCTAAGGTCAAAGCTGAGCATCAGAAACCATCAGGTCTACTTCAACAACCCGAAATCCCGGAATGGAAATGGGAAAACATTACCATGGATTTCATCACTAAATTGCCAAGGACTGCAAGTGGTTTTGATACTATTTGGGTAATAGTTGATCGTCTCACCAAATCAGCACACTTCCTGCCAATAAGAGAAGATGACAAGATGGAGAAGTTAGCACGACTGTATTTAAAGGAAGTCGTCTCCAGACATGGAATACCAATCTCTATTATCTCTGATAGGGATGGCAGATTTATTTCAAGATTCTGGCAGACATTACAGCAAGCATTAGGAACTCGTCTAGACATGAGTACTGCCTATCATCCACAAACTGATGGGCAGAGTGAAAGGACGATACAAACGCTTGAAGACATGCTACGAGCATGTGTTATTGATTTCGGAAACAGTTGGGATCGACATCTACCGTTAGCAGAATTTTCCTACAACAACAGCTACCATTCAAGCATTGAGATGGCGCCGTTTGAAGCACTTTATGGTAGAAAGTGCAGGTCTCCGATTTGTTGGAGTGAAGTGGGGGAAAGACAGATTACGGGTCCGGAGATTATACAAGAAACTACCGAGAAGATCATCCAAATTCAACAACGGTTGAAAACCGCCCAAAGTCGACAAAAGAGCTACACTGACATTAAAAGAAAAGATATAGAATTTGAAATTGGAGAGATGGTCATGCTTAAAGTTGCACCTTGGAAAGGCGTTGTTCGATTTGGTAAACGAGGGAAATTAAATCCAAGGTATATTGGACCATTCAAGATTATTGATCGTGTCGGACCAGTAGCTTACCGACTAGAGTTACCTCAACAACTCGCGGCTGTACATAACACTTTCCATGTCTCGAATTTGAAGAAATGTTTTGCTAAAGAAGATCTCACTATTCCGTTAGATGAAATCCAAATCAACGAAAAACTTCAATTCATCGAAGAACCCGTCGAAATAATGGATCGTGAGGTTAAAAGACTTAAGCAAAACAAGATACCAATTGTTAAGGTTCGATGGAATGCTCGTAGAGGACCCGAGTTCACCTGGGAGTGTGAAGATCAGATGAAGAAGAAATACCCGCATCTATTTCCAGAAGATTCGTCAACACCTTCAACGGCTTAAAATTTCGGGACGAAATTTATTTAACGGGTAGGTACTGTAGTGACCCGAACTTTTCCATGTTTATATATATTAATTGAGATTGATATTTACATGATTAAATGTTTCCAACATGTTAAGCAATCAAACTTGTTAAGACTTGATTAATTGAAATATGTTTCATATAGACAATTGACCACCCAAGTTGACCGGTGATTCACGAACGGTAAAACTTGTAAAAACTATATGATGACATATATATGGATATATATATAGTTAACATGATACTATGATAAGTAAATATATCATTAAGTATATTAACAATGAACTACATATGTAAAAACAAGACTACTAACTTAATGATTTTTAAACGAGACATATATGTAACGATTATCGTTGTAAAGACATTTAATGTATATATATCATATTAAGAGATATTCATACATGATAATATCATGATAATATAATAATTTAAAATCTCATTTGATATTATAAATATTGGGTTAACAACATTTAACAAGATCGTTAACCTAAAGGTTTCAAAACAACACTTACATGTAACGACTAACGAAGACTTAACGACTCAGTTAAAATGTATATACATGTAGTGTTTTAATATGTATTTATAAACTTTTGAAAGACTTCAATACACTTATCAAAATACTTCTACTTAACAAAAATGCTTACAATTACATCCTCGTTCAGTTTCATCAACAATCCTACTCGTATGCACCCGTATTCGTACTCGTACAATACACAGCTTTTAGATGTATGTACTATTGGTATATACACTCCAATTATCAGCTCTTAGCAGCCCATGTGAGTCACCTAACACATGTGGGAACCATCATTTGGCAACTAGCATGAAATATCTCATAAAATTACAAAAATATGAGTAATCATTCATGACTTATTTACATGAAAATAAAATTACATATCCTTTATATCTAATCCATACACCAACGACCAAAAACACCTACAAACACTTTCATTCTTCAATTTTCTTCATCTAATTGATATCTCTCAAGTTCTATCTTCAAGTTCTAAGTGTTCTTCATAAATTCCAAAAGTTCTAGTTTCATAAAATCAAGAATACTTTCAAGTTTGCTAGCTCACTTCCAATCTTGTAAGGTGATCATCCAACCTCAAGAAATCTTTGTTTCTTACAGTAGGTTATAATTCTAATACAAGGTAATAATCATATTCAAACTTTGGTTCAATTTCTATAACTATAACAATCTTATTTCAAGTGATGATCTTACTTGAACTTGTTTTCGTGTCATGATTCTGCTTCAAGAACTTCGAGCCATCCAAGGATCCATTGAAGCTAGATCTATTTTTCTCTTTTCCAGTAGGTTTATCCAAGGAACTTAAGGTAGTAATGATGTTCATAACATCATTCGATTCATACATATAAAGCTATCTTATTTGAAGGTTTAAACGTGTAATCACTAGAACATAGTTTAGTTAATTCTAAACTTGTTCGCAAACAAAAGTTAATCCTTCTAACTTGACTTTTAAAATCAACTAAACACATGTTCTATATCTATATGATATGCTAACTTAATGATTTAAAACCTGGAAACACGAAAAACACCGTAAAACCGGATTTACGCCGTCGTAGTAACACCGCGGGCTGTTTTGGGTTAGTTAATTAAAAACTATGATAAACTTTGATTTAAAAGTTGTTATTCTGAGAAAATGATTTTTATTATGAACATGAAACTATATCCAAAAATTTAGTGTTAAACTCAAAGTGGAAGTATGTTTTCTAAAATGGTCATCTAGACGTCGTTCTTTCGACTGAAATGACTACCTTTACAAAAATGACTTGTAACTTATTTTTCCGACTATAAACCTATACTTTTTCTGTTTAGATTCATAAAATAGAGTTCAATATGAAACCATAGCAATTTGATTCACTCAAAACGGATTTAAAATGAAGAAGTTATGGGTAAAACAAGATTGGATAATTTTTCTCATTTAAGCTACGTGAAAATTGGTAACAAATCTATTCCAACCATAACTTAATCAACTTGTATTGTATATTATGTAATCTTGAGATACCATAGACACGTATACGATGTTTCGACCTATCATGTCGACACATCTATATATATTTCGGAACAACCATAGACACTCTATATGTGAATGTTGGAGTTAGCTATACAGGGTTGAGGTTGATTCCAAAATATATATAGTTTGAGTTGTGATCAATACTGAGATACGTATACACTGGGTCGTGGATTAATTCAAGATAATATTTATCGATTTATTTCTGTACATCTAACTGTGGACAACTAGTTGTAGGTTACTAACGAGGACAGCTGACTTAATAAACTTAAAACATCAAAATATATTAAAAGTGTTGTAAATATATTCTGAACATACTTTGATATATATGTATATATTGTTATAGGTTCGTGAATCAACCAGTGGCCAAGTCTTACTTCCCGACGAAGTAAAAATCTGTGAAAGTGAGTTATAGTCCCACTTTTAAAATCTAATATTTTTGGGATGAGAATACATGCAGGTTTTATAAATGATTTACAAAATAGACACAAGTACGTGAAACTACATTCTATGGTTGAATTATCGAAATCGAATATGCCCCTTTTTATTAAGTCTGGTAATCTAAGAATTAGGGAACAGACACCCTAATTGACGCGAATCCTAAAGATAGATCTATTGGGCTTAACAAACCCCATCCAAAGTACCGGATGCTTTAGTACTTCGAAATTTATATCATATCCGAAGGGTGTCCCGGAATGATGGGGATATTCTTATATATGCATCTTGTTAATGTCAGTTACCAGGTGTTCACCATATGAATGATTTTTATCTCTATATATGGGATGTGTATTGAAATATGAAATCTTGTGGTCTATTGTTACGATTTGATATATATAGGTTAAACCTATAACTCACCAACATTTTTGTTGACGTTTAAAGCATCTTTATTCTCAGGTGAATATTAAGAGCTTCCGCTGTTGCATACTAAAATAAGGACAAGATTTGGAGTCCATGTTTGTATGATATTGTGTAAAAACTGCATTCAAGAAACTGATTTCGATGTAACATATTTGTATTGTAAACCATTATGTAATGGTCGTGTGTAAACAGGATATTTTAGATTATCATTATTTGATAATCTACGTAAAGCTTTTTAAACCTTTATTTATGAAATAAAGGTTATGGTTTGTTTTAAAAATGAATGCAGTCTTTGAAAAACGTCTCATATAGAGGTCAAAACCTCGCAACAAAATCAATTAATATGGAACATTTTTAATCAATAAGAACGGGACATTTCAATATTACCGGGACCCAAGTTAACAAACAGTCCAGGGATACCTCTTTCTTCATTGACTTATCATCCTTATGCTTTCGATAAATTTTCAGCTACTGCTCAACTCTGAAATATATAACTACGTGTACTATCTCGTTTCCACCAAATCTCAGCATTTGACCACAAAATGCGCGATGCGTGTGACAACCCGGAAATTTCCGACCAAAAATTTAAACCTAACCTTTATATGTTTCCAACACGATAAGCAGAATTTGTAATGTTGAATCTCAAAAAGTTTGGAACTACATTCATGTAATCAATTACCCTTTGACCGTGTTCGACGATTCACCAACAATTATGTGTATATAGATATGTATATATAATATATAATATTAACTGAAAACATTAACAAAGTATTAGATATATGATACTTTACATGAACGTATTTGTTTCGATATATTTATCGACAGAATTAAGAGATAATATCAAATGATTGAATTATCAGATACATTATGATATGATTACGAGCCAATGTTATGAGGTCCACTGTGATTTAAGAAATCTATTCTTTTTGACAATATTCGGAAAATGGTAAAGTGATCTATAAGTAAGAACGTGGAGTGTAAATTGTTGGGATTTAACATGTTTCATAATACATAAAACCTTTTAAGTATCAAATTAAAGCGGAAGCATTTCGTAATTACCATTTTAAACTTGTTAATCTTTAACCAATAAAGTTGAATCCCAATAAGGATCAAGTTGTGAAATATGCTTACAATAAAAGGATGTATAGAGATGTTCCTACTCCAAGTTAGGAGGTAAATAGATGAAGAAGAGGATTAGTAAGCTTGTAATTCTCCAAGCTTTTGATGCACCAACACCACCCTTAAGTTATGTTAGGATTAACTCACTTAAAGGCTTACAAAACCAAGCTAGAAACCTCTTGTATATGTTGTGAAAATTCAGTCAGCAGCAACTTGGAATGATGATGAATACAAGTCTCAAAATGATGAAACCTCAAGAGATTATACCCCAAACTAGACACCAACACCTAGTACTTTGGTTAGGATTTGTTGACACTTAAAATTAGCCTTTAAAAGAGCTTGAAGTACACCCTCTTGCACCTCAAAACCCACGGCCTGAAATACAGCAGAATGGTGCAGTTTATTTGCTAGTTCACTTGATGTAATTGCATGTGTGTGTATACTTCTAGTCAAGGAACATGCATATATGGAATTGTGTTATAGAAAGCAACAAGAATAAGCATGGGATGGTCTTTCTTGGGGCTCCAAAATCAGCCCACACTCACCATATTTTATAAATAAACTTTGTTATTTATATAAACTTTGTTATTTATAAAACTTGTATAAAACCCATTTAATGTTATGCTACTTATGTATTTTATAAACCTTTTATAAAATATAACACAATATAATTATTTAAACCTATAAATAATCAAATATAAATCATCCAAATAATTTATCTCAAGTGATAATATTTTAGAAAACCGATTTTCTAAAATCCAAGTGTCGCGTATTTATTTAACGATCCAATCGTTAGGATTAAATACATATAAGGTGTCGGTAAGTTTGTTATTGGGTATGACCCGACTTGGATCACAACACATTAGCCACATTAATTTAATATGTCTCTCGGGCATACGAAATACCTTCAATCTCCCACTTGCACGAGAAACATAAGAAATTAATGCAAGTGATGGATACCACCTAACGACCGTCCATCACCCCCAATATGTTATGACTTTGTGCCATTCAATAACATCATTCCTTTCGAGTTCCCATCTCGAATATGAATAGGTGAATATTTTCATTATATTCTTTTGTCCTAGATGTCATGTTAATCCAAGAGACACAGAGTGATCACTCTCTTCTAGATTTAACTTTATCAGGCCTTAGACATCTGACTCTCAACGAATAAGAGGGGCAAATTCCTTCTTGACTACATACGTCCTAAATATATACCTTGCATTATACCTGGGCTCTTCCTTATGAACTACCATATTTCAGAATAGCGAAGAAAAGAATCAAGGCACAATATTTGGTAACTATCCGGACCCAATATGTATCTCAGGTCAGAGGATACAATGATATTCGCCTTTACTCAAGATTACGTGTGATCAACCACAAAGGCTCCATTTAGTAAATCTTGAGAGCGGGTCTTCCAATATTTGTATCCCACAAATATCTATGAACCTTGGTTGCAACCTTGCCCCACATTCATCCCGTGAATGTATACCAATCCAAGTTCATAATAGTCTAAACCTCACATTTGCTCCCACAAATGTGATCGACTACGAAATTTAGAATAATTACTTATTCATGGATAAAATATGCAAAATAGGAACATAACTCAAAATAAATTAATACCATAATTATATTAATGAGTTTGAATAATTTCATTCCGTTACAATATTTAACACAGATCATGACCAATAACTAGAATATCGAAGCCCTAATGCACTAACATGCCCTTGATGTTTTGCACCTTGTAAGAGTTTCGTGAGTGGATCCGCTATATTAAGATCTGTGTGAACTTTGCGAATACATATCTTTCGCTTTTCAACTTCATCCCTTATGTAGTTGAATCTTCGCTCAATGTGACGGGTCTTTTGGTGAGCACGAGGTTCTTTGATTTGAGCAATCGCACCCTCGTTGTCATAAAAGATCTCAAGAGGGTCCTGAATGGAAGGGTCTACTCCTAAGTTGTCAAAGAATTTCTTCATCCATGCAGCTTCCTGAGCTGCCAATGAGGCGGCAATGTACTCCGACTCTGTAGTGGATAATGCAACAACTTCCTGTTTTGAACTCTTCCAAGAGACCGCACCTCCATTTAATGTGAAGACATAACCGGATTGTGATCGAGAATCATCTCGATCAGTTTGGAAACTCGCATCCACGTAACCTTTTACAATGAGTTCCTCCTCACCAGACCCATATATTAGAAACATATCCTTAGTTCTTCTAAGGTATTTCAATATACTTTTAACCGCAATCCAATGACTATTTCTTGGGTTATTCTGGTATCTACTTGTCAAGCTTAGGGCGCATGACACATCCGGTCTTGTGTATATCATTGCATACATGATTGACCCAATAGCAGACGCATATGGGACTTTCTTCATTCTCTCCTGTTCATCTTTCGTGGTGGGACACTGAGATGAACTAAGGAGCGTTCCTCTTTGAATAGGTACCAAACCCTTTTTAGAGTTCTCCATCTTGAACCTTTTCAAGATCTTTTCAATGTATGCACTTTGATTCAAACCTATCAATTTCTTGGATCTATCCCTGTAGATCCTAATCCCTAAAATGTATTGTGCTTCTTCAAGATCCTTAATGGAGAAGTAGCCTTTTAGCCAAGTTTTAACTCCTTGCATTGTCGGGATATCATTCCCAAATAATAATATATCATCCACATATAATACAAGGAACATGATTGTACTCCCACTAGCTTTCTTGTATACACAAGCTTCATCACCATTTTTAATGAAGCCAAATTTCTTGGCTTCCTCATTAAAACGATGATTCCACATTCTAGATGCTTGTTTCAATTCGTAGATTGACTTCTTTAACTTACATACTTTGTTAGGATGTTTTGGATCGACAAAACCTTTAGGTTGAACCATATAGACATCTTCCTCAAGATATCCATTTAGGAAAGTGGTCTTGACATCCATTTGCCATATTTCATAATCATAATGAGCAGCAATGGCAAATAATATCCTAATAGACTTTAGCATTGCCACAAGCGAAAAGGTTTCATCATAGTCAATCCCTTGAGTTTGAGTGAAACCTTTTGCTACAAGTCTAGCTTTATATGTATTTAAGTTTCCATGCATGTCGGTTTTCATCTTGAAAATCCATTTACAATCAACAAACTTGGAGCTAGTAGGTTGTACAACAAGTTCCCAAACTTGGTTGTCATACATGGATTGCATCTCAGCATTCATGGCTTCCTGCCATTTATCTTTATCAATCCTTGATAAAGCATCTTGGTAGTTTGTTGGTTCATCCAAATCAACCACATAGCAATCATCCATGAGAAACCCATATCTCTCAGGAGGATTACTAATCCTACCAGATCTGCGAACGTCTTGTATACTTTGATTATCCATTTGATCATTCTCAACATTTTCATGTTGAGTGCTAGTGCTAACCAATTGTGTATCATCTACTTGATCTTGAACCTCTTCAAGATCTATCTTCCTTTCACTATTTCCTTCTAATAGGAACTTAGTTTCAAGGAATTCAGCCTTTCGAGCAACAAATACATTTTGCTCGGTTGGATCATAGAAATAGTATCCCATATCATCCTTGGGATATCCTATGAAGATACACTTCGTGGATCGAGCATTCAACTTATTAGGGACGTAACGCTTAGGATAAGCTTCACATCCCCATACCTTTAAGTATGATAGAGATGGAGGTTTTCCAAACCACATCTCATGAGGAGTTCGTTCCACTTTCTTGGTTGGGGCCATATTTAAAATACGAGCCGTGGAGCTTAGACAATAACCCCAAAATGATAGAGGTAACGTGCTTCTAGCCATCATAGATCGAACCATATCCATTAGGGTTCGGTTCCTCCTTTCGGAAACCCCATTAAGTTGGGGTGTTCCTGGTGAAGTAAATTGTGAGATAATCCCACAACTCCTAAGATGATCTTGGAAAGCATCGCTTAGGTATTCACCTCCTCTATCGGTACGAAGTACCTTGATTGTCTTGTTGAGTTGATTTTGCACTTCGTTTTGATATTCTTTGAATGCTTCAAAAGTTTCATCCTTATGTATTAATAAGTAGACATATCCGAAATGACTAAAGTCATCAATGAAAGTAACAAAGTATCTTTCACCATTCCTAGTCATGGGTTTAAAGGGTCCACATACATCCGAATGTATTAATCCTAATAAATTTTTAGACCTTTCATAGGTCCCTTTGAAAGGTGATTTTGTCATTTTGCCTTGTAAACAAGATTCACATACATCAAACGAGTCCATCTCATTTGATTTCAAGAGTCCATTCCTTTGAAGTGTACGCATTCGGTTCTTGTTTATGTGACCAAGGTGACAATGCCATAAGTAGGAATCACTCAAATCCCTTTTGAGTTTCTTGGTGCTAGTATGGTATATTGAGCTACTAGATGATGTATCATCATGAACCAATTCATAAATTCCATTTGAAGGCGAAACCTTAAAATAGAATACATTATCTAAATAAACGTAGATATCATTATTAACAAAATTAAGATAAAAACCACAATGTTTTAAACAGGAAACTGAAATAATGTTTCGACATAAATCCGGTGCATACAAAACATTGTTCAAAATAAGTTCCAAACCACTTGGAAGCTTTAATACAAAGTCTCCTTGAGCCTTCACTTACACTTTGGCTCCATTACCCATAAAGAGACTTGATGTTCCCGTTTGCTTGCTATTTCTTTTGAACCCCTGCAAAGAATTGCAAATGTAAGTTCCACATCCAGTGTCTAATACCCATGTATTAGAAGAAGTAATACTAAGCTCTATATATACCATATATATATTACCTGAGGTTTGCCCCGCATCCCTCTTTTCCTTCAACTCCTTAAGGTAAACCGGGCAGTTGCGTTTCCAGTGACCCATTTCACCACAACCGAAGCACGGGTCTTCCTTGGGGTTTGCTTATCCGGCAACCTTTTGCTTCTTATTCTTGTTTTTGGTTGGGGTAACCATCCTCCCCTTTCCCTTGCCTTGATGGGCGGGTCCTTTCCTCTTAGCCGCCTTTGGCTTAGAGGTGTTGTTACCTTTGGACCCACCATCATTGATCATTAGCACGGGTGAAGCCCTCTTACCCATGCTAGTTTCCGCCGTCCTAAGCATGCCATGAAGTTCGCCAATGGTCTTATCCATCCCATTCATATTGTAATTAATTACAAATTGGTCAAACCTCTTTGATAAGGAGTTTAGGATAAGATCCGTGGCTAGCTCATTAGATATGTTGAGATTAAGACGGTTTGCACGATCAATGAGGCTTTTCATCTTAAGGACATAAGATGAAACGGATTGGGAGTCGTCCATACGACATGCATGAAGCGCTCGAACGGTATCGAAGCGCTCGACACGTGCTTGTTGAAGGAACATCTCCTTCAATTGCGTGATCATGTCGTATGCAGTATGATGCTCGAAATCCTTTTGGAGTTCTGGTATCATAGTCCCAAGCATTAGGCAAGCGACTTGCACCGAATTGGCGCAATACTTATCCCAATAAGCCATGCCTTCCGTATCATCCTCGTTGGGTTGATCGGGAATAGGGTCTTCCAACACATACGCCTTATCCTCAAGTTTGAGGACAATCCTAAGATTGCGGAACCAATCCATAAAGTTCGTATGGTTGAGTTTGTCTTTCTCGAGGAGAGACCTTAACGATAGGTTGTTCAAGTTAATAGGTGCGTTTTGCATGTTGTTGTTATTGGCGGCCATCTACAAAATTTAACAAAGTTCATTTAAGTATCGATTTTAAATTTAATAAACAATACCCTTTTAAATTTTAATAGACTTATTAAATATTAGAATCCAACGGTAAATCAAATTTCGGTTAGGTGACCTTTATCCCGTTATTTGATTTAGCTAGGTAGTCATTTATATGATAATTGCAATCCTTTTGGAACTTCTAAATTATGGGATCATGTAATCCTTTTGCATGGCATATTTATCCCATCAACGCCTATTTGTTCCTCATGCTTCGGTGACCCTAAGTTCATGATTCCCAAATCAAGTCATCCTACTTGTGTAAACATGTAAAATTAACATACAAGTGGTTAGGTGACCTTTATCCCTCAAGCATGCGAATTTTACCTTAACCATATTAGTTAGCTCAAAGCGGTTAGGTAACCTTTATCTCATTATGAGTTCCCTACTATGTTTAAGTGTCCCACAAAAGGATGGCGTTAAACTTGTTTACCTTGTTTTAGTTTTAAAGGGATTTTCGGCTTTCTTTATTCTAGTTTAAGAAAACTTATATGCCATACACCAACATGCATTTAGTGTATGGTTTATTTGAAATCCATTTTCAAGTCTAGTAATTTTAGCCAATTACTTGATATAAACCATTTTATATATATGATCCTTATCATGTTTTTAATAACCGTTTATTAATGTCTTTTTAGCCGTTTTTAATTTAACCATTTAAATTGACGTTTTGCATGTCGTTAATAATTTAACCAATTAAATTGTAGGTATGCTTGTTGTTAACTTGTGTGATAACTTGTTGTAGTAACATACACAATCCACAATCATACAAGAAATAAAACAACCACGCATGCAAACAAATGTGTTCACAATCAAGCCGATTTGGTAGACATTTGTTTAGCCGAAAACAAATGTCATCGGTTAAGGGTTATAACACTAAGTAGGAGATTTCAAAATCTCCCACTTAATCTTGCATCCAAATGCATCTTCAAGTCTTCATCTTGTATCTTCATTTTTACAAAAAATATATCCTAATACATTTTTCTAGAAAATGAAAATACAACCTAATCTATTTTACATACCAAATATAAAATAAATTACAAAAACCAAATTGAATGAATATTACAACAAAATGAATGAATTAATTATTACATACCAAATGAATAAAACAAATCATTCAAACACACATGCATTCAATCATAAGGTCAAGGCATTGATTGTGAACATTTACATACATCCAAAATATGACCAAAATGGAAGAACCCAAACCCACTTTTGGGTCTCCCAAATTCGGCCAAAACATACACCCACCCAAAACCAAAAATTTTTGCATTCTACTATTATGCATGTTCATAAAATGCAAAAATCTAGCGGGTTTAAAAAATCATCACGAAGCATATTTCAACAACTTCGGCTCTAGATACCATTGTTGGGATTTAACAAGTTTCATAATACATAAAACCTTTTAAGTATCAAATTAAAGCAGAAGCATTTCGTAATTACCATTTTAAACTTGTTAATCTTTAACCAATAAAGTTGAATCCCAATAAGGATCAAGTTGTGAAATATGCTTACAATAAAAGGATGTATAGAGATGTACCTATTCCAAGTTAGGAGGTAAATAGATGAAGAAGAGGATATGTAAGCTTGTAATTCTCCAAGCTTTTGATGCACCAACACCACCCTTAAGTTATGTTAGGATTAACACACTTAAAGGCTTACAAAACCAAGCTAGAAACCTCTTGTATATGCTGTGAAAATTCAGTCAGCAGCAACTTGGAATGATGATGAATACAAGTCTCAAAATGATGAAACCTCAAGAGATTATACCCCAAACTAGACACCAACACCTAGTACTTTGGTTAGGATTTGTTGACACTTAAAATTAGCCTTTAAAAGAGCTTGAAGTACACCCTCTTGCACCTCAAAACCCACGACCTGAAATACAGCAGAATGGTACAGTTTATTTGCTAGTTCATGTGATGTAATTGCATGTGTGTGTATACTTCTAGTCAAGGAACATGCATATATGGAATTGTGTTATAGAAAGCAACAAGAATAAGCATGGGATGGTCTTTCTTGGGGCTCCAAAATCAGCCCACACTCACCATATTTTATAAATAAACTTTGTTATTTATATAAACTTTGTTATTTATAAAACTTGTATAAAACCCATTTAATGTTATGCTACTTATGTATTTTATAAACCTTTTATAAAATATAACACAATATAATTATTTAAACCTATAAATAATCAAATATAAATCATCCAAATAATTTATCTCAAGTGATAATATTTTAGAAAACCGATTTTCTAAAATCTAAGTGTCGCGTATTTATTTAACGATCCAATCCTTAGGATTAAATACATATAAGGTGTCGGTAAGTTTGTTATTGGGTATGACCAGACTTGGATCACAACACATTAGCCACATTAATTTAATATGTCTCTCGGGCATACGAAATACCTTCATAAATAACTTAGATGTTGGATATCCACAAGTTAAGTAACTCGACATTTTTCATTAAGATGATTTCATACGTTTATTAAACCTTTGGACTTTATCCCATGCTTCACCAACAGACTGTAATTTAAAAACTTGAAACCTATTATGAATATATATAATTCTACTTTTCTAAAATGTTTTATGATATAACGATTTAAATTAATATTAAATATATTTATACGCGTATTATACATACATAGTTTTATAATTTTACTATACTTTAACTTTACCTTTACTTTACTTTTACTTTACTTTAACTTTAATAATTCACTTTAATAATTCACTTTAATAATTCATACTTTAATAATTCACATTAATAATTCATACTTTAATAATTCACTTTAATAATTCATACTTTAATAATTCACTTTAATAATTCATATTTTAATAATTCACTTTAATAATTCAAAAATCTATTATAAATATAATTCAATAGGTTTCATTATTTCATAGAAACTTGAAAATATATTTCTCTAAACTCTCTCAATCGAATTACATATATATATTTACTTAGTATTATTTCAAGATATTATTAGTATAAATAAAATACTACGATAGAGTTATATTCAGATGATTTCAAAATAAGTTTTCAAACGGGATAGAGCTAAGGAAATTATGGGTTATAGCTATGGAGGTTATGGGTATTGTTCGAGGGTATTGCACGTAAGGTCAACCTAACGTTTATCATTTTCGTTGCGTCTACGTACTTTCCTGTAATATTGAATCACAATATTGATACGTGAGCATTCATATCTTATCTTTTATATATCAATAGTGTATCCCTGACTAGTGCTCGAGTGTATATGATTATGCATGTTTGTATGCTTAGTTTCGTCGTTAAATAGTTTATGATAAATCACGAATTTGATACATATGCTACTGAGATAAGGTATATGATATGCATATCGTTGAAATGCTAAAGAAAAATTAATAACTTTTCATTTAGAAATCGTGTGGGTTCGATGAACGGATTAAAAGATATGGTCAACTGAATTATTATTAATTTTAATATTATTATTAAAACAATTATTATAATTGTTATCAGTTGATGTTATTACTAAAATTATCTTTATTACTAAAAATTAATATTTTTATTGAAACTATCATTTTATTATTTTTATCATTATTATTATTATTATCAATATTATTTTATCAAATAAATATGCGTACAAAGATATTTTTACCACACGTAATATAATTACATTAATAATACAAGCCACTATATTTTTATGATATTAAGTGAACTTTATAAATTTTATTACTTGAGATATATAAAAGTATATTTTTATCATATATGAATTTAAATATAAATTTTTATTTACTAATAAATGACTTGTATCATTTAGTATAATAAGATCTGATAAATATATTTAAATATATAAAACGACTATATATAAGTTATATAATAAACATGTATAGATTTTGGAAGTCATTTTGGGTCAAGTTGACTTTTGTTGACTTTTGCATGTCGGTCTTGAGCATTAGGATTGTGATACACTACGACTTGACCTAAAATGTTAGACAGATATTGACCAACATAGAAATATATATACTTAATATAGGTTCATGAATTCGAGACAAACCCTGCACTTGTTCAGTGCCTTCATATACATATTTGCTACGAAATACAGTATTGTAAGTTTCATTACTCCTTTTTTATATATATTTTTGGGCTGAGAATACATGCACTATTTTATAACTGTTTTACGAAATGGACACAAGTACTAAAAACATATTCTACGTTGAGTTGTACCACTTTGCATATTTTTCCCTAATAGCTTGGTAACTATGATTTACATGCGGTATTGTAAATGCGAATCCTGTTGATAGATCTATCGGGCCTGACAACCCCAACCGGATTGGACGACCAGTATTCAACGGTTGCACAGTACTTCATTTCAGTGACTACACTTGGTACAGTGTAGTGAGATTTCATAATAAAGGGAATATGTGACGTTGATTAAATGTTAAGTATGGTTACCAAGTGCTCAACCACTTAGAATATTTTTATTAAAACGTTTATGTATATGAAATCTTGTGGTCTATTACTATTACGAAAATGGTTGATTTTGATAAACTAATTAACTCACCAACCTTTTGGTTGACACTTTAAAGCATGTTTATTCTCAAGTATTAAAGAAATCTTCCGCTGTGCATTAGCTCATTTTAAGGATATTACTTGGAGTCATTCATGACATACTTTGAAAGACATTGCATTCGAGTCGTTGAGTTCATCAAGATTAATATTAAGTCAATTATAGTTGGATGTAATATGAAATGGTATGCATGCCGTCAATTTTAGATGTAAAGAAAGTTTGTCTTTTAAAAACAAATGCAATGTTTGTAAAACATATCATATAGAGGTCAAATACCTCGCGATTTAATCAACTATTGTGAATCGTTTATAATGTATATGAATGGGTCCTTTTAGTTGGTATCAGAGCGGTGGTCTTAGAGAACCAGGTCTTGCATTAGTGTGTCTAACTGATAGTTGTTAAGATGCATTAGTGAGTCTGGATTTCGACCGTGTCTGCATGTCAAAAAGTTTGCTTATCAATTCTAGTTGGAAATCATCTACTTATCATCCTTAGGAAATTACCTGCTTATCATCTTAAGTCTAGACGCGTTTTCTTGCATTTATTGCATAATAGTGTATAGACGGATTCTTATCTTAGCACATCTATTACTGTGAACTTTGACTGACATCTTTTCAAAGATTCTCCGTAATTTACAGAATTTTGGTATTATATATACATATGCAAATTATGTAATTGAAGAATACCAAATCTAAATTCTACAATCTATTTCATACCAAAAAATTCTTTCCCTGATCATACAAGATGGATCCCTAAACCAGTTCGAGTTCCTCGGATTCCGACAGCTATGCCGATATGAACATGAGCTCCGAAAGCAGCGTGACCGGAATGGATCAACCAATTAGCCATCATCTATTCTGGATGAATTGGGGATGGGTTCGTAATCTACATAACCATTGGAGACAAGAAGAAGGTGATCCCTTTTATCCACCACATTGCCCTCTTGGCAATGAACCTGAAGCACTTACCGGCTAACCTGTTCGAGACACCATTTTCTCACTCATTCCTAGAGTATCTCGTCATGATTATATACTATCCCATATTGCGAATCTTATTCATCCTCTTGTTCCAACCGTCAATCATCCCGGTGTACTAGCAGAAATTAACGAACTTCGCGCCCGAGTAGTGGCTTTGGAACACATGGTGCAAGGATTACAAACACCATTAGCAGCACCAGCAGCATAACCAATACCGCCAGTAACATCCACATCGCAAGCCTGAATACCACAAGCTTCAGCAGCATCACCAGCAGTTACCGGCAGTATCATCAGCATCAACAATATTGTCAGCACCACCATCACCGTCAGTACTGTCAGCATTATCAGCACTAGCAGCACCTATAACATCACAAGTTCCGTCAGTTCAAGAATCGCCGTGGACGTCATCATTGATCAACAACGAGTATTTTGTATCAATGAGTTATAAAGTATTAACTCATTCTTCTGAAGAAATTATATATATATATATATTTTATATATATGAATGCTGAAACTATAAAAATCTTTCGTACTAAGCTATTGAATATGAATTGAAAAAGGGTAGATACTACTCAGTTAAATTCATATTACTAATATGCTATGATGTACATCCTTCGTTAACAACCTAACCATCGTAACTACAATCTTTGATTCAATTAAATGAATTCGGTTTCATAATAAACCAAGTGTATCATTCAATAACATGTTTGATTTTACACTTTCATCTTCAATGTACTCGAAACTTACTGGAAAACAACATTCGTATCTTGTGAAGTTAGCAAGAGTTCTATGAGCATCAGCATAATTCACTAAGGAAATATCTATAAGAATAAATATTGAAGTATTGATTACATTAGCGAAATACTCCGCGAAGATTATGTAATCTCTAATGTTTTAGAGATTATTCTTTACTAATCCAAGCCGAAAATCAAATGAGCTTAATATGATATTAACTCATTAAATCTGTATTACATCTGAAGAAAATATACATACATATATTTTCATAAAGACTGTAATGAAAAATTCTTGTTCAAAATATTATTTGTGACATTTTTTTTAACGGGTAGGTAATACCCGAGAGAGATATAAATGCACAATTAATATATTACATTCTTCGATTCTAATTCAGTAAATCATCAACTATACTCCCTATTTTCACAACAGTATACCTTCTTTTATAAGAAATCAAAACAACCATACTCATTCAAATTCAATCACCTATTCTGATTTTTAAAATCTCAGAATGCAACTCGAGATATAAGCAAAACCATCAGTCTTAGATCCTTACATTTTTTCAAAGCTATACTTTGACTTCAAAACTGTGATAGAACATCACTTTTAATTGTAACACTCAAAAGGATACGAGAATCAATCGACATTTATGACGAATTTATCCTTTGGATATTGACAATGACAAGCTACATTTAAAATGCTTCGAAATTTCGGAAGACACTTCAAATAAGGAACAATCGAGATGATGATCCAATCACACATTACCCGAAGTCTTGTACCTGAAAAACTCTCGAACCCAAAGTCATAGTTTAACACATACCCGCGTTGAATTCTTTAGCATTTATTAGCAAAAACAACCTTACGATTCTTTTCAAAGTAGCCAGTTTTGTCACAGCTCCAACAAGTCAACTTCGACTTTTCAGTAAAACTAATTTTATTATAACATCGATAGATACGCTGCCCTTTCACCATCGTTACTGGGGAACCTTTCATATCTCACCACATTAGCAGTAAACTTATCAACAACTTCATTAACCTTTGACTTAAACCTCTCCGAAAAGTCACTATACTTATTCATTGAAACTCCATCTCTTACTCATCCGTATCTTGCAACAAGAATTACCATACCAATTACTGAAAATCAGCAATCAGTATTTTGAAATCTCGCAGTGTTTCTACTTCAATAGTTATATATACATATAACGTCTATCTACTAAACTTACACACTTCGAATGTGAAGTTTCTGAAAAACATCTCAAACTGTGAATTAGTTCTCGAAATGCTAATGAAGCAGCAGAAACTGTAAACGACTTTAACAGTCAAAAGTTTGATGACAAAGAATAATGTGTTGGTAAAGCCCAGAAAAAGAGAAGAGTTGGTACTGAACAATGGATTGAGCAGACCATGAAGGAGACCAAGGACAAATACAAGGACCAAAGTCTGTATTTAAAGAATCTTGTTGATTCTGTTTCTGACGAAGTCATTAACGAATACCTTGCTCCTGACTCTAAACCTTTGTGGATCTTATTCTTCATCATCATCTTATCTTAAATATTATAAGATATCTTCGTATCTCTTATTATACATATTCTCCATATTTCTGGAGATATTTTCACAACTATTCTTATATGAGATCATTTATCTCTCCATAATATCTGCAACATAAAAGAAACAGTGTTGGTTTCTAAATTCTGAAAAAATTCAAATATGAATGTTTTGAAGTAGTGTTGGGAACTGAAGCATGAGTTAGTATAATATAATGACACTTGATCAACGTGATTATATTACAGTAATTCATGCTGAGTTTCTAATGGAACGTGATGATTCACAGAACATACCGTCGTCATGTACTATTTACACGACTCTTACATTCTACCCAATTTCCAAACATATTAAGAACATATCATCTTGATAGCTCTATATTTTCGGATATTCTGGTAATTTGCTAAATTAAGATCATGCCATTACGATTTTCTTCTTGGAACATTAACTATGTTCATCCAAAAATTCATATCTACGAATTCTGGACCATTATCTGCTTGACTTAAGGCCGGGAAGAGAAAACGAAAGCATGAAGCTCTGAAATATAATGGAGAATATAAAGCCCGATAACTACCCCGAAATTACAAACCGTGTATATCAATGCGTATAGCAATATAAAGACACGGGAGAATGAAAAACACAATAACCCCAAGGTAATGGTAGAAGAAAATAACTTCCTCCGGTGGTAGATGAAAAAGAAGAATGACAGATATGAAAGTTAAGAGTATATCAAGAATCAATACTGGATGAAGCATATTAACGAATGCTTTAAAGTATGAATTGGGGAGAAAGACTAGAAGGTGTGAGCTGTGAAAATAAAGAAACGAAGGGGGTGGATTTATAGTAAAATATCAAACAGAGAAATCGAGACAGATTATCGCATTTAAGCAAAGAAGATCATGATTTCCTTAATCGCCGAAGAATCGAATCTTATTGCAAAGATTTTCTTTAAATCCCATGAATTCCGGAAATCAATCATAACTACATCATCGGTTAAAACAAATATACGTTTACTCATTTCACTCTCTTGCGATAGCTTCACTTATACTCATAATGATGATAAAACTCTATTTATCAACTCATATTCATCATGAAAACATTTTTATAGTTAGCCATGACGACCTCGATCAAATTTCGAGACGAAATTTCTTTAACGGGTAGGTACTGTGACGACCCGAAAATTTCTGACCAAATTTAAACCTAACCTTTATATGTTTCCGACACGATAAGCAGAATTTGTAATGTTGAATCTCAAAAAGTTTGGAACTACATTCATGTAATCAATTACCCTTTGACCGTGTTCGACGATTCACGAACAATTATGTGTATATATATATGTATATATAATATATAATATTAACTGAAAACATTAACAAAGTATTAGATATATGATACTTTACATGAACGTATTTGTTTCTATATATTTATCGACAGAATTAAGAGATAATATCAAATGATTGAATTATCAGATACATTATGATATGATTACGAGCCAATGTTATGAGGTCCACTGTGATTTAAGAAATCTATTCTTTTTGACAATATTCAGAAAATGGTAAAGTGATATATAAGTAAGAACGTGGAGTGTAAATAACTTAGATGTTGGATATCGACAAGTTAAGTAACTCGACATTTTTCAATAAGATGATTTCATACGTTTATTAAACCTTTGGACTTTATCCCATGCTTCACCAACAGACTGTAATTTAAAAACTTAAAACCTATTATGAATATATATAATTCTACTTTTCTAAAATGTTTTATGATATAACGATTTAAATTAATATTAAATATATTTATACGCGTATTATACATACATAGTTTTATACTTTTACTATACTTTAACTTTACATTTACTTTACTTTTACTTTACTTTAACTTTAATAATTCACTTTAATAATTCATACTTTAATAATTCACTTTAATAATTCATACTTTAATAATTCACTTTAATAATTCATACTTTAATAATTCACTTTAATAATTCATACTTTAATAATTCACCTTAATAATTCAAAAATCTATTATAAATAAATTCAATAGTTTTCATTATTTCATAGAAACTTGAAAATATATTTCTCTAAACTCTCTCAATCGAATTACATATATATATTTACTTAGTATTATTTCAAGATATTATTAGTATACATAAATACTACGACAGAGTTATATTCAGATGATTTCAAAATAAGTTTTCAAATGGGATAGAGCTAAGGAAATTATGGGTTATAGCTATGGAGGTTATGGGTATTGTTCGAGGGTATTGCTCGTGAGGTCAACCTAACGTTTATCATTTTCGTTGCGTCTACGTACTTTTCTGCAATCTTGAATCACAATATTGATATGTGAACATTCATATCTTATCTTTTATATATTAATAGTGTATCCCTGACTAGTGCTCGAGTATATATGATTATGCACGTTTGTATGCTTAGTTTCGTCGTTAAATAGTTTATGATAAATCACGAATTTGATACATATGCTACTGAGATAAGGTATATGATATGCATGTCGTTGAAAAGCTAAAGAAAAATTAATAACTTTTCATTTAGAAATCGTGTGGGTTCGATGAACGGATTAAAAGATATGGTCAACTGAATTATTATTAATTCTAATATTATTATTAAAACGATTATTATAATTGTTATCAGTTGATGTTATTACTAAAATTATCTTTATTACTAAAAATTAATATTTTTATTGAAACTATCATTTTATTATTTTTATCATTATTATTATTATCAATATTATTTTATCAAATAAATATGCGTACAAAGATATTTTTACCACACGTAATATAATTACATTAATAATACATACCACTATATTTTTATGATATTAAGTGAACTTTATAAATTTTATTACTTGAGATATATAAAAGTATATTTTTATCATATATGAATTTAAATATAAATTTTTATTTATTAATAAATGACTTGTATTATTTAGTATAATAAGATCTGATAAATATATTTAAATATATAAAAGGACTATATATAAGTTATATAATAAACATGTATAGATTTTGGAAGTCATTTTGGGTCAAGTTGACTTTTGTTGACTTTTGCATGTCGGTCTCGAGCATTAGGATTGTGATACACTACGACTTGACCTAAATTGTTAGACAGATATTGACCAACATATAAATATATATACTTAATATAGGTTCGTGAATCTGAGACAAACCCTGCACTTGTTCAGTGCCTTCATATACATAATTGCTACGAAATACAGTATTGTGAGTTTCATTACTCCCTTTTTATATATATTTTTGGGCTGAAAATACATGCACTGTTTTATAACTGTTTTACGAAATGGACACAAGTACTAAAAACATATTCTACGTTGTGTTGTACCACTTTGCATATTTTTCCCTAATAGCTTGGTAACTACCATTTACATGCGATATTGTAAACGCGAATCCTATTGATAGATCTATCGGGCGTGATAACCCCAACCGGACTGGACGACCAGTATTCAACGGTTGCACAGTACTTCGTTTCAGTGACTACACTTGGTACAGTGTAGTGAGATTTCATAATAAAGGGAATATGCGACGTTGATTAAATGTTAAGTATGGTTACCAAGTGCTCAACCACTTAGAATATTTTTATTAAAACGTTTATGTATATGAAATCTTGTGGTCTATTACTATTACAGAAATGGTTGATTATGATAAACTAATGAACTCACCAACCTTTTGGTTGACACTTTAAAGCATGTTTATTCTCAGGTATTAAAAAAATCTTCCACTGTGCATTAGCTCATTTTAAGGATATTACTTGGAGTCATTCATGACATACTTTGAAAGATGTTGCATTCGAGTCGTAGAGTTCATCCAGATTAATATTAAGTCAATTATAGTTGGATGTAATATGAAATGGTATGCATGCCGTCAATTTTAGATGTAAAGAAAGTTTGTCTTTTAAAAAAGAATGCAATGTTTGTAAAACGTATCATATAGAGGTCAAATACCTCGCGATGTAATCAACTATTGTGAATCGTTTATAATGTATATGAACGGGTCCTTTCAATGCGACTGTATCAGAATGAAAACCCCTCCTATCATTACGCTCATACTTCCATATAAGGAAATCTTATCATCCAATCTCTCAATGGAGAGAGACTCCGCACACCATACCAGTATTCACTACACGGTGTGCCATCGTCAATTATCTCGAATAGGGATGCTCGTTTTACTTCTAGATATACAAGAAACCTTGGGAGCACGTTTAAACATGAGTACCGCGTATCATCCATAAACCGACAGATCAAGCGAACATACGAGTCAAACCTCAGAAGACATATTACGAACTTGTATGGTTGCCTTTAGCCGATTCCTTTTAGGATGATAGGTATCATTCGAGTAATAACTCAGCACCTTTTCGAAACTTTATATGGCCGCAAATGTCGTTCTCCTATTCGTTGGGCCGAAGTAGGTAACAAGAAAATCACCAGATCTGAAATCATTCAAGAAGTAACCGTTGGGATCGTTCAATTCAAGAAAGGCTCAAGACGGCCGTAGTCGCCAAACGAGTTATGCCGATGTTAGACGTAAACCTCTCGAACTCCAAGTGAGTGACCGCTAAATATTGAGAAATCTCACCTTGAAAAGGTGTAATCCGTTCCGGGAACGTGGAAAGTTAACTCCGCAATATATTGATCCTTTTGAAAGCTTAGGGCGTATTGGACCCACTACATACCGTTTAGATCTTCCGACTCAATTAAGTTTCCGTTTATCCTGCATTCCAGATATCAATCTTAGAGAAGTGTCCTGCGAAATAGGAACTTGTTACTCTTTTAGATGAGCTTACTATTGATGACAAACTCCACTTCATAGGAGAACCGGTTGAAATTATGGATCATGAAACCAAACCGTAGACAACGTAAAATCCCGACGGTCAAGTTCGTCGGAATGCCCAAGGAAGTACCTTCACTTATTCGTAAAATTGACAACGCGAGGTCTCGAGGAAGAGACATCGACTATTACCTCCAACTAAATTTCGGGAGGAAATTTCTTTTAAGGTGTAGGTAATGTAACATCCCGCATTTTTTCGTTAAATTATTTTAACGCCCGTCTTTTTATTTTGTTGATATCTTTCGTATCTAGATTCGTATCCTCCGTTGGTTAACGTTCTTAATATTTTCCTTATTGGATTATAACACCTCCTGTTTACTCTCGTGTATTTCAAAATAATTCGTTTGGTTAACTCACGCACCCGCATCCGAACTCGAGGGACTAATTTCATCATTTGATCAAAGATGTGACTAGTTGGACAAGTCAACATCCACCACCACCATTCATTTCATTCATCACCTCCCATCTTTCTCTACTACTTCCATTTTTACTCTCAAACACCCATTTCACTAAATCATCATCCATTTTGAATCTAGCAAGCATCAACTAAAACAAACTACATATTTGGAATCCTTACATCTTCCTCTTCAATTCCATGCCAACTTCATCTATTTTGGGTAACTTTCTAAAAACACTAGATTTTGTGTTCTTGATAATTTTGACTTATAAAAGTGTTAATTAGTGTCTATAGCTCAAGTCTAACATGAATATGTGTTTGGTTTGCTCGATTTGTTATTTTGTGTAACTAGTTTGAATATGAAAAATGGGTGTGCTTAATCTTGAATTTTGTATGATTAAATGTTTTTTAAATGTTAAAGTTCATGTATTAAATGTGTTACTAGCATTGAAATGTCCCGTTCATATTGATTATAAACTTTCCATATTAATTGATTTCGTTGCGAGGTTTTGACCTCTATATGAGACTTTTTTCAAAGACTGCATTCGTTTTTAAAACAAATCATAACCTTTATTTTATCGACAAGTTAAAAAGACACCACATAGATTATCCAGAAATGATAATCTAAAAATATCACACTTACACACTACCAATATATGTCGGTTTACAATATTAATATGTTACAACAAAGTAAATCTTGAATGCAGTTTTAAACAATATTATACAAGCATGCTGACACCAAATCTTGTCCATATATTAGCATGCAACAGCGAAAGCTCTTAATAATCACCTGAGAATAAACATGCTTTTTAAACGTCAACAAAAATGTTGGTGAGTTATAGGTTTAACCTATATATTTATCAAATCGTATTAATAGACCACAAGATTTCATATTTCAATATACATCCCATACATAGAGATAAAAATCATTCATAAGGTGAATACCTGGTAACTGACATTAACAAGATGCATATAAGAATATCCCTTATCATTCCGAGAAATCCTTCGGACATGATAAAAAAGAATTCGAAGTACTAAAGCATCTGGTACTTTGGATGGGGTTCGTTAGGCCCAATAGATCTATATTTAGGATTCGCGTCAATTAGTAGATCGGTTTACTAATTCTTAAGTTACCAATCAAAAGGGGCATATTCGGCTTCGATCATTCACCCATATAATGTAGTTTCAATTACTTGTGTCTATTTCGTAAAACATTTATAAAACTGCATGTATTCTCATCCCAAAAATATTAGATTTTAAAAGTGGACTATAACTCACTTTCACAGATTTTTACTTCATCGGGAAGTAAGACTTGGCCACTGATCGATTCACGAACCTATAACAAATATGTACATATATATCAAAGTATGTTCAAAATATAATTACAACATTTTTAATACGTTTTACTGTTTTAAGTTTATTAAGTCAGCTGTCCACGTTAATAACCTATAACTAGTTGTCCACAGTTAGATGTACAGAAATAAATCGATATATATTATCTTGAATCAATCCACGACCCAGTGTATACATGTATCAGGATAGATAACAACTCAAAGTATATATATTTTTGGAATCAACCTCAACCCTGTATAACTAACTCAAACATTACTGCATATAGAGTGTCTATGGTTGTTCCAAATAATATATATACGTGGGTCGATATGATATGTCAAAACATTTGCATACGTGTCTATGGTATCCCAAGATTACATAATATATTAAAATACATGTATGATACAATATAAGTTAGCTAGGATATGATTAATATAGATTTGTTACCAATTTTCACGTAGCTACATCAAGCAAAATTATCCAATCTTGTTTTACCCATAACTTCTTCGTTTTAAATCTGTTTTGAGTGATTCAAGTTGCTATGGTTTCATATTGAACTTAAGTTTATGAATCTAAAAAGAAAAAGTATAATTTTATAGTCAAAATACATATTACAAGTCGTTTTTGTAAAGGTAGTCATTTCAGTCGAAAGAACGACGTCTTGATGACCATTTTGAAAACATACTTTCACTTTGAGTTTAACCATGTTTTTTGGATATAGTTTCATGTTCATAAGAAAAATTATTTTCCCAGAAGAACAACTTTTAAATCAAAGTTTATCATAGTTTTTAATTAACTAACCCAAAACACTCGCGTTGTTACTACGACGATGTATATCCGGTTTTACGATGTTTTTCGTGTTTTCAGGTTTTAAATCATTAAGTTAGCATATCATATAGATATAGAACATGTGTTTAGTTTATTTTAAAAGTTAAGTTAGAAAGATTAAATTTTGTTTGCGAACAAGTTTAGAATTAACTAAACTATGTTCTAGTGATTACAAGCTTAAACCTTCGAATAAGGTAGTTTTATATATATGAATCGAATGATGTTATGAACATCATTACTACCTCCGGTTTTTTGGATAAACCTACTGGAAATGAGAAAAATAGATCTAGCTTCAAAGGATCCTTGGATGGCTTGAAAGTTCTTGAAGTAGAATCATGACACGAATACAAGTTCTTGAAGTTAAATCTTGTTAAATCAGTGTTTATTATGTCTAATGAGATGTTAAATTATTACATTATCATGATATTACGATGTATTAATATATCTTAATATGATATATATACATTTAAATGTAGTTACAACGATAATCGTTACATATATGTCTCGTTTCGAAATCCTTAAGTTAGTAATCTTGTTTTTACATATGTAGTTCATTGTTAATATACTTACTGATATGTTTACTTATCACTTATCATGTTTATATATAGTGTATCAATATCTTAAAATGATTCATATGTATTTAGTAAGACGTTGTTATAACGATAATCGTTATATATATCGTTTTCGAGTTTCTTAATTCAATAATCTCATTTTTATGTATATAACTCATTGTTAAAATACCTAATGAGATACTTACTTATCATAATATCATGTTAACTATATATATCCATATATATGTCATCATATAGTTTTTACAAGTTTTAACGTTCGTGAATCACCGGTCAACTTGGGTGGTCAATTGTCTATATGAAACCTATTTCAATTAATCAAGTCTTAACAAATTTGATTGCTTAACATGTTGGAAACACTTAATCATGTAAATATCAATTTCATTTAATATATATAAACATGGAAACGTTCGGGTCACTACAGTACCTTCCCATTAAATAAATTTCGTCCCGAAATTTTAAGTAGTTGGAGGTGTTGACGTATCTTCTGGAAATAAGTGCGGGTATTTCTTCTTCATCTGATCTTCTCATTTCCAGGTGAACTCAGGTCCTCTATGAGCATTCCATCGAACCTTAACAATTGGTATCTTGTTTTGCTTAAGTCTTTTAACCTCACGATCCATTATTTCGACGGGTTCTTCGACGAATTGAAGTTTTTCGTTGATTTGGATTTCGTCTAACGGAATAGTGAGATCTTCTTTAGCAAAACATTTCTTCAAATTAGAGACATGGAAAGTGTTATGTACAGCCACGAGTTGCTGAGGTAACTCAAGTCGGTAAGCTACTGGTCCGACACGATCAATAATCTTGAATGGTCCAATATACATTGGATTTAATTTCCCTCATTTAACAAATCGAACAACGCCTTTCCAAGGTGCAACTTTAAGCATGACCATCTCTCCAATTTCAAATTCTATATCTTTTCTTTTAATGTCAGCATAGCTCTTTTGTCGACTTTGGGCGATTTTCAACCGTTGTTAAATTTGGATGATCTTCTCCATAGTTTCTTGTATTATCTCCGGACCCGTAATCTGTCTATCCCCCACTTCATTCCAACAAATCGGAGACCTGCACTTTCTATCATAAAGTGCTTTAAACGGTGTCATCTCAATGCTTGAATGGTAGCTGTTGTTGTAGGAAAATTCGGCTAACGGAAGGTGTCGATCCTAACTGTTTCCGAAATCAATAACACATGCTCGTAGCATGTCTTCAATTGTTTGTATCGTCCTTTCGCTCTGCCCATCAGTTTGTAGATGATAGGCAGTACTCATGTCTAGACGAGTTCCTAATGCTTGCTGTAATGTCTGCCAGAATCTTGAAATAAATCTACCATCCCTATCAAAGATAATAGAGATTGGTATTCTATGTCTAGAGACGACTTCCTTCAAATACAGTCATGCTAACTTATCCATCTTATCATCCTCTCTTATTGGCAGGAAGTGTGCTGATTTGGTGAAACGATCAACTATTACCCGAATAGTATCAAAACCACTCGCAGTCCTTGGCAATTTAGTGATGAAATCCATGGTAATGTTTTTCCATTTCCATTCCGAGATTTTGGGTTGTTGAAGTAGACCTGATGGTTTCTGATGCTCTGCTTTGACCTTAGAACACGTCAAACATTCTCCTACGTATTTAGCAACATCTGCTTTCATACCCGGCTACCAAAAATGTTTCTTGAGATCCTTGTACATCTTTTCTGTTCCAGGATATATTGAGTATCTGGTTTTATGAGCTTCTCTAAGTACCATTTCTCTCATATATCCAAATTTTGGTACCCAAATTCTTTCAGCCCTATACCGGGTTCTGTCTTCTCGAATATTAAGATGCTTCTCCGATCCTTTGGGTATTTCATCCTTTAAATTTCCCTCTTATAAAATTCCTTGTTGCGCCTCCTTTATTTGAGTAGTAAGGTTAGTGTGAATCATTATATTCATAGCTTTTACTTGAATGGGTTCTTTATCCTTTCTGCTCAAGGTGTCGGCTACCACATTTGCCTTCTCCGGGTGGTAACGAATCTCAAAGTCGTAATCATTCAACAATTCAATCCACCTGCGCTGCCTCATGTTCAGTTGTTTCTGATTAAATATGTGTTGAAGACTTTTGTGGTCGGTATATATAATACTTTTGACCCCATATAAGTAGTGCCTCCAAGTATTTAATGCAAAAACAACCGCGCCTAATTCCAAATCATGCGTCATATAATTCTGCTCGTGAATCTTCAATTGTCTAGACGCATAAGCAATTACCTTCGTTCGTTGCATTAATACACAACCGAGACCTTGCTTTGAGGCGTCACAATATAACACAAAATCATCATTCCCTTCAGGTAATGACAATATAGGTGCCGTAGTTAACTTTTTCTTTGAAACGCTTTCTCTTTTTCATCCTTCCATTCAAATTTCCTCCCTTTATGCGTTAATGCAGTCAAGGGTTTTGGTATTCTGGAAAAATCTTGGATGAACCTTCTGTATTAACTAGCTAGTCCTAAAAATTGGCGTATATGCTTCGGAGTTTTTGGGGTTTCTCACTTTTCAACGATTTCAATCTTTGCTGGATCCACCTGAATACCTTCTTTGTTCACTATGTGACTGGGGAATTGAACTTCTTTGAACCAAAATGCACACTTTGAAAACTTAGCGTACAGTTTTTCTTTTCTCACCAACTATAGCACTTTTCTCAAATGTTCTTCGTGCTCTTGATTATTCTTCGAGTAAATAACTATGTCATCGATGAAAACAATGACAAACTTGTCAAGATATGACCCACACACTCGGTTCATGAGGTCCACGAACACAGCTGGTGCATTAGTCAATCCAAACGGCATAACCATAAACTCGTAATGACCGTAACGCGTCCTAAAAGCAGTCTTCGGAATGTCATCCTCCTTCACCCACATTTGGTGATATCCAGAACGTAAATCGATCTTCGAATAAACCGACGAGCCTTGTAGTTGATCAAATAAGTCCTCGATTCTCGGTAATGGGTAACAGTTCTTGATGGTAAGTTTGTTCAACTCTTGGTAGTCGATACACAACCTGAATGTACCATCTTTCTTCTTGACAAACAGAACAGGAGCTCCCCATGGTGATGTACTTGGTCGAATGAAACCATGCTCTAAAAGTTCCTGTAACTGACTTTGTAATTCTTTCATTTCGCTGGGTGCGAGTCTGTATGGAGCACGAGCTATTGGTGCAGCTCCTGGTACAAGGTCTATTTGAAATTCAACGGATCGATGTGGGGGTAATCCCGGTAATTCTTTCGGAAATACATCGGGAAATTCTTTTGCGACGAGAACATCACTGATGTTCTTTTCTTCAGGTTTAACTTCCTCGATGTGTGCTAGAATGATGTAACAACCTTTTCTTATTAGGTTTTGCGCCTTCAAACTACTAATAAGATTTAACTTCGCGTTGTTCTTTTCTCCGTACACCATTAAAGGTTTTCCTTTTTCACGCATAATGCGAATCGCATTTTTGTAACAAACGACCTCTGCTCTCACCTTTTTCAACCAGTCCATGCCAATTATTACATCAAAACTCCCTAACTCGACTGGCATTAAATCAATTTTAAACGTTTCATCCCCCAGTTTAATTTCTCTATCCCGACATATATTATCTGCTGAAATTAATTTACCGTTTGCTAATTAAGGTAAAAATTTACTATCCAAATGCGTCAATGGGCAACTTAATTTAGTACAAAAATCTCTACTCATATAGCTTCTATCCGCACCCGAATCAAATAAAACATAAGCAGATTTATCGTCAATAAGAAAAGTACTCGTAACAAGCTCCGGGTCTTCCTGTGCTTCTGCCGCATTAATATTGAAAACTCTTCCGCGGCCCTGCCCATTAGTATTCCCCTGATCTGGGCGATTTCTAATAATGTGGCCTGGTTTTCCACATTTATAACAAACAACATTGGTATTACTTGCTCCAGCACTATTCGTTCCGGCATTACTTGTTCCAACACTATTTGTTCCTTTAGTTCTGTAAAACCTTGGTCCGTAAAACTCACACTTTGTCGTGCTATGACCATTTCTTTTACACCTGTTGCAAAATGTCGTGCAAAACCCCGGGTGATTTTCTTCACACCTATGACATGGCTGATTTTGGTTTTTGTTGCCGTTATTGTTATTGAGGTTGTTGTTGGGATTGTTATTGTTGTTGAAACGGTTGTTGTAGTTGTTGTTGTTGTTGGGACGTTTGTTGTAGTTATTGTTAGGATTGCGGTTATTGTTGCGATTGTTATTGCGGTTGTTGGGATAGTTGTTCCGATTGTGGTTGTAATTGTTATTGTTGTTGTACTGGTGATTCTTGTCACCGTTTTCCTCTCACTTCCTCTTGAGTTGTTTTGTGTTGGCTTCTTCGGCCGCCTGCTCTTTAATTCTTCCCTCAATCTGATTTATGAGTTTAGGAGCCATTTGATTTGCCTTTTGTATGGAAACGGGCTCGTGTGAACTCACATCTTCTTGAATCCTTACTGGTAACCCTTTTATAAATGCGTCGATCTTCTCTTCTTCATCTTCGAACGTTCCCGGACACAATAGGCACAACTCTGTGAATCGTCGTTCATATGTGGTAATGTCGAACCCTTGTGTTCGTAACTCTCTAAGCTCTACCTTGAGCTTATTGACTTCGTTTCTAGGACGGTACTGCTCGTTCATCAATTGCATTAAAAGCCGACCACGGTAGTGCGTAAGCAGCATTTTTTCCAACCCGTTCAAGATAGGTGTTCCACCACGTTAATGCAGTACCTGTGAAAGTATGTGTAGCGTACTTAACTTTGTCCTCTTCAGTACACTTACTTATGGCAAACACCGATTCAACCTTCTCGATTCACCGTTTCAATCCAATTGGTCCTTCGATTCCATCAAATTCCGAAGGTTTGCAGGCAGTGAATTCTTTGTAGGAGCATCCTACACGATTTCTTGTGGAATTAGTTCCACTGCTAGATCCAGGGTTATTGTTATTTTGCATCGTAGCCTGTACTGCGGCTATGTTTGCTGCAAGGAAAACACGGAAGTCTTCCTCGCTCATGTTCAAATTCTGACGAGTCGTCGGTGCCATTTCCTTCAAAAATAGCCCAAAAGAATTAAGTTAATCATATAGAATTTTAAGACTAGTCAATAGTATTTCGTAGCATAGTATGAACTCATTTATAAAAGCTTTTTCTTCATATTAGCGTTTTATAGTTTTAATTCGGGTAGTACCTACCCGTTAAGTTCATACTTAGTAGCTAATATACAATTCAACTACTACAATTCTATATGAAAAAACTGATTATAATAATATTTCACGTTCAAATTTTATACAATATTTTACAAACATACAATACCGCTATTATACATATAGGATGAAATATAGCACATAATAACTTTGCTACTCAGCAGCTATAAAGGCAATTCTAGTTAATACGTAAGTCATTCAGCAAAAGAAATAAAGACACGTAATTCATAAGTCCAGAAACAAGTCATGCATTCTGGTTTTACTAAGACGACTTCCCATCCTTGGTCTTGTGGAAAGTAATCGTTATGACCATTGGCTAGGCAGCATGTTGTAATGTCATCAAAAGGACGAGGGTTTCGTAATGTCCAACAGCCCATAATAATCTAAAAACCTTGTTTCTCACCCCAACTACTGAATCCGTCACTTGTGGAAAGGTTTTATTTAAAAGTTGTAATCCGATGTTCTTTTTCTCATTTTGGTAAGAAGCGAACATTACCAACCCGTAAGTATAACATGCTTCTTTATGTTGCATGTTAGAAGCTCTTTCTAACTCACGAAATCCTATGTTAGGATATGTGAGTCAAAATAGGTTCTTAACCCATAGCGTAAAATTGCATTTGGATTCTCCGTATTTAATGCTTTAAAGAAAACACGGCGTAACATACGGTCTCCACAATGTGATATACCCCACCTATTAAAGGAAAGCCTTTTATAAACTAAGGCATTTCTGGAAAGTCTTTCAAATGTTTGACAAGTTAATTTCACCATAACTAAATGTGCTGATGAATTCTGACAGACTCTAGACAAGATTTCCTCAATCATATCCTCTGGTAGGTCTTCTAAAATATTCGGTTGTCTACCCTTAACGTCCATTTTGTTTTTATACTGTAAAATAGACAAGGATTAGATTTGTAAAAGATAATTAACAAACAATACAAGCAACTTTTACATAGAACATAAAAGTACAAGCACACTACAATACATATAATACACAACATGATTACAACCCTCTAATCTGAATCACTGGTTTCTTCTTCTTCCGACTTGGTTCATTTTCCTAATTTTCTAGGGATATATGGTGTTCCTCTAATACGAGCCTTTGTTTTCCACAATGGTTTAGAAAACCTAGTGGTTTAGAGGTTCCCGAGTTATTGTTACAATTTAGGAAATACGGATGTTGCCGATACATATAAAGTTCATCGGGGTTGGAATCAGGTTTCTCTATTTTTATACCTTTTCCCTTATTATTTTATTTTGCTTTGTTAAATTGGGTCAAGGTAATTTCTATAACATCATCGGAATCCTCATCGGGATCCGATTCATCGGAAAATTGGTAATTTTCTCAATATTTTGCTTCCTCGGCGGAAACACCATTAACCATTATTGACTTTGGTCCGTTGGTTGAGGATTTTCTTTTATTTAACCGATTTACTGTAGGTATCAATATTTCTTCCCCAGGAATCTCTTCTTCTTCCGGTTCTTCCTCCTCCGGTTCCTCCTCTTCCGGTTCCTCCTCTTTCAGTTCCTCCTCTTTCGATTCTTCTTCGGGAATTTGTGAATCTTCCCAAATTATATTCGACTCTTCATTATTATTAGGTGAGTCGATGGGATTTGTACTAGTGGTAGACATCTATCACACAATATCAAACACATTAAGAGGTTAATATATCACATAATATTTACATTTTAATAATATATAGTTTTCAACAAAAGTGTTAAGCAATCGTTTTTAAAGAAAATACGGTCGAAGTTCAGACTCACTAATGCATCCTAACAAACTCGGTAAGATACACTAATGCAAAAATTCTGGTTCTCTAAGACCAACGCTCTGATACCAACTGAAATGTCCCGTTCATATTGTAATGTCCCGTTCTTATTGATTAAAAACGTTCCATATTAATTGATTTCGTTGCGAGGTTTTGACCTCTATATGAGACGTTTTTCAAAGACTGCATTCATTTTAAAACAAACCATAACCTTTATTTCATAAATAAAGGTTTAAAAAGCTTTACGTAGATTATCAAATAATGATAATCTAAAATATCCTGTTTACACACGACCATTACATAATGGTTTAAAATACAAATATGTTACATCGAAATCAGTTTCTTGAATGCAGTTTTTACACAATATCATACAAACATGGACTCCAAATATTGTCCTTATTTTAGTATGCAACAGCGGAAGCTCTTAGTATTCACCTGAGAATAAACATGCTTTAAACGTCAACAAAAATGTTGGTGAGTTATAGGTTTAACCTATATATATATATATCAAATCGTAACAATAGACCACAAGATTTCATATTTCAATACACATCCCATACATAGAGATAAAAATCATTCATATGGTGAACACCTGGTAACCGACATTAACAAGATGCATATATAAGAATATCCCCATCATTCCGGGACACCCTTCGGATATGATATAAATTTCGAAGTACTAAAGCATCCAGTACTTTGGATGGGGTTTGTTAGGCCCAATAGATCTATCTTTAGGATTCGCATCAATTAGGGTGTCTGTTCCCTAATTCTTAGATTACCAGACTTAATAAAAAGGGGCATATTCGAGTTCGATAATTCAACCATAGAATGTAGTTTCACGTACTTGTGTCTATTTTGTAAATCATTCATAAAACCTGCATGTATTCTCATCCCAAAAATATTAGATTTTAAAAGTGGGACTATAACTCACTTTCACAGATTTTTGCTTCGTCGGGAAGTAAGACTTGGCCACTGGTTTATTCTGAAGGTATTTCGTATGCCCGAGAGACATATTAAATTAATGTGGCTAATATGTTTTGATCCAAGTCGGGTCATACCCAATAACAAACTTACCGACACCTTATACGTATTTAATCTTAACGATTGGATCATTGATTAAATACGCGACACTTGAACTTTAAGAAAATGGTTTTCTGAAATATTACTTGATGTGTATATATATATAAATTATGGAATAATTTATATAATATGGATTTAATTATTTATAGGTTAAATAATTAATAATTTTATGTTACATTTTTTATATAATTGGTTTTATATAAAATGTACATAATTAATATGCAAGTTTATAAAATGGTTTTATAAAATCTTATTTTTTTTATAAAACATATTTTATAAAACAAAATAGAAGTGGCATGGGAGTCTATGCAAGCATGCAAATTGACTAGCCATTTGTATGGTTACTTCTATTTTTGAGGTGCATATTAACCAAGGTTTGTGGGAGACAAACTAACTTGCAATACTCATCAAAACAACAAGAAAAAAAAACTGCACACTCTCCCTTTTGAAGCTGTTTCTGGCCGTGACTTTTCAAGGGAGTAAGAGGGTTCATTTTTCTTTAGCAATTTTTATTTCAAGTGTTTATAAAATCCTAACCAAAGTACAAGGTGTTGGTGACAAGTTTGGGGTATAACAACTTGAGGTTTCATTCTTTTGGAGCTCCATTCATCATCATCTACTTGCTCATCCAAAATAGCCCTCAAACAAGTTTGAGGAGGTATAACTCTTACTTACTTGTTGTTATATGTAAGCATATTTACAAGACTTGATATTTACATGGAATTCAATTTAATTGGTTAAATATATAAACTTGTTTTCTTAATAATCATGCTTCCGCTTGTTATAACTTTACATGAATGGGTTTTATGATCAAGTTAACATTATGAAATTGTTGATAATATTGAATTCCATCAATGGTATCAGAGCTGAAGTCTTGAAACATGCTTCGAGATGGTTTTTGAACTCACCATAACTTTGCATTTTATGTACATGCATGAAAATAGAATGCAAAAATTATGGGTTTTGGGTGGGTTTGATTTTTGGCCGAATTTGGAAGCTCCAAAAATGGGTTTGGTTCCTCCATTTTGGTCATTTTGTTGTATGTTGAAGTTCACAATCAAGCCTTGGCCTTTTGTTTGAATGGTTGCATGTTTGGATGATAATTAATAATTCATTTGGTATGTAATATTAATTCATTTATGTGGTTGTAATATTCATTCAATTTGGTTTGTAATATTATTATTTTGGTTATGTAATTTATTTTATTTTGGTATGTAAAATAGATTAGGTTGTATTTTCATTTTTTAGAAAAGTGTATTAGGATATAATTTTGTAAAAATGAAGATGCAAAAGATGGAGTCAGAGGAAGAACACAAGAAGAATCTACTTGGATGAAAGATTAAGTGGGAGTGGTAAAATCTCCTACTTTGTGTTATGACCCATTACCCGGTGGCATTTTGTTTTTAGCTAAACAAAACGCTTACCAAAAGGCTTGATTGTGAACAAAATTATTTTGCATGCGTGGTTGTTTTAATTTCTTGTATGATTGTGGATTGTGTATGTTACTACAACAAGTTATCACAAAAGTTAACAACAAACAAAACTACAATTTAATTGGTTAAATTATTAACTATATGCAATGAACAAAACTACAATTTAATTGGTTAAATTGAAATGGCAAAAGGCGTTAATAAATGGTTATTAAGAACTAGAAACGGATTGCACATATAAAATGGTTTATATCATAGTAATAAAATTGGCATTATTACATGACATGAAAATGGATTTTCATAAGTACCATACACTAAATGCATGTTGGTGTATGGCATAAAAGTTTTCTCAAACTAGAAATAATGAAAACTTAAAATCCCTTTAACAAATAAGGTAAACAAGTTAAACGTCATCCTTTTGTGTGACACTTAGACATATTAGGGAACTCGTGATGGGATAAAGGTCACCTAACCGTCATGAATAAACTAATATGATTAAGGTAAAATTCGCATGCTTGTGGGATAAAGGTCACCTAACCACTTGTATGTTAAGTTTACACGTTTACACAAATAGGACGACTTGATTTGAAAATCATGAACTTAGGGTCACCGAAGCATGATGAACAAATAGGCGTTGATGGGATAATATGCCATGCAAAAGGATTGCATAATCCCATAACTTAGAAGTTGCAAAAGGATTGCAATTGTCATACAATGACTACCTAGCTATATCAAATGACGGGATAAAGGTCACCTAACCGAAATTTGGTTTACCGTTGGATTCTAAAATTTAATAAATATCAATTGGATTTAAAGGGTATTGATTGTTAAATTAAAATTAATACTTAAACAAGTTTGTTAAATTTTGTAGATGGCCGCCAATAACAACAACATTCCGAACGCACCAATAAACTTTAACAACCTATCGTTGAGGTCAATCCTCGAAAAGGAAAAACTTAACCATACGAACTTCATTGATTGGTTCCGCAATCTAAGAATTGTCCTCAAACTTGAGGATAGGGCGTATGTGTTGGAAGACCCCATTCCCGATCAACCGGACGAGGATGATACGGAAGGCATGGCTTATTGGGAAAAATATTGCACCGATTTGGTGCAAGTTTCTTGCCTCATGCTTGGGACTATGATACCAGAACTCCAAAAGGATTTCGAGCATCATAGTGCATATGACATGATCACACAGTTGAAGGAGATGTTCCTTCAACAAGCTCGTGTCGAGCACTTTGAAACGGTCCGAGCGCTTCATGCATGTCTGATGGACGACTCCCAATCCGTTTCATCTTATGTCCTTAAGATGAAAAGCCTAATTGATCGAGCGAACCATCTAAACTGCAACGTGTCTAATGAATTAGCCACGGACCTAATCCTTAATTCCTTGTCAAAGAGGTTTGACACATTTGTAATGAATTACAACATGAATGGATGGGATAAAAGCATTGGCGAATTACATGCCATGCTTAAGACGGCAGAGGCAAGCATGGGTAAAAGGGCTTCACCTGTGTTTACGATCAATGAAGGCGGGTCCAAAAACAATAACACTTCTAAGCCGAAGGCGGCTAAGAGGAAAGGACCCGCCTACCAAGGCAAGGGCAAGGGAAAGGGGAAGATGGTTACCCCAACCAACAACAACAAGAAGCAAAAGGTTGCCGGAAAGGCTAACCCCAAGAAAGATCCGTGCTTTGGTTGCGGTGAAATGGGTCACTGGAAACGCAACTGCCCGGTCTACCTCAAGGAGTTGAAAGAAAAGAGGGATGCAGGGCAAACCTTAGGTAATGTATATATGGTATACATTGAGCTTAGTATTACTTCTTCTAATACATGGGTATTAGACACAGGATGTGGAACTCATATTTGCAATTCTTTGCAGGGGTTCAAAAGAAGTAATCAAAATGCGGGAACAACAAGTCTCTTCGTGGGAAATGGAGCAAGGGTGCAAGTGAAAGCTCATGGAGACTTTGTTTTAAAGCTTCCAAGTGGCTTGGAGCTTATTTTGAAAAATGTTTTATATGCACCCGATTTATCACGAAACATTATTTCTGTATCCCGTTTGAAACAATGTGGTTTTAATCTTAATTTCATTAATGATGATATCCATGTTTCTTTAGATAATGTGTTCTATTTTAAGGCCTCGCCTTCAAATGGTATTTATGAATTGGTTCATAATGAAACATCATACAATAGCTCAATATACCATGCAAACACCAAGAAGCTCAAAAGGGATTTGAGTGATTCCTACTTATGGCATTGTCGCCTTGGTCACATAAACAAGAGTCGAATGCATACACTTCAAAAGAATGGCCTTTTGAAATCAAATGAACTAGACTCGTTTGATGTATGTGAATCTTGTTTACAAGGCAAAATGACTAAAGCACCTTTCAAAGGGACCTACGAAAGGGCTAAGGACTTATTGGGATTAATACATTCGAATGTATGTGGACCCTTTAAGCCCATAACTAGGAATGGTGAAAGATACTTCGTTACTTTCATTGATGACTTCTGTCATTTCGGATATGTCTACTTGTTAAGACATAAGGACGAAACTTTTGAAGCATTCAAAGAGTATCAAAACGAAGTACAAAATCAACTCAATAAGACAATCAAGGTACTTCCTACCGATAGAGGAGGTGAATATCTAAGCGATGCTTTCCAAGATCATCTTAAAGGTTGTGGGATTATCTCACAACTCACTCCTCCTGGAACACCCCAACTGAATGGAGTTTCCGAAAGGAGGAACCGAACCCTAATGGATATGGTTCGATCTATGATGGCAAGAAGCTCGTTACCTCTATCATTTTGGGGTTATTGTCTATGCTCCGCGGCTCGTATTTTAAATATGGCCCCAACCAAGAAAGTGGAACGAACTCCTCAGGAGATGTGGTTTGGAAAACCTCCATCTCTATCATACTTAAAGGTATGGGGATGTGAAGCTTATCCTAAGCGTTACGTCCCTAATAAGTTGAATGCTCGATCCACGAAGTGTATCTTCATAGGATACCCCAAGGATGATATGGGATATTATTTCTATGATCCATCCGAGCAAAATGTATTTGTTGCTCGAAAGTCTGAATTCCTTGTAACTAAGTTCCTAATGGAAGGAAATAGTGAAAGGAAGATAGATCTTGAAGAGGTTCAAGATCAAGTAGATGATACAAAATTGGTTGACACTAGCACTCAACATGAAAATGTTGAGAGTGATCAAATGGATGATCAAAATACACAAGACGTTCGCAGATCTGGTAGGATTAGTAATCCTCCTGAGAGATATGGGTTTCTCATGGATGGTTGCTATGTGGTTGATTTGGATGAACCAACAAACTACCATGAACGCTGAGATGCAATCCATGTATGACAATCAAGTTTGGGAACTTGTTGAACAACCTACTGGCTCAAGGCTAGTTGATTGTAAATGGCTTTTCAAGATGAAAACCGACATACATGGAAACTTGGATACATATAAAGCTAGACTTGTAGCAAAAGGTTTCACTCAAACTCAAGGGGTTGACTATGATGAAACTTTTGCGCCTGTGGCAATGCTAAAGTCTATTAGGATATTACTTGCCATTGCTGCTCATTATGATTATGAAATATGGCAAATGGATGTCAAGACCGCTTTCCTAAACGGACATCTTGAGGAAGATGTCTACATGGTTCAGCCTGAAGGTTTTGTTGATCCAAAATATCCTAAGAAGGTATGCAAGTTAAAGAAGTCAATCTACGGATTGAAACAAGCATCTAGAATGTGGAATCATCGTTTTAATGAGGAGGCCAAGAAATTTGGCTTCATTAAAAATGGTGATGAAGCTTGTGTATACAAGAAAGCTAGTGGGAGCACTATCATGTTCCTTGTATTATATGTGGATGATATATTACTATTTGGAGATGATGTTCCGGCAATGCAAGGAGTTAAAACTTGGTTAAGTAAATGCTTCTCCATTAAGGATCTTGGAGAAGCACAATACGTTTTGGGGATTGGGATCTACAGGGATAGATCCAAGAAGCTGATAGGTTTGAATCAAAGTGCATACATTGAAAAGATCTTGAAAAGGTTCAAGATGGAGAACTCTAAGAAAGGTTTGGTACCTATTCAAAAGGGAACACTTCTCAGTTCATCTCAGTGCCCCACCACGAAAGATGAACAGGAGAGAATTAAGAAAGTCCCATATGCGTCTGCTATTGGGTCAATCATGTATGCAATGATATGCACTAGACCGGATGTGTCATGCGCTCTTAGCCTGACAAGTAGATACCAGAATAACCCAGGAAACAGTCATTGGATTGCTGTCAAAAGTATATTGAAATACCTTAGGAGGACTAAGGATATGTTTCTTATATACGGGTCTGGTGAGGAGGAACTCGCTGTAAAAGGTTACGTAGATGCAAGTTTCCAAACTGATCGAGATGATTCTCGATCACAATCCGGTTATGTCTTCACATTAAATGGAGGTGCGGTCTCTTGGAAGAGTTCAAAACAGGATGTTGTTGCTTTATCCACTACAGAGTCAGAGTACATCGTCGCATCATTGGCAGCTCAGGAAGCTGCATGGATGAAGAAATTCATCGACGACTTAGGAGTAGTCTCTTCCATTCAGGACCCTCTTGAGATCTTTTGTGACAACGAGGGTGCGATTGCTCAAATCAAAGAACCTCGTGCTCACCAAAAGACCCGTCACATTGAGCGGAGATTCAACTACATAAGGGATGAAGTTGAAAAGGGAAAGATATGTATTCGCAAAGTTCACACAGATCTTAATATAGCGGATCCTCTCACGAAGCTCTTACATGGAGCAAAACATACTGGACATGTTTGTGCATTAGGGCTTCGATATTCTAGTGATTGGTCATGATCTGTTTTAAGTATTGTATCGGAACGAAATTGTTCAAACTCATTAATATAAATTATGGTATTAATTTATCTTGAGTCAAGTTTCTATTTTGCATATTTTATCCATGAATAAGTAATTATTCTAAATTCTGTAGTCGATCACATTTGTGGGAACAAGTGTGAGGTTTAGACTATTATGAACTTGGATTAGTATACATTCACGGGATGAATATGGGGCAAGGTTGCAACCAAGGTTCATAGATATTTGTGGGATACAAATATTGGAAGACCCGCTCTCAAGATTTACTAAATGGAGCCTTTGTGGTTGATCACACGTAATCTTGAGTAAAGGCGAATATCATTGTATCCTCTGACCTGAGATACATATTCGGTTCGGATATTTACCAAGTATTGTACCTTGATTCTTTCCTTCGCTATTCTGAAATATGGTAGTTCATAAGGAAGAGCTCAGGTATAATGCAAGGTATATATTTAGGACGTATGTAGTCAAGATGGAATTTGTCCCTCTTATTCGTTAAGAGTCAGATGTCTAAGGCCTGATAAAGTTAAATCTAGAAGAGAGTGATCACTCTGTATCTCTTGGATATAACATGACATCTAGGACAAAAGGAAATAATGAAAGATTCACCTATTCATATTCGAGATGGAAACTCGAAAGGGATGATGTTATTGAATGGCACAAAGTCATAACATATTGGGGGTGATGGACAGTCGTTAGGTGGTATCCATCACTTGCATTAATTTCTTATGTTTCTCGTGCAAGTGGGAGATTGAAGGTATTTCGTATGCCCGAGAGACATATTAAATTAATGTGGCTAATATGTTTTGATCCAAGTCGGGTCATACCCAATAACAAACTTACCAACACCTTATACGTATTTAATCTTAACGATTGGATCATTGATTAAATACGCGACACTTGAACTTTAAGAAAATGGTTTTCTGAAATATTACTTGATGTGTATATATATATAAATTATGGAATAATTTATATAATATGGATTTAATTATTTATAGGTTAAATAATTAATAATTTTATGTTACATTTTTTATATAATTGGTTTTATATAAAATTTTCATAATTAATATGCAAGTTTATAAAATGGTTTTATAAAATCTTATTTTTTTTATAAAACATATTTTATAAAACAAAATAGAAGTAGCATGGGAGTCTATGCAAGCATGCAAATTGACTAGCCATTTGTATGGTTACTTCTATTTTTGAGGTGCATATTAACCAAGGTTTGTGGGAGACCAAACTAACTTGCAATACTCATCAAAACAACAAGAAAAAAAAAACTGCACACTCTCCCTTTTGAAGCTGTTTCTGGCCGTGACTTTTCAAGGGAGTAAGAGGGTTCATTTTTCTTTTGCAAGTTTTATTTCAAGTGTTTATAAAATCCTAACCAAAGTACAAGGTGTTGGTGACAAGTTTGGGGTATAACAACTTGAGGTTTCATTCTTTTGGAGCTCCATTCATCATCATCTACTTGCTCATCTAAAACAGCCCTCAAACAAGTTTGAGGAGGTATAACTCTTACTTACTTGTTATTATATGTAAGCATATTTACATGACTTGATATTTACATGGAATTCAATTTAATTGGTTAAATATATAAACTTGTTTTCTTAATAAGCATGCTTCCGCTTGTTATAACTTTACATTAATGGGTTTTATGATCAAGTTAACATTATGAACTTGTTGATAATATTGAATTCCATCAGATTCACGAACCTATAACAATATATACATATATATCAAAGTATGTTCAAAATATATTTACAACACTTTTAATATATTTTGATGTTTTAAGTTTATTTACTCAGCTGTCCTCGTTAGTAACCTACAAGTAGTTGTCCACAGTTAGATGTACAGAAATAAATCGATAAATATTATTTTGAATCAATCCACGACCCAGTGTATACGTATCTCAGTATTGATCACAACTCAAACTATATATATATTTTGGAATCAACCTCAACCCTTTATAGCTAACTCCAACATTCACATATAGAGTGTCTATGGTTGTTCCGAAATATATATAGATGTGTCGACATGATAGGTCGAAACATTGTATACGTGTCTATGGTATCTGAAGATTACATAATATACAATACAAGTTGATTAAGTTATGGTTGGAATAGATTTGTTACCAATTTTCACGTAGCTAAAATGAGAAAAATTATCCAATCTTGTTTTACCCATAACTTCTTCATTTTAAATCCGTTTTGAGTGAATCAAATTGCTATGGTTTCATATTGAACTCTATTTTATGAATCTAAACATAAAAAGTATAGGTTTATAGTCGGAAAAATAAGTTACAAGTCATTTTTATAAAGGTAGTCATTTCAGTCGAAAGAACGACGTCTAGATGACCATTTTAGAAAACATACTTCCACTTTGAGTTTAACCATAATTTTTGGATATAGTTTCATGTTCATAATAAAAATCATTTTTACAGAATAACAACTTTTAAATCAAAGTTTATCATAGTTTTTAATTAACTAACCCAAAACAGCACGCGGTGTTACTACGACGGTGTAAATCCGATTTTACGGTGTTTTTCGTGTTTCCAGGTTTTAAATCATTAAGTTAGCATATAATATAGATATAGAACATGTGTTTAGTTGATTTTAAAAGTCAAGTTAGAAGTATTAACTTTTATTTGCGAACAAGTTTAGAATTAACTAAACTATGTTCTAGTGATTACAAGTTTAAACCTTCGAATAAGATAGCTTTATATGTATGAATCGAATGATGTTATGAACATCATTACTACCTCAATTTCCTTGGATAAACCTACTGGAAATGAGAAAAATAGATCTAGTTTCAAAGGATCCTTGGATGGCTTGAAAGGTCTTGAAGCAGAATCATGACACGAAAACAATTTCAAGTAAGATTTCCACTCGAAATAAGATTGTTATAGTTATAGAAATTGAATTAAAGTTTGAATATGATTATTACCTTGTATTAGAAAGATAACCTACTATAAGTAACAAAGGTTTCTTGATCTTGGATGATTACTTGGAATAGCTTTAGAAAACTTGGAAGTAAACTTGCAATCTTGGAAGTATTCTTGATTTTATGAAACTAGAACTTTTAGAATTTATGAAGAACACTTAGAACTTGAAGATAGAACTTGAGAGAGATCAATTAGATGAAGAAAATTGAAGAATGAAAGTGTTTGTAGGTGTTTTTGGTCGTTGGTGTATGGATTAGATATAAAGGATATGTAATTTTGTTTTCATGTAAATAAGTCATGAATGATTACTCATATTTTTGTAATTTTATGAGATATTTCATGCTAGTTGACAAATGATGGTTCCCACATGTGTTATGTGACTCACATGGGCTGCTAAGAGCTGATCATTGGAGTGTATATACCACTAGTACATACATCTAAAAGCTGTGTATTGTACGAGTACGAATACGGGTGCATACGAGTAGAATTGTTGATGAAACTGAACGAGGATGTAATTGTAAGCATTTTTATTAAGTAGAAGTATTTTGATAAGTGTCTTGAAGTGTTTCAAAAGTGTATGAATACATATTAAAACACTACATGTATATACATTTTAACTGAGTCGTTAAGTCATCGTTAGTCGTTACATGTAAGTGTTGTTTTGAAACCTTTAGGTTAACGATCTTGTTAAGTGTTGTTAACCCAATGTTTATAATATCAAATGAGATTTTAAATTATTATATTATCATGATATTATGATGTATAAATATCTCTTAATATGATATATATACATTAAATGTCGTTACAACGATAATCGTTACATATGTGTCTCGTTTCAAAATCATTAAGTTAGTAGTCTTGTTTTTACATATGTAGTTCATTGTTAATATACTTAATGATATGTTACTTATCATAATATCATGTTAACTATATATATATCCATATATATGTCATCATATAGTTTTTACAAGTTTTAACGTTCGTGAATCACCGGTCAACTTGGGTGGTCAATTGTCTTTATGAAACCTATTTTAATTAATCAAGTCTTAACAAGTTTGATTGCTTAACATGTTGGAAACACTTAATGATGTAAATAACAATTTCATTTAATATATATATAAACATGGAAAAGTTCGGGTCACTATAGTACCTACCCGTTAAATAAATTTCGTCCCGAAATTTTAAGCAGTTGGAGATGTTGACGTATCTTCTGGAAAAAAATGCGAGTATTTCTTCTTCATCTGATCTTCTCTTTCCCAGGTGAACTCGGGTCCTCTACGAGCATTCCATCGAACCTTAACAATTGGTATCTTGTTTTGCTTAAGTCTTTTAACCTCACGATCCATTATTTCGACGGGTTCTTCGATGAATTGAAGTTTTTCTTTGATTTGGATTTCATCTAACGGAATAGTGAGATCTTCTTTAGCAAAACATTTCTTCAAATTCGAGACGTGGAAAGTGTTATGTACAGCGCCGAGTTGTTGAGGTAACTCAAGTCGGTAAGCTACTGGTCCGACACGATCAATAATCTTGAATGGTCCAATATACCTTGGATTTAATTTCCCTCATTTACCAAATCGAACAACGCCTTTCCAAGGTGCAACTTTAAGCATGACCATCTCTCCAATTTCAAATTCTATATCTTTTCTTTTAATGTCAGCGTAGCTCTTTTGTCGACTTTGGGCGGTTTTCAACCGTTGTTGAATTTGGATGATCTTCTTGGTAGTTTCTTGTATTATCTCCGGACCCGTAATCTGTCTATCCCCCACTTCACTCCAACAAATCGGAGACCTGCACTTTCTACCATAAAGTGCTTCAAACGGCGCCATCTCAATGCTTGAATGGTAGCTGTTGTTGTAGGAAAATTCTGCTAACGGTAGATGTCGATCCCAACTGTTTCCAAAATCAATAACACATGCTTGTAGCATGTCTTCAAGCGTTTGTATCGTCCTTTCGCTCTGCCCATTAGTTTGTGGATGATAGGTAGTACTCATGTCTAGACGAGTTCCTAATGCTTGCTGTAATGTCTGCCAGAATCTTGAAATAAATCTGCCATCCCTATTAGAGATAAGAGAGATTGGTATTCCATGTCTGGAGATGACTTCCTTCAAATACAGCCGTGCTAACTTCTCCATCTTGTCATCTTCTCTTATTGGCAGGAAGTGTGCTGATTTGGTGAGACGATCAACTATTACCCAAATAGTATCAAAACCACTTGCAGTCCTTGGCAATTTAGTGATTGTAGTGACCCGAACTTTTCCATGTTTATATATATTAATTGAGATTGATATTTACATGATTAAATGTTTCTAACATGTTAAGCAATCAAACTTGTTAAGACTTGATTAATTGAAATATGTTTCATATAGACAATTGACCACCCAAGTTGACCGGTGATTCACGAACGTTAAAACTTGTAAAAACTATATGATGACATATATATGGATATATATATATAGTTAACATGATACTATGATAAGTAAACATATCATTAAGTATATTAACAATGAACTACATATGTAAAAACAAGACTACTAACTTAATGATTTTTAAACGAGACAAATATGTAACGATTATCGTTGTAAAGACATTTAATGTATATATATATCATATTAAGAGATATTCATACATGATAATATCATGATAATATAATAATTTAAAATCTCATTTGATATTATAAATATTGGGTTAATAACATTTAACAAGATCGTTAACCTAAAGGTTTCAAAACAACACTTACATGTAACGACTAACGATGACTTAACGACTCAGTTAAAATTTATATACATGTAGTGTTTTAATATGTATTTATACACTTTCGGAAGACTTCAATACACTTATCAAAATACTTCTACTTAACAAAAATTCTTACAATTACATTCTCGTTCAGTTTCATCAACAATTCTACTCGTATGCACCCGTATTCGTACTCGTACAATACACAGCTTTTAGATGTATGTACTATTGGTATATACACTCCAATGATCAGCTCTTAGCAGCCCATGTGAGTCACCTAACACATGTGGGAACCATCATTTGGCAACTAGCATGAAATATCTCATAAAATTACAAAAATATGAGTAATCATTCATGACTTATTTACATGAAAACAAAATTACATATCCTTTATATCTAATCCATACACCAACGACCAAAAACACCTACAAACACTTTCATTCTTCAATTTTCTTCATCTAATTGATCTCTCTCAAGTTCTATCTTCAAGTTCTGAGTGTTCTTCATATATTTTACAAGTTCTAGTTACATAAAATCAAGAATACTTTCAAGTTTGCTAGCTCACTTCCAATCTTGTAAGGTGATCATCCAACCTCAAGAAATCTTTGTTTCTTACAGTAGGTTATCATTCTAATACAAGGTAATAATCATATTCAAACTTTGGTTCAATTTCTATAACTATAACAATCTTATTTCAAGTGATGATCTTACTTGAACTTGTTTTCGTGTCATGATTCTGCTTCAAGAACTTTGAGCCATCCAAGGATCCGTTGAAGCTAGATCCATTTTTCTATTTTCCAGTAGGTTTATGCAAGGAACTTAAGGTAGTAATGATGTTCATAACATCATTCGATTCATACATATAAAGCTATCTTATTCGAAGGTTTAAACTTGTAATCACTAGAACATAGTTTAGTTAATTCTAAACTTGTTCGCAAACAAAAGTTAATCCTTCTAACTTGACTTTTAAAATCAACTAAACACATGTTCTATATCTATATGATATGCTAACTTAATGATTTAAAACCTGGAAACATGAAAAACACCGTAAAACCGGATTTACGCCGTCGTAGTAACACCGCGGGCTGTTTTGGGTTAGTTAATTAAAAACTATGATAAACTTTGATTTAAAAGTTGTTATTCTGACAAAATGATTTTTATTTTGAACATGAAATTATATCCAAAAATTATGGTTAAACTCAAAGTGGAAGTATGTTTTCTAAAATGGTCATCTAGACGTCGTTCTTTCGACTGAAATGACTACCTTTACAAAAACGACTTGTAACTTATTTTTCCGACTATAAACCTATACTTTTCTGTTTAGATTCATAAAATAGAGTTCAATATGAAACCATAGCAATTTGATTCACTCAAAACGAATTTAAAATGAAGAAGTTATGGGTAAAACAAGATTGGATAATTTTTCTCATTTTAGCTACGTGAAAATTGGTAACAAATCTATTCCAACCATAACTTAATCAACTTGTATTGTATATTATGTAATCTTGAGATACCATAGACACGTATACAATGTTTCTACCTATCATGTCGACACATCTATATATATTTCGGAACAACCATAGACACTCTATATGTGAATGTTGGAGTTAGCTATACAGGGTTGAGGTTGATTCCAAAATATATATAGTTTGAGTTGTGATCAATACTGAGATACGTATACACTGGGTCGTGGATTGATTCAAGATAATATTTATCGATTTATTTCTGTACATCTAATTGTGGACAACTAGTTGTAGGTTACTAACGAGGACAGCTGACTTAATAAACTTAAAACATCAAAATATATTAAAAGTGTTGTAAATATATTTTGAACATACTTTGATATATATGTATATATTGTTATAGGTTCGTGAATCAACCAGTGGCCAAGTCTTACTTCCGGACGAAGTAAAAATCTGTGAAAGTGAGTTATAGTCCCACTTTTAAAATCTAATATTTCTGGGATGAGAATACATGCAGGTTTTATAAATGATTTACAAAATAGACACAAGTACGTGAAACTACATTCTATGGTTGAATTATCGAAATCGAATATGCCCCTTTTTATTAAGTCTGGTAATCTAAGAATTAGGGAACAGACACCCTAATTGACGCGAATCCTAAAGATAGATCTATTGGGCTTAACAAACCCCATCCAAAGTACCGGATGCTTTAGTACTTCGAAATTTATATCATATCCGAAGGGTGTCCCGGAATGATGGGGATATTCTTATATATGCATCTTGTTAATGTCGGTTACCAGGTGTTCACCATATGAATGATTTTTATCTCTATGTATGGGATGTGTATTGAAATATGAAATCTTGTGGTCTATTATTATGATTTGATATATATAGGTTAAACCTATAACTCATCAACATTTTTGTTGACATTTTAAGCATGTTTATTCTCAGGTGAATATTAAGAGCTTCCGCTGTCGCATACTTAAATAAGGACGAGATTTGGAGTCCATGCTTGTATGATATTGTGTAAAAACTGCATTCAAGAAACTTATTTTGTTGTAACATATTTGTATTGTAAACCATTATGTAATGGTCGTGTGTAAACAGGATATTTTAGATTATCATTATTTGATAATCTACGTAAAGCTTTTTAAACCTTTATTGATGAAATAAAGGTTATGGTTTGTTTTAAAATGAATGCAGTCTTTGAAAAACGTCTCATATAGAGGTCAAAACCTCGCAACGAAATCAATTAATATGGAACGTTTTTAATCAATAAGAACGGGACATTTCAGTGATGAAATCCATGGTAATGTTTTCTCATTTCCATTCTGGGATTTCGGGTTGTTGAAGTAGACCTGATGGTTTCTGATGCTCAGCTTTGACCTTAGAACACATCAAACATTCTCCTACGTATTTAGCAACATTGGCTTTCATACCCGGCCACCAAAAATGTTTCTTAAGATCCTTGTACATCTTTCCCGTTCCAGGATGTATTGAGTATCCGGTTTTATGAGCTTCTCTAAGTACCATTTCTCTCATATCTCCAAATTTTGGTACCCAAATCCTTTCAGCCCTATACCGGGTTCCGTCTTCCCGAATATTAAGATGCTTCTCCGATCCTTTGGGTATTTCATCCTTTAAATTTCCCTCTTTTAAAACTCCTTGTTGTGCCTCCTTTATTTGAGTAGTAAGGTTATTGTAAATCATTATATTCATAGATTTTACTCGAATGGGTTCTCTGTCCTTCCTGCTCAAGGCGTCGGCTACCACATTTGCCTTCCCCGGGTGGTAACAAATCTCAAAGTCGTAATCATTCAACAATTCAATTCACCTACGCTGCCTCATATTCAGTTGTTTCTGATTAAATATGTGCTGAAGACTTTTGTGGTCGGTATATATAATACTTTTGACCCCATATAAGTAGTGCCTCCAAGTCTTTAATGCAAAAACAACCGCGCCTATTTCTAAATCATGCGTCGTATAATTTTGTTCGTGAATCTTCAATTGTCTAGACGCATAATCAATCACCTTCACCTTGCTTTGATGCGTCACAATAAATCACAAAATCATCATTCCCTTCAGGCAATGACAATATAGGTGCCGTAGTTAGCTTTTTCTTCAATAACTGAAACGCTTTCTCTTGTTCATCCTTCCATTGAAATTTCTTCCCTTTATGCGTTAATGCAGTCAAGGGTTTTGCTATTCTGGAAAAGTCTTGGATGAACCTTCTGTAGTAACCAGCTAATCCTAAAAATTGACGTATATGCTTCGGAGTTTTTGGGGTTTCCCACTTTTCAATAGTTTCTATCTTTGTCGGATCCAACTTAATACCTTCTTTATTCACTATGTGACCGAGGAATTGAACTTCTTCCAACCAAAATGCACACTTTGAAAACTTAGCGTACAATTCTTCCTTCCTCAATACTTCTAACACCTTTCTCAAATGTTCACCGTGTTCTTGGTCATTCTTTGAGTAAATAAGTATGTCATCAATGAAAACAATGACAAACTTGTCAAGGTATGGTCCACACACTCGGTTCATAAGGTCCATGAACACAGCTGGTGCATTAGTTAAACCAAACGGCATGACCATAAACTCCTAATGACCGTAACATGTTCTGAAAGCAGTCTTTGGAATATCATCTTCTTTCACCCGCATTTGATGATACCCGGAACGTAAGTCAATCTTTGAATAAACAGACGAGCCTTGTAGTTGATCAAATAAGTCGTCGATTCTCGGTAGTGGGTAGCGGTTCTTGATGGTAAGTTTGTTCAACTCTCGGTAGTCGATACATAACCTGAATGTACCATCTTTCTTCTTGACAAACAAAACAGGAGCTCCCCACGGTGATGTGCTTGGTCGAATGAAACCACGCTCTAAAAGTTCTTGTAATTGGCTTTGCAGTTCTTTCATCTCGCTGGGTGCGAGTCTGTAAGGAGCACGAGCTATTGGTACAGCTCCTGGTACAAGATCTATTTGAAATTCAACGGATCGATGTGGGGGTAATCCCGGTAATTCTTTCGAAAATACATCGGGAAATTCTTTTGTGACGGGTACATCATTGATGCTCTTTTCTTCAGTTTGTACTTTCTCGGCGTGTGCTAGAACAACATAGCAACCTTTTCTTATTAGTTTTTGTGCCTTCAAATTACTAATAAGATGTAGCTTCGTGTTGCCCTTTTCTCCGTACACCATTAAGGGTTTTCCTTTTTCTCGTATAATGCGAATTGCATTTTTGTAACAAACGATCTCTGCTTTCACTTCTTTCAACCAGTCCAGACCGATTATCACATCAAAACTCCCTAACTCTACTGGTATCAAGTCAATCTTAAATATTTCGCTACCCAGTTTAATTTCTCGATTCCGGCATATATTATCTGCTGAAATTAATTTACCGTTTGCTAATTCGAGTAAAAATTTACTATCCAACAGTGTCAATGGACAACTTAATTTAGTACAAAAATCTCTACTCATATAGCTTCTATCTGCACCCGAATCAAATAAAACGTAAGCAGATTTATTGTCAATAAGAAACGTACCCGTAACAAGCTCCGGGTCTTCCTATGCCTCTGCCGCATTAATATTGAAAACTCTTTCGCGGCCTTGTCCATTCGTGTTCTCCTGGTTCGGGCAATTTCTAATAATGTGGCCCGGTTTTCCACATTTATAACAAACTACATTGGCATAACTTGCTCCGACACTACTTGCTCCGCCATTACTCATTCCGACACCATTTGTTCCTTTTGTTCTGTTAACCCCTGGTCCGTAGACCTCACACTTCACCGCGCTATGACCATTTCTTTTACACTTGTTGCAAAATTTGGTGCAGAACCCTGAGTGATACTTTTCACACCTTTGGCATAGCTGCTTCTGATTGTTGTTGTTGTTGCGGTTGTTATTGTTGTTGGGATGATTGTTGTAGTTGCTGTTGTTGTTGTTGTTGTTGTTGTTGTTGAGCCGTTTGTTGTAGTTGCCTGCGATTGTTGGGATAATTGTTGCGATTATTGTTGTAATTGCTGTTGTTGTTGTATTGGTGATTCTTATCACCGTTTTCCTCCCACTTTTTTTTGACTTGCTTCACATTGGCCTCTTCAGCAGTCTGTTCTTTAATTCTTTCTTCAATCTGGTTCACTAGTTTGTGAGCCATTCTACATGCCTGTTGTATGGAGGCGGGCTCGTGTGAACTTATATCTTCTTGGATTCTTTCCGGTAATCCTTTCACAAACGCGTCGATCTTCTCTTCCTCATCTTCGAACGCTCCCGGACACAATAGGCACAATTCTGTGAATCGTCTTTCGTACGTGGTAATATCAAATCCTTGGGTTCGTAACCCTCTAAGTTCTATCTTGAGCTTATTGACCTCGGTTCTAGGATGGTACTTCTCGTTCATCAAGTGCTTGAATGCTGACCACGGTAGTGCGTAAGCATCATCTTATCCCACTTGCTCTAGATAGGTATTCCACCATGTTAACGCAGAACCTGTGAAGGTATGCGTAGCGTACTTCACTTTGTCCTCTTCAGTACACTTACTTATGGCAAACACCAATTCGACCTTCTCGGTCCACCGTTTCAATCCGATCGGTCCTTCGGTTCCATCAAATTCCAAAGGTTTGCAGGCAGTGAATTCTTTGTAGGTGCATCTTACACGATTTCATATACTGCTAGATCCAAGGTTATTGTTGGTATGTAGCGCAGCCTGTTCTGCGGCTATGTTTGAAGCAAGAAAAGTACGGAATTCCTCTTCATTCATATTCACGGTGTGTCGAGTAGTCGGTGCCATTTCCTTCAAAATAGTCAAATATAACAAGTTAATCATACAGAATATTAAGAGTAGTTAATAGTATTTCGTAGCATAATATGAACTCATTTATAAAATCTTTTTCTTCATATTAGCGTTTTATAAGTTTAAATTCGGGTATTACCTACCCGTTAAGTTCATACTTAGTAGCTAATATACAATTCAACTACTACAATTCTATATGAAAAACTGATTATAATAATATTTCGCGTTCAAACTTTTATACAATATTTTACAAACTTACAATACCGCTTATTTTACATAAAGCATGAAATATAGCACACAATAACTTTGATACAAGATAGTTGTGAAGATAATTCTAGCTAGTACACAAGTCGTTCAGCAAAGGCAATAAAGACACGTAATTCATAAGTCCAGAAACAAGTCATGCATTCTGGTTTTACTAGGACTACTTCCCATCCTTGGTCTTGTGGAACATAACCATTATGGCCGTTCATAAGACATCATGTTGTAACGTCGTCAAAGGGACGAGGGTTACGTAATGACCAACAGTCTCGTAATAACCTAAAAACCTCATTTCTTACCCCAATTACCGACTCCGTCACTTGTGGGAACATTTTGTTTAATATTTGTAGCCCGATGTTCTTTTTCTCACTTTGGTGAGAAGCGAACATTACTAACCCGTAAGCATAGCATGCTTCTTTATGTTGCATGTTAGCCGCTTTTTCTAAATCATGAAGTCCTATATTCGGATACATTGAGTCAAAATAATTTCTTAACCCGTTGCGTAAAATAGCATTTGGGTTCCCCGCAATATATGCATCAAAGTAAACACATGGTAACTTATGGGTTTCCCAATGTGATATCCCCCATCTTTCAAACGAAAGTCTCTTATAAACCAAGACATTCTTGGAACGTTCTTCGAATGTCTTACAAACTGATTTCGCCGTAAATAGTTGTGCCGAAGAATTCTGACCGACTCTAGACAAGATTTCATCAATCATGTCTTCGGGTAGGTCTCTTAAAATATTGGGTTGTCTATCCATTTTGTGTTTTTATACTGTAAAATAGACAAGAGTTAGATTCATAAAAAAAAATTAATTATTAATACAAGCAATTTTTACATATATCATAAAGCATAAGCACACTATATTACATATATTACACCACACGAATACAACTATCTTATTCCGACTCGCTCGTTTCTTCTTCTTCAGTTTTGGTTCGTTTTGCCAAGTTTCTAGGGATATATGATGTTCCCCTAATACGAGCTGTCGTTTTCCACAACGGTTTAGAAAAACCTGGTGGTTTAGAGGTTCCCGGGTCATTGTTACAACTTAAGGGCTTCGGGGGTTGACGATACATATAAAGTTCATCGGGGTTGGAATTAGATTTCTCTATTTTTATGCCCTTTCCCTTATTATTTTCTTTTTCCTTTTTAAATTCAGTTGGGGTAATTTCTATAACATCATCGGAATTCTCATCGGAATCCGATTCATCGGAGAATTGGTAATCCTCCCAATATTTTTCTTCCTTGGCGGAAACACCATTGACCATAATTAACCTTGGTCGGTTGGTTGAGGATTTTCTTTTACTTAACCGTTTTATTATTTCCCCCACCGGTTCTATTTCCTCCTCCTGTTCCTCCTCTTCCGGTTCTGATTCTTCTTCCGATTCTGATTCTTCTTCAGGTTCTTCTTCGGGAACTTGTGAATCAGTCCAATATATATTCGACTCTTCGTTATTATTAGGTGAGTCAATGGGATTTTTGCTAGAGGTAGACATCTATCACACAATATCAAACATGTTAAGAGATTAATATATCACATAATATATACATGTTAATAATATATAGTTTCCAACAAAAATGTTAAGCAATCATTTTTAAAGAAAACACGGTAGAAGTCCAGACTCACTAATGCATCCTAACAAACTCGATAAGACACACTAATGCAAATTTTCTGGTTCTCTAAGACCAATGCTCGAATACCAACTGAAATGTCCCGTTCTTATTGATTAAAAATGTTCCATATTAATTGATTTCGTTGCGAGGTTTTGACCTCTATATGAGACGTTTTTCAAAGACTGCATTCATTTTAAAACAAACCATAACCTTTATTTCATAAATAAAGGTTTAAAAAGCTTTACGTAGATTATCAAATAATGATAATCTAAAATATCCTGTTTACACACGACCATTACATAATGGTTTACAATACAAATATGTTATATCGAAATCAGTTTCTTGAATGCAGTTTTTACACAATATCATACAAACATGGACTCCAAATCTTGTCCTTATTTTAGTATGCAACAGCGGAAGCTCTTAGTATTCACCTGAGAATAAACATGCTTTAAACGTCAACAAAAATGTTGGTGAGTTATAGGTTTAACCTATATATATCAAATCGTAACAATAGACCACAAGATTTCATATTTCAATACACTTCCCATACATAGAGATAAAAATCATTCATATGGTGAACACCTGGTAACCGACATCAACAAGATGCATATATAAGAATATCCCCATCATTCCGGGACACCCTTCGGATATGATATAAATTTCGAAGTACTAAAGCATCCGGTACTTTGGATGGGGTTTTTTAGGCCCAATAGATCTATCTTTAGGATTCGCGTCAATTAGGGTGTATGTTCCCTAATTCTTAGATTACCAGACTTAATAAAAAGGGGCATATTCGAGTTCGATAATTCAACCATAGAATGTAGTTTCACGTACTTGTGTCTATTTTGTAAATCATTTATAAAACCTGCATGTATTCTCATCCCAAAAATATTAGATTTTAAAAGTGGGACTATAACTCACTTTCACAGATTTTTACTTCGTCGGGAAGTAAGACTTGGCCACTGGTTGATTCACGAACCTATAACAATATATACATATATATCAAAGTATGTTCAAAATATATTTATAACACTTTTAATATATTTTGATGTTTTAAGTTTATTAAGTCAGCTGTCCTCGTTAGTAACCTACAACTAGTTGTCCACAGTTAGATGTACAAAAATAAATCGATAAATATTATCTTGATTCAATCCACGACCCAGTGTATACGTATCTCAGTATTGATCACAACTCAAACTATATATATTTTGGAATCAACCTCAACCCTGTATAGCTAACTCCAACATTCACATATAGAGTGTCTATGGTTGTTCCGAAATATATATAGATGTGTCGACATGATAGGTCAAAACATTGTATACGTGTCTATGGTATCTCAAGATTACATAATATACAATACAAGTTGATTAAGTTATGGTTGGAATAGATTTGTTACCAATTTTCACGTAGCTAAAATGAGAAAAATTATCCAATCTTGTTTTACCCATAACTTCTTCATTTTAAATCCGTTTTGAGTGAATCAAATTGCTATGGTTTCATATTGAACTCTATTTTATGAATCTAAACAGAAAAAGTATAGGTTTATAGTCGGAAAAGTAAGTTACAAGTCATTTTTGTAAAGGTAGTCATTTCAGTCGAAAGAACGACGTCTAGATGACCATTTTAGAAAACATACTTCCACTTTGAGTTTAACCATAATTTTTGGATATAGTTTCATGTTCATAATAAAAATCATTTTCCCAGAATTACAACTTTTAAATCAAAGTTTATCATAGTTTTTAATTAACTAACCCAAAACAGCCCTCGGTGTTACTACGACGGTGTAAATCCGATTTTACGGTGTTTTTCGTGTTTCCAGGTTTTAAATCATTAAGTTAGCATATCATATAGATATAGAACATGTGTTTAGTTGATTTTAAAAGTCAAGTTAGAAGGATTAACTTTTATTTGCGAACAAGTTTAGAATTAACTAAACTATGTTCTAGTGATTACAAGTTTAAACCTTCGAATAAGATAGCTTTATATGTATGAATCGAATGATGTTATGAACATTATTACTACCTCAAGTTCCTTGGATAAACCTACTGGAAATGAGAAAAATAGATCTAGCTTTAAAGGATCCTTGGATGGCTTGAAAGTTCTTGAAGCAGAATCATGACACGAAAACAATTTCAAGTAAGATTTCCACTCGAAATAAGATTGTTATAGTTATAGAAATTGAATTAAAGTTTGAATATGATTATTACCTTGTATTAGAAAGATAACCTACTGTAAGTAACAAAAGTTTCTTGATCTTGAATGATTACTTGGAATGGATTTAGAAAACTTGGAAGTAAACTTGCAATCTTGGAAGTATTCTTGATTTTATGAAACTAGAACTTTTAGAATTTATGAAGAACACTTAGAACTTGAAGATAGAAATTGAGAGATACCAATTAGATGAAGAAAATTGAAGAATGAAAGTGTTTGTAGGTGTTTTTGGTCGTTGGTGTATGGATTAGATATAAAGGATATGTAATTTTGTTTTCATGTAAATAAGTCATGAATGATTACTCATATTTTTGTAATTTTATGAGATATTTCATGCTAGTTTCCAAATGATGGTTCCCACATGTGTTAGGTGACTCACATGGGATGCTAAGAGCTGATCATTAGAGTGTATATACCAATAGTACATACATCTAAAAGCTGTGTATTGTACGAGTACGAATACGGTTGCATACGAGTAGAATTGTTGATGAAACTGAACGAGGATGTAATTATAAGCCTTTTAGTTAAGTAGAAGTATTTTGATAAGTGTCTTGAAGTCTTTCAAAAGTGTATGAATACATATTAAAACACTACATGTATATACATTTTAACTGAGTCGTTAAGTCATCGTTAGTCGTTACATGTAAGTGTTGTTTTGAAACCTTTAGGTTAACGATCTTGTTAAGTGTTGTTAACCCAATGTTTATAATATCAAATGAGATTTTAAATTATTATATTATCATGATATTATGATGTATAAATATCTCTTAATATGATATATATATACATTAAATGTCGTTACAACGATAATCGTTGCATATATGTCTCGTTTCAAAATCATTAAGTTAGTAGTCTTGTTTTTACATATGTAGTTCATTGTTAATATACTTAATGATATGTTTACTTATCATAATATCATGTTAACTATATATATATTCATATATATGTCATCATATAGTTTTTACAAGTTTTAACGTTCGTGAATCACCGGTCAACTTGGGTGGTCAATTGTCTATATGAAACCTATTTCAATTAATCAAGTCTTAATAAGTTTGATTGCTTAACATGTTGGAAACACTTAATCATGTAAATAACAATTTCATTTAATATATATATAAACATGGAAAAGTTTGGGTCACTACACATATTGATTATAAACATTCCATATTAATTGATTTCGTTGCGAGGTTTTGACCTCTATATGAGACGTTTTTCAAAGACTGCATTCATTTTTAAAACAAACCATAACCTTTATTTTATCGACAAGTTAAAAAGACACCACCTAGATTATCCAGAAATGATAATCTAAAAATATCACACTTACACACTACCAATACATATTGGTTTACAATATTAATATGTTACAACAAAGTAAATCTCGAATGCAGTTTTAAACAATATTATACAAGCATGCTGACACCAAATCTTGTTCATATATTAGCATGCAACAGTGGAAGCTCTTAATAATTACCTGAGAATAAACATGCTTTAAACGTCAACAAAAATGTTGGTGAGTTATAGGTTTAACCTATATATTTATCAAATCGTATTAATAGACCACAAGATTTCATATTTCAATATATATCCCATACATAGAGATAAAAATCATTCATATGGTGAACACCTGGTAATCAACATTAACAAGATGCATATAAGAATATCCCCTATCATTCCGAGAAATCCTTCGGACATGATAAAAATGAATTCGAAGTACTAAAGCATCCGGTACTTTGGATGGGGTTTGTTAGGCCCAATAGATCTATCTTTAGGATTCGCGTCAATTAGTAGATCGGTTTACTAATTCTTAGGTTACCAAGCAAAAGGGGCATATTCGGCTTCGATCATTCACCCATATAATGTAGTTTCAATTACTTGTGTCTATTTCATAAAACATTTATAAAACTGCATGTATTCTCATCCCAAAAATATTAGATTTTAAAAGTGGGACTATAACTCACTTTCACAGATTTTTACTTCATCGGGAAGTAAGACTTGGCCACTGGTCGATTCACGAACCTATAACAAATATGTACATATATATCAAAGTATGTTCAAAATACAATTACAACATTTTTAATACGTTTTACTGTTTTAAGTTTATTAAGTCAGCTGTCCACGTTAGTAACCTACCACTAGTTGTCCACAGTTAGATGTACAGAAATAAATCGATATATATTATCTTAAATCAATCCACGACCCAGTGTATACACATCTCAGGCTAGATCACAACTCAAAGTATATATATTTTTGGAATCAACCTCAACCCTGTATAGCTCACTCAATCATTACTGCATATAGAGTGTCTATGGTTGTTCCAAATAATATATATACATGGGTCGATATGATATGTCAAAACATTTGCATACGTGTCTATGGTATCCCAAGATTACATAATATATTAGAATACATGTATGATACAATATAAGTTAGCTAGGATATGATTAATATAGATTTGTTTCCAATTTTCACGTAGCTACATCAAGCAAAATTATCCAATCTTGTTTTACCCATAACTTCTTCGTTTTAAATCCATTTTGAGTGATTCAAGTTGCTATGGTTTCATATTGAACTTAAGTTTATGAATCTAAATAGAAAAATTATAAGTTTATAGTCAGAAATATAGATAACAAGTCGTTTTTGTAAAGGTAGTCATTTCAGTCGAAAGAACAACGTCTTGATGACCATTTTGAAAAACATACTTTCATTTTGAGTTTAACCAGGATTTTTGGATATAGTTTCATGTTCATAAGAAAAATCATTTTCCCAGAATAAAATTTTTTAAATCAAAGTTTATCATAGTTTTTAATTAACTAACCCAAAATAGCCCGCTGTGTTACTACGACGGCGTATATCCGATTTTACGGTATTTTTCGTGTTTTCAGGTTTCAAATCATTAAGTTAGCATATCATATAGATATAGAACAAGTGTTTAGTTGATTTTAAAAGTCAAGTTAGAAGTATTAACTTTTTTTTGCAAACAAGTTTAGAATTAACTAAACTATGTTCTAGTGATTACAAGCTTAAACCTTCGAATAAGGTAGTTTTATATATATGAATCGAATGATGTTATGAACATCATTACTACCTCAGGTTTTGTGGATAAACTTACTAGAAATGAAAAAAATAGATCTAGCTTCAAAGGATCCTTGGATGGCTTGAAAGTTCTTGAAGTAGAATCATGACACGAAAACAAGTTCAAGTAAGATTTCCACCCGAAATAAGATTGTTAAAGTTATAGAAATTGAATTAAAGTTTGAATATGAGTATTACCTTGTATTAGAAAGATATCTTACTGTAAATAAGAAAGATTTCTTGAGGTTGGATGATCACTCAAAGTGGATTTGCAAGATTGGAAGTAAGCTAGCAAACTTAGAAGTGTTATTGGTGTGTTCTTAAGTAGTTGTTTTATAACTTGGTTTATGTATGGATTTATGAACTAGATTGAGCTAGATTTTGATGAAGATGATGAAAAACACTTAGAACAATGGAAGAACACTTGATAGAGAGTAGTTTGATTCAAGAAAATTGCAAAGTGAATGTGTTTGTGGTACTCCTCATTCACGTGAATGTGTAGTCTCCATATAGGCTCCATTAGTTTGTAATTTTGTGAGATATTTCATGCTAGATGTTAAATGATGGTTCCCACATGGTTAGGTGACTCACATGGGCTGATAAGAGCTGATCATTGGAGTGTATATACCAATAGTAAATACATTTAGAAGCTGTGTATTGTACGAGTACAAATATGAGTGCATACGAGTAGAATTGTTGATGAAAATGAATGAGGATGTAATCGTAAGCATTTTTGTTAAGTAGAAGTACTTTGATAAGTGTCTTGAAGTCTTTCAAAAGTGTATGAATACATATTAAAACACTACATGTATATACATTTTAACTGAGTTGTTAAGTCATCGTTAGTCGTTACATGTAAGTGTTATTTTGAAACCTTTAGGTTAACGATCTTGTTAAATCTTGTTAACTCATTGTTTATTATGTCTAATGAGATGTTAAATTCTTACATTATCATGATATTATGATGTATTAATATATCTAAATATGATATATATACATTTAAATGTCGTTACAACGATAATCGTTACATATATGTCTCGTTTCAAATTCCTTAAGTTAGTAGTCTTGTTTTTACATATGTAGTTCATTGTAATATACTTAATGATATGTTTACTTATCATTTATCATGTTTATATATAGTGTATCAATATCTTAAAATGATTCATATGTATTTAGTAAGACGTTGTTATAACGATAATCGTTATATATATCGTTTTCGAGTTTCTTAATTCAATAGTCTCATTTTTATGTATATAACTCATTGTTAAAATACCTAATGAGATACTTACTTATCATAATATCATGTTAACTATATATATATATATATATATGTCATCATATAGTTTTTACAAGTTTTAACGTTCGTGAATCACCGGTCAACTTGGGTGGTCATCTGTCTATATGAAACCTATTTCAATTAATCAAGTCTTAACAAGTTTGATTGCTTAACATGTTGGAAACACTTAATCATGTAAATATCAATTTCATTTAATATATATAAACATGGAAACATTCGGGTCACTACAAGCATCATTAGCTTCAATTTGATGTGTAGGTTGATTTAGAAAAGCTTCATTTACAAAATGGTTGAATTCATAATTTTGGATAGGGCTTGATGAACTTTAAAATAAACTTTTGATACATTGAATGCTTGTTAATGTTGTTAGTAAGTGTTTAGTTGCAATGTATATTTAATTACCTTCGAAACGGTATATCGTATGTGTAAATTGGATTCCCGAATCATAAAATGCGTTTTACGAACTTGAAACTTCAATGATGAACTTTTAAAGATCATTCAAAGAGGATTTGGTCATTTAAATGATGTAATTGTTTGATGATATGTAATTAGTTGTATTCCTCATCAAAATACCTTTCCAACGATATAAGATACATGTTTTAAGTGTTTTCGGTTCACAATTTGTGTTTATTTGAGTTTTGGTTCGAGACTTGTGAAATTTCAGCTTCAGCAACCTGTAGTTCATTGGGACGCCATCCCATATCTTGGATGCCATCCTGCCTTTCACATCTGGACGCCGTCTAGATGAACTACCGGGTTCTGTTTTGGATGTTCGTTCACCGTTTAATTCTAACTATGCTACGCACCTTCGATTAACATGCAACTTGTTCTAACATGCTTATATATGATTAAAAACCTCAGAAAAATAGTTCGAGACCAGACCCGAACGTGTTGACTTTTTCGTTGACTTTGACCCAACTAAAGTTGACTTTTGATCGAACTTAACCAATTACTTATTCAATCATTCTAACTTGCTCTTATACTTGTATCTTGCATGAAACTTGACAAATTTGATTCACATGCTAATTAATTGAGTCGTAACGAGCCATAGGACTAATTGAACAACTTTAACCAATCGTGTTTACCGTTATTGATACAACCTACTTGTTTAGGTCAAGACTAGCAATCGTCCTTACACACATTTACTTTTGAAGTGATTTTTCACTCTTTCACTCAAGATGAGATCATAGTCCCACTTTTACTCTTTTAAACTTACATTTGGGATGAGAAAACATAAACGTTTTATTTTACAAAGTGAACACAACTATGAAAACAAACATTCTACATACGAGTTAGAAAAAAATCCTCAATTCGATTATCATTAGTTACACTTGCCGGGTGTAAGCGAGAACTTATGTTGTATGGCCATATGGGTTTGACAAACCCTCATTTGGACGGTTCGCTACCGTTACTTCGGATGAAATATATTTTCGAGAAACAGTGTATGTTCTAACACTATTGTGATGGGTTCCTATGGAAGGAAAGTTAAGCCTTGATAATTGGGTGCTCATGATAACAATTTTTGGAATGGTTTACTATTATTGAAATGTTATAAATCTTGTGGTTCATTTTACTTACTTAAACCTATGATTTCACCAACATTTTCGTTGATAGATTTTTATGTTTTTCTCAGGTCTTTGAACGATATGTGATACATGCTTCCGCTCATTATTTTGATACTTGCATTGGATGTCGAGTATATATGCATACATGGAGCATCTTTTGACTTTATTTTAAACTGTGTCGCATAGGTTTCATTTGTACTTATAACATTGTAACATAACTTGTGGTTGAACTATTCTTGTAAACTTGAAACAATCTTTACATTTGAAATGAATGCGACATATTTTTGGTCAAACATTATTTTAAAGACTTATGACCACGTAACAGGACCTAAGTAGACGGCGCCACACCTGGAATGCCTTCAAAGAAAGAATGATCACCTGCTACCGTCCATGGAGAGAGCTCAAGAGTTGGAAACTGAGTTAAAGAATTTGAAGATAAAGGCACCGACATTGATGCCTTTGACCTAAGTTTCTCTGAGTTAACTATGTTGTGTCCGAATACTTATTCCAATGAAGATCTCAAAATTGAGGCGTATATTGATGGGTTGTATGATCAGATTAAAACTGGGGTTGAAGCTAGTGAGCCCCTATTGAAGCTGCCATAGCTATGGCATATAAACTAAATGATAAGGTGTTGAGAAGGGGTAAGAAACCTGCACCGGATGCTAGTAATGAGGTGGTTAACAAAGCTGATGATGGTAAGAGGAAGTGGGATAACAACCGCAATCAAAACCAGAATCAGCAGAAGAAACATAATATTTCCAGTTCCAATAATCGTGGTTAACGTGTTTGTCTAAGGTGTTACAAGGCTCATGATGGTCATTGTTTGGTTACGTGTAATAGGTGTTCAAAGCAAGGACACATCGCTAAGGATTGTAAGGTAGTTATGCCAAATGTTGCACCTCCTGCTGCGGGTGGTGGTAATGGTAATGGTAATGGTAAGTCTAAGAATGGTGGTGCTCAGCGAGTTTGTTATGATGTGGTAAGCCTGGGCACTTTCGTGATACGTGTCCCAATAAGAAGCCAACTGAGAACGCGCAAGGAAGAGCGTTCAATATTAATGCCAGGGATGCAGAGGAAGACCCGAAACTTGTTACTCGTACATTTTTGGTCAATGATTTATTGGTTTATGTACTTTTTGATTCGGGGGCTGATTTAAGTTTTATGTCCATTAAATTTAGTCCTAAAATCAAAACTCCATTAACTCCTTTAGACAGAATTTACGCTGTAGAAGTAGCTAATGGTAAGGTGCTTACTGCTAAGACTGTGTACCATAAGTGTAATATTAGACTGACGGATAGAGACTTTGTGGTAGACTTAGTGCCGATTGAGCTAGGAATTTTTGATGTTGTTATTGGTATGGATTGGTTGTCCAAAAATCGTGCTAAAATCGTCTGTTATGAGAAAGCTGGTCGTATTACTCGTGTGGTTGGAGAGCCACTGATGATTTTTGGGGATAAGAAATGCAGACAGTTAAATCTTATTAGCTGTTTAAAAGTTCATAAATATCTTCGCAAAGGTTGTCATGCTATTCTAGCCCATATAGTAGAATCTGACAGAGAAGAAAAGAGAATTGATGATGTTCATGTCGTTAGAGATTTTCCTGAGGTATTTCCCAAGAATTTACCTGGACTTCTGCTGCATCGCGTAGTAGAATTTCAAATTGATCTTGTACCCGGTGCTGCTCCTGTAGCACGTGCTCCTTATAGACTCGCTCCTTCTGAACTTCAAGAATTGTCAAGTCAACTTCATGAGTTGTTAGACAAAGGTTTCATTCGTCCCATTTCATCCCCTTGGGGAGCTCCAATTTTGTTTGTTAAGAAAAAGACGGTTCGTTCCGATTGTGTATTGATTATCGCGAGTTGAACAAGCTTACTGTTAAGAATCGTTACCCTCTTTCGAGAATTAATGATCTGTTCGATCAACTCCAAGTTTCGTCCGTTTATTCTAAGATTGATCTTCGTTCTGGTTATTACCAATTTCGCATTAAAGAAACTGATATTTCGAAAACTGCTTTTCGAACCTATTATGGTCACTACTAATTTCTGGTTATGCCGTTCGGATCAACTAACGCATCTGCAGTGTTCATGGACCTCATGAACCGTGTGTGTAGTCCTTTTCTAGACAAGTTCGTTTTGTTTTCATCAATAATATTCTTATCTATTCCAAGAGTGATCAAGAGCACGAAGAGTATTTGAGATTGGTGCTTGATTTGTTAGGAAAAGAAGCGCCGTATGCTAAATTTTCAAAGTGTGCGTAATGGTTGAAAGAAGTTCAATTCCTTGGGCACGTTGTTAGTAAACAGGGAATTCAAATTGATCCTGCCAAGATTGAGGCAATTGAAAAGTGGGAAACTCCGAAGACTCCTACTCAGGTTCGTCAGTTCCTAGGTTTGGCAGGCTATTATAGAAGGTTCATCCAAGATTTTTCACGAGTAGCGAAACCTCTGGCTGCTTTAACGCATAAGGGGAAGAAGTACTAGTGGAAAGGTAAACAAGAGTCTGCTTTCCAAACATTGAAAGAGAAGTTAACTTCTGCACCGATATTATCACTACCTGAAGGTAATGACGATTTTGTTATCTATTGTTACGCATCGCGTCAGGACTTTGGTTGTGTTTTGATGCAGCGAAAGAAAGTCATTGCTTACGCGTCATGTCAATTGAAGATTCATGAACAGAATTATACGACCCATGATTTAGAATTAGGAGCTGTTGTGTTCGCACTCAAGATTTGGAGACATTACTTATATGGGGTCAAATGTACAGTGTAAACTGATCCCAAAAGTCTTCAACATATCTTTGATCAAAACCAGTTGAATATGAGGCAGCGAAAATGGGTTGAGTTGTTGAACGATTATGACTGTGAACTCCTTTATCATCCTGGAAAAGCCAATGTTGTGGCTGATGCTCTAAGTCGAAAGGAGAGAAGTGAACCTCATAGGTTTAGAGCCTTGAATATGATTATTCGAACAAACCTCGCAAGGCCAATTTTTGTGGTACAACAAGAAGCCTTGAAGGAGGAGAATGTTGTGAACGGAAATATCAAAGGCTTGAATAAATAATTTGAGTTACGAACAGATGGTACTCGGTATTTTTTGGGACGTCTTTGGGTTCCAAATTTAGGTGAATTGCAACAACTTGTTTTAGATGAAGCTCATAAGTCTAGTTACTCTATTAACCCTGGTTCAGGGAAGCTGTATCATGATCTCAAAGAGTTATATTGGTGGCCTAATTTGAAGGCTGATGTGGCTAAGTGTTTGACTTGTGCTAAAGTTAAAGCTGAACATTAGAAACCGTCCGGACTTTTAGTGCAACCTGAGATTCCCGAGTGGAAGTGGGAAAGTATTGCAATGGATTTTATTATGAATTTACCGAGAGTTATGGGTGGTTACGATAACATTTTGGTTATTGTTGATCGACTCAAAAAGTCAGCTCATTTCTTGCCGATTAAAGAAATTGATTCAATGGAGAAGCTTACTCATTTATATTTGAAAGAAATTGTTTCAAGACATGGTGTTCCTGTATCTATTATTTCATACCGAGATAGTCGATTCACATCGAGGTTTTGGCAATCTCTACAGGAAGCTTTGGGAACCAAATTGGATATAAGCACTGCTTATCATCCACAGATGGATGGTCAGAGTAAAAGGACCATTCAAACATTGAAGGACATGTTACGAGCGTGCGTTATTGATTTCAGTAATGGTTGGGATAGATATTTTTTCCGTTGGCTGAATTTTCTTATAATAACAGCTATCATGCAAGTAATAAAGCCGCACCGTTTGAGGTAATATATGGTAGAAAGTGTAGGTCTCCTATCTGTTGGAATGAGGTTGGGGATGCTCAACTCACAGGTCCAGAGATTATTCATGAGACTACCTAGAAGATTGTGCAGATTAAAGAAAGGTTGAAAACTTCCAGGAGTCGGCAAGATATTTATGCCGATAATAGAAAGAAACCTTTAGATTTTCAAGTTGGTGATCGTGTCATGTTAAAGGTATCACCTTGGAAAGGTGTGTTACGTTTTGGTAAGAGGGGAAAGTTGAATCCTCGTTATGCTAGTCCGTTCGAGATTGCTGAGAGAATTGGACCCGTGGCTTATCGTTTGAAATTGCCACAAGAGCTTAGCGCTATTCATGACATTTTTCATGTATCTAATTTGAAGAAGTGTTTGGCTGAGGCCGATGAAACTATTCCTCTTGATGAACTTCATGTTGATAAACAACTCCATTTTGTTGAGGAACCTGTCGAGATAATGGATCGAGAAGTTAAGAAGCTCAAGCAGAGTAAGATTCCTATCATCCGAGTTAGATGGAATGCTAGACGCGGACTCGAGTTCACTTGGGAACGTGAAGATCAGATGAGGCAGAAGTACCCGCATTTATTCTCAAATGGCGAGTCAACCCCTGCACCTGCTTAAATTTCAAGACGAAATTTTCGTAACGGGAAGGTACTGTCACGACCCTACATTTTCAGTTATCTTTTTCCGTTTATATTTAATGTCTGTTAATTGATATTCGTGTCACGTCATTCCTACGACTTATATTATTATTTTAATAATAATATATTCTTTAGTATGTGTCATATGAATATATGTGTTCGTATTTAGAGTTGTACGTTTCTACGTATCGTGGATTTCTATCCGGTGAATCGTTTCGGTTTTCAATAATGTTATAACTTATACTAATAACGTGAATTACACTTTAAATTTCAATGTTGACTAAGTTTGACCAAGGTTGACTTTCGATTGACTTTGACTTTCAGTTGACTTTTGTTGACTTTTCTAATTAAAGAAACTTTCCAAAAATAGAAACTTTCCAAAAATGGAAACTTGCTAAAAATAGAAACTTTCTAAAAACATAAAGTACGTGTTATACGCTGTTCTGATCATACCGAGTGATATTCTTTGCTTTAGTACAACAAATACTATGGTTATCATATTAAGACTTGACCTAAGTTAGTTATTATATCGATCTACTTTATTTTAAGGTTGGAGTTGTGATCAATCTTGATCACTTTACCTTTGCTGTTCGCTTATCTGTTTCATTTTCTTTAAGGTGAGTTATAGTCACGTTTTTCATACTATTTAAAGTATTTTTGGGATGAGATTACATGCAATTTTTGTTTTACGTTTAGACACAAGTGGAAATTAATTTAAATTATTCATTATGAGTTGAACAAAAATATTCCCTAATCTAGTAACTATAATCACTGGTTTCTATTAGTGAACGCGAATCCAATGGATAGATCTATCGGGCTTGACAACCCCATTTCGAGCTAGTCGCGCTAGCAATTTATAATCGGAATGTATTAGTACTTCGTAATTTTTGAAGATACACATGTTCAATGTATATTGTTGCATGGTAAGGGTAAAGAAATGGTTAAGTGGTTACCAGGTAGCTCATGGATTAATGGAATAATATTCTTATGTTTTCTAACATTTGAAATCTTGTGGTCTAAAGCTTACGTTATTTAAACCTATAATTCACTCAACATTTTTGTTGACAGTTTACTCGCATGTTTTCTCAGGTACTTGATTATTTGGCTTCCGCTGTGCTAAAGAGTCTGCATGCATGTTGGCAGATTTTATTAAACGTTCAAACTTGCATTCTGTTTTCATACATTAAATTGTGGGTGTTTATTGACTTTGTTTTGGTCAACTTTTGGTTAAGTACTTATGTTGGTTTTTCTAAACTTACATATTTTGGTAGGTTTCCTTTATAGGAAATCATTTTTAAATAAAGAATGCAATGTTATTTATTAAAATCATTTAGAGTTATGTTCAAGCTGTGCGACCAAGTGACGGAGCCGTTAAGGGTACTTGACGGGTCGTCTCACACATGGAATGCAAAATTTGAGGGTAAGTTCCAAGATAATGATACTTCGGATGATGAAATATCAGTTTTACTATCTGAATTTGAGTAGGAGGAGGGGAAAGCTAGCGGATGATCGAACATAAATCTGCTCAAATAGCAAAGTTAATGTTGAGTGCATGATGGAGTATTTAAGAACGTTTATAGCTTTGATCTTCAGTCCAGTTTACCATGAATAACCCTTATTGAGATGATGATCTACGAAAGGGTGATCAAAGCTACGTCCACTATTGATCACAACTGCCGCAACAATGGCCACTAAGGGTGGTTGTATAGGGTTTATGTTCAAAGAACATACCTGTTACCATAAGAATGTTTTTAGGATGTAATCATATATTCGAGTAATAAAGAAATTGTTATTGAGTGAAGGAGGTTAGGGTTGTATTTATAATAAACCCTAACCCTAGATTATCTCTTAATTAGGTTCTAGATCCTTCCGAATAACAACCATAGATAAAGGGTTTATAGTTGGAGGCGAATTACGTTTAATTATGGATAAGATTAAATCTGATTACTTTCGTGCGCGCTAAGTAATACTTATTTACGCGCCTCCTAATCGGATGTTTTGGTACCGTTTAAGTCATGTGCGCTGCACGTGATACGCACGAGCGCCATGCACGTAGGTGCGCGTATCATTAAATCCCCCCAGTTTAATATGATGTGCGATCACCATGGCACATCATGTTAAACTACTACTTAGGAACAAAATGAAATAACATGTTTACTTTTCATAAAAAATCTTGATTAAAATAAAAAAGATGTCAAGTAACCAAATCGTTTAGCCAAGATTTAACCATAATGTGGCATTAATTACTAGACAGCCATTGTCAATCAAATGTCTCCTAATACAGTCTTAAAAACGGCTATAGTGCAGGTAATCATGACAGGCTGTCAAATTAAAACTTGCGTAACCACCAGCCAATGCTAACCTGCACCACACCGTAACTAAACTAGTCGAGTAACCGATCATTCACCCTGTTACTTGTTCAGATCATAACACGTGTACGGTGCTCATCAAATTACTCGCTTTAGAGCCCTAACCATTACCGAATATAAATAGGACCCCTCTTTTACCATTTAGGGTAAACAATTCAAATCAATTTCTTTTTCATCTTCGCTCCCAAATTTCCGATCAAGTTCCGGCAACCTCACAATTATTCAGGTCCGTTTATTTTTCGCTTTAATCTCTTTATCATGTTGACTTCTTTTGCAAGCGAAGACTGTTTTTCATGTTCACTCAATTTCATCGATGCTTGACTAAGAGTCAATGAAATGAATCATCGAATGGCATCCTCTCATCGTTGATTTTAATCCTACCCTTCCAAAGGCAAACGAGCGAGCCCACAAACCACCCCTAATATGGTTGTCGTTTATGATCAAACTCTTAAGGTAGGAAACATTCGTATTCCCCCAACCACCTTTTTCATGAGAGTGTTGTCTGCTTACAACATAGGGTTATGCCAATTGCACTCTTATAGTGCTGCACGTTTATCCCTGCTTGATATGCCGTGTAGGGCTAACAATTGTGTGCCTTTTTTGGTAGTTTTTCAAAACATATTTCGTTATCAACTAAGTGAGCATGATTAGTATGGTTTCTCCGATCGAGTTTCATTCATTGCTGGTCAAAATAAGGGTCTTCAAAGCTCTTGGGAAGATTCCTTTTACTTTGTTAAAAACAAGTTTGTTCCTCCTGAATTTGCCAACAAACTTCAATGGCACACCGGTTCAATTACTTCTTTGAATAAACCCCCTCCCATGGACCAGGCTGAGCAGGAATTGTTCGACCTGTGCTTCAGCAAAAAACTTAAACTTCGCATCTATCCAAGCGAAGTCTTGTTCCTTACCACAGTTTCATCACATTGGCCGTTTTTTTGTACTAAGCCGATCATCATGCTTAGGAAAAAGGGTATATTCTGTATTTTCCTAAATAAATTAATTAATGATTTACTTTAGTGCATGCTAACCTTTGTGCGCCAAGGAAACTGTTGACCAAGATGCTAGCATGAGGGATGTCGACGCAATGAATAGTGAGGAGGTAGCAGATGAGGCTACATCAAATCACTTCTCTTCTCTGGGCCTCAATCCTCCCATTAAAGAAGAACAAAGCTGTGAGTGTCATACCCCGTCCAAATCTTCCTGGACGAATAAAATAACATCTGGTGCCATTGCGATGAACTGACGTATATATGCCAAGAATGACTCCATGTAATATCTTTAAAATGAGCAGATGAACAGCGGAAGGTTTATTTCATACCTGTTGCAAAATTTCGTGCAAAACCCCTGATGATTTTCTTCACACCTATGACATGGCTGTTTTTGGTTTTTGTTGACGTTGTTGTTATTGAGGTTGTTGTTGGGATTGTTATTGTTGTTGAAACGGTTGTTGTAGTTGTTGTTGTTGTTGGGATGTTTGTTGTAGTTATTGTTAGGATTGCGGTTATTGTTGCGATTGTTGTTGCGGTTGTTGGGATAGTTGTTGCGATTGTGGTTGTAATTGTTATTGTTATTGTACTGGTGACTCTTGTCACCGTTTTCCTCCCACTTCCTCTTGAGTCGTTTCGTGTTGACTTCTTCGGCCGCCTGTTCTTTAATTCTTCCCTCAATCTGATTTATGAGTTTATGAGCCATTTGACTTGCCTTTTGTATGGAAGCGGGCTCGTGTGAACTCACATCTTCTTGAATCCTTACTGGTAACCCTTTTACAAACGCGTCGATCTTCTCTTCTTCATCTTCGAACGCTCCCGGACACAATAGGCACAACTCTGTGAATCATCATTCATACATGGTAATGTCAAACCCTTGTGTTCGTAACTCTCTAAGCTCTACCTTGAGCTTATTGACTTCGTTTCTAGGACGGTACTGCTCGTTCATCAATTGCTTGAATGCCGACCACGGTAGTGCGTAAGCAGCATTTTGTCCTACCTATTCAAGATAGGTGTTCCACCACGTTAACGCAGTACCTGTGAAGGTATGCGTAGCGTACTTAACTTTGTCCTCTTCAGTACACTTACTTATGGCAAACACCGATTCGACTTTATCGGTCACCGTTTCAATCCAATTGGTCCTTTGGTTCCATCAAATTCCAAAGGTTTGCAGGCAGTGAATTCTTTGTAGGAGCATCCTACACGATTTCTTACGCCGTTAGCTGCATTGCTAGTTTCAGAGTTATTGTTGGTATGTAGCGCAGCCTGTACTGCGGCTATGTTTGCAGCAAGAAAGGTATGAAATTCCTCTTCGCTCATATTCATGGTGTGTCGAGTAGTCGGTGCCATTTCCTTCAAAATACCCAACTGAATCGAGTTAATCATACAAAATATTAAGAGTAGTCAATAGTATTTCGTAGCATCATATGAACTCATTTATAAAAGATTTTTCTTCATATTAGCATTTTATAAGTTTAAATTCGAGTACTACCTACCCGTTAAGTTCATACTTAGTAGTTAATATACAATTCAACCACTACAATTCCATATGAAAAAACTAATTATAATAATATATCACATATAAATATTCTTCAAACTTACAACATCGCTATATTACATATAACATGAAATATAGTACACTTTGATACAGGATAGTTTTAAAGATAAATATAGTTAATACGCAAGTTGTTCAGCAAAGGAAATAAAGTCACGTAATTCATAAGTCCAGAAACAAGTCATGCATTCTGGTTTTACTAAGACGACTTCCCATCCTTGGTCTTGTGGAAAATAACCGTTATGACCATTGGCTAGGCAGCATGTTGTAATGTCGTCAAAAGGATGAGGGTATCGTAATGTCCAACAGTCCCGTAATAATCTAAAAACCTTGTTTCTCACCCCAACTACTGAATCCGTCACTTGTGGGAAGGTTTTATTTAAAAGCTGCAATCCGATATTCTTTTTCTCACTTTGGTAAGAAGCGAACATCACTAAACCGTAAGCATAGCATGCTTCTTTATGTTGCATGTTAGAAGCTCTTTCTAATTCACGAAATCCTATGTTGGGATATGTTGAGTCAAAATAGGTTCTTAACCCATAGCATAAAATTGCATTTGGGTTCCCCGCATTTAACGCTTTAAAGAAAACACGGCGTAACTTACGGTCTCCCCAATGTGATATACCTCACCTATCAAAGGAAAGCCTTTTATAAACTAAGGCATTTCTGGAAAGTCTTTCAAATGTTTGACAAGTTAATTTTGCCATAATTAATTGTGCTGATGAATTCTGACCGACTCTTGACAAGATTTCCTCAATCATATCCTCTGGTAGATCTTCTAAAATATTTGGTTGTCTACCCTTAACGTCCATTTTGTTTTTATACTGTAAAATAGACAAGGATTAGATTCGTAAAAGATAATTAATAAACAATACAAGCAATTTTTACGTAGAATATAAAAGTACAAGCACACTACAATACATATAATACACAACATGATTACACCCCTCTAATCTGAATCACTGGTTTCTTCTTCTTCGGACTTGGTTCGTTTACCTAATTTTCTAGGAATATATGGTGTTCCTCTAATACGAGCCGTCATTTTCCACAATGGTTTAGAAAAACCTGGTGGTTTAGAGGTTCCCGGGTCATTGTTACATTTTAGGAAATATGGATGTTGCCGATACATATAAAGTTCATCGGGGTTGGAATCGGGTTTCTCTATTTTTATACCTTTCCCTTATTATTTTCTTTCGCTTTATTAAATTGGGTCGAGGTAATTTCTATAACATCATCGGAATCCTCATCGGGATCCGATTCATCGGAAAATTGGTAATCTTCCCAATATTTTGCTTCCTCAGCGGAAACACCATTGACCATTATTAACTTTGGTCCGTTGGTTGAGGATTTTCTTTTATTTAATCGATTTACTGTAGGTATCAATATTTCTTCCTCTGGAACCTCTTCTTCTTCCGGTTCCTCCTCTTCCGGTTCCTCTTCTTCCGGTTCCTCCTCTTCCGGTTCCTCCTCTTCCGGTTCCTCTTCGGGAATTTGTGAATCTTCCCAAAATATATTCGACTCTTCATTATTATTAGGTGAATCGATGGGATTTGTACTAGTGGTAGACATCTATCACACAATATCAAACACATTAAGTGGTTAATATATCACATAATATTTACATGTTAATAATATATAGTTTCCAACAAAAGTGTTAAGCAATCATTTTTAAAGAAAACACGGTCGAAGTCCAGACTCACTAATGTATCGTAACAAACTCGATAAGACACACTAATGCAAATTTCTGGTTCTCTAAGACCAACGCTCGGATACCAACTGAAATGTCCCATTCATATTGATTATAAACGTTCCATATTAATTGATTTCGTCGCGAGGTTTTGACCTCTATATGAGACGTTTTTCAAAGACTGTATTCATTTTTAAAACAACCATAACCTTTATTTTATCTATAAAGGTTTAAAAAGCATTACGTAGATTATCAAATAATGATAATCTAAAATATACCGTTTACACACGACCATTACATAATGGTTTACAATAAGAATATATTACATCAAAAATAAGTTTCTTGAATGCAGTTCTTACATAATATCATACAATCATGGACTCTAAATCTTGTCCTTATTTTAGTATTCAACAGCGGAAGCTCTTAATAATCACCTGAGAATAAACATGCTTAAAACGTCAACAAAAATGTTGGCTAGTTATAGGTTTAACCTATATATTATCAAATCATAATAATAGACCACAATATTTCATATTTCAATATACATCCCATACATAGAGATAAAAATCATTCATATGGTGAACTCCTGGTAACCGACATTAACAAGATGCATATAAGAATATCCCCTATCATTCCTAAAATCCTTCGGACATGATAACAACGAATTCAAAGTACTAAAGCATCTGGTACTTTGGATGGGGTTCGTTAGGCCCAATAGATCTATCTTTAGGATTCGCGTCAATTAGTAGATCGGTTTACTAATTCTTAGGCTACCAAGCAAAAGGGGCATATTCGGCTTCGATCATTCACCCATATAATGTAGTTTCATTAACTTGTGTCTATTTCGTAAAACATTTATAAAACTGCATGTATTCTCATCCCAAAATATTAAATTTTAAAAGTGGGACTATAACTCACTTTCACATATTTTTACTTCGTCGGGAGTAAGACTTGGCCACTGGTCGATTCACGAACCTATAACAAATATATACATATATATATCAAAGTATGATCAAAATATATTTACAACATTTTTAATACATTTTGATTTTTTAAGTTTATTAAGTCAGCTGTCCTCGTTAGTAACCTACAACTAGTTGTCCATAGTTAGATGTACAGAAATAAATTGATATATATTATCTTGAATCAATCCACAACCCAGTGTATACACGTCTCAGGCTAGATCACAACTCAAAGTATATATATTTTTGGAATCAACCTCAACCCTGTATAGCTAACTCAAACATTACTGTATATAGAGTGTCTATGGTTGTTCCAAATAATATATATACATGGGTCGATATGATATGTCAAAACATTTTCATACGTGTCTATGGTATCCCAAGATTACATAATATATTAGAATACATGTATAATACAATATAAGTTAGCTAGGATATGATTTGTATAGAATTGTTACAATATTTCCCGTAGCTACAACAATCAAAAAAATTTCCAATCTTGTTTTACCCATAACTTCTTCGTTTTAAATCCGTTTTGAGTGAATTAAATTGCTATGGTTTCATATTGAACTCTATTTTATGAATCTAAACAGAAAAAGTATAGGTTTATAGTCAAAAATATAAGTTACAAGTTGTTTTTGTAAGAGTTAGTCATTCAGTCGAAAGAACGACGTCTTGATGACCATTTTGAAAAACATACTTCCACTTTGAGTTTAACCATGATTTTTGGATATAGTTTCATGTTCATAGGAAAAATGATTTTCCCAGAAGAAAAACTTTTAAATCAAAGTTTATCATAGTTTTTATTTATCAAATCCAAAACAGCCCGCGGTGTTACTACGACGGCGTATGTCCGGTTTTACGGTGTTTTTCGTGTTTCCAGGTTTTAAATGAAAGGACCCGTTCATATACATTATAAATAATTCACAATAGTTGATTACATCGCGAGGTATTTGACCTCTATATGATACATTTTACAAACATTGCATTCGTTTTTAAAAGACAAACTTTCTTCACAACGAAAGTTGACGACATGCACACCATTTCATAATACATCCAACTATAATTGATATAATAATAATCTTGATGAACTCAATGACTCGAATGCAACGTCTTTCAAAATATGCCATGAATGACTCCAAGTAATATCCTTAAAATGAGCTAATGCACAGCGGAAGATTTCTTTAATACCTGAGAATAAACATGCTTTAAAGTGTCAACCAAAAGGTTGGTAAGTTCATAGGTTTATCATAACAATCATTTCAATATATTAATAGACCACAAGATTTCCGTTTATAAATATATGTACACTCGCAAGTGTATAAAAGTATTCTATAAGTTGTAGGCACCCGGTAACAAGCCTTAACGTTCATGTTTTACCCCCTAAAGTACACCAGATTAGGTGTGTTTAAAATAACCTCGAAGTACTAAAGCATCCCATAGTCAGGATGGGGTTTGTCAGGCCCAATAGATCTATCTTTGGGATTCGCGCCTACCGTACATAGATAAGTAGTTTAATGTAACCAAGCTAAGGGTATATTTCTGGTTTAAACCCACGTAGAATTAGTTTTAGTACTTGTGCCTATTTCGTAAAACATTTATAAAAACAGCGCATGTATTCTCAGTCCCAAAAATATATATAAAAGGGAGCAAATGAAACTCACAATACAGTATTTCATAGTAAAAATACATATAACGTAATTTAACAAGTGCAAGGTTGGCCTCGGATTCACGAACGTATCAATATTGAGATTCAATATTGCAGGAAAGTACGTAGACGCAACGGAGATGATAAACACTAGATTGACCTCACGAGCATACCCATGAACCATACCCATCACCTCCATAGCTATAACCCATAATTTCCTTAGCTTCGACTCATTCAAAAAAACTATTTTGAAATCACTCGGACAGTACTCCGTCGTAATATTTTATGTATACTAATAATATCTTGATATAATACAGAGCAAATATATATATATATATATATATATATATATATATATATATATATATATATATATATATATATAAATCGATTGAGAGAGTTTAGAGAAATATATTTTCAAGTTTCTATAAAATAATGAAACCTATTGAATTCTATTTATAATAGATTTTTGAATTGTTAAAGTAAATTATTAAAGTATGAATTATTAAAGTGAATTATTAAAGTATGAATTATTAAAGTGAATTATTAAAGTATGAATTACTAAAGTGAATTATTAAAGTATGAATTATTAAAGTGAATTATTAAAGTATGAATTATTAAAGTGAATTATTAAAGTATGAATTATTAAAGTGAATTATTAAAGTTAAAGTAAAGTAAAAGTAAAGTAAAGGTAAAGTTAAAGTATAGTAAAAGTATAAAAACTATGTATTTATAATACGCGTATAAATATATATAATATTAATTTAAATCGTTATATATATTTAATGAAATAAAATATAAATATCGTTATATTTATTATACTGGTTAAGTAATGAGTTGTCAAAAGTGATTCTAGATATTTATAAAAGTTATATACATTTTAATAATAAAGTTCTTTTTAAACTGAAAACGTCTTTGTACGTTTGAAAATAGATTAATAGAATATTATGGAAACCAATTTTCCACTAACTTTTGTCAAACTTTCGTAAATGACACTTTTTGTTTTTATTTATAAATAGCTTTATAAATTATTCTGAATATCGTTAAGAGGAATAGATTTTCTCAAATCACAGTGGACCTTCTTAACAGAGACTTGTAATCATAATTCAATGTTTCTGATAATTCAATCATTTAATATATTTTTTTTATTTCGTCGAAAATCATATTGAAACAAATACGTTCATGTAAAGTATTATACGTTTAATACTTTATTAATATTTTCAAGTTAATATATATATATATATATATATATATATATATATATATATATATATATATATATATATATATATATATATATATACATATACATATCTATTTATATATAACGGTTCGTGAAACGTCGGAATTTGGTCGAGGTTATAATGAATGTATGAACACAGTTTAAAATTCTTGAGATTTAACTTAACAAACTTTGCTTATCGTGTCGGAATAATATAAAGATTAAAGTTTAAATTTGGTCGGAAATTTCTGGGTCGTCACAGTACCTACCCGTTAAAGAAATTTCGTCCCCGAAATTTGATAGAGGTCGTCATGACTAACAATGAGAATGTTATTATAACGATTATAGAGTTTTATCATGTTCAAGAAGAATGGATAAAATAATTCGATTACTCGAAGCGTGTGAGTGAAGTTATCGTAAATGAATGAAATAAGATAATAGTGATTCGTCGTATCTTTTGACGTCATCACGATTGATCTCCGAAAAGAAAATATTTGTAATCTATATTGGATTTGATTATTCGGCGATTAAGGAAATTATGATCCTCTTCGAAATAATGCGATAATCCATTTTGATTTCTCTGTCGGATATTTCACTATAAATCCACCTCATTTGTTTTCTTACAACTCACACCTTCTCAACTCATATTTTAAAGTATTTGTCAATATGCTTCATCCAGTGCTGATTCTTGTTATACTCCTCACTTTTATATCTGTCGCTGTTCTTTTTCATCTGCCTCCAGAAGAATCTATTTACTTCTACTATACTCTTGGTTTTATAGTGTTTTTAGTTCTCCCGTGTCTTTATATTGCTATATGCATTGATATATACAGTTTGTGATTTCTGGGTTGTTGTTGAATTTTATATCTTCCCTTATATTTCAAAGTCCTTGCTTCTTCTATAATCATTGTCATCCACAGTTAATACTCTCTTCTATTTGCTATGATTTATACTTCCATTTCTAGTTCGGAGCTTTGTCCTTTCGTTTCTTCTTCTTGCGATTAAGCACCGCTTGTAATGGTCCAGAATTCGCAGATATAAATTTCGGAATGAACATTATTAATGTTCTAGGAAGGAAATTGTAATGGCACGATCTTGACTTGTCAAATTACCAGAATACCTAGGAAAAGGCCGAATCATCAAGAAATATTTTCTTGATATCGTGTAACATAGCACATGATGACGTTACGATCTATGAATCATCATGTTCCATTTAGAAACTCAGCATAAATTACTGTAATATAATCACGTTGATCAAGTGTCATTATATTATACTAACTCATGCTTCAGATCCCAACACTTCTTCAAGAATATTCCTATTTTAAACTCGAATGTTTCAGAATTTAGAAACTAAAATAGTTTCTTTTATGATATAATACAGATAACGCGAAGAGGTAAATTATTTCAGATAAGAATAATTATAAAAATATCTTCAGAAGTATGGATGATATTTATAATGAAAGATACGATGATATCTTAGAATGTCTAATATCAGAGGATGATGAAGGATATTGTCCGCAGGGGTTTAAAGTCAGGAGCAATGTATTCGTTAATGACTTCAGCAAGTACTGAATCATTTGGATTCTTTGAAGGCAGGTTCAGCCTTTGTGATTTGTCCACAGCCTCCTTCATACTTTGCTCAATCCGTTTTCCAGTTCCAAAGCTTATCTTTTACTAAGCTTTGCCAATATACTATCATTTATCATCCAACTTTTTACTGTTAAGGTCGTTTACAGTTTTTGCTGCTTCATCAGTATTTTTCAAAATTTCGAGATCTGGTTCGCAGTTTAGGGTGTTTTTCATAAATTTCTCATTCAAAGAATGTAAGTCTTGGAGGTAGACGTTGTGTGTATATGTAATTGTTGATGTAGACATGCTGCGAGGTTTCAAAATACTGATTGCTGATTCTCAATAATTGGTATGGCAATTCTTGTTATAAGGTACGAATGAGTATATGATAGGGTTTCGATAATTATAATAATTTTGTTTTTTTTTTGGAAAGTCAAAGATCAGTTAAGTTGTTGGTAAGTTTATTGCTAATGTGGTGAATATAAACCATTCCCCGGTAATGTTGGCGAAAGGGCAACGTATCTATCGAGGTTATAATAAGACTGTTTTGATTGAGAAGTCGAAGTTGACTTGTTGGAGCTGTGACAAAACTATCTATTTTGAAACGGAATTGAAAAGTTATTTTAGCTAGTAAATGCCAAAGGGTCTAACACGGATACGTGTCAAACTATGACTTGGGTTTTGAGAGTTTTTCAGGTGTATAACTGTGGGTAACATGTGGTTGGATCATCATCTCGATTGTTCCTTAGTTGAAGTGTCTTCAGGAATTTCGAAGGGTTTGAGCACATATTGTAATCGTTAATACATATGATGTTCTAACACAGTTTTGAAGTCAAAGTATAGCTTTGAAAGATATAGGAATCTAAGAGTGATGATACTGGTTATATTTCGAATTGAATTATGCGATTTCAAAATCAAAATATGTAATTGAATTTGAATGAGTATGATTGTTTTGATTAATATGAAAGAATGGACATTGTTGTGAAAGTAGGGAGTATAGTTGATGATTGCTGAATCAGTTTCGAAAAATGTAATATATTAATTGTGAATTTGTATATCTCTCGGGTATTACCTACCCCTTAAAAAAAATTTCACAATTAATATTTTGTACAAAAGAAGTTTATTACAGTCTTTATGAAAATATATGTGTATATTTTCTTTAGATGTAATATAGATTTAATGAGTTAATATTAAATTAAACTCATTTGTTTTATGGTTGGAACTAGAATTGAGTAATCCCTAAAACTTTATAAATTACATAAGTATTTCTTCAATAATATTGAAATTATGAATAATTACTTTGTTATTTGTTGGTTTTCGTAAAATTCTTGTGAACTTCGCAAGGTACGAATGATGTTATTTGAAAAGTTTCGAGTACATCGATGATGAAAGTGTAAAATCAAACGTATATTCGAATAATACACTTGATTTATTATGAATTGGATTTTTATTGAATTGAGACAGAGATTGTAATTAACGATGGTTAAGTTGCGGACGAAGGAAGTACATCATTGTATATTTGTAATATGAATTAACTGAGTAGTTAAGATTCACACATAATAGCTTAGTACGGGAAGATTTATTATGGTTTAAAAATTTATACATATAAAATATACATATAAATCTTTCGATTGGAAATGAGTTAATACTTCATAACTCGTTGATACAATATATTTGTTGTTGATTCGTAATGATGTCCACAATGATTCTTGAACTGACAGAGTTTGTGATGTTACAGGTGCTGTTGATTCTGACGATACTGACGGCACTGACTGTGTTGATGATGCTACGGTCCTGTTGATGCTGTTGGTAAAACAATTCTAGCTTGTAAATCGTACACCATTTTTGATCAAAGTTTCTACTCTACCATCTCCGTTCACTCATCCGATTTACGATTAGAATTAAATAATCTCTAAGATTTTGGAGATTACATAACTGCCGCAGAGATATCTCTTCAATGAAGTTTATGAATTAATACTTCATCGTTTGTTGTTATTGATATTCCTGGATATTTACAGAGCGTATGACATTGATGTTTGAGATACAGATTGTGATATTGCAGTGTGGGATGTGGATGTTGTTGTTGGTGGTGGTGATGGTACTGTTGGTGTTGCTGATGGTGGTACTGTTTATGCTGCTGGTGCTGCTGCTGATGTTTGTAACCTTTGCACCATATTCTCCAAAGCCACTACCCGAGCGCGAAGCTCGTTGACTTCTTCTATTACACCAGGGTAATTGTTGGTTCGGACAAGCGGATAAATAAAATCTAGAATTTGGTGTAGTATGTAATCGTGACGAGATACTCTAGAAATAAGAGAGAAAATGGTGTTTCAGATAGGTTTGCCAGTAAGTGCTTTAGGTTCTTCGCCAAGAGGGCAATGTGGGGGTGGAAGGGATCACTTTCTTCTTGTCTCCAATGATTAAGGAGGCTACGAACCCATCCCCAATTCATCCAGAATAGATGATGACTAATTGGTTGATCCATTCCGGTCACACTGCTTTCGGAACTTGAGTGGGATTCCATTTCGGAATCCGAGGGACTTGAACTAATGACGAATTCCATTTTGTACGATTGAATAAAGAATTTTTCGATATAAAATGATTTTTCGGCTATCGGGTGGTATTCTAATTATATAGAGCAAAAGGTTTCGTAGATTACGGAGGAATTTACGGAATATGTCAGGCAAAGTTTACAGTAACAGATACGCTAAGATATGAATTAGCAGATACACTAAGATATGAATTTTGTCTATACACTATTCATGCAATCAATGCAATAAGATGTATCTAGACATAGAATGATAAGCAGGTAATTTCCGACAAAAATGATGAGCAAAACTTTTGACATGTAGACACGGTCGAAGTCTAGACTCACTAATGCATCCTAACGACTATCAGTTAGCACACTAATGCAGACCTGGTTCGCTAAGACCGCCGCTCTGATACCAACTGAAAGGACCCGTTCATATACATTATAAACGATTCACAATAGTTGATTACATCGCGAGGTATTTGACCTCTATATGATACATTTTACAAACATTGCATTCGTTTTTAAAAGATAAACTTTCTTTACAATGAAAGTTGACGACATGCACACCATTTCATAATACATCCAACTATAATTGATATCATAATAATCTTGATGAACTAAATGACTCGAATGCAATGTCTTTCAAAATATGCCATGAATGACTCCAAGTAATATCCTTAAAATGAGCTAATGCACAGCGGAAGATTTCTTTAATACCTGAGAATAAACATGCTTTAAAGTGTCAACCAAAAGGTTGGTGAGTTCATAGGTTTATCATAACAATCATTTCAATATATTAATAGACCACAAGATTTCCGTTTATAAATATATGTACACTCGCAAGTGTATAAAAGTATTCTATAAGTTGTAGGCACCCGGTAACAAGCCTTAACGTTCATGTTTTACCCCCTGAAGTACACCAGATTAGGTGTGTTTAAAATAACCTCGAAGTACTAAAGCATCCCATAGTCAGGATGGGGTTTGTCAGGCCCAATAGATCTATCTTTGGGATTCGCACCTACCGTACATAGATAAGTAGTTTAATGTAACCAAGCTAAGGGTATATTTCTGGTTTAAACCCACGTAGAATTAGTTTTAGTACTTGTGCCTATTTCGTAAAACATTTATAAAAACAGCGCATGTATTCTCAGTCCCAAAAATATATATAAAAGGGAGCAAATGAAACTCACAATACTGTATTTCGTAGTAAAAATACATATAACGTAATTTAACAAGTGCAAGGTTGGCCTCGGATTCACGAACGTATCAATATTGAGATTCAATATTGCAGGAAAGTACGTAGATGCAACGGAGATGATAAACACTAGATTGACCTCACGAGCATACCCATGAACCATACCCATCACCTCCATAGCTATAACCCATAATTTCCTTAGCTTTGACTCATTCAAAAAAACTATTTTGAAATCACTCGGACAGTACTCCGTTGTAATATTTTATGTATACTATAATATCTTGAAATAATACAGAGCAAATATATATATATATATATATATATATATATATATATATATATATATATATATATATATATATATATATATATAAATCGATTGAGAGAGTTTAGAGAAATATATTTTAAAGTTTCTATGAAATAATGAAACCTATTGAATTCTATTTATAATAGATTTTTGAATTATTTAAGTGAATTATTAAAGTATGAATTATTAAAGTGATTTATTAAAGTATGAATTATTAAAGTGAATTATTAAAGTATGAATTATTAAAGTGAATTATTAAAGTATGAATTATTAAAGGAATTATTAAAGTTAAAGTAAAGTAAAAGTAAATTAAAGGTAAAGTTAAAGTATAGTAAAAGTATAAAAACTATATATGTATAATACGCGTATAAATATATATAATATTAATTTAAATCGTTATATATATTTAATGAAATAAAATATAAATATCGTTATATTTATTATACTGGTTAAGTAATGAGTTGTCAAAAGTGATTCTAGATATTTATAAAAGTTATATACGTTTTAATAATAAAGTTCTTTTTAAACTGAAAACGTCTTTGTACGTTTGAAAATAGATTAATAGAATATTTTGAAAACCAATTCTCCACTAACTTTTGTCAAACTTTCGTAAATGACACTTTTTGTTTTTATTTATAAATAGCTTTACAAATTATTCTGAATATCGTTAAGAGGAATAGATTTTCTCAAATCATAGTGGACCTCTCAACAGAGACTTGTAATCATAATTCAATGTTTTTGATAATTCTATCATTTAATATATTTTTTTTTATTTCGTCAAAAATCATATTGAAACAAATACGTACGTGTAAAGTATTATACGTTTAATACTTTATTAATATTCTCAAGTTATAATATATATATATATATATATATATATATATATATATATATATATATATATATATATATATATATATATATATATATATATATATATATATACATACATATCTATTTATATATGACGGTTCGTGAATCGTCGGAATTTGGTCGAGGTTATAATAAATGTATGAACACAGTTTAAAATTCTTGAGATTTAACTTAACAAACTTTGCTTATCGTGTCAGAATAATATAAAGATTAAAGTTTAAATTTGGTCAGAAATTTTCGGGTCGTCACATTAAATCATTAAGTTAGCATATCATATAGATATAGAACATGTGTTTAGTTGATTTTAAAAGTCAAGTTAGAAGGATTAACTTTTGTTTGCGAACAAGTTTAGAATTAACTAAACTATGTTCTAGTGATTTCAAGTTTAAACCTTCGAATAAGGTAGTTTTATATATATGAATTGAATGATGTTATGAACATCATTACTACCTCAAGTTTTGTGGATAAACCTACTAGAAATGAGAAAAATAGATCTAGCTTTAAAGGATCCTTGGATGGCTTGAAAGTTCTTGAAGCAGAATCATGACACGAAAACAAGTTCAAGTAAGATTTCCACTCGAAATATGATTGTTATAGTTATAGAAATTGAATCAAAGTTTGAATATGAGTATTACCTTATATTAGAAAGATATCTTACTGTAAATAAGAAAGATTTCTTGAGGTTGGATGATCACTTTACAAGATTGGAAGTAAGCTAGCAAACTTGGAAGTATTCTTGATTTTATGAAACTAGAACTTATAGAATTTATGAAGAACACTTAGAACTTGAAGATAGAAGTTGAGAGAGATCAATTAGATGAAGAAAATTGAAGAATTAAAGTATTTGTAGGTGTTTTTGGTCGTTGGTATATGGATTAGATATAACGGATGTGTAATTTTGTTTACATGTAAATAAGTTATGAATGATTACTAATATTTTTGTAATTTTATGAGATATTTCATGCTAGTTGCCAAATGATAGTTCCCACATATGTTAGGTGACTCAAATGGGCTACTAAGAGCTGATCATTGGAGTGTATATTGTAGTGACCCGGGAATTTCCGACCAAATTTAAACTTGAATCTTATATTATTTCGAAACGATAAGCAAAGTCTGTAAAGTTGAGTCTCAAAAAGTTTGAACTATTTCATCTAATCATTTGCCCTTTGACCATTCTCGACGATTCACGAACAATTTAGTTGTAAATAAATATGTAAATTAAATATATACATAAATATAACTCTTAGTATATATGATAGTTAAAAATAATAAAAATAGGATTTAAACATTTGAATTAAAAAGGTAAGATAAGATATAAAATAATTATGTAGTATTTTAAAAAGAAGTTATATATAAATATATTTGATTTTTATAACATGTGCATAGAGTATAAATATCAGTGTTTTATTATTAAGAAAAACATACACAAATACGAAAATTGATACAAAGGTTTTGTTTTAGTGAGTTTTTTATGGCCCAAGAATCCACTCAAAGAAAGGGTTCAGTAAATAAACTTTTGCCTCTGTTTTGTTTTTCGAATAAACCCCAAGAACCCAAGGTGATATTTTTTGAAAATGATTATGATATCCTATTAATAAACAATGAAGAAGAATATGATTGGGGATAGAATTGATAACAGGTTATACATAATTGGAGGGGGGTTTATTCCAGAAAAACAGACACAGCTAAATGGTTATGGGACGAGGGGTGTAAACTGGAGGTCTAGGGTTCGAGTCCCGGCATGGGCGGTTTACTACTTTTTTTTAGCATTTAAAGGTAGTTCATTTATTACCTTATTATTATTATTATTATTATTATTATTATTATTATTATTATTATTATTATTATTATTATTATTATTATTATTATTATTATTATTATTATTACTAATATTATTAGTTATTATTATTATTATTACGTTAATTGTTATAAGTACTATTCTAAATTCAAAATTATTATTATTAATAGAGTTAATATCACTATATAATTATAATTATCATTGTTATTAGCATTATTATGAATATTATTATAATTAGAATTAATGCAACTAATAAGATTATTGTTATTATTATCATTTTAAATATTATTATGTAATATCATTAAGTATTAATAGTATTATTAGTATCATTGATATAAGCGTAATTATTATGAATATTGTTATTACGAAAATAACGCAAAATATTATTATTAACATTATAAGTATCATTATTATAATTTCATTAAAAACTAAATAGTCATCATCATTAACATTATAAATATTATTAAACTTGTCATATTATATAAAATTTTCATTATTATTATTATTATTATTAAATCTGATAGTATTATTACCCATATCTTAATATTCACATTAAAATAACTAACAAATAATATTCATATAACAATATATTTACTACACAAAAGTAAACTATTTTAATATCTTATTTATTAAAAAAATGAATATAATGATACATATAAGTATTGATATTAAAACTTATATTACTAATAATATACATACTTGTTCGATTACGATTATATATTTTAATACATATACAAATGATATAGGTTCGTGAATCCGAGGCCAACCCTATACTTGTCCAATGTCATTATATGTATTTTTACTACAAAATACAGTATGGTGAGTTTCATTTGCTCCCTTTTTACTCGTTATATTTTTGGGCTGAGAATACATGCAAATGCTTTATTAACTGTTTTACAATATTTATATGCGTGAGTTTCATTTGCCTTTTTACCCTATATATTTTTGGGCTGAGAATACATGCGCAACTTTTATAAATGCTTTACGAAATAGACACAAGTAATCGAAATTACATTCTATGGTTTGATTATCTAATCGAATATGCCCCTTTTTTTTAAGTCTGGTAATCTAAGAATTAGGGAACAGACACCCTAATTGACGCGAACTCTAAAGATATATCTATCGGGCCCAACAAGCCCCATCCAAAGTACCGGATGCTTTAGTACTTCGAAATTTATAGCATGTCCGAAGGAGGATCCCGGAATGATGGGGATATTCTTATATGCATATTTGTTAATGTCGGTTACCAGGTGTTCAATCCATATGAATGCTATTTTTGTCTCTATGCATGGGACGTATGTTTATGTGTCACGACCCGGAAAATTTTGGCTAATTTTAAATCAAACTCTCGATACGATTTAATATTTTTGTCACAATAAGAAAAGTCTGTAAGGTTAAGTCTCAAAAATTTTGAACTGTTTCATATATGCAATTACCCTTCTACTGTTCTCGACGATTCACGAACCATTAATTGTATACAGATATGTGTGTGGGTATATATAAATAAATAAATATAGCTAAATTAAAAATATGAGATTTTTCTGGAAACTTTTATCCTTCACTGATTAACAACGGAGTACGATATAGCACTCCGTAAAAACTGTATGTAGAATTCAGACTGCTGACTGTTTGTTCCACACATTTTATTATTATATGTATGGTGTTTTGCTTTCCATCATAGTGTTTTGCTTTTCATCACTATTTTTACGTTGAATTGAATTGATAAAATTAAAGTGAGTTGTCTTTATATAGAATGATTACTACATAATTATGGATTGGACGTTTAAGGGTTTTAAATCAATGTATCTAATTTATATATATCACAGATACATTTTTGTTAGATGTCATCCATCACTTTTATTTCCATAACCTCATTCAATATATATACATATATGAGATATACATACTCCATAATGAGGAAACCCACTTCACACAACCCTTATTCTTCCTCATTTAAACCCATCACCCTTCTTCTCCTATTTTTTTTCTTCTTTCTTGTTCTTGTTGAACTCCAACACCCACAGTTCCTTTAAACTGTTTCCTGCTTGCTTCTTTCTGTTTCTTTTTATTACTAAACACAGCCCACCCAAAACCACCACCTTTGCTATTTGTTTAAGCTCGACAAACACAACACCTTTTCCTACGATAATCGACCGTATCAAATTTATATAGACATCCATCCACGATGAGATAACAAATACAAAGATTGTCTCATAACTAACCCATACTTTCTTTCAAGTTCAACCCAATATATCAAAAACTTTGTTAACCGTCGCCAAGATCGTTAGACAGAGAGTGTGAGTATGTTGTCCTTGGTGGTAGTAGTAAAGAGGATCAAGACCTCAACAATACCATCTCACCATAACCACCACCTACGTAATATTGTGCTACTTCAGCTACAGTTACGGTTTTTATTTTATTTTATATTTTTTTCCGATAAAAACCACCTAAAAACATCACTTGATCATCTCCTTTACTTGTTAATGATTGCACAGTTGTTTCTTTTGCTCGAACAGTACCCATAGCTAAAACCCATTTTGTAATTCGATGTTCTTGTTACAGCTCTTCATCAACCATTTAAACCGGCTCTTCATTAATCATTCAAAACGTCATGATAACGAGCAGCTTATTTTCTTCTGTTTCATTTCTTTCGGCAGCCGGGAAACACCATGAAACTCGCCACCGAAACAAACCCAACACACCTTCAATCATCAAACCCACTTCATCACCACTATTTCACCACCTTAGTCGATCAAACTATCACTACTGCTACACGTTTAATTTCTTAATCCGGTCGCTACTCCTGCTGTAAGTTAATTCGCTTCTGTTTCTGTTTTACATCGAACCAACATCAACCAACCTGTAATACAGAAGTAATTTTGATAAAGGTTTTGACCGTGATGATATATTAAGGAAGGTGATGTCTAACGAATAATAAGGATATTGAAACGGTAACAAATAATGATGAACGATTATGATGCAAGAAAATAAAAGGTGACAAAAGAAGGTGGGATGGGGGGGTCATGATGGGGACAGACTTTGGATTCTAAATCATACAACAACTACTTCAAATAAACACACACGCATACTATGATTGTGTTTGGTATTAGAATAAAGAAACTAAATATCTAAATTGGGCCACTAATTAGATTTATATAACTTGAAGTTTGGACCAAAAGATGAGTAATGATGAATCACGATTATGATGATGATGTACGGTGTAGATGATTAGAATAATTAAGTGGTCACGATTGAGGAAAATGAAATTGAATCCTATTTTTTTTAAGTGATGAGCTGGATATTTTTTTTAGGCCGTGACATTGATTTGATATTGGGCCGTTTAATTTGTTTGTTGGGCCAAGAACGTTTATGCTTTTTAGTTGGGCCGTAAAGTGCTTGTAACATTGGGCCGAGATCCCGTTGGGCCATGAAGATAATAAGTTGGTAATGATGAATGAAAATGAAAAATAAACGTGTGATGTCTATACACGTTTAAGATATAAACTAAAATAAAAATCAGAAGCAGAGCAGTTGGTTGAGCATTTGGTTGGGAAACGAGAGGTCTTGGGTTCGAGCCCGGGCTCGGGCATTATTTTGTTTTTTTAAAGAAGAAGGATAATTGTTAAGGATGTTACCGGGTTAGTGGGACATCGCGGGTTCAAACCCGAACTTGGGCATTTTTTTTAGGACTACTCCTTTGAGGTAGTTACTTATCTATTCATTTATTAATATCATGATTTTATTATTATTATTATTATTATTATTATTATTATTATTATTATTATTATTATTATTATTATTATTATTATTATTATTATTATCATAATTATTATTATTATTATTAACTTTATTACTAGTATTATGATTTTTATAAATATCATTATTTTTATTTTCAATATTAATAATAGTGTTATTATTATCATTATTTTAGTAATACTAAAATTATTAATTTATCAAACAAGTGATATTTATATATATAAAAAAAATATATTTATTACATACCTATACAAAAATGTCATACTTTATATTTTTAACAAAATGTTATTTTTAATATAAATTTTAGTGTCACATAAAATATAAATAAATTATACATTATAGATAAGTAGTATGATAATATATAAATAAATATTAATCTTAACACATTATATACTATTTTTAAACATTAACATTTAATAATTATAGTAAATAGCATGTAAATTATTAATATAACAAATATAATATAATATTAATACATAAACTTGGTTGAATATTATTATGTGTTTTAATATATATAACTAATATAGGTTCGTGAATACGAGACCAACCCTATACTTGTTCAATGACATCATATGTATTTTTACTACAAAATACAGTATGGTGAGTTTCATTTGCTCCCTTTTTAATTGCTTTTGCAATATATATTTTTGGGCTGAGAATACATGCGCTACTTTTATAAATGTTTACGAAATAGACACAAGTACTTAAAATACATTCTACGTTAAGTTGTACCACTGACATACTTCCCTGTAGCTTGGTAACTACTATTTACATGGGTATTGTAAACGCGAATCATGTTGATAGATCTATCGGGCCTGACAACCCCAACCGGACTGGACTACCAGTATTCAACGGTGGCACAGTACTTCGTTTTGTTACTACACTTGGTACAGTGTAGGGAGATTTCATAATAAAGGGAATAAGCGACGTTGATTAAATGTTAAGTATGGTTACCAAGTGCTCAACCACTTAGAATGCTTTATATACACTTGCGAGTGTATTATGTTTATGATTAAGAAATCTTGTGGTCTATTAATATATTGAAATGATTGTTATGATAAACCTATAAACTCACCAACCTTTTGGTTGACACTTTAAAGCATGTTTATTCTCAAGTACGAATTAAGTCTTTCGCTGTGCATTTGCTCAATTTAAGGACATTACTTGGAGTCGATCATCGCAATGGGACCAAATGTTGATGACTTCGTCCAGGTGGATAAGGACGGGTCTTTACAGTTGGTATCAGAGCGGTGGTCTTAGTGAACCAGGTCTTGCATTAGTGTGTCTATCTGATAGTTGTTTAGATGCATTAGTGAGTCTGGACTTCGATCGTGTCTGCATGTCAAAAGTTTTGCTTATTATTTCTAGTCGGAAATTATCTGCTTATCACCCTTAGGAAATTACCTGCTTATCATTCTTAGTCTAGACATGTCTTACTGCCTCTATTGCATAGACAGTGTATAGATAAATTCATATCTTAGCGTATTTGTTATTGTTACCTTTTTCTGACAGCTTCCATAGATTTCTCCGTAACTTAAGGGATTTTAGTATTATATATGCATATGTAAATTATGTATTGCAGGGTACTAATATACATCTTATAATCTATTTCTTATCAAAAATCCTTCAGCTGATCGTACGAGATGAATCCCTCAACCAGTTCGAATTCCTCGGATTCCGACAGCTATTCCGATATGGAGTTTTACCTAAGCTCCAGAAGCAGTGTCACCAGAATGAATCAATGATGTCAAAGCTAAGGGGTATAAAATACTATTAAATTTTAGCAGGAAATACTATTAAATACGATACAATTTTACACAAGATATTTATTTATTTATTGAATGGATATACTTAAACTTTGCTACAACACTTATAGGCAGTGTACCTAATCGTACAGTAGTGTAGTTTTTAGTAAGTCCGGTTCATTCCACAGGGAATCTTTTAATCAAAGCTTAACTCTATATTAGTTTAATTTATAAAAATACGAATATATATATAAGTAATATTATTATTTTAAAGGGGGGTTTTACCGTTTAATGACCGGTTTGTCGATTTTAAAACTTTAGTCGCAGTTAAAACCAAATGTAAAATATTAAATAAATAAAAGACTTAATTTAAAGCGTAAAGTAAATAACGATAATGAAATTGCGATAAATAAAAGTGCGATAAAATAAACTTGCGATAATTAAAAAGTACGATAATTAAAAGTGCAATTAAATACAATAACAAAAAATAAAAGTGCGATAATTAGAAGTGCAATTAAATATAAAATAAAGGAAATTAAATATGAAATAAAAGAATTATGCTTATTTAAACTTTCGTAATCATGATGTTTGACGTGTTGATTTTAGTTTTATGCCCATGGGTTAATTGTCCTTTGTCCTGGATTATTTAATATGTCCGTCTGGTTTTTGTCCATAACAGTCCATCAGTCATAAATATAAAGTGCGAGTGTACTCGTCAAATTATCCTTATACCCGAAGTCAAATATTCCAACTAATTGGAGACTTAAACTGTAACAAGGTTTTATTACTTTGTTTAATAATTACACCAGGATGTCGACTGAGTGTAACCCAAGGTTTTAATACTTTGTTATCAATTATGCCAAGTGTCCTTGTACATAATTTCACCCCTGTTTTAATAATTTTAGTGACTATTAATCCATTCCCGTGTCCGGTTAAATGAACGATTATTCGTACATATAAATACCCTGCCCATCGTATCCGATCGAGTGTATATGATTATTTATAGGGACGTTCAATTGTAAATCTTTATATTAAAATTAACAAACTATCATTTAGTTAAACAAATATAAAGCCCATTAATAGCCCATAGTCTAATTTCCACAAGTGTCGTTCTTTTGTCCAAACCCCAATTATGGTACAAAGCCCAATTACCCAATTTTAATATTTTTAGCCCAACATCATGATTACTTCGGATTAAATAAGCATAATAATAGCTTAGCTACGAGACATTAATGTAAAAAGGTTGAACATAACTTACAATGATTAAAAATAGCGTAGCGTTACACGGACAGAATTTTGACTTACACCCTTACAACATTCGCTAACACACCCTTATTATTAGGATTTAAAATTAAAATTAAAATTAAAATCTAAATTATATATACATATACTACGTTTGAGTGAAGAAGAAAAAGATGTGTTTTGTGTTACACCAAAGCTCGATTTTTATAGGCATGTGGGCTGGAACTGTGCACCATGCGATCGCATGGATTTATGCCTTCCAGGCCATGCGATCGCATGGCCAGCTGGGGAGAGCCACATTTGGTTGTTTTCTTCTGCCGACATTTATTTAAATATAATATAATATATATATATTAATTTTAAGAATTAATTATATATTATATTATATTCATATGCATAGTTGACTTGTAATTTTTAGTCCGTTGCGTTGAGCGTTGAGAGTTGGCTCTGGTCCCGGTTCCGGATTTTCGAACGTCCTTGCGAATAATTTAATATCTTGTACTTTGCGTTTTGAATCTTGTACTCTTGTAATTTTGAGACGTTTCTTATCAATAATTTTGAGACGTTTCTTATTATTTAAACGAATATCACTTGTAAATAGAACAGTTGCAACTAAAAGCTTGTCTTTCTTGAGGGATAATGCTATGAAATATATGTTCGTTTTTAGCATTATCAAATATTCCCACACTTGAGCTTTGCTTGTCCTCTAGCAATATAGTCTTGAAATACTAGAATCACTTCTTTATTCTTCACACTTTGTTCATCAGTGATTTCTTTACGGCGGTATAAACAATGGTAGTAACGATGTGGTTTACAGTCTCACATGACTTATGAAAATTTAGATCCTTTAGGAAATTGGATCTTTATGAAAACATTTGATTTTTTTTGAAAATTAAATCTAGCTTTTACCCTAGATAAGTTTTTCGAAATAACCCTTCACCGGTGTTTGCAAAATATTTTTTGTGGGTTTGGTGGGTTTCAGATTTGAAAATTTTAGCTCAAAACTTGCGATTTTGTGTCACCCACTTGCTAACCTTGTTTTGGTAAAGCAACACGTCCAGTTTACTTGCTCCGTATATTACCTTTTGATAAACTACCATCTGGTTGTAAAGGAAAGCGTTGAACAAGCAAATGTTAAGGCAATGTCCCCTGACATGCTTTTAATTATGGTCTATAACGTGTCGGACACAATTACTATCCTTGGTAGGAGTAATAGTAAAGCTCACCCTTATGATTTTTTGGTCTGGCACAAGGTCCTGTCTTCGACCATGCTATGCAACCACCGTTCTTACGGTTGACACCCGATTTGGTTCAGGTGACCTAATGAATTCCAGGTGAATTTCGAGGATTTTACGTTCAAAGGTAATGAACGCATTGAAAATAGGGTTTTCAGAAAACAAATCGGTTTTAATTTGATCAAAATATTTTCTCGTTCAAGCTCGAGTTTAGATGTCATTGAATTCCATGAGTTTGTAATTCTCAATCTTTAAGGTCAATCTCTAGGATTGAGTAATATCAGTCTTAAAAGCTGATTTTTGATCTTTAAAGGAGATTATCCTTTCTGGGGATCTGATTTATTAGTCTTATCAAGCTAATTTGCACGGTGCCCCCCATTGTACGAGATAAATCCTTCTCATGGTTAGGATAAATCTGACCACTTGGCGACCCTGTTTGATGCTGAGGTCCGTGGATTTCCTGCTGATTTTAGAGATGACTTTTCTAGATTTTTCATCAACCTACAGCTGGTCTGGACGACAACTTCATGACCTAAATCAAGAAGCGCGTGTCTTTTTCGGAAGACTTTACTTCCTTTTAATGATGGAATTGATTCATCGTGTAGATCCATCTTTTCTTTTCTTTCATCGGGTAAAACAGTTAATTATCGTCCAAAACAAAAGTATTTTCAATTATTTGTACAAAAATATGTGATATATATTTTGAATAACTCGGTGAAAATTTCCCACACTTGGCTTTTATTTTCCTTTTTATTGTCCTCTATTCCATTTTAAATGAATTCTAACATTTTGGTTTGTTTCTCAATTTATGTCCTTTCCGAGGTAACAATAATTTCGGTGTTAACACCTAGTTTTATCGTTTATAAATATGTATAAACATGATTTTGAGTTCATTTATTTGAAAATTTTGAAAAATTTTACTAGAATTGGGTAGTCAGTATATAAGACTAGGGATGTTCTTTATTATCAGAGAGCACTAGATTCTAATACAACTACTACTTTACTAGTATTTCTAATGGTAACTAAGTGTATACAGTAAAAATTTTAAAATCCGAAAGAATTTAACCTCTTCCCACACTTAAGATCTTGCAATGCCCTCATTTGCAAGAAATCAGTAACAATTTAAATTATTGAGGGTGATTAGCGTAGAAAAATGATTAAATTTTACCAAAGTTTCCAAACATATTGGCGTTTGTTTGCTGAATGATAAATAATGCATATCATTTGTTCATTCCGTCTGTTGTTACATCACATTTATTTGTCATCTTGTCGTCAAAATTAGTAGCTTTTGCTTAACTTAATGCCAGTTTTTGAAAATGCGCTGTTTTACCCTGTTTTGTACGATTTACAATATACATACATACAAATATAAACATGCATGGCAATTTGAAATGGGACTTAATATCCCACTTTCAAATCCTAAATGTGAAATATTAGTACACAATAATAATAAAAATGATAAAGATTACATAAGTATATTCAATAACATAAGTTTAAACATGAATAAGTAAAAAGATAAAAACATAAAAATCATATAAATAACCAAATGGAACCAAATCAGTCTGGATAGGGGTTCCAGTTCATCTCATCAAGTGGGTTCCATTGTTGGTTATAGGTGTTCTGATAGGCTTGGTTATAGTCATACCGGTTAAAGGGTGGTCGGATATCGAGGCTGTGTGGCGGAAAATGAGCAGGTCGAGTACGTACATAGTTATTTGGTACCTGATATGATAGCTGGCTCATGATTTGGTGATGATGAACTACCCAGCTATCGTGTTGGCGTCACCTATAATCCTCGTATACTCGCTCGGAGTTCCACTGCTCGTACATACTATGTCTGGCCGCGTTCGTCATTGCTTCCTCATCTATACGAACGTGGACATCAAGAATAGCATCTCGAAAGACATCCCTAATGTCTTCCGCCTCCTCCATTTCCTCGTCTAAGCCTCTCTCTACCTGAGGATGAGATCCCTCATAGGGTACTGCCTGGTTACGTCTACTTTTCAATACCTTAGCACCCACATAAACTTTCAATCCTAAGGGCTCAACCTGTTCTCTACAAAGCTATAATGGACCCCCTTGGTTCCTATCAACACCTAAATACTCTCCAATGAGAGTAACAAAAATACCTCCTCCTATTATACTCCCGTCCTGCATTCCCTCTACCATTTTTGATAAATAAAAAGCAACACTGTAAGGGATATTGACAAAGCTTCTAGGATCCCGAATACACTTTAGGTAGAATAAATCATGTAAGGTAATTTTTTCTTTATTGTGACCTCTCTGTGTAATTGAGTTAGCCAAAAATCTATGAATAATACGAAGCTCGGCTCTGTCAATATGTGTATAGGAGTGTCCTCCTTCTCGTGTAAAAACATCAAAATGTGACATACGCCTCCAAATGGCGTCAACGTCAAAGTTACTATCTACCCTTTCACCATAATGAATCAAATTTGTACAATCGGGTAATAGCAACTCACCAGGAGTATATATCTGTAAGGCCCTGGCCATGTCCAGCATGGACATTCTGTACATCCTACCGCCAAGGATAAACCTAAGAAATCTTCTATCATCTATTCTAACTATATTTGTATCAAGTGATACATTACTCATCAACTCAACACACCATTCCTTATATACAGGCCTACGAATGGTGAAAAGACGTTCCCAATCTGTAAAAAAAGAACTGCCATATCTTTATACCAAAAGCTGTCTAACACGATCAGCTAGATGGACCGTTTCCAAAGTGGCCTAATCGATTACCCTTGGCACCACTACATTTTTTGTTACCAATTTGAATTTGTTCCTTTGATATGTCTCGTAATCTCTCCATCTCCTATCAAATCTTAGATTAGGATGCAGAGTGTGCTCAGGAATCGTTGGGAATTCTACTGGCGGCCTCATTGGGAATACTATGAATTCATCAACAAACTGTACCGGATCATAATAATGTATGTGCTGATCAGACTGTTGTTGTGGTTATTGTTGTGGTTCTTGTTCGTGTTGCATTTTTGGTTCTCGTTCTGGTGCTGGTGCTGGTCGTCTAGATGATGATGCTCCTGAACCTCCAGTATCGGCTTTCTGTAAAACACATTAAACACAAAATTTGTGCATCCAAATATGCATTAGTGTTAGCAAAATAACAACTTAAAACAATCACTATAACATGTTAAATCAAAATTAAACTTATACACATTTTCACAATTTTTCACAATTCTACACTTTTCAAATAAGCACATATGAAAATGTATACAAAGTTCATAAGCTTTTAACTCAAATAACATGTCAAAATATTCATTACTAATAATTAAACAAGTCTCAAATGGCAATTACATCAAATTAATCAAGTTCATGAATTTTGGACTTAAAAAGTCCACTTTAATCTCCAAAAATCATGTTTAGGATCAATGTTTGGATCATTTAACTATCTAAACATGTTACACTACTCAATTTAGCAATAATTCATGACAAAAATTGGCCATAACCTGTTTATATCAAAAAGCCCCAAATTGCTCAAAATACAAACCCTAGATTTCTAAAAATTTTGAAGTTTTTGGCTTCAAATCATGTTAAATAGCATCAATCTAGGTTATACATGCATAAAATACTAACAATTTAACACTAATTACACTAGAAATTAACAAAATTGCATTAGGTAAAAAATTGGTAATTATCACAAAAACTAGGAATTTATAGAGTTTAGGGGTGTAATTTTTACCATTTTTCTGAAGAATGAGAATCTAGGCATGATTAGAGCAAGAAAAATGACGAATTACGGTGGAAAATTGGCGAAATTTGGTGAAGATTTGAGAGAGTTTCGTGTTTGTGTGTGTGTTGTGTGGAGAAGACAGACCTGCTGTCTGTTTTGAGTCTGGCCTGCATTTGGTCCCCATGCGATCGCATGGGTTCCAAGTGCAAACCCCATGCGATCGCATGGGGTGCCGGCTACAGTGATTTGGGGTTTTCTTTTTTTTCTTTTTTTTTCAGTTATACTTTATAAAAAATAAAATTAATAAAATTTTAAAAATTTGTTTCTTTTTAGGATGAGGGAGTTTCGGATCGATGTCCTAGTCTGTCCCTCGACAAAATTTTTAAAATTTGTCAAATCAAAGCGCGGTTTTAAATGTAAAGATTTTTGGATTTTTTAATGTTTTTGGCATACTTTAATTCAACAAGATTAAAAATAATGATAATAAAAGTTCTCGTCCCTCCCTCGGGTAAAGCAATTTCGGTTCAACGACCTAGTCTTCAACTCACGACGAATTTTAAAAATCATATTTTTAACTTAGCGAAATAAAGTAAATTTTTGTTTTTAAGTTCACACAACTTAAATTTAAAATATGCATATAATTAAAAATTCACATTTTTTAAAAATTAAAAATTCACACCAAACTTATATTATATTTTTGTTTTTATACATACAAACTTAAAAATATCAATTGTTCAAATATTTACAATTTTAAATATATTAATTTAAAAAGTTTACAATATTAATTTAATATTTATATATTAATTTTAAAAACATGGTAAAAATAAAATTAAAAATCTTTTTGGTCTTTTATCCCACTTTAATCAATCAAATATTATCAAAAATATGCGCCCCTCTTTTCGGTAAAGTAATTTCGGTTCCATGACCTAATTTAACTCATGACGAATTTTTGAAATATTTTGGGTTGATTGATTAAAGATATTTATACCTTAAGAATAAACATTAAATTTCGCATTGATGTAATAAATTTTTGTATGATATCAATAATTTCGGTCGCCAAACCTAATTTTATTCAATACCAATTTAATACTTTATAGCGAACAATTTAGCATTTATTATCAAAAGGTTAAAAATAAAAATTAAAAAAATTAAAAACTGTACAGACTTACCTGTGAGATAGTATTCTTAGTTATATGATCTATCCCATTCATAAGATAGTCGGTTTAATTGGTTTTCCATAGCTACATAGGCGTAACCTCGAGCATTCAGTGTTTTTTCTTCTAAACATATGAACGGTCCGTCTCTACATAAAGTAACAAATTCGGTATTTGAATAGGTTTGATTATTTGAACATTTACCTCCATGTGACCATTTTCCGCATTTGTGACATCTTTCAAGGTGTCGTGCTCTTCTTTTCGCTGCGGATTTTGATTTTCCTTTACCAAATTGTAACTTATTATCTTCGCATCTGGATTCTTTTCTTACTCCGTCCAATCTTTTTCTGATTACTGATATTAGTTCACTCGGAAGTGTGTCATTATTACGTTTAGTGATCAAAGAGTGTAGCATTAGACCATGGTTTAGTTCACAGGCAGTCTTCATTTCGTAAAAACCTAAAAAAAATAAAAATTCAGAATGGGGGGAGAAGACTAGTTCTTTAGGGTCTGCTAGGGAAAGACCATTCGCGTTCCATTTTCGAGAACTACACGAAAACAGAAAATCTAACTCTAACAGAAATACATAAAATCCTTAAAAGACTTGATTCTCCCCACACTTAGTTAGCTGTGGTATCGAAATTATGATTAACTTCGTTGTCGACTTCCATCGGACTATCTATGTAATGTTTAACTCTGTGACCATTAACTTTAAATTCAATCCCATTTGAATTTATTAACTCTACTGTTCCATATGGGAAAACTCTTTTGACTATGAATGGTCCAGACCATCTTGATTTCAATTTTCCAGGAAATAGCTTGAATCGTGAATTGAAAAGAAGAACTCTGTCTCCTTCTTTAAATTCTTTTGAACTTCTGATTCTTTTATCATGCCATTTCTTCGTTCTTTCCTTATAGATTAACGAATTTTCGTATGCTTCATGTCTTAATTCTTCTAATTCGTTTAATTGACTTAACCGTAGACGTCCAGCTTCATGTAAATCAAGATTACATGTCTTCAAAGCCCAAAATGCTTTGTGTTCAATTTCTCTGGAAGATGACATGCTTTTCCGTAGACGAGTTTAAAAGGTGTGGTTCCAATTGGAGTTTTGTAGGCTGTTCTAAAAGCCCAGAGTGCATCCTCCAATTTAATGGACCATTCCTTCGGATTTGATCCTACGGTTTTTTCTAGAATACGTTTTAAAGCTCGGTTGGTATTTTCAACTTGTCCACTTGTTTGTGGATGATATGCGGTGGAGATTTTATGAGTTACTCCATATCTTTTGAGAAATTTCTCAAGTTGATTATTACAGAAATGAGTACCCCGATCACTTATTAAAGCTTTCGGTGTTCCAAACCTTGCAAAAAGACGTTTTAAAAAGTTGACTACAACTCGTGCATTGTTAGTTGGGAGAGCTTGTGCTGCCGCCCATTTAGATACATAATCAATGGCTACGAGAATATAGAGATTATTATGAGATTTTGGAAATGGATCCATAAAGTCAATACCCCAAATGTCAAATACTTCACATACTCGAATGACATTTTGTGACATTTCATCACGTTGACTTTTTTTTCCGGCTCTTTGACATGCATCACAGGATTTGCAAAGAAGGTGTGCGTCTTTGTAAATTGTAGGCCAATAGAATCCAGCATCATAAACTTTTCTTGCTATTAGTTGAGGCCCATAATGCCCTCCTGTTGGTCCTGTGTGACAATGGTTTAAAATTTTACTAGCTTCATCTCCGAATACACATCGGCGTATTATTCCATCTGGACAACTTTTAAACAGATGTGGATCTTCCCAGAAATAGTGTTTTATATCACTAAAGAATTTCTTTCGTTTTTGGTACGATAATCCTTTTTCAAGGAATCCACATACTAAGTAGTTTGCATAGTCTGCAAACCATGGTATTTCATTATAATCTATCTTCAATAGATATTCATCAGGAAAGTTGTCTTGTATGGCCGATTCATTTAGAACTTCTAATTCGGGATTTTCAAGACGAGAAAGATGATCAGCGGCGAGATTTTCTGCTCCTCTTTTATCTCGGATTTCAATATCGAACTCTTGTAAGAGTAAGATCCAACGGATTAATCTTGGTTTGGAATCTTGTTTCGAAAATAGGTATCTAAGAGCAGAATGGTCGGTATAGACCACCGTTTTTGCTAGAACGAGATATGAATGAAATTTGTCAAAAGCAAAGACAATAGCAAGGAGTTCTTTTTCAGTAGTTGTATAGTTCGTTTGTGCTCATTGTAACGTCTTACTAGCATAATATATAGGTTGAAATCGTTTTTCAATCCTTTGTCCTAAAACGGCTCCCATTGCAAAATCACTTGCATCGCACATTAGTTCAAACGGTAAATTCCAATTCGGTGTTATCATGATCGATGCATTAGTGAGTTTCTCTTTAAGAATATTAAAAGATTTGATGCATTCATCTAAAAAGATGAATGGAGCATCCTTTTCTAGGAGTTTATTCATAGGAGTGGCAATTTTAGAAAAATCTTTTATGAAACGTCGGTAAAAACCGGCATGCCCTAGAAAACTCCTAACTCCTCTAACATTGGTGGGATGTGGAAGTTTAGCAATTACATCTACTTTAGCTCTATCCACTTCAATTCCTTCCTTTGAAATTTTATGTCCAAGAACGATGCCTTCTTTAACCATGAAATGGCATTTCTCCCAATTAAGAACTAGATTTGATTGTTCGCATCTAATAAGCATTCGTTTCAGATTAACTAGACATGATTCAAATGTATCACCGAAGACTGAAAAGTCATCCATGAAAACTTCCATGCATTTTTCTATCATGTCGTGAAAAATCACCATCATGCACCTTTGAAAGGTTGCAGGGGCGTTGCAAAGTCCAAATGGCATGCGTTTGTAAGAAAAAGTACCATAAGGGCACGTGAACGTGGTTTTCTCTTGATCTTCGGGTGCTATTGGAATTTGAAAATATCCGAAAAATCCATCAAGAAAACAATAGTAACTGTTTTCGGCTAATCTTTCCAACATTTGATCAATAAAAGGTAAGGGAAAGTGATCTTTTCTGGTGGCGTCATTTAATTTTCTATAATCAATACAAACACGCCATCCTGTTACAGTCATAGTAGGAATAAGCTCATTTTTTTCATTTGTAATGACAGTCATGCCACCCTTCTTAGGCACGCATTGAACTGGGCTTACCCATGGACTATCAGAGATTGGATAAATTAAACCTGCATCTAGCAGTTTAATAATTTCTTTTTTTAACTACATCTTGCATATTAGGATTTAGTCTTCGTTGGCGTTGCACATACGTTTTATGACCTTCTTCCATAAGGATTTTATGTGTGCAATACGAAGGACTTATTCCTTTAATATCATGAATCTTCCATGCAATGGCTGGTTTATGAGCTTTCAACACAGAAATGAGTTATGATATCTCATTTTCAGTAAGAGAAGACGATATTATTACAGGTAATTCAGATTCACCATGTAAATAAGCGTATTCCAAATGGTTTGGAAGT